>NW_027526204.1:78889136-79489136 GCF_048455015.1 Haemaphysalis longicornis | reverse complement strand
TCCTTCTTTTCTCGTGATAATTTTTTTGGTTGGCTAATCCAAGACTGCGAGCATGTGCTACTCCGGAGGTGCGCACCACTTTTAAGTGCAATGCACTTCTTAAGCGACCCTGAACCTGCGTCCACCGGCGATGTCCGCGCACGTGGAGATGGGCGCGCGCAGCCTGGCCGATGACATGGCACATACCCACGTGGGGGATTGGCCAGGAATCTCCTCGTCGTCCTTGGCAACGGGGGGAGATGGGCGCGCGCTGCCTGGCCGCTGACATGGCACATACCCACGTGGGGGATTGGCCAGGAATCGGGCGTGAGAAGGGCTAATGCACCCGCTTAAAGGAGTACTGACACGAAATTTCAAAGCTGAGATCCGCTCTAGCAATCAAGTACAACGACAACACAAATAGGTGTCTGTGAATAAATGCATCTTTCTTTCTTTGTAGTTGTGTGTGTGTGTGTGTGATCTCTCTTTCGCGAACATTACCGAACCGCGCAAATTCAACTCGTGCATTCGCACTTTCACATTCTTCCCCTCGGGGAAATGCGGGGAATTTTTTCTAGAATACCCACAGCAACTCTCGGTTGTGCACTCCGTAGGCCTTTCGCGTGTGTGTGGTGTGTACGGCGCGATCCGGCACCTGCTGCTTGGCGTTCGCTTCGACCATGTCGAAATAAAGCGATCGGATAGACGCCGGCGTCATGACGTAATGGACCCGGGTTCGATTCCGGTCACGCGAAGAATTTTTTTGTTCGTTCCCTGCACCCACGATCATTCATCATCATTGTCAGACAAAGCTGGCTTTCCTGTAGGGCGTTTTGGCGTACAACGGTGTCATGTAGGACAATACAGCTTCGCTTCAAAACGGTTAAAGTACAGAACAAGGGCGAAAGAAAGAACGAAACGCGAGCGCCAACATTCGACCACTTAAATCGAGTGAACACAGGGAGCCGATATATGCCTCAGTTAAGTTTGATAAAAAGACAAAAAGCAACAAAAGCAAAGGACGCATAAAACACCAACACGCAGCATATGGCTATTAAAAACGAGACGACTATCCACCAAAAATGCATTCTTCATTCGATAGGACGAATAAAGGCACACTGACACGTCGTTTTAGAAAACCTGGCTAGTTCATCTATTTCAGTATTGTCCCGTAGCTACTTCTTGTGGTGGCAAGATAAGTTACGGCTGCATGTGAATTCAGGAGTACAATCGCAGTCACGGTAATAATTCCGAAGGTGTCCACTCAGCTCAGTTCACGTTATAGTCATGCTCGCGTAACCTATCATTCAAGAATCGGCCTGCCGAGCATCGCAGTGGAAGGGCATCGAATAAACGATGACCTAATTACTCAACAAACTGGTTCCTGTGCTTTTTCTGGCAAGTGCGAATTTCTGCGTCCACTGACACGTTTTCACACTAAATTTGTTGGTAGCAGACAATACCACGTTTAGGTTTCCACACCGCCTAGTCTTTTTGAGGAAGTGGGACACGTTATGAATGTATCGTACAACGACTACCGTTTAGAGCCAATTTTTACTAATGACGTGGAGCCATTTCACCGTCACGGAGGATTTGACCTTCATTTGAGCGCAAGTGCGCGGTATCATTGGCAACGCATCACGTGTGTCGCTCGGCCGGGCACGGCCGACGGCTGCGTTCGCAAGCCGCCGCTGCAGGCTTAGCGCATGCACTCTCCATGGAGGGCACTCTCCGCATCTGGGTCGCCGTCTGATCACGTGACTAGCTGCACGCTAGGCGAAAGTAACGCCGCGTTCCCAATGTGGGAGAGCGAGGTCAGGCGGTCTTCTGTGAGCGATGCGTGGAAGCGGAAAGCTTGGAGCCTTCCTTGGGGAGCAACGTCTGACCACCACATGGGTACCGCCCGGTGAGCTGCTTTACTGGAGAGTGTCGGAAATGCCAAGCAGGCAATATTTTTGTAGGGAACATTAATTTCCCCCCTTTTTTTCAACTTATATTGATACTACCCCATACGTGTCTGCCGGGAAATGAGCACGCCTATAAGGCGGCCCGGGGATTTAGCTCCCGGTGCCTCAACTCTTCCGACCGCGCGCTCGTCACGGAGCGCAGTGAGAGGCTACTCGCATATTTCGAAATAACAAATAACTACCATTAGGCCACTTCAAATACACAGTCACATCACTCCCTGACGAAGTGACAACCTGTGGCATGGAAGCTTTACAGTCTAAAACAATCCCCAACGTGCCGCCTACAACCGTCTCCTAAAGACTCCTGCCAGTGACGCGTGGCGAAAGCTGACCACCATCGTTACCATTCGAGTCTGCCCATGGTACCCCATTCGTACAACGCAGGAAACACCGACATTGAGCATAAATTACTTCGAGCAGTGGGTGGCAATTCGGCGTAGCCCCGACGCGAAGTTATAACTATGCATCATCCGGTTGCCTGAGGATGCCGCTAGGCCCCACGGGTCGTCATCTGATGGGACAGAATCCGCGGAACAACCAAGTCCCGCCCTCTCCTTACCCAGTTTTGGGCACATTAAAGTTTATTCACAAACCAACTTTTCGGCTAACGTCTAATATTACGCTGGTTTGTAATGCTACAACGTTTACCGCCGAGAATATTTTGTTGGCAGTTTTGTGCGTGTTATGTATAATCGAAATAAAGTGCATCGTACGAACTTCAGCAATGCACACGTGTTACGAAACCAGTCCCGCTGTAGCAGACAGCAGACACAATCGAATTGTTTTGTGATTTGTAGCAAAATCCCGTCTTGAAATCTGCTTTTACAGATTCATTGCTGGAACGCGGACCACGGCTGTGACGCTGTGGGCGCAGCACCCGAGATCCTGGAGCATTTCAATCACCACTGCCAGTACCACGTGGTATCTTGTCCTAGGTGTGCTCAGGACGTCGCCCACAAGGACATCATCTCTCATCTCGATTCCGGCTCATGCTTTGTCGCGGCTGAGCAGAGCAAAAGAGCCCAAGATCGCCACAGCAATGTTAGCGTGGTACCTGTAGAATCTATACAGAGCTTTGAGAACACGCTAAAGGAGATTTCAGAAATGAGCCGGGATGTATTAGCAAACATTAGCGAAATACGGGTGGCTGAGGAGTCCAATGCGGGCGCCATTAAAACCCAGCTTCGGGAACTGCAGGAAACACAGGCCCGGATATGTGAGGAAAAATCAAGAGAAACAACCGCCGCTTTAGTTAGCATTACAGACAAGATCGATGCCCTCTCGTGCGAACAGGCAGCAGGCATTGTGAACGTAAAGGACAGGCTTCAGAAGCTAGAGGTGTTGACTGGTCAATGTAAAACAGTAGGAACAACGAGCGGAGCAGCTCTTGTGGACATGAAGGCAGAGTTCAACGAGAAGCTAAATAACCTGGAGGCTGCGTCTCAAGCAATCTTTCTAGACTTGCGTCGGGAATCAACGCCACTGGAATGGACTATTTCAGGCTGGTCCAATCTGAAAGAAAAGGCTCGACGAGAAAAAACGGCGATTTCCGCCGCAAAAAACCCGGCCTACTTTCACGGTTACTGTATCCTCCCGGCTATGAGGATAGAAACAATTGACGGCGTTCAGTGGTTCCGTCTTATATACTGGATACACAAGGGCGCCTATGACCACCTGTTGTCATGGCCAATCAAAGAGAGATTTTTTTTCAAGGTAGTTAAGCCTACTGGTGAGTGTCTTCAGAATTGTATTCTATCAGATACAAGCTTGAATGATCTTGAAGAATTTAAGAGGCCTAAAACACAGAAGAATTATTACATAATGGCTGTTGATAAAATTGAACTCGACAAAATCGAAGCAAGTGACTGCATTAATGATGACAAAGTTCGCGTTAGGTTTCAAGTGAAATGATAAATTTCAGTTGCATGTTTGTGCAAGTCGCACCACTATGTTGATGGCTGTTCGTTTTAGCCAGCCAAGAAAAAACTCGCTGTACAGTTGTTGTTGTACCGTATCACAGTCTGCTCTCAATGTTTCTTTTTTTGCGAAGATAGTACATGCAAGAAATAAAATGCAGCTAACTGTATTCGGGAAGTGGCGGAGGGAGGTAATTTATGAACAGTGCAGGGCTTAGTGAGGCCGATGAGCTCTACCGGGAGTAGTACACAATGTGCGTTAATTACCTTCAACGAGTTGTGAAGGCAAACCTTGGTGAAAAATAAATACGCCTTCAAAATCGAAACTCGTCACTTGAATTTCTGGAAAACTCGTATTTTGTTCGACTTAAAATGTATGGGATGGGTGTGAAATAAGTGTGAAAGAAAGCCACGTACAGCGCAAATAAGAATGGTTGTGGCGTAAAATTAGACGCTATTGCAGGCAACCGGAAAGCCACCTCCTGGTGCACGTACGAGCTCTCTTTGAGCGTCCCAGAAGAATGCTACGCAGAAATGTACGTTCCTCGTGCTCGCTCATTGAAAAAAAGCTTCAGTTCTCGCAAAAAAAAAAAATGAAGCCAAGGTGAGCCGCAGGAGTCTTGAGAAAATCGTTGTAGGTGCAATGCATGCGAAAGTAAGCGAGCGTCATGATTTCAGGCACAAATTCGTATGGGAGGCAGTAGTGGACAGAATTCAAGATAAAATTACAGCAATACCTCGTTTACTATTAGTACTAAAAACCGGAAAATATTTCGAGATAAGCGGATATTCGAGATAAACAAAGTTGCTCGAATGGCAATGAAACATCGAGTTATTTGCAAAAAAGTCGCCAACAACGTCAACAGGAGCTTCCAATCTTGCGTTTCATAAAGGTTTGAAAGAGAAAGAAAACGCACAGAGACGTTCACCGGCTGGGTTTTGTGGAACTGCAATTTTACTTAGAAGAAAAGAACTGCGTAATTCTGGTCTGCTTTGCGGTCGCACTCGAGCATAGAGTCCTCTAGCTGCTTGACGCATTGAACAAGTTGATCTTCCCCGCCGCTGCCCTCAACCTTATTTTGCAGCAAGCGCAGCAAATTTCTCGTTTCAGCAGATGTCGGCACCTCTCGGGGAGGTTCAGCGTCGTCGCCCCCGTCTTTGCCGCCCCCTTCTTTTGTGGCCATTTCAACGGTTTCTGCGTCCGTAACTTCTCCTGTTACGGGCACATCCTGCTCTACCTTTGCGCACGTCTCTACCGTCACATGACGCGCAACATGGTTGCTTAACGAAGTTGATATGCCTCTAGGCTCAGACTTCACGTTCGGGGAAAACATTGCCTTTGTGGTAGGCGCGGCCATACGAGAAAAAAATCGAGGGAATTAGGCGCGGCATTGAGCAAATCTTGGGAAACGGTCCACAGCGACGAAATTTTCGTTACAGTTTAAGTAAAGATTTCGAGATATCCGCAGTTTGGCCCATATATACTTCGAAATAAAGTCCAAGAAACACACGGCACGTACAGGGAATGGTTCGGTGCCGCGGAAAACCTTAACCGATTTTTCGACATATGCGAGTTCCAGTTAACGAGGTATTACTGTATATCAATATGCACCGCAAAAATTTCAAACATTCTTTACAACGTCGGTTCGGCGGACCCATAACTGGGTGATGTCGCCGGAAAAGGAGGAAAGGAGAGACAAGGTAGGGGCAGCCATACACAAAGGGCTAAAAATGAATAAGGAAGGATTATGTACATTGTAAGAGAGATAGCTTTAAGGTGCAATAGTATAAGGAAAACATGTTTGGCCCTTACACTCTTTGAATATGGTTCACCACCGAAGCAGAAAAAGGTCGGGGACGGCGGTTATCTTAAGAAATACCACGCTGGTTATCAGAAGTGCTTAACTGTGCAACGCAATTATGTGGCACTTCACGCGCCACTTCATCCCGTGCAATAAAGAAACGGCCGCATTTGGCTTGGGTTCACAAGGTTTGTTTCAACTGGACAGCATTATTAGAAGTATTTTTCGATTTTTTCATCGATACCAGCCGTCTGGTATCAGCCGTCCTCATCAAGCATACGCAGAACTACGTGAGCTCCGAAAGAGAGAAAGTACAACTGAGGCAGCCAAATGTGAGGGCTAGACTGAATCTGTAATACCTGTCAACGCATAAATGTGGGCTAGTTGGTTCGAACTGTGAAACATGGTTAAGTCGCGCAGTAAGACGGGACAATATGCAAGTACAGACTCACAGGACTAGCGCTTGACATCAATTGAACTTTTTGCTATACAACGGCGCATGCGTGAACATGGCAAAAGCACCAAGAAAAAAATCACGACAAGTCAAGCGGTGCGTTTTGTTACGCACGTGGCAAGTTCGCATCTATTAGTTTGTCAAAAAAGAAATAGATTAATCTGTTTCTTTTTTGCCAAACTAATAGATGCCGGGCTTACGCAGTTATCACCGGCTTTTATGATGCACCAGGCTTCAAACAATTCACTGCTGGCTTGGTCCTTAAAAGAGCGCAATATCAGTGTCTTCTGGATAAGTGGAACATAGTGTGGAACGCACAGGCAGCGGCGGCAATGGCAAGCTAAATGACCCGCCGCAGCGAGCGCTTGAACAGCTGTACGGTGCTCTCGGAGCCTGTTATTAACGCACCTACCCGTCTGCCCTATAAAGCATTTTCCGCAAGATAGAGGAACTTTCTAAACAACGCCTTGTTTGCAAACAACAAACTGCGTGGTATGCCTCTTAGCATAGCGGTTGCCCTTTTTCTCGCCGTTCACAGCAGAGCAAATTCGTGGTAGTTTTTCTGGGGGCGGAAAACACAACGTCGGCACAACATTTCCCCGCCACCTTTTTAAGGCGGTGGGAGAAATTGTGCACGTAGGGCACGTCCACAGGCCTCCTTTCTTTGCGAGGTTAGTCTCGCTCTTGACGTGATGCCCCTGACTTAACGTAACGCAAAAGGCTTTCCACCGCTGATGCTATTACTTCCCGAAGGGAAGCCGGCATCTTTGAAACGTGCAACTTGGTGCAGCACACTATCGGCGACTTGGTGCTGACAGGACTTCTAGAGCGCACTGCGAAGGCAGCTAACACCAATAGCCTTTTTCACTATCTTCTAATACGCTGAACGATAATCAAAATTGCCTTTTTTGACCGTAGCCTATACGGCCAACACACGCATTTTCCACTGAAATTGAAACACACATCTAGGAACTACAAGAAAACTTCATTCGGTAATTCATGAGGTAATTTCAAGCCGTCCGAACAGTCCATAAGTGTTTTTTTTACCGTCTTGACTAAAAGGTGTACTTCTTCTGGCTTCACCGACCTATTAACAACCGTGTAATCATCAACATACCTAAATATGTTTGCAATGTTAGCCGCGTCAATGCGCGTCTCAACACTCCTGTAACACCTAGCAGCGTTAACTGCGCTATATAAATATGGGCGGTGATACCTCGGCGGGGACGAAAGAATTTAAAGGGACACCGAAGTGATATGTAAACATTGCGGGATTACTAGCTCAAATTGTTGTCCGGAGTCCCCACGCCATGTTTCGACCGCTCTGGGCGCGTTTACGCGATTTTATTTAGTAGAAAAGTTAATTCGAAAATGCTGGCCTCCTCTCTTTACGCTCGCCCATTCTATGTGGCGTTTTCGTGTGACGTCGGGAGGAGCCGAGCTCGCAGTTGGCTGCGCTACTGCACGGCTCCCCGGCCTTCAGACAGGGTCAGTCGGCCCAGCGTTTCGTCCGCCGGCCGCCGACGGGTCTTCGCAATTCGTTCGCTCAGTTGAAACGAAGCCAGGACACGTTTGTGAATGGAAGAATGTGCCTTTCTTTACTTGGTTAGTTTGAACACTGTATCTAGATCTAAGTCAAGGTCGCTTCACACAAGCGCTGCACAAGCGCACATGCGACGCTTCGCTGACTGGTACGCCAGTAGGAAAATATAAGGCCTCTTGAAGGCTGGAGAAGAGTCAGCGAAGTCAATATAGGTATATAAGAAAATAAAATCAACTGATATTTTTACCGTACAGCGTAAAACTAGGGTGCGGGAAGCACTTTTTTTGCGCTGGGCGAACGAGCAAAGAGGCCAGCAGCACGACTACGTATCCGCGAACGCTTTTCCGTCTAAGAAATGCAATTGCTAGATGTGAGATATTGTGTAAACTTGGGGGATGCTTACTGCACGAGCGCCAAACAACAAATAGTCACCTAAGCTGCTTGAAATGCTAAAACTAAATAAAAGTGCAAACTGGTTATACATTATATACCTTATATTTCCAAGGTCGGCGGCGCTGGAAGTGGCCGAGTGGTTTGGAGCGCTAGGTATGTCATCGCAAGTGTTTTGCAAGTCACAAGTTTCAAATCCCAGCGGTGAAGTGCTTTTTCTTTTTTATAAGTTAACTTTTCCGTTTTCCGCCGATGTTTTCTATACAGAGTTCACCTTTTTTTCGGGCCGCAACGTTCATTGCTTCACGAACTAGTTCACAGAACGCGCGCAGGCTGGCACTGCTCGTTGGCGTGATGTTGCCATAAGCACCGACTGCTTTCGGGCAGTGGGCACAGGCCAGAATCAACAGACCCTTGGCCTGGTGCGAACACGCGTTTTACGATACAGGCATGAGTGAGGCAAGCTCCAAATATGTGGGAAAAACGCATGGCATTTGAGCTTCTGCGGGCACGCGGAGGGCGTTCATGCACTGCGTAGGCCTCGGCTAGTGAATGCTACGATTCCAAGCCGTCCTGGGAGGCTTATCTTATGCATTTTACAGCCGGCAACATGGCAGAAGCGCGGTACGATGATTACTGAGATATTGAGAATGCCCATCCAACAACGCCATCGGTTGTGTTTTACAGAACCGAACCGAAACCGAAACTTGCTTGATTGATTATCGTCCAATCACAATGCCCCCTCCTCACAACGTCACAGCCTTAGTTGGTGCGGCCGCCGCAAACCGCGCATGGTAGTTTTTCTTCTTTCGCGCTTTGTAAAATATTTACCGATTTGTCAACCGGATAAACGATGAAAAGTGTGCTAATTTGAGCCAGTCTACGCAGTGCAAGCAAAAACGGGAGCTTGACAAATTCACTTCAGTGTCCCTTTAAGCAGGTGTCATGCCTACGCAGTGAACTTTGTTCTACGCCCTGTCTGGGTCCAGCGTGCTCTGCAGACACGGTCACCAGCCACGCCCGCAACTTCGGCGATCGCATCAAAGCGCCTGCACCGCTGAAACGTACGCTGGCGCCAACATTGTGTCTTTTAACTAAACATGAAGCAAACGATTAACGCGATGCTAAAGAAAACGTGGACGGCCTAGATTATGACTAGAAGGAAGGAATGAAGAAAGACTTTGTTGAATGCCTACAACAGACACAGTGTGTACACTGCGCCCGGACGTAGCCACTCGTCGATCCCGACGGACCACCCCCTCGCTACTCGCTACGGGGTTGGACGCCGCTGCCCTGTAAGGGAGGGCGTCGCCACGCAGCTTTCGCTCCGGTGCTGCTTTTCGAGGGCCGCCAGGACCTGCTGGACGGCTGATAGTTGGGTGTCCTTGTCATAACTGTGCACTGCAAACTAGAAGGCCGACCAATAGAAAAGAAAACCGACAAATCAGTGCCTTTCTTTGAAAGGATGATCTGCGAAGCAGGACGCAGTGCAAGGAGTGCAAAAAAAAAAAAAAACACTTGTAATTTACGATTCAGCATCCTTCCTACCTAATTAGCTGAATGAAAATTAAAGGACTACAGTTTTACTCCCGGGGACGAGGATGGGGTGGTGCATTTCGCTCCCGCGTCGTAGGCATCTTGCTGTCTGTGTAACACACCGACGTGGCAGGTTGCCTCGGGCTGAGAGACGTCCACGTTGAAATCTGCCACCAGTACAACTGGCAGGTCATCGGTGAGTGCGTGAATACCGCCTGCGCGTGTCCCCACTTCCAAATGCCCGCATAAAAATAGCACGGTGAAGAAAGACAGCACGCGTGGCGAGCAGTATGCACGCTTCGCTGTGCAGAGGCGGGGAGAAGGACAGGAGTATCAAGTGCGCATGTAACCACAGTCCTTCCGTAGAGGGTCATGCTTTCCTGTGCTGCACAAAAAACGGGAAAGCCAGCTTGCAAAAAATAAAGTTACACCGATCTCCTGTACAGCAGTCAGCTATGGTTTTTTTAACAGTACATTGCTTTGCCTTCTTTAATGAAGCAGACTATTCATTCGCTGTTTGGTAAAAACTAGCCTAAGCGAAATGGGAAATCACTGTGGTAAAAAGTGTTTTATTTATGTGGTGGACCACAGTTTCCCAGCAGTCAGAATAATCGCAATACAAAACAACTGAAACTGGCCCCAAGCGTGTGCGTGATAGCAAAGTTATTGTGTTGTCAATGAAGTTTAATTTTCTATGTTAAGGGACCGAATTAATAGCTTAGGAAAGACTACTCTATACGAGCATGATAATTATTCCTATACGGTACGATGGAAGCGGATTGTACAAGGGAAGGGAAAGAAGCAATAAAAACAACACTACGGTAGATGCGATTTTGAAGTCTCGGCGCACTGATAAAATCTCTGCATTCTAAATATCTCCCTATTAGCAGTGATGTGCAACTGGGAGGAATACAGGCAACTCTATTTCAACGAAGTGCAAAAATCGACAAGAGACCAAAATGTTATCAGTTCACTCTCATGACGGCTTAGACAGGAAATAACAAAATCGTCAAGTAGTGTCGAGACGTGAGCAATAAAACGTACGCACGAGGAGACCAGTGCTACCATTGTGTACAGTTTTTAAACCCACAGATGGATACCTCCTAACCAAAAGTTGCCGTTGAAGCTTGGAATGCTTTGTTCTACGAAAAAAGCACCCCTTGCCGCTTTCTTGTTCCTTACGGCAAGGGGCGTGGTTAGAGGACATATTTTATTGATTGATTATCCAACTAAACTTGCCGACGCTACACAGGTGATGAGGCGCGACGTAGTGGAGGGCTTCGGATTAATTTTGGCCACCTGTGTATTTTTAACGTGCGTCGAAATTTCGAAAACACGGGCGTTTTTGCTTCTCGCCTCCATCGGAGAAGTGGCCGCAGAGGCCGGGAATCGAACCCGAGTGCTTGTGCTCAGCAGCACAATGCCTTAGCCACTGAGCCATCGTGGCGGTTCAGGACATATTTGTATCCTGGAAAAAGGTTCATCCCGGAAAGACCCTCAGGGCCCGAAAAAGCCATGGTTACAATAACACAAGACTGCCACTACCTCGTAAGTTCTGTTTTTAACACCACTACAATTCATATCCACTATATAGGCAGCCTAATTGTGACACTGCAGATGCTGTGCAGGGCGGAATCGAGGAATGCTGCGCATAGAATAAATTATTAGGACACTTCGGAGGTCTTATCTATTTAAGAAGGGTATATCGGTACACGCATGGGAAATGTAATTGCGCCCATCCGGGTGAGCAATCGAACCTGATAAAAATTAAGATTACGATTACTGGGCAAATTTAACAAGTGGCCGCGTGCGCATGGCGACCCGCAGAAAGAAAAATGCGCCCTAATTTCAGTTTGGCCCGTACCGTTACCACCGCTACGAGATATATGGCGAAAGAAACCGCAGGATTATTGGATGTCTTTTTGGCATAGCAGGGCCCGTGCCTGTGCCCGAGGTGAATAATTAGTTGACCCAGCGAAGCAAAGAGAACAAGTTTCCTTGGAGAGGAGTTTCCTTTTTGGGGCCTCAGTTGGATTATCTTCGAAATTATTGACGGAAAAATTGCTCTCCACAACTGTGTTGGCCTTATCGTCTCTGAAAGTTTTCAGTTATTCCTTGCACACTGCCGATGAACGATTTCCTTCTATGGTTCGTGTATGGAAGCGCTTCCAAAGCTATTCTGATCGCCCGACCGAAGCGGAAAATCGTGAGTTTCTTATTGTAGCAGTGTCCTTTGTAGCCACTGCTTTACCCTTGTGTCGTTTGTACTGCAAAGCAATATATGTCTATTCGAATGAGAGACAGCTGGGCGAGTTGGAAGGGGTTCATATTCAAAAGTTTAACTGCGCTAAAGACAAATACAAGAAAGGACACCGACGAGTGCAGTCTCACAACTGAGGTTTTATTGAAAAAAGCAGAACATATATATGCGCAGTCACATGACGCTTCATATGACGTTGTGGGTAACCGATCAGCCAAGGCCACTCCAAGAACAACAAAAAACAAAAATTAAAAAAGGCACGTGTTCTAAATACAATGGTCACCCGGCTTAGGCTTAGTTCATTTGCATGTTCCGCACAGATAGGCATACTCTTTATCACTAAGTACAACCGACGTATGGCTCACGCATGCGCTATCAAGTCTACTAATATGAAAAGCCTCTATAATAATCTCCCTTTTCAGCGTGCTTTTTTCCCTCGCTAGTACAACAGTATCCATGTCTACATGTCCATCCATGTCTACAGTATCCATGTCTACATGTTGCCTCTTTTGTGTGGGAAAAAGTACATAGGTCAGGGCGGACGCTGTGTGAACAAGAGGCTCCGTGAACATGAGTTGTCCCTCGGTGGAAAGACGCCCTTAGCCACGCACTGCCGCGATTGCCGCGAATGCGTTTCATGTGAACCTGTGTTTGCCGATACTGTTGTACTAGCGAGGGAAGAAAGCACGCTGAAAAGGGAGATTATAGAGGCCTTTCATATTAAAAGACTTGGTAGCGAATGCGCGATCCATACGTCGGTTGTACTTAGTGATAAAGAGTATGCCTATCTGTGCGGAACATGCAAATGAAATAAACCTAAGCCGGGTGACCAGTGTATTTAGAACACGTGCCTTTTTTAATTTTTGTTTTTTGTTGTTCTTGGAGTGGCCTTGGGTAATCGGGTACCCACAACGTCATATGAAGCGTCATGTGACTGCGCATATATATGTTCTGTTTTTTTCAATAAAACTTCAGTTGTGAGACTGCGCTCGTCTGTGTCCTTTCTTGTATTTGTCTTTCGCGCAGTTAAACTTTTGAATATGAAACATATGTCTATCCTCCCCAATTTTTTTTACAGTGTCACGATTTACTCGGCGCCGTTCCAGGGTCCTCCTCACAACCGCTGACACCTCTTTTCCAACTATTTTCCCCCTCACCTCCACCGATGCCCCTTTAGCAAGTTGCGCAGTCAGCAGCTAACGGCGGTAGTGCGGTTATCAGATGATTGCGAAAAATAAAGAGAACCAGGGATGAGCGTAAAAAAAGGCACTCACGATTACTACACTCCCTAATACAAAATTTGTGCGCAGCGCGAGCTGCAGTCTTCTCGGTCGCGGCGCATTTCTGCTGCGTCTCGGTAATTGTTCGCGTGACCAGCGAAAGCACGACTGCGTGGGCTACTCTCCTGCTACCTCGCAGTGCGCCGCCGTCGCCGGCCAGCATGTTGGAAATCGTGTTTGAACCTCCCGCGCAAATATCACTTTGTTCGGATTAGCCCCACACAAGGGAGCAGCGAGCATGTTGTTGCATATTGTGTTGGAGTTTGGGGAAAGTGTCAGGGTGATGGCGCTCCTTGGTGGCGTCGCATGAGACATGTGTGAGGGAAAAGCAGTGGGACAGGCGAAGCCGTAGCCGCACGTGTCGTACTCAACCTCACTCTTCGCAAGACACTTCTCTCCGTTTTCTTTCTTTAGTAGCTGTGGCGTTCGCTCACTCAGTTACGCTTACATAAACAGACGCCGCTCCCGCGAAGCCCAGGTAACGGCTGCCACTAAAACGACCGAAACCCGCAATCGCCGTTTCCGCTCAAATTCCACGTCTCCAAGTAGCTGCGAATCACTCCAGGTAGGAAAGAAACATCCCCAGTTGGAACTCTGGCTTGAGCCCATATTTTTTTCAGCTTGGAAGGCCTTCTGTGCGACATTTTCAACAGTGTCTCTCACGCCTAAGTATGCGCCATCAACGGTTGCCGGTTTATGCGAGCTCATTTTGCGGGAAGGAAAAGGGAGGGGCGTCCACGCACAGCTAGGGTTCATGCCGCTACCGATGAAAAGCCGGTTGTGCTGGTGGGAGATTTAGATATCGAAATTAAGTGGCTCAATGCGGTTAGTCGCCTGCCGCCCTTAAACGAGTGGTTCGGGTGTCGGTTGGTGTGTTACGCAGACATCTTACTCAAACAGTAAGATGCATACGAAGGGGAAGGAAAACAGACAGGTACATGTGTGTACGTGAGAATAGAGCTCAAGTGCTTTCAGGTTTTAAATCGTTATGGAATGGATGCATGCCGCTCGTTTGGAGGAAGAGCAAGAATTGAAGCGTTGGACCAAACACAAGCGCGAATGTGCGCAAAAACAACGGAAAGCTGCTGGCGCCGCCGTTACCGCCTCAACTTCAGCTGGACGAGTAGCGGCGAATTCCTCCCGGATGAACAGCAACTTTCCTTCTTGGAACGCCGGCGTGAGCCAACATCACTTCTTCACAGGGTTTTCAGGGAATATTTTCGACCGCGTCTGTCACTTCTAAGCACGCGCACATGACCGCTTTCTGGTTTATGCGTGCGCAGGTTTGAAGTGGAGAATAGTGGGAGGGAGGAGGGGGAGCGGCGTGCACGTGCCGCTATAGGTTTCATACCCGTACTGGTGGATGGCATGTCCGTTGTGCTGTTGCCAGGTTTAAACGCGCACGTTTAACGGCCCAATGGGACCTGTCCGGAGTCCTTAGTGGCAGAGCGGATTGGGTTTTTGTGTTAAGCAACATTCAGACTACCGATGCAAGAGTCGCATCGTGATCTATGGACGTAAAAAGTGGCATGTCACGCAGTTCGGTTGGCTGAGACGTGAAATAACGCCATTCTATAAAGTTATTACGGCAGTTGCAGCAACAGCTTGAACCCGGCCTTACACAAACAATAAGAAGCTTACGACGCGGGAGGGACGCAGGTAGTTCCGTTTTTATCTGCAAGAACAATGGTTGGATCCTTCAGAAGTTCGTTCAGCTAACTTTCTATACTCGGTGACAACTTAAGAACGGCACCGGAAGTTGCCGCTGTGCCTTATCACCGTAGCTGGGCGGCGCAAGTAGGGCGTTACTGGGCATATTTTGAACATGGCGTGAGCCATTCTCGTGATTTTTTGCACTTAATATGCTTATAAACGACTCCAGTGACGACAAAAAAAAAACTGCGTGAGACAGGGCAGACGATATCACGCATTCATAGCAAACCCCTTTCAAAACGCGCGCGCACTGACGTCACGGGTCCAGCGCTTTGGCGGAGTGATACACTACATGAGGTGGTGCCGTTCTTGAGTTGTAACCGAGTATAGGAAGTATGCTGCATCGCAAATTACGATAAACGTGTTTTGTTTCGTGCACTCTGTGGACTGCGTCCAGCTTTGCAGGTCATCCTTCTTCGCAGAGTGTAAGGGCACAAATTTTTTTCAGAGCTACTTCTGAGTGCGTTTATTGCTGCAGCTAGAAAGATGCCAGCCAATAGCTCTGCCATGGGTTGCGACGCCACTCCAATCCGGCAACGGTAGAGTAGGACGGAAAAATATTTTTATGATAATCCTAGAGAAGTAACACTTGACTTAGATGCTACGCGGTAAGCTCATTTATGCACTAGACGTGCTGGCGAGAAAAAAATGTTTAAATGTTTTGGGATAGTTGTGTATTTAAATAGGTAGGAAAGAGTTTGCCGGGGGCCTTTAGGAGTAACCACATCCAGCGGCAGCGTCGAGTGACGCGAAAACGCAATTCATTAGGGACAGCAAGCAGGTAGTGTGGGCGACACCAACGAGCAAAGAAAAAAATACGCAGGCGACGACAGCGACAGCGACGGGCCGTCGCCGTCGCTCACTTTTGGCCGCCAGAAGCAGCCCACATGCGAGGTAAAGCGACGAGCGACTGAGAAAGGCGGTGTATAGATTTCTTCGCAGCGCTTTCACCCACAGTATCGGCTTGCTGCACCCATTCAGTTTCGTAAACCACGTCGCTGCATGGGGTTATCCGTAAAGTGTGTCTCCACGAATATATTTGTACAGCTAACGAAATCGATCAGGTTTAGGGGAAATCCCCAATGCGGAGTACGTTTCTGCGAAGGAAAGTTTGACATCCACCTGAATGCAACCATAAGGCTACGAAGGAAAGGTATACAGCTTTGTCCGAAACTTCGTCCTGGTCCAGGATTCGAAGTAAAGCTGTAGACTGGGCTAGTTGGTAATTCTTAGTGATCAAATTTAGCGCAGAAGAAACACACGGAACAGAAAGAATACAGATGGACGAGCCCCCACTTCCAACTGATTCTTTATTCACATGACGGCAAATGCATATGCTAGCCTTAGCAGCAACAATAAAAAGAGGAAAACCAAATAACAAAAAAAACACAAATACTGACAAAGAAATAGCGAGTACACCCAACACACGCCCAACATTTTGACAGTCACAGTGGACTGTCGCGTATGGCATCACATTGCAGGAAATGTAGTTCACGGTCAGATAACGCAAAAGACAGTTTACTAATACAGTCATTCCTTTTACGCGCCATCTGATCTGCCTCACTGATTAAGCGCGCTTGCATGTCCTTAATTATCTCGACTACTGTGGTGCCAGTGAACTCCGCAGCCCAACCTCTACAAGCCCGAACATGCTGTGCTATTTCTTTGTCAGTATTTTTGTTTTTTTTTGTAGTTTTTTTTTATCTATGTATTGTTAATGCTAAGGCTGATGGCGTATTCGGTTGGCCGCTCCGGTCCTCTGGCTCGGAGTCGCGAGATGCCATGGCGGCTTGCAATCGGAGTGCGAGAGGCAGCGTACCAACCGAATGCATCGGAGACCTCGGAGCAGCGCGCCTGTAGGGCCACCGTGCAGGCAGCGCCGGAAGCCGCCGGTTAAACCGCGGCGTTTTGTGTCACGTGACCCGCCCTCCCGGCCAGATCGCGCCACGCTCTCACTTCGAAGTTAGAACGGTCTGGAGCGCTCCGAGTCGGAGGATGACGCTCCAAAAGAACCAACCGAAGGTAGTTCGAGCGCTCGAATTGTACCAACCGAACGCGCGGCCGCTTTTCAGAGCACTCCAGAGCGCTCGTAAACGCCCAACCGAATACACGAGAAGCATATATATTTGCCGTCATCTGAATAAACAATCTGTTGGAAGTGAGCGCTCGTCCGTGTGTATTCTTTCCGCCCCGTGTGTTTCTGCTGCGCTACATTTGATCACCAGAATTCGAACCCGGGACCACCGCTTAACCGGAGCAGTCGTTCCACTAACTCAGCTAACAAGGAGGCTAGTCGTTTGTAGCGCGAGAGCGAATTGATCAACAACTCGAAGTGATGGGCAGGTGTTAATCGACCTGATTTAGGGAGAAATTCCCTGCCTTTCCCCGAGGGGGAGAATGTGAAAGTGCGAATGCACGAGTTGAATTTGCGCGGTTCGGTAATGTTCGCGAAAGAGAGATCACACACACACACACAACTACAAAGAAAGAAATATGCATTTATTCACAGACACCTATTTGTGTTGTCGTTGTACTTGATCGCTAGAGCGGATCTCAGCTTTGAAATTTCGTGTCAGTACTCCTTTAAGCGGGTGCATTAGCCCTTCTCACGCCCGATTCCTGGCCAATCCCCCACGTGGGTATGTGCCATGTCAGCGGCCAGGCAGCGCGCGCCCATCTCCCCCCGTTGGCAAGGAAGACGAGGAGATTCCTGGCCAATCCCCCACGTGGGTATGCTATGCGGACATCGCCGGTGGACGCAGGTTCAGGGTCGCTTAAGAAGTGCATTCGCACTTAAAAGAGGAGGTAAACTTTATTTAGCCAAGCTCTGTTACGGGGACGTGGTGGCCGCTGGCTTTAGCCTGGCGGCGACAATGGCAGCCGAAATCCCTAAGGTGGAGTAAGTTTCTGCGAAGGAAAGCGAAGGAAAGCTCTCATTTGCAGCCGTATGGCTGCCTTGAGGTGGATTTCAAACTTTCCTTCGCAGCTAACGAAAGCACGTTCTTTGTACATCTGAACTGTGAAAACACAGTGCTAAGTTTACAAACACAAAGAGAAAGAAAAACACAATACACGAACCGGGAAGCGCATCCGACAGCGTGCGCTTCTGCATGCGGGTATTTTGCGTTTGTTCACCTTGTAACTCTTTTTATCAGCCCAAATAGGCGTAAATACTGACGACATTTATCGAATTAGTAGTGCAATGAGTGGTGTATCAAAAATTTGATTCCTGGCAGTTACGGCACCCAATTATGGGATAATACAGTAAGGAAGGTGGGGAAACAAATATATTGTAGGGGATAAGTGTATTTTCGAGGCAAGAGGGACAATTAAAACGGGCACCGAGCTTAAACCGGACAGATGGATGCTTGGAGTTTATGTAGCGGACAAAAGCACGCGGCTGAGAAATTACTGATCAAGTATACTTCACTGCTCTTCGAAAGGACATTACCTTTTCACGATGTATAACTGGCCGGTTACCGGTCATAAACAAACCGAAAAACACTTTATTATACTAAGTGTAAAATAGTGGAAACGTCGCGCAAGTCGAATACTTGTAAAAGGTTGTAAACACGTGCTGCTTCTCTACGTCAATATCAGAGAAGTGCAATACAAATTTGCGGGTTCTATCGCTTAACGCAGTGACTCTTTTCCGAAATGAAGTCAAAGACGAAAGCTGGAGCTGCGGGAGATGTTCTGTGTATCTACCTTAAGATATCCAAGGTAGGCCACAATACTTTTTAGCCATGACCAGTGCAGTGGCTTGTATACCAGCGCTGGCACGCTGGATCCCAATGTTAGCTGTGTTTAAAATATTTTCCGTCGTTCTCTTATGCCCCGAACATAAAAACGGCTCAGACCTAACACTTCGGTACAGTCTTCGTCAAAATTTTGTAGGCCACGAGGACCGTGGCCGGAGCAGGTGCGCGGCCGAGCAGAGGCGCTGCGCTTGCCGCTGTCGTCTGGTGTCGCGGCTAAACAGAGCGAGGGGAACTTTCAAGCTTGCTTTAGTAGTATGGCCAGTATGGCTGGCCCGATAATTTCAGAGCCGCCGGTTACTCATAGCAGGGGCCCTTCGCTTCAGCGCAGGCATTCTGCGCAGCACTTGCCGCGCAGGACACACTACAAAAGCAAGGGCGAAAGTTCCCCTCGCTCTCTTTACCCGCGTAACCAGCCGGCAGCGGCAAGCGCGACGCCCTTGCTCGGCCACGCATCTGCTCCGGCCATGCTTGCCGTGGCCAACAAAATTTTGACAGAGACTGTAGATTACTAGCGAAATCAGACTATGCTCGGACTATTTCAGGAAAGTTCGCGTTCGCTTGAGATTTCGCCGCCTGTCACCCAGTTACATCTAATCGGTGATTGGATTCCGCATTTCGCTTGCGCTGAAACACGCGCAGACGGCACAGCGGGCGGGCCGAGCTCTGTGATAAGGCAGGCTGATAGCAGCTTTTCCACTCAAGCAGCTTTCATAAGAGCAGCAAAGATAAAAGAGTAAGCACCACCAATGGTGATTGTAGCCGCTTTTATCTCCCACAGCTCTGTACGCGACAGTTGGCGTTAGCCGTTCAAGGCGTGCAGCGACAAGACCTCTTTTATAGGCGGTCTTCGCGATGGCCTCCGCCGGCGCGCAGTACACAGTGTTCGGTTTCGACAGCCGCATAGACTGGAAGCCTACCGTGTTCGTAGACGGCTTGCCAAAGACTAGAGTGTGCAGCGCTTGCGGTCTGGTTTCCGCAAGGATAGCGCTGTTGCCCTGCAGCCATCTCCTCTGCAGCAGGTGCTACGTCAGCAGCGGTGACGAAGAACGCAACCACTGTCCTCTGGATAAAGATGTCTGTCAACCAGACGACGTCATCTGGTCAACGTTCACCCGAGAGAAACTGTTTGGGCGTAAGGTAGGTGGTATGCATTCATCATTTCTTCCACTCCCCCCCCCCTCCACCCCCTCAAAAAAAAAAAAAATATAGGTACGTTCAGAAGCACGACTTGTTCGGTGGTTGTAATGGTGCACATGAACAATGGACGGGCTGTTCGTCGAAAGACGACCCATACTAGGGCATATTGAAAGGGCGATTCGTCGCAGTACAATTGGTCGCGTAGGGCAGTTCGCCATCAGTTTATTCGTTGAAGAAAAACTTTGTCAACTTTAAACCACAACAGATTTTTCGAGAGAGGGCATTGAACGTGTATGCGTAAGAGATAAAAGTTCATCATCATCATCATCACCATCATCATCATCATCATCATCATCATCATCACCACCAGCCTATCTACGCCCACTGCAGGGCAAAGGCCTCTCCCATTATTCTCCAATTACCTCGGTCCTGTGCCAACTGTGACCAATTTATCCCCGCAAACTTCTTCATCTCATCTGCCCATCTAACTTTCTGCCGCCCCCTGCAGCGCTTGCCTTCTCTAGGGATCCACTCTGTTACCCTTAATGACCAGCGGTTATCTTGCCTTCGCATTAAATGCCCTGCCCACGTCCATTTCTTCTTCTTAATTTCCACTAATATGTATTTAACACCAGTTTGCTCCCTGACCCACTCCGCTCTCTTATTGTCCCTTAATGTTGCACCTATCATTTTCCGCTCCATTGCCCGCTGAGTCGTTCTCAATTTAAGTTGAATCCTCTTAGTGAGCCTCCAAGTTTCTGCCCCGTAGGTGAGTACCGGTAAGATGCAGCTGTCATACACTTTATTCTTCAGCGACAATGGTAGGCTACTATTCATTATCTGAGAATGTCTGCCATATGCGCCCCACCCCATTCTGATCCTTCTAATTATCTCTGCCTCATGGTTGGGATCTGGGGTCACAACTTGGCCTAAGTAGATATATTCGCTTACCACTTCCACTGCCTCGCCACCTATATCAAACCGCTGTGCTGTCCCAAAGTTATTGATCATTACTTTAGTTTTCTGCATATTAGTTTTCAGTCCCATGTATCTACTCTGTTCGCCCAGTGCGGAAAGCATGCTTTGCAATTCGTCCCCCGAGTTACTTAGCAAGGCAACGTCATCAGCAAATCTGAGGTTACTGAGGTATTCTCCATTAACCCTGGCTCCCACCTGTTCCCAATCCAACGTTCTAAATACTTCTTGTTAACATGCTGTGAATAGCATTGGAGAGATTGTCTCCTTGTCTGACACCCTTCCTTATAGGTAATTTACTGCTCTCCCTATGGAGGATGATGGTAGCTGTAGACCCATTGTAGATATCCTCTAGTATTCTTACATAATGTTCATCTACCCCCTGGTTCCGTAATGCCTGAATGACTGCTAGGGTTTCGACCGAGTCAAATGCTTTCTCATAATCTATGAAGGCTATATATAGGGTTTTAGTGTACTCAGCGCACTTCTCTATCACCTGATTGATCGTGTGAATGGGGTCCATTGTTGAATAATCTTAGCGGAACCCTGCTTGTTCTTTAGGTTGACTGAAATCTAAGGTTGCAGAAATTCGGTTAGCGATTACCTTGGTAAATACCTTGTAGACGACTGACAGTAAGCTGATCGGCCTGTAATTTTTCAAGTCCTTCATGTCGCCTTTCTTATGGATTAGGATGATGTTCGCGTTCTTCCAAGATTCCGGTACCATTGCGGTCATTAGGCATTGCGTATACAGGTTTGCCAGTTTTTCAAGGACAATTTCTCCGGCATCCTTCAAGAGGTCTGCTGTTATCTCATTCTCACCAGGTGCTTTGCCCCCTTTCATTTCTTTCAAAGCCTTCCTTACTTCTTCGGTCGTTACTGGTGGGATGTCTATCTCCTGTGAACTACTGTCTCGTTCGGCATTATCCTGTATGTCCTGGCTACTGTACAGATCCCTATAGAACTCCTCGGCCACTGTGACTATTTTATCCCTATTTGTGATGACATTGCCTTGCTTATCCTTAAGTGCATACATCGGATTTTTCCCCACGCCAAGACGTCTCTTGACTGCTTTCAGGCTACCTCCGTTCTTTACAGCGTATTCGATCCTCTGGTACTTATAAAAGCGCACGGTACTTATAAAAGTTCAGACGCCTCCCAATAAAACTCTATTAAAAAAACCCCGCAGGAGAGGCTGCGGTTCACTCGGCCAGTCTTTTCACCCAAGGCCGAAAGTTCGTAGTTCAGTGAGCTTGTAGCTTCCAGAACAAACTTTCAAGACTAACAAAATAATGTTAACCAGTTCAAGGCTATAAAGTAACTGGTCAAAGCTTTTCTTGCAATCGCCATGGAAATCTCGAGGACTGAAAGAGGCGGGAAAATGCGGGATCGCGAAGAATTTGTGCATACTGTGAAGCAAAAGACTGAGCAAAGGATGTTCTGGATATGTCAAATGAGAGGGACCTGTAAAGGGAAGATCGTGACTTGCGTCTCTAATCTCGGCGTTGTTAAATTGACAGACGACCACGACCATGCTCCACACCCAACCGAGGTTAGCTGTCCAAGAATCCGTTAAGAAATGAAGCTCATCGCAGGTTGAAATGCAGGAATATTCGTTCGTGTGTTTTGTCACGAGAGCACTACAGATAGATGTGTGCAGAGGAAGCACCGTGCCATTCGATTTGCCGATGTTCGCTTGTGGACGTCACCTTGTTTATTCTTTCGACGCTTGCGTACTTTTCGAGTTTCTGCGGAGCTCTTCTTGATTTTGGATAACAGGACTACCAGCGGCCCGTGAGGCTCCCAAATTTTTAGTAATACAGCGGGAGCGGCGAACGATCGGCATGTCAGCGCCTTATGAGGGTGTTCACCGGTGAAATACGCGAGACTGCCCGCACGCGCATAAACCTATCTGCTGTGTGGAGCGTCGTCGGCTACGCTGTTCTCCTCAGGGCAACACATTCCCGGTGTTCCTTGTCTTGCAATGCCGTTTCGCTGCCGCCAAAGGTATCTAAGCAGCGTGGGGCACAAGATTGTATTTTTACCAAAGTTTTTATTTACAGCATTATATCGCGCAGCAGCCCGATGCCATTCCGGCCAAAAAACCCCGTCCTGTTCTACTTTTATTTATCTTTTCAGTGGCATTCCTCAGGCTGCGCGGGGCAAGTGATCTGAAAGAACAATCAAACGCACATTTTATATGCGCATGCGCTTCAAATAACCACGTTTCTCGTGAACAAAGTCATTCAGACGCAGTGGCAGGGGGTGCACCACTCTCAAGGAGAGAGAGAGTAGCAGACGACACTCATACAGCAGATAGTGCTATGCGCGTGAGCGTACTCTCGCCTATTTGCTACTGAACACCGTGATAAGGCGCTGACATGACGATTGGTCATCGCTGCCGCTATATTATTAAACATTTGGGAGGCTGTACTTGCAAAGAATGATGAATATCGTTTTCGTGACCTGTCGCGTCCATTAAAACACCCGCTGGGTTCATTCTGAGAAGGCGCGAGGTATTTGCCTATTAATAAACTGGTGCTGTTAGTGTGCACTGTGCCCATGCTGTGTCTTCGCCTAAGTCTGTTGTTTCACGCAGTAGCAGAATTAGCCAGCACCGACAGGCTAAGTTTTGTTTTTTGAACCAATTCTTCGAAGCGACGCATCGTCATTTCGACAAATCACCCTGTTAGCATTGCTCTACTTCGAGTTGCCGTTTTACGAATCGCCATTCGACTATTAGTTCTAGAGCCCAAATAGACGTTTGAACTTGGCGACTGTTTGAAAGCGGAACTTTTCATTTCTATGGTGATCGCAAGTACTTGCAGTGCCAACCAACCAGTAGAAGTTTAATCGCTTTTTTTAGAAATTGGGGGAGGGGTATATTCCGGGTCCTATGGCATTATATTGAACTAATTCAACAGAATAGTATTGGAATGATTTCGATTGAAAAAAATTACCCGCCGCCGTGGCTTAGTGGTTAAGGCGTTGTGCTGCTGATAACGAGGACGCGGGTTAAATTTCCGGCCGTGGCGGCCGCTTTTCTGATGGAGGCGAGAAGCAAAAACGCCCGTGTGTTCGAGATTTTCGCGCACGTTAAAGATCCCCAGGTAATAACAATTATTCCGGAGCCCTCCCCTACGGCGCGCCTCATCACCTGAGCAGCGTCGGCGCGTTAAGCGCCACAATCAATTAATCATTGGAAAAAATTTATTGAGTCCCGCAGAACGGACGCGCGCACGTTGACCGGGCATAAGTCGTCCTCGTGGCGGTTTGGTGGCTCGGTTTCCTTTTTGTCGCCGGAGGTTAGGGCTCGTGCCTTACAGTCTCCATGTGACGGCAAGGTCGGACCGTTAAGCTTTGGCGACCGAAAAGAAAGGACCGAGCCACGAAACTGCCACGAGAACGACTTAGGCCCATGAAGCAGCGGCAGCCCTTATTCCCGCCCAAATGTTACAACAGTAAGGGCTGTATCGATGGCCGCCGAGAGGTCCATTTTCTGTAGAGCAGGCGCCTTTTATGATGCTGGTGTGCAAGCAAATTACTACTGTTTGGATGCGCTCAAGAGATTCTTCTTGGAAGTACTGTGCGCAGAAGCTTCTGGCCACTGGTAACGCAAAAGTTTGCGTTGAGTTTTTATACGAATAAAAACTTCGCAAGTCTTGTGGTTAGGGTGAACATTGTGCAATAGCCTACACCACAGTGTGGTCCACTGTTAAAGGGAAGCGGCGAGTGCGGGGCTGACGTGCACTGCGACGTGCCGGCGCCGAAAATTAGGTATTCTCGGAAATTTCGCACGGAAATTTCGCACTCAAAGGTGGAAATAAAACGGTGCATTTCCGGCTGTTGATTGAACATAAGCGCACTTCATGGCAATGTCCTTTCCTTTTTGATACATGATACGCTTGATACAAGATATTTTTATGCGTAATACATAATACGCCTGTTTGGTCAAGTGTCGCCCGCTGCCACGTACCACCTTAGGCGGGGAAGCTGTATAGTATACTATATACCCACCGCGGTGGCTCAGTGGCTAAGGCGTTGTGCTGCTGAGCACGAACGAGGTCATGGGTTCGATTCCCGGCCGCGGCGGCTGCTTTTCTGATGGAGCCGAAAAGCAAAAACGCCCGTGTGTACGAGAATTCGGCGCACGTAAATATCCCCAGGTGGTCAAAATTAATCCGGAGCCGTCCACTACAGCGCGCCTCATCGCCCGCGTTGCTTCGGCGCTTTGAACCCTACAATAAATTAATCAATGTATAGTACTACTGTTCCTAGTTCGTTCCCGCTTAAAGTCATCAGAAACTAAATCTTGGTTGTTACCCACAGCTCGCCGTGTTTGCCTGACTGTATTTAGTGGCGGAGACATAGCATTGTGCGATAGCGGAAACAATATCAGAGGAATGCGTAACCGAATAGTTTGCGAGCTGTGCGGAACCGCTATATTTCAGGAAACCGCTATATTTCTGTATTTTCCTGAGGTTAAGCTACTACTGTGCTAAAAGGGCAGGGTATAACAAACAATGTTCGGCCGGTAGAGGGCTTACATATTTATTACCAGACACCAAGAAATAAAGGAGACTGAAAAAAAGTGCACTTATTTTCAAGCTATAGCCGAGGGTACAGTCTAGCTTTGGTTCTTGCATTCGGTTGCGGAATTGCTCAGTTCTGGCAAGCTGAGCGGAACGGATCCACGCCGTGGCAGACGACGCACTGCTGCTCCTGCCTCTTGCGGTCAGCGTGCATGGGTCGTCTTTTCTCCGATTCTCGCTACTTCTCGGCGCCGGCCCTTCGCCGAGCGTTGCGGCTGCGTGCTCGCCGGTTCCCTTTAACAGTGGACCGGACTGCATACTTCAGTGCTCATCCGTTGCCCACGATTTGCCGTTAACGTTGTTGGCTTCATGTTCCCACGTTTTAGGTTGCCCAACAAGGTTGCAGCTGAAATGGTCCCTACTGTTTCAAGTAATTGGAGCCAGATTTATTCCTCTAATAAATGAACCATATTTGAAATAACCCCCGCAGAGCGCAAAATAGAAACACGGATCCTGAGATCTTACAGCAGTATTTTATGTAAAGCAGTTTAAATACGGCGAAAAACGAGCAGCAAGCACTGTATTGCATGAGGTCAGTCAAATGACTCACACAAAATCATGTCAAAATATGTCGCAACAATCAAGATTTACCGCTCCACAGAATGAACGTAGATGTATCCTTCGTACTTTGCTGAGTCCAAGCAAAACCTCGGCATGATGTGCGAGCCCCAATGAAGGGGTATGACACCGTCTGCCGTTACGAGACTTTGTTTTGGGACGTGCGGTATTCTCATGCACGGCCTACTTAGTTTGCAAGCTCCCGAGGCTTCTGGGGGTCGTCTTGCATGATTATCCTTTTATGGGTTGCATTGGAGACCGCTTCTCCCGCAAAACTATCAGTGTCAGGAACCTGAAAACTAACCCATGCAGAGTACGGCGGTTCTAAGAAACCTCTTGTACGACGGTACAGCATCGAACCACCAGTTCTGTCAGAGGTCTTTCATGGTGAGAGGTATCACCTACTCCCTATGGACAGCTTGTATCGCAGATGCCAAGTCAACTTTTGCGATGTCGAAAAGGGGTGTGAAAAAGTGGTACTTTGTGTGGCTCCATTCTAGGTAAGAAAGGAGGCATCAATGGTAACAAATATGCAACACCCGCTGCTAGTTGCATGGAGCTATTGCCGGTTGGGATTCTCTTTATAGGCTTCTGATTTGGCTTTTTTAAATTTTATTTGCAGATTCAGTGCTGGAACAGGAGCAACGGTTGCGACGCCGTGCGGCCAGTGTGCGAGATCGTGGATCATTTCGACGACTGCCAGTACCACGCAATCAGCTGCTTCCGCTGCAAGCAAAGCATGCCGTACAAAGAACTCGCTGGACATCTGGACGCAAACAACTGCACTACTCCAGAAGCCAACACTGCAAGCAGCGGGCATGGAGTTCCGGATGCAACCATCACCCTATTTTCACAAGCAATCGGAGAGCTTCGGGACAACCTGTCGGTTTTGCAGGCTTGCGTTCATGAAACGAAAGAACTTATCTCTGGCCACGTTCAGCTTTCCAGAGAGCGAGCGGCTACTGACATGCTTGTCGCTGAATCGTTGCAGACATTGGACAATACACTTAAAGAAAGCATTGGCCAGAGCCAGGCTGGTGTATCTAGAACAACCGAGGAAACAACACTTTTGCGGAACAGCATCAGCGCCTCCATGAACGCGTTAACTGAGGTGTTAGTGCTAGTAAAAGAAATGAAAACTTCGTTCGACAACTGCGCAGGAAATACGACTGAAATATCCGAAGCCTGCCGGAATCTCCAGCAAAACCTAGACGGCTTGTCTGCCTCCACGACCAAGGAGTTTGGAAATACCGGAAGAAGGCTTGAAGCGCTAGAGAGGATTGTTCAGCAGCGCGTGAACGACGAACTGGATATCAAGGACAGCTTGAAACTTTTAAATAGTGAGGTTTGCGAAAAGCTTTCTGTTTTGGTTAGCGGTTCCAAAGCTATTCTGCGAAATACCCTCAGCATTTCTCAGCCTCTTACATGGACCGTTGAAGGGTGGTCGGAACTAAAAAAAGAAGCTTCCAGGAAGGGTGTAGCGATAGCTCTGGTCGAAAATCCTACCTATTTCTATGGATATTCGATTCTTCCGGGGATAATATTAAAGAAAGGCGATGGAGATTTAAGCCTTCATTTGTGTTATCACATATGCCAAGGACAGTATGATACGCTCCTTGCGTGGCCAATCAAAAAGAGTCTGAAACTGTGTGTTCTTGATGCAGAGGGAAAAGAACTTCCTTTGTGCGCCAAATCAAACACTACAATGAATTCTTTTGAAGAATTCAACATGCCTGTCAACCCCAAAAGCGGAGCCCTTTGGAGTACGCAGTCTATAAATGTAAGTTACATTCAGCAACAAGGATCTGTGCAAAATGACAAGGTCTCTTTGAAATTGACAGTGTCATCACTGTAGGAACCCAATGTTCTCGTGCAACTGAGCGGTGAAATGCAAAAAATGCATGAAGGGAAGACAGTACATGAAGGGAAATAAATAAATGCATGAAGGGAAATAAATTTATACATTGATTTCTTTTGCGGTTTTTGCCTCCTGAAGACCGACAAACGTACGACATCTTTTTACTCCAAGGGCGAGTATTGATGTCAAGTAGGTGTTTCGGCCTATGTTATCCCGTATGCCAAGAAGACTGCCCTCTGCTGCGCAGTGCGTCGTATATAAAAGGCCGCACGAGCTTGTTTTTAATTTCCATGAGTGAAACTTAAGCGCAATTTTTTTTTTAAGTTTCACTTTCGCTTAAGTTTCACTCATGGAAATTGCGAACCAACTAGCTCGTCTCTCCATTTTGCTTGTTTTTAAGACTGATAACACAGACTTTACGCCGCATGTCTCTAAACTGAAACCCCGACAATATCCGCAAAGACACTGGTCAGTTTAAGTTATCAAAGTAACTGACGTCGACTAAGATAATAGAGGAGCAAGTACATTTTTGAAAATCCAAAAACCTTGAACCGGTAGGAAGCCAAACCTCATTTACTGTATTCGAGGAGCGAGTAATTGTCGCATGAATCAAGGGCGTTTCGATGCGGGGGTGGAGACTCTTTTCACGATCAGTAATTAATTGAACAATCCCGGAGTCGGATTTTTCTGTAGCTGTGACGTTCTGTAGAAGTATAAGACGAAATGAAATAAAATGTTACTGTGTGTATTGATGTAGGGAATTGGACTGGCCTAATTTCTAATAGAACGTGCGGTATGAACAATTTCACAAAAATACTCCAATCAGTCGCATACACGATATTATCTTCGGAGGAGGCCGGAACCCATTTTGACTCTTTGGAAAGGATAGGGAGAACGAAGAAACATTGATTGATTGTAGGTGAAATAATGGCCATAAAGCTCACTGAAAAGTATCATAATACCTTGATTGATTGTGGGGTTTAACGCGCCGACGCTACGCAGGCGATGAGGCGCGCCGTAGTGGAGGGCTCCGGATTAATTTTGACCACCTGTGGATTCTCAATGTGCACCGAAATCTCGTACACAAGGGCGTTTTTGCTTTTCGCCTCCATCAGAAAAGCGGCCACCGTGGCCGGGAATCGAACCCGCGACCTCGTGCTGAGCAGCGGAACGCCTCAGCCACTGAGCCACCACGGCGGGTAGAACGAAGAAATAAAAAAGACTAAACATATACAAACCAGATATCAATTCAAAATAAACAAAATTTTGGCATGCGCATGGTGCAATCGACATAACCTACAGATAGTGTGGTAAATATTTTTTAGGGGCATTGCAAAATCATTGTTAGTTGCATTGAAACAGCAGGTGCCAAATTTACGCATGCCTTGTACATTCGGTCCTTGTTATCCTGAATAAAGCTAATTACTTCTTCGGAATTGCGTACCAAAAAAGGATCACGAATTGGCAGCAATTTCAGTTTTTTCTGTAGAAATAATGTCACATTCTGTAACCACGACCCTTTTCTGAAACGATAACACGAAACGGGCAACCATCTTTGTGCGTTTTGGCCCTAAAATAGCTGCAGTCCCACACTTTCTGCAGTCCCACTATCGCCCTCACAGACAAAGAATGTAGATTCCTAGTGCAGTAAGCCCCACCCTGGTAATCTTTGTCTCGTTTCCACACTGATCTTGCGATTACAAAATGGGCTTGTGTTTTGTGTTGATTGTACATCGTGCCCCGTAAGTAGATTAACGTGTAAATAAACGTAAAGTCAGTATGATGCCACGCTCTCGCTCTCTCAAATGTTCACGTGTTAACTTAATGTTTCCATCTTTTTTCCTTTTTGTTGTTTTTGCCCATGTTTGTATAAAAGCCACTGGCCTAAGCAATAAAACTCAGTTGTTATTCAGCGCCGTGTTTGTGCCCTCTTCTCATTGTCTCGTGTCGTTAACGCATTACTATGACCATGTTCCAACTCGCCCAGCCTTCCGTTTTAGTTACGTAATTTTTCTTTGATTTTCTCATCGTGCATGAAAGAAACAAGAAGCTTAAACGCAGAGATGATTCAGTGCCGGAGAAATAATCAAGAAGTCATCCAGTATTGGTTTATTTATTTTTATTTTAATACCTCAAGGGCCTCCGCAGTGGAGGCATTACATGAGGGGTGGTACAAAAAATACACTTGGTACGAGCATAGAAGGGTGACATGAGCTCCATGATAACAACAACAAAAAATATGCACAACGTCGGTTCGAAAAAATGTACAAGAATATAAAATTCAGCGGACACGGAAATAGTATTAATATGCAATGCATTAGCGGTAAGGCTGAAACGCAGATACGATGAAAAACAACGCATAAAAAAGAATAAGCTGGAAATAGCAATCATAAAGCGAAGGGCATCAAACAAAGAAACGGCACTAATATATCACACAATCCCGGGCGCTGTAAGCGACGACTTGAACAGGTCAAGGCTTCTTAATTGGACCACGTGATCTGGAAGATTGTTCCATTCCTTTGTAGTGCGAATAAAAAATGACTCCGCAAATGTGTTAGTACGGGGGCGAGGGTGTGTCACCTGCAGTTGATTACTGCTTCGGCTAGATACATGGGGTTTCGGCACGATGTAATTGTTGGGTGATAAAGAATGATAAAACCGGTGAAATAATGCCAGCCTCGCGAGCTTGAGGTGGTGGCTGAGGGCAGGAAGAGCTAAGCGTGATTTCAGGTCTGTGACACTAGTAAATGATGAGTAGTCCGAGAAAGTGAATCTAACGGCGCGTTTTTGAATTGATTCTATGTTATCGGTCAGGTACTTCTGATGCGGATCCCATATATCGGCTGCATACTCTAATTTAGGGCGGATTAGGGTTTTATAGGCTTTCAGTTTTAAGTGAAAAGGAGCAAGTTTCATTGCACGCTGCAGATACCCAAGAGATCGACTAGCGCTGGCGATTAACTTGTTTATGTGGACGGTCCAGGAGAGATCATTCTTGATGTGAACACCTCAGTACTTATAATACTTTGTGGATTGTAAAGGGGAGCCTGACAGAGTGTAATTAAAAGTTAACGGACTCCCGCTTCGTGAAAAATACATTAATTTGCACTTGGAAACGTTTAGTGACATGTGCCAACTTTTACACCAGTTTGCAATAGTAATTAGGTCGGGTCGTAAGTTAGGTTGGTCTTGGTTACAAGTAATTTTGGCATACAGCACACAATCATCTGCAAAGAGACGAATGTTGTTAGTAATGTGGGAAGGCAGATCGTTAATATAAATAAGAAACAGCAGCGGGCCAAGTACCGTACCTTGTGGCACGCCGGAAAGAACAGGGGTTGTGTTAGATTGCGCGGCATTTACGACGACGAATTGCTTTCTTGTTCTGAGGAAGTTTTATACCCAGTTGAATACAAATGAATCTAGATTTAGCAGCGATAGTTTGTACATTAGACGGCGATGAGGTACCTTGTCGAATGCTTTTTCGAAATCAAGGAAAATTACATCTGTTTGGATATTGCTGTCGAGATTAACGTGTAAATCATGAGTGAAGGCGGCAAGTTGTGTTTCGCACGATAGTCCCTAACGAAACCCATGCTGTGAGATAGAAAGGAAGTTATTGCACTCGAAGTGATGTATGATATGCGTGAAAATTATATGTTCCATAATTTTTGATGGAACGGATGTTATTGAGATGGGTCGATAGTTCAGAGGTGATGATCTGTTGCCACTTTTAAAGGTAGGAACAATCTTCCCTAGTTTCCATTTAATGGGAACGCAGCTAGATGACAAGGACTGAGAGAAGAGCAAAGCAAAAATGGCACTGACAGGAACGTGAACATTTTTCAGGATTTTGGAGTTTATTTCGTCTGGTCCGGTGGCGGACGACAGTTTCATATTTTTAATTATGTTAACAATTCCTCTGCGCGTGATAGAAATCGGGGGCATCGGTTCTGAAATTACTGGTTGTGACGAGAGGGAGGGGTTCATATCTGTTTCTGTCGTGAATACTGAAGAAAACGCCTTGTTCAGTGTGATAGCAGTGTCACTATCGGTTAGTTCATCATTCTTGTCGTCATAGAGCCTTATCGTGGTTGGAGGAGATGGGTTGACGGCCTTCCAAAATTGCTTCGGGTTATTTTTTAACATATTTGTTAGTGTTATCTCGAAGAAGTTTTGCTTGGCAGCGCGAATGGTTTTTGAAAGCTTTTTTACCGCACTTTGGTATGCTTGCCACGTGGGCTGATCATTTCTTGCCTTTGCTTTCCTAAACAATCTTTTGTTTCTACTTATTTCCTTTTTAATTGAGTTAAGGAACCATGGCGCTGACTGTTTGCTTTGAATAGGTACCGTTGGAACACATTTGTCAATTAATTCTTGCATTTTATCCGAAAACAGCCTCCAGTTTTGTTCTACTGAGCGGTCGCAATAACCTTGCTCGAAAAAAGGATAGAATTCTTCGAGTTCAGCGGTAAATCTTTCATAGTTGCCTTTTTCATAAAGTTTAATTTGCTTCCTCCTCGGTTTTTCTGTCGGAAATGATGATTGAAAAATGGCAAGATAACTTTATGATCGCTAATTTCCTTTAGGTAATGTACTGCCTGGATACAGCTTGGGTCGGACATGAGGATCAAGTCAAGAATGTTGGCAGTCTGAGTGGTCTTTCTCGTAGCTTGGGTTATTATTTGCGTTAATTGAAAATTTTGAAGTGTAGCTAGGAATTGGCTGGACTCCCCAGTGGTTCCATTGAATTGATTAGACGAGTCAATAGCAGGGTAGTTAAAGTCGCCGCATATTATTAAATTTGCTGCGGGGTATTTTTTTTCGAATAAGGTCAAGGGAATCATTAAAGTGCGTGCAACAATCGGCATCTGGTTTTGGGGGGCGATAGCACGTTCCGATAATAGTGAGGTTTGATCGGGTTCAGTAAGCTATGTAGATTATCTCTAGGGGGCTTTGTAATTCTATTTTGAAGTGATAAATTGAATTTTTTATTCCAATTAGAACACCCCCACCTCGGTTTAGTAAGCGGTCTCTACGGTAAAGAGCAAAACCGGGCAAGCACGGAGCAACTTCTGAGTCGGCAATATGTGATGAAAGCCATGTTTCTGTAAGAATGACGAAATCGCAATCAGCTGATTGGATTACGGCGGAAAGTTCTTCGCGCTTGGGAAGAACGCTACGAATATTGGTATAAAGAATCGAGTATGTGACGTCAGTAGTAGATATAAAGGCATTCTGCGGCGGGTTATGGAGGGGTGAATGTGGCCGATAAGGTTTTGAGATATTTTTCTTTTGCTAGCTACCCCGTTCTGTCGTTTCTTTCACCAATTTATGCACAGTGTCATAGTAGTATGTTTTCTTTCCAATGATCAGTTTTTTGTAGCGTAATTTAATGGGCGCATTCCGTTCACGAGCGAAGCGAATTAGCTCACGAGGAACGGAACGCGTTGCGAAACAGAAATCCTCAGATATGCTTATACTTGTGCCTTTGAGCGTGAAGGCTTTAGATAGCACATCATCCTTAGTTTTATAAGAAGAGAAATTTACAATTATCGGACGAATTTTGCCAGTGGCGACTCTGCCGATACGACGCGCTCTTTGAATGCCCTTCGGTTCCAGTGTTATTTTCAAAGTGTCTCTGCAAATATTGGTTACAAGTTTTTCGCTGTCTGCCCAAGATTCCGACTCGCCTTCTTCGACGCCGTAGAAGACAAGATTGCAGCGACGCGACCTGTTGGTGCGGCAGCAGTATGTTAGGGCCACGCGTAGAAAAAAAATATGTTGAAGTTTGTAACAATAAAGGAACCAGCGCTGGCCAACCTCGGGGCAACACCATGGACACGGTCAGGCAGGCGCGCACCGCTTTCGTAAAAAAATGTGGTAGATGCCTATTTCATAGGAATCGGTAAAACACGAAAGTGAAATGTGCCTTCACAGGATCAGGTGGATGTTTATTCCGCAACGATATGAACTTGCACATTGCAATTAATAGTTGGTCGGTATGAAACCGTAAGACACGTCAATATTAGACACTGGATTGCACGCGCCGGAGTAGTGCGTAAACCTGAATGAAACTATACACGCTCGCAATCCATGTGAATGAAACCTAACGTGTTGGCAGCGAATCGTTTGGTGAACTCACGGTCCGCTGCAGCGAAAGAGCGTGATTTGCGGGGCCGTCTTGTAGGTGCGCTTGGTGGCGACGACCAGCTGGTGCGTCGCTTTGGCAAATGTGCGACCACTGCGTTCCTGCTCCGTGGAGTGTACGGCAGATGGTTTCGTTGCGACAAGCTCAGCTGGCGCCAACTGTCGGCGCTAATTAGCAACCTGATGCACTACTTTGCTTCACCTCTCCTAGAAGGCAGCACCATCTAAATAAATGATGTACAGTTAAACCTGGATATAACAACGTTGACGGGAATTCGCATTTTTTCGTTACTTCCAGGTTTTTGTTACATGCAGGTTTCGAGTTAAAGCTCGCGGAAATGAAGCAGAAACGAAACCAATATGCTAGGCATCAGTGATGCTGAACTCACCCTTGTTCAAGGATATATTTCACACTGACAAACTGCGCGATTTGCGCTTGACAAACGTAACTAAGTATCACTTTTGCGTTTTGGTACTTTTCGGTGTTTTAACGCGATTCAAGAACCAAACTTATGCTGAAAGGGCGCCTTTTCGCGAACTTCATGCCCTTTTCTGCAGCCCAAATTGTTGAAGGGATGCTAGCTGGGACACTGTACGGGGCGGTGACATTATTCTTCTCGCCGGCGGAGACGGCATTTAAAATTGTGAGCTTGTCTTGAAAAGACAAAGCTTTCCGTATTGAGGCAACAAAAATCATACACGAACCCATACCACAGACATCAGGGGACACGCGACTACACGCCGAAAGGCAGACCTAGCACCTAACCGACACCGCACTAACACGTGGAAACGCACGAGAGATTGCGGTGCGTGTGAAATTCATAAATTAGTGCATTTCGCCAGCCGATTTTTCAAAAAAAGGGCAAGAAACCATGACTCATCAGCGTAGCGAATTCGTTGCATCCTGTTTAACCGTCCCAACTCCTTCGCTAGATAGAGGTCGCGAATACATGGGCTTCAAGAAGGCAGAAATGGGGAATTTAAAAACTTCGTTAAATCCAGGAATTCGTTACATAGAGGGTCGTTACATCCAGGCTTAACTGTATGGCGCGTTCATACAGCTGTCTATACTTCACCTAATAGCGCAGTCAACAATAAAGAAAAAAAACTCCTAGCGCAGTCGGTAAAGCGCCTGGTATCTCCCATTCCGAAGACGGAAATCCCGGGTCGAATCCTGGTGCAGCCGTGTAGGTGGAAAGTTTTCTGGGCGATGTCATTTCCGTGACGGATATGACGTCGTCAGATCGTGGTGGATCCCGGCATAGAACACTTTCGGGTTAAAAAGTATCCGCAAACAAGACACGCGTGAAACCTAGAATAACTACAACAGGAAGCGTCTGTGCCAGACGATTCTTGCGTCGTCTGCTGCTAGACGCCGCCAATCAGCGTACCCTATGAACCGTGAGAAAATCCTTATGTACTGATACATTCTAAGTTCGCACTCGAGAGCATTTAGTTGTGCGAGGATGGCGGCATGTTTAACGTTGTTAAACGCCCCCTTGAAGTACAGAACAAGTGTGGCTGTGGGTGAGTTGCGCATCGCAGGCAGCATTACCTCTTCCTTGAGCTCGAGTGAGATGCCTTGCGTAGAAAGACGAGGACGAACGCCAAATGTTATCGTAGCCGCCTTATCGTGACCTTCGAGATACGGTTGTAGTCTGCTTAAAACGATGTGTTCTAACAATTTCCCTGCACGTGATGTGAGAAATAGGTCGAAGGTTATCAGTACTCGGGGATTGACCCGGTTTAGGTATGAGCCTGACTTGCGCTGTTTTCCATTCATCTGGGAGTAAGCCCTTCTACCAGATGTGATTGAGATAATCAGTTAGCTCAAGCAAGAAAGAGATGTCCAGGTTAGCCATGGCCTTGTTTGTTATTTGGTTCCTTCCGGGCGCCGTATTACGGCGAATTTCTGTTACCAGGGCGGCCGTAACCTCATGCAAACGGATGTCGTCGCCAAGGAGAGGGTTGGGTCCAGGCCGACACCCTTCGCCTCGTCGAAGCATTCATAGTCTTAAGAATTACATATGTCATACCCTATGCTCCTCTTACAACGTCAGAAATTAAAAATGTGCGTGTTATCATTAGGAAGGCCAACAAAACGGCTCTTGGACTTCCCGCCAGCACCACCACCAATAAGGTATTAAAGCTCTGCCTGCCCAATACGGCCAACGAGCTCATAGAACCCAAACATTCGAACCAAAGATTGAGACTTGGAGTCGGGAGCACGAAGGGAAAGGGATTATTCTCTCGCCTATGGGGCTTACATCCCTTTGCAGCGTCATACATCTGAAATAAGAAATCTCCACCACAATATCAGAAAACAGCTCTACAATGCGCCGCTCTCTCGAAACATGGATCCCGTGCATCACACTGGGTGCAGGGAGTGAGTGAGTGATTTAACATTTATTCAGAAAAGCTCCCCTTCATGGGGCGGTGGCGGTTTGTTTTACCCGACGTTCCCGTGTGTGCATCGCCGATATCCGGCGAGTCCCAGAGAAAAAAAGTCCAGAAAGACGGAAAACCAGAGAAGTCCATTTTAGCGTCCTATAACGTTTAAGATAAACGCGTATTCTGATGTGGCGATAAATGTCCATTGTAGAACCGTCAAAAAGATGCTTTGCTTGCTTTTCTTTAAGAAGGCGGGGAGGCGGGGCAGCACGACGAAGAGAGCTGATGTTTGGCAAATCGACGATATAGCGAGCACCTTATTGCCCGTATAAAAATTAAGGCCGTTTCACGTCTCCGGGAGCGGTGTTGCAGTGTGCAAATGCAATTTTTTTTCTCCATGTATGCATTGTAAGCCACGGTTGGCGTTTGTTCTCAGTGTGGCGACGGCGACTAAAGATAAGGGGCAAGGGGCGTATTTTTATCTCCCGTTTACCGCCATTCCCAACCATATCGCACGGAATAGCCGCTGCCTCCGGCCAGCGCACTCTTTCTGAGTGTTAGAAGGCTACGGAACATCAATGGCACCCGGTCACGCCTGCACTGTTTTTGGCTTCGGGAGCTGCCTGGATTGGAGGTCCACAGCGTTCGTGAACGCCATCCCAGCGATTCGAGTGTGTAGTGCGTGTGGACTGGTACCTTCGAGGGCAGCCCTGTTGCCATGCCGCCATGTGCTCTGCCCGTCCTGCTTCGAGCGCTGCACCGACGGCGAGTGTGGCCACTGTCCACTCGACAAGCAAAGATTCCAAAGTGAAGACGTCGCGTGGTCATCATTCGGACAGGACAGTCTTCTAAGCCGCAAGGTAGGCAACGTGGAACTTTTGTTACTTCGCGCGTGAGCTTGACGCGTCCTCAAGAGGGCGGACGGGATGAGGTGCAGTGCCAATTTACAAAACCTTCTGCAGAATTTCAGACAATTATCTACTAATGCTTAGCATTCTCATGCCGCCTGTCTTGACTGTGAGTTTGTTCCAGCCATTTTTTTTGTTTTTTCGAAATCCTGTCGGACAAATTATCTTCAATTACGCTATTATAACGATTACAGGTGAACGTTCGTGAAATTTGCATTATTGTGGAAATGGATGCGGTATACGTTCTGCCAATGTCCGTAGTTTATTAATGTCTAGTTATCTTTTCGTTTTTCAAAATTTCGTCCAACGAATGATCTCCATTTATGCCATTATAGCGATTACAGGTGGAACTTCCGCGATATTTACATTTTTGGGGAAATGCCGGGCGTTACACGGTCCTGGTTGTGGGGGTACTCGGCAAAGAATGCCACACATTGAAACTCTAGACACCATGCAAGGTGCAGTCTTTAGCAGGCTGTTCGTGTAGTGTTCCCTTGAAGACAACTTGTAGCTTGCATATCGACAGTCGATTAAAAATGCTTCATAACAAGTTCCGAAAGATAGTGCTGTGCTTTATGATAACGCAGCGCACGCAACAGCACGAAGTAGACGTCGTATAGGAACGTAATAATATGAGTCCTCATACACTGAGATAATATTACGTTCGCGAACGACAGCCACTTCGTTCCGCTGCGTGCGCTGCGGCACGGGGCGGCCTCTCTCGCATCCACCGTGGTCCCACGTAATTCGCGCCAGCAGCGCCAAATCCTCCCCTAGTAGTACGTGGCCTCTGAGAAACGTTGCATTAATCGCCATGGCAACGAGTGGCGAGGGGGGAAAGGGCGTTTGCTGACGTCGCGGACGTGCTGACGTCATTTATCCCGCGGCAGCCAGGCCGTGCCGCCGCGCGCCGACCCCTGAAACCGACGCTCGTCCAACTTTCGCGCCTGGTGCCATTGCCGAGCGGCCCATGACCGCCGGTCGCTGCCTCATGGGCCGCTCGGCAATGGCACCAGGCGCGAAAGTTGGACGAGCGGCGCCGATGACTCGAAATGGCCGCCGCCCGTCGTTTGTTATGTGTGCAGTAACGTGTTTAATAATTGAACGAAGAAAACATGTAGGTAATAGTACGTTTTCTGGTGTCGAATTGTTGTCGTTGTGGCGATAATAATTGGAGTGTTACACAAACATTTTTTTTGCTTTGCATTTATTCAAAATTCATATGAGGACGTCTTTGATTCGAAGTCATGAAAACACATGCACTACACCCATGTATTGCACATACATTTTATGTACACAGTATTGGACTAAGCAAAAATATGACATTTGCAAATTTAGGCATACAATATTGTGCAATAGGGAAAAAACGTGCTATATACACATTTACAATAACACGGTAGGCGGGCTAGTTGGTATTCTGAATTCATGGCTGTAACTTTTGCGCAACTTTACACGGTGACAGGTACAGGTCTTCGAATCCCTTTTTGTATCGGTATCCGTCTAAAGTTGCGCAACAGTTACAGCCATGAATACACATTTAGGTAAACAATACTTGATTACGAAAGAAGAACTTCGAAAGTTCTAGTGTCTACACAGATTTTTTTTTTTCGCGCACACCTCGGCGGGAGAACAAAAGAACTTGAAAGTTCCACTCAATGTATACTTATTTCTTGGGCTCACCTCGAGACAGGAATGTTCCTTAGACATTAAAAAAATTCGTTTAAGTTCAGAGACACAATAATTGGGAATCTATATGTTAAAAGAAAGCACGCACACGTATGCTTCAAGCCCTGCCTTTCGGGCGAGTTAACGCAAACTCTGAAAGAAAGCGTTGACCCGCCCATTAACCTGCATACACTTCCGAGAAATCATGTTCACACCAACAAAATGCAGCCATAAAAAACTGTTGCAACACAATGACCGCACTGTAGACACTCTTTGCTGGATTATATCTACGTACAAAAACAATGCCCAACCATGTGCACGTCGTACAACACAGAACACAAATCGAATGCACCCGTCTTTTCTTTTAATGGCGCGTGAATTAACAGTCTGCTTACCGGGGGTGGGAGGGAAGGCGGGGGGGAGAATACACCCAGAGAAAAAAGAAGCTTTCCTGCATTTTAAGCCGCAGATATCGGCCAGGTTGTTACAAGCTACCCTCTAACTCGTGTCTGGGCAGCGCCTCTTATCTCATCCTGTCCGATACGGCATGACCATTCTTCAATAAAGAAAAAAAAAAAAAAAAACGGCATGACCATTCTAACTTCAGAACTATGGAACACCAAACCCATTCGCGATAAGATGACAAGGCGCGGACGCCCGGTTTAGATTGAACAGCAAAGCCGGCAATGCTACTTGGTTTTATTTATTTTTTAATGAGCGAAACGCTTGCAATGGCGGCTGCAGACAACGCATGTATTTCGGTTTGGCCTTCCACTGCTTCATGTGAAAATCGACTTGCATTGAACACCGCGGAGTTACGTCAGATTTTTCGGAGCCCTGAAGCAACGCTTGGCAGTAGTTTCGCCTCAAATATACGTTTTGGAGCAAGAAGGGGGAGGAATAAATGCTTAGGGCGCAGCACCTCCACGCCATCAATCGATGTGGTAGTATGTACGCCATGAAAGGCAAGAAGCGCGTACAGTTGAGCTTGCCTTCTTTGTGAGCAGGTGCGTCGTGATGACATTGGATGGATTGAGGAGAGTCACGGGAGGAAACGTCCAATGAAGTCGCAAACCGTCCTCGACTTGGGGCCCAAACCTAGACTCATACCTGCTGCACGAAACAACAAAAAATACCTTGATAAGTATACTGAATCGACGTTCCAGCAGTTACTAAGGCAATCATCAAAAAACGGCAATGCCACCACAAATTCATCTTGCGAGCAAGTGTGTGCGTGCCAAAGACACGTTTACTTCTAAAACTTTGCGTACCTGCACAGCTGGGATATATTGGCACATTAGTTTCCACTCCAAGACGAGTGACATGTCTCATTAACTTCACGTTACATGTGCGAATTATTTTGAAAACAGAAGAGTGCAATCAGTCGGCTTTTAAGGAATTCACTATAACTTGTACAAAGCTAATTTGCTTACCTGTCGTCTTTGGAGAAGGCGAGAAACTTGGTCGAACTGTACCGCCCTGTGTTGCTGCACCACACTGCAGAGCTGCGCAGGAGTGGTAACACTCCTTCTTTCGCTGCCCCATATTTAGAATACATTCGAATGTATTTTATAATGCAGCGAAACTTTCCGCACGTGGAAGCGTTTAGGCAACTCGCGCAACCCTTCGCACGCCGGCTCGCTCACGCGTACCGAACTGGCCCGCCGTGCGCGCCCAGAGAAAGAAAAAAAAAATATTGGCGCCGGTGAGCTGTTGCGCATGCGTGAGGAGGCGCGGAAGCGTTGACGGTGTGGAAAGAAAGAAACACTGAGGGAAAGGGAAGGGCCACGCCGCAGCACCGTGCCGCTAGGATCGCCACAATTTCGGAAACCGAAACTAGCCAAAGTCGCCGACCAGTGGCTGCGGTATCAGCAACGCCGTGTGCTTTTGTACAGTCAGGCTCAATTTGAAGGTTATCGCGGGAGCACCGAGCAAGCAAGACCAGAGCGCCGTTCCATGGCACTTTTTTTTATTCGCGAAGATGAGATTATGCTGCCCTCCCTCACCCCTTGGCTGTTGCTTATAATTCGCTCACCTCCTTCTGCAAAGGCCGACTGCCGCAGTTTTTTTCTTCATTCCTTTTTGGGTGACGTATCCGCGTTTTGTTCCTCGGCAACCTGATAACACCGACGATATCTCTGCATTGCGGCATTTCGGAAGCAAATTACAGTTTTTTTTCGCAATGCCCCGGCATGCCGGCATAGCTACCCTGAGAAGGTTTCGTATTAGTGTGAAGTATGTCGATGAAAGGATAAAGAAAAAAAGAAACAAGCGTGTCCTTTGTCGTTTTTGACGGCAGCGCGCACTGCCTGGAACAGCCATGGGAGAAGCAAACCTAGCATAACCTCGTTGTGAGTGATGGTAAAAAGTGTCACGCTAAGGCGCTGTCATCGCGGTCGGTCGGTGCTCCCGCGATAACCTTCAAATTGATCCCGACTGTACATTGTAAAGCACACGGAGTTGCTGCTCAAGGTCTCCAGTTCGCTGATCGACCGTGGCGGATGTATTCTAGAGGGAGTTCGAAAACAAAATTACCCATCGTTATTATTGCCATCGTTATTATTACCCATCGTTATTATTGCCCATCCTTATTATTGCCTATTATTGCCTAATTCATCGTAGCGAACATTAAGACAAGGATAAAGCTAAAGAGAAACGAACCACACGCTTTCTACCGTGTGGTTCGCCTGCACGATGAATTCCTTAGTCAATAGCCAACTCACCCAACTTATTGCCACCCGTTCACGAATGCCAAGTAGTCATATTTAGTGAGGACGCTACCCGACTCCGCGCTTTATAAACAAGCGAAAGCTTCGACAATATTAAGCTTTGAACGCAAGGTGACATGGTTCAAGACGCCTCCTATTACACGTGGCCCAGTGCGAACGGTTGAACTTTGGTGGCCCGAGTTTTAAAGGGGCCATGCAGACAAAACACAAGTTTGATTCCTTCGAAAGAGTGCTTTGTCAGAATCATACTGACTCCACCGTTAACGTAAACTTCGCTGAAATAAGCTACATAATTAGGAATAAAAATGGAATGGCAATGCGACCCACTAGCTCATTTCCGGCAACAGAACCTATGTCATGCCCAGCTGTGCGATTGCCTGAGGCCGGTAAAAGCAAACATAAACTAAGCAGCGCTTATGCGCTTGCCAAACGAGTTATTTGCGGTTAAATATAATGCATATTCATTTTACAGCCGTAACAATGGTGGGGTAAACAATGAAAGTTGCGAAAATACACGTAAGCACAGAAGTACTCATGTGCACTGCTGTTGGTACTGGGTGCACTATGCTTGTTTTAGCTGGACAACAGTCTGCCGCTTCGGAGTTGTCTTACACAACACTGGCCGATTGGTGTAAGCGACGTTGCTTTACCTCACCCTGTTTGTCGAACATACCCAGTGTTTCACGAAACGATTACTTTCTACCGTAACAAAAAGAAGCCAGGAGGTGCAAATAACGTCAAAAACAAAGTGACTGTACAACGGTCCGCGACTCAGTATGGCAGCGCCATCTGGTAGGGCTGACGGTAAGCAAGGCTGCAGAGCCTAATGACGCACTGGAAGCTTAACAACCAACTTGGTTGTTAAGAATAAAGTGTAAACCTTAATTGATCTTTCTCGGTGAATACGGCATCGTTTGCTGTCGGATAAGCGCTGGAGGCCACTATAACACACGAAATCTTTCGAATAGAACACACTTTTATTTTGGTTGGATGTCCCCTTTAAGGACTAGGGTTCATTGGGCTCTCAGAAGTCGAAGTTCGGCTGGTGGGTGTATAACTTTGAAAGAAAGCGGCAACACTTCAGACGGGACTGGAAGAGCACACAAACATTTCCGCTTGTGTTTGTCTACTTCTCTTTCCGTCCCATCAGACTCGCTGTCGCTTTCTTTACTGGGCTACTTCAGAGTGAACGTTTCGCTAAATCTGTGGAAATTTTCCTCCATTGAACTGCACGGCCAATAGCTAAACAAATGTTTTAATAAAATTTACATGTAACGACAACTCTCGAAATGATTAGGAATGGTGTACATGTCAACGTTGTTCAGCAAAAAGAAAACAGAAAGCATACTTCAGTGAAAACTGTGCACAGCACATTATTTGAGGTAGCATCGTTCTGTTTTTTTAGGATGAGCGGGGGATATATTCGTCAGATAGGAAAGAAAAAAAATGATAGCATAAGAAAACAGCACAATGTCTATTGTCGCTTCGCGCTGTTCCAACAATACACACAAAAGGTCTCCAACAGATGGCATGTGAACAGTTAGATGGACGGAAAATTCAGTGAAATTGAGCAAACTATCACTCAAGTAAGCAAGGAGGAGGCCGAGGGGAGGAGAAAAGGGTTAGGGGAAGGCGGGGGAGAGAGGAAAGGCTGTTGCGTGGCAGGGGCGGCCGTAGACTATCGTCTTTTTAAGACGGTCGCAGGAAAGCGAGCCGATGCGCGGCCAGGTTGTTAGTATTGTGGTAAATCGGAAATACTGCACGCTAAGCTTTCATTGTTCCCCGAACCCCCCACTCTTAGTCGGTAATCGCCGTTTCACGTTTTCCACACTTCAGCTACTTCAATTTGCGGCAGTATTTTCCTGCTACTGCGTGCGTGGTTTGAGGACATACTAATAATCTTTTTACTGAGAAGCACTATAACCTAACCCCAGTTTCCATTCCGGTGAAGCCGATTTAGTCGGCTCCACTCCGGCGCTCATCATCGCCACCGCCGACACCGCTTTAACTGCTATTCCCCTCGCCACCACCCTTGTGTTTTCCACAAGCTGCGGAATCAGCTGATAACGGCAGTGGCGCCCTTATCCGGAGTTACCAGAGCATTTTCCCGTTTTGAAATCCGACGTGAGCCCATCATTTTTTCTTCAGTGTGAAAGGCTCCCCGCGCGACATTTTCGCTCAGGTGTTTCACGCGTAAGCACGCGCCCATCACCGGTAGCTGGTTCATACGTGCAATAGTTGGGGCTGGACGCAGGGGGGCGGGCATGCGCAGCTAGTCTTCATGCCGCTACTGATGACATGGGCGTTGTGCTGGCGGGAAATTTAAACATGGAAGTCTCGTGGTTGAATGCGGCATGATGTCAGCTGCTCTTAAAGGGACCGAGAAAATCTTTGTGAAGGTGGCAATCAAATGCATTCCGGTGGTAGAACACATAACGGGGGATTTTTGAGCCAAGTGTAAGCCCCATACATTGTACGGATATTTTTTAAGCAATTTTCGAAGATAGCCTTTCTCAGCCGATGAGCGCGACGCCGCAGCAAGCGGATCGCTGCTGACGCAACGGCGATCGCAGCTGACGCAACGGCGAGGCGCCCCTGATTCGCCCAATCGTCGCCGAGGTCGGCCTCCGGCAACAATCACTGCCGTTGGCTTCCGGCTGCTCTTCCTGCTTCCTGGATAGGGCGAAGAGTCGCTGCTGCGGCTAGGCTCCCGGTCGACGTTCAGTGGCAGGGTGTCGCTGTACGGTTCCAAGCCCATATCCGCGCACATTGCGAGGAGGCTCTGTTTGAGGTCCGGATCCATTAAATGAAAGATACGGACGATTGCAGACAGTGCGAAGGAAAAGGTCGTTCTGCAGCGATTGACGCGTGCCTATGCGCAGGAATGTAGCTAGCGCAGAATGGAAGTCGAGCGTCGCGATGTCGCATGGCTATTCCCAGTGTTTCCAGCTGCTTTGAAAGAAGCAGAGAGGGAGGAGGAAGCGATCGGCAAGATGGGAGAGGTGCATTTATTTGCTTTTGGCGCCGCTAATACTGAACGTAGATCAATAATTCTAACAGCATTGCATCGCTATATGGGTGCTATGCGACAATACAGGTTTTCTGTAACTTTTACAAAATCTTTTAGATGCAACGCATCTCATGCTCGCCCCAGTGTCCTTCCTGCGTCTGTCCGGCGTTGTCTGCACAGCTGCGCCACTCCTCTTCTCCTCTCTCCGATAGCGAACACTCTCTCCCAAACAGCTGCGGGTTGGCGCAGCGCGCTCTCACTCCGCTGCTAGGCGCCGGTGGGCGGCGCTGCGCTCACTGCGCATGTGCAGTACTCTCTCTCTCCGCGCTCTCCTCTCCTTCGGGTGCTGTGAATATAAAGCGGCATGCCGTGCTCCGACGGTCTCAGTCGACGGTCGTCCGCGTTACGCTTGCACTCTCTCGCAGTACTCGATCATTGCTTGATGCAATCGTCGAGCCCCTAACTGTGCACTTTACGGACCACAAGGCACTCATTCTCGTCTGCAATAAAGACCGTACCTGAGCATACGTGTACTGCATGTGCATTGCATGGTGAAAATGGGAAATTACGCCAACCTCCCCTTCGCCTGAGAATCCCTGCTATAAGCGCAATGAATACGATGGAAAACGCCAATGGGATGCGTTGTATCACACCAGGGTTCCCGCGAGGGGAGGTGGGCGTAATTTTTTCTGGGTCGCTTTATTGGCCGAGTCGTTTGGATTTGGGTTGGTGTGTGGCATTTGCTATAACAAGCCTACGACGCGGGGTGGAAACGGACAGCCACATTTTTTTTCCGCTAGTACAGCGCTCTAGTCCTTCCAGGTTTTATCTCTTGGAGGGACAGACGGGTGTCATTTACTCGGAGGAAGAACCGCGGGAATCGACGGACCACCTGGCGGAACAGAAGCGCAAAAGGTTGCGAAAACAAGAGAAAGCCGTTGCTGCTGCCGGTACCGCAAGTTCCACCTCGCCGAGTAGCTGGGAATCTCTCCCGGATGAACTGGAATGTCTGCGTGAGCCAATATTGTTCAGCTTGAATAGCTTTCAGGGCGACCAATTTGGTGGTGCCTTTCACTTCTAAGCGCGCGCACATAACTGGAGGCCGGTCTATCAGGCACGTGTTTGCAGTGCAGGAAGGGGGGAGTGCACGCGCAGGGATAAGCTTCGTGCCCTCACTGACGACATGTCCGTTGTGCTGGCGGGAGGTTTAAACGTGTACGTTCACCGCCCCAATGCGAAGTGTCCCGTGTCCTCAGTGGTCGGGAGGATTGAGTTGGCGTGTTACGCAGACGGTAAGATGCCTACGACACGGAGGAAAACATACATCTCAGTGTTTGTCCACAAGAATAAATGTAGGTCCTTCAGTTTCAATGGGATAGGTGCTAATTGATCAATCGCAAACAGGGTGTAGGGACGAAATGTTTTTCGTTTCGGTTTATGTTTTGTTCCATAAATAAAAGTTCCGTTCCGTTTCAGCTCCGGAGCGAAAAAATAATGCTTCGTAATGGTTCGTGTTTGCGGGTTAAAAATTCAGATTGATGAAATTGTTAGAGTACTGGCACGAAATTTCTCGCTTTCAGTTTTTATGCGGTAAAGAATACCTATTGGCCCAGTAAATACGAAAATCGAACCGAAAGCCGTCAGCCGCCAACACAGAGTTAATTATAGCACGTTTATTTCAACCAATTTCAAATTTGGTCGCAACGTGGGAAAATGGCCGTTCGAAGGCCAGTCTGCAAGCGGGCCAGCCTTACGTCCCGGTCTCACCCGTTACGTTAGGGACGTTTTTTTTTCCTCCACGCGTTCGCCGCATCGTCTGCTACGATTGCACATGGTCCGCACTCGCCCACGCAGTCGACATGTCGTCTGAATTATCAGACTCGGATGAGTCGCTGCCACCCGACAGACAGGACAACTTTATTTGGCCAGGCGATTAGGCCAGCGATGTCTTCGCCGTCATCCGTTTTTTAATATCACTGCGGCTCGAACCGGCGCCGACCGTGATAGCAACAGCTTGTCGCCACTCTTCTAATCAATTTGATTGCGAAAAAAGAGTTCCACATGCGAGAAAGTAGATGTTAGTGTGTTGAAAAATTGTGCTAGGGGTTATTATCAGCGCTGAATGTAAAAGTGGCGTTGAGATATTTGCCGCGATGGTAAGCCTACGCTGACCGGCAGCGAAGGTTCGGCGCTCCGACCCAGCACTGCCGGCACCGCGGTGCCGGCGGTGCGGCGAGCGGCAGAAAGCTCGCGCCACCTGCGCGCTAGACTCAAAGCAGGTCGCGGCAGATGTCTTGGTCACCGATCGCTGAAACGGAAATTATTGCCAAAATAAAGCTTCATATGCGAAAAAGGGGATGATAGTGTGGTGAAAAGTTGTGTAAGGGATGGTCATTCGCAGTTGTACAGATACCAGCGATCAAATAGTTGCCACGATACTAAGCCTAAAGTTCCCAACACCCAAGGTGACCCGTGGAACCCCGAGCCCGCTGGCTTGGGCTGCTTGCGCGACAGTTCTTGCGGCCGCCGCCGCGCACGAACTCAGTCCACGTTTAGCGCTGCATGTCGTCGCGTGGGGAATAATGCATCTTGGCGTCATCGTCGATTTGCTCGGACAGGGTTCCACGAGCAGTACTTCGCATACCGCGAGCTTGCCATAGCACAACTTGGGCGAGCTCGGCGACGCGCACGGGCACCGCCACGTCGCCGCGGTGCCTGTCGACATCGCGCACCGTGCCGTTCCGGCACCGCGCAGTTTTCGGCACCAGTGCAAGGGAACACCATGCGCCGGCCACGAACTGAAGAGCAAAGACGTCGAACACGCAACGTTTACAAGCATTGCTCACACAGCTACGCCCACGTCTCCTGCCCAAACGAATACCACCGACAACAGCAGCGCAGGATATCGTTTCCGGTTCCGAAAACAACTATATGACGTCACCCTGAACCGGCCAGACACGCAGGCCAATGTTTCGTCACGCCGAAAGCGATTTCGCTAGTGCTGCCTATTTGTGGAAGCTCGTGGCAGGGACAATCAAAATCGATTTAGATGTGATTGCGGCCTCGGATCGCTGCAAAAATTTCTGTGGGGCCTCTGTACAGACTACTGAAGCCAAATATATCATTTTTTAGGCGTCAACATTTGGTGTCAGTACTCCTTTAAAAAAAAAGATTGAGAATTATGATATTACTTTAAAAATATGAAGTGGTGCCTAGTAATGTTTTGAAAGACATTTTTAAAAAGCTCATATAATTGTGATGTTATTGTGAAACGTTTACAATGGTCGGTCTCATAGAACACTGCAAAACTCCTGTTTTTTATCTTAAGCGAGATTGCATGACAGTAGGTTGCAATGGATAAACAACAGTACCTTCAGCAACCCTCACCCTCTTTCCTGTGTATATCCACAGGAAGGAATAACTCCGAGAAAATGGGTAAATATTGATGACGCGCATGCGCAATGGAAGCGTATTTTCTATAGGTGAATGCGCTACCCGACACTGACGCTTCTGCTCCTCGTGAAATGTTTTCCGCTGCGCTCTGGCATCACTTCCGTACAGGTGTAACATGACTGGTAGCTGTTGCATTCAGTGTGGGGCTGTAGTTTGCTGTTTGCGCTGCTAGTGGTGTATGCTGGTGTTCACACCAAAGATGGTATTTTTTCCTCCTTGTTCTTATGTCGTCTTTTAGAATATTCGCGTTTATTTATGTATGAAGGACGTAATGCCCCTAAGCAATGCCGTAGGGCTAATGTGGGTATTTTATTAAACTACCCAAATGAATAAACAAATGAATAAATAAGGCCGCGACGTCTGCATCGCCGTCAGATGCCCGCGGCAGTCACGCGTGGAGCTCAGCACTGTGCCTATAGGAACAGAGTATGGAAGTCGGCAGCAAGCATTCCGAAGCATAGTGGTGCCAGAGACACGAAATAAGATTTTATGCCTGAGAATCGAAGGCAATTTCCCATCTCGCTGAATGGAAATTGAAACGAATCCTGGCATACCTGGAAATTGCTACTCAAGGCGAAAACCAAAACTTGATTCTTTTCGGTTTCACTCTGAAAGAAATAAATATCGTTACGTTTTCGTTTTTGTTCCCACGAAAAATATCGTTTTTTTTTTTGTTTTTCGTTTACGGTTTTCGTTTCGTTTCGACATCCTGATCGCAAATGGCAAACAAGCGTCTTTTTGTCGTGCATTTCGGGAACTGCGTCGCGCTTCGCAGGTCATAGTTATTCACGGAGTTGAAGAGCACCCATTTTCTGCATCCCTCATATATCGTTTCCGTAATACAAGACAAAAAGCTCAACAATGCTAAAACCCCAATACAGCACCGAACCGCAATTATAATATCCGATTATTGCCAAAGCAACTTAAATAACAGGTTTAATACCAGAATGCCAAAAAGGAAAATAGAAATACATCAGTGAATACTTTAACAAGAATAAATTCTACGAAGAGGCAATGTCCCAAGTGAAGTACGTTATTGGCAAACAAATCGGACTGAAAACATTGGCTGCTTATCTGCTAAGTTGTCTACAAATGTCGTCAAAAGACAACTTTATGACGCCCCTGCACTTTAATTTGTTTCTCTTCTCCGTAAACCTTTCACGCTTTTCCCCTCCATGACGCTTGTAAAAAAACAAAACAAAAACAAAAAACAGGGTGAGCATTTGCCTAAGTTTATTTATTTGTCCCGCGTTCCAAAGCTCGCGCGCCATCTAAAAGAACCCATGCATTTTCACATGAAAAAATATTTCAAGTACTATATATATAATGTATTTTACCCGCCGCGGTGGCTCAGTGGCTAAGGCGCTGCGCTGCTGAGCACGAGGTCACAGGTTCGAACACCGGCAGTGGCGTCAGCTTTTCTGGTGGAGGCGAAGAACAAAAACGCCGGGGTGTTAGAGATTTCGGCGCACTTTACAGATCCACAGGTGGTCAAAATTAACCCGGAGCCCTCCACTACGGTGCGCCTCATCGCCTGCGTTGCGTCCTCCCGGTACACCCGACAATCAATCAATCATCGATCAATTATGATGTATTGATATTTTTCCTAATTTATGCCTAACATGTTCTTTTTGCTCAACAATGAGGTTAAGTATAAAGTGTATTTCCATGTTTAGTTATCTGGAATTTTTTTCCTTATATGAACTTCTCGCTCAAGGATTCTGTGAAGTCGGCAGACCGAAATTTTTAAGGTTAAGTAGTCCATCAAACACAATCTTTTTTTTGTAGAGTTTAACGCGCCGACGCAATGCAGGCGATGAGGCACGCCGTAGTGGAGGGCTCCGGATTAATTTTGAACACCTGGGGATCTTTAACGTGCGCCGAAATCTCGCACACACGGGCATTTTCGCTTTTCGCCTCCACCAGAACAGCTGACGCCGCGGCCGGGAATCGAACCCGGGCTCAGCAGCTCAGCAGCACAACACCTTAGCAACTCATATCAAACACAATCGTCTGTAAATCCAGTGACGAAGGTCGCGGAGGCACGATATGCATTCAGGATGAACAAAAGAAGCATTGCCAATGTTTATTCTAAAGAAAGAATCATAACCCTTCATGTTAAGCTCGCTTGTAGTACTCGCACGGTATTCATATATACTTGCATACAATTAAGACGTACAGGTAAAAGGTATGGTACATACAATTGTATTGAATGGAAAATGGAGCTGCGAATTTTTTTAAACACATTGAATTGTCCCTTTTGTATATTTTCGCTATGTGCATAAAGGCGCAATGATTGCTACGCCAATTTAGAGGTCCTGTAGCGTCGGGATCTGTGCGAATGTGACAGTAGCGGGCACGACCTCTTCATTTGGAAATGAAGCAGTTGAAGCCCACCATGCGAGATTGAAGTGCATGTATTGTGTTCGACCGTAGCCACGTATACGGCAAGCTACATTGCTGGCATGTATCAAGGGTGCTCACAACGGCAATTTATCTTTGCGTATGCCAATTGTATTCTGGCGACTCCAATCGAGATTCTCCTCCTCACGTTTTGGGCGCGAAATTTTTGACGTCGCTTTTTAAACCCAGGTTCAGCACTTGGCTACACGATATTTTCAGAAACATTGCCACGACCCTCTTGAGTTTATTAGGGAATATTAATACAAGGGTACCCGCACAAAATATGTATTTATTCACACCAAATATTCTCACGCGCGTACCGTCGACGTACTGGTTCGGACATGCCACCCTTTTAAAGGAGCCATGAAGAGAAAACACAAGTTTGGTTCATTCAAAAGATTGTCTCGTTAGAATCATACTGACACCACTTTTAACCTAAACTTCGCTCAAATAAGCTACATAATTAGGAAAAACGGGAATGGTCATGCGACCCACCAGCTCATTTCCCGCAACAGAACCTATGATGTCACATGAGCTAAGCTCTGCGATTGGCGGAGGCTGGCAGAAGCAGACGCAAATTAGGTAGAGCTTACAAACTAGACGAACGAGCGATTTGCGCTTAAATTTAGGGCACATTCTTTACAAAGCAATAAGAATGATGGGACAAACAGTGGAAGTTACGAAAGCACATGTAAACATAGAAGTACTGATGCGTTCTGCTGTTCGTACTGCGCACAGCATGCTTGGTTTAGCTGCACAGCACTACGGGGCTTGGGGTTGTCTCAGACGTCACTGGCCGATTGACGCAAGCAACGGTGTCTTACGTGACCCCATTTGTCGAGCGAGCACTGTTTCAGGGAACGAATATTTTCTCCCAGAGCAAAAACAAGCGAGGTTTAAATGCGGGCAAAAACAAACCAAACGCTTGCCACGGTATGGCGGCGCAATCTAGGTTACGGAACGTAAAGAAACGCGGGAACAAACCAACACCGCTGTACAGGGTGGAGACAACCTTTGAACGGTCCCGTGCCGCCGCAATTGGGCCAACGGGCTCAACGCGTTATTCTTTTCGTTTCCCACGAGACCTAGCAACGCGAAACAGACAATATGATTCAAACTTCTTCAGTAAACCGCGTTGCGGCGATAATTTTAGCGCGGTTTTGACACAATGACTTGCTTCGGCGGCGAGCGAGCAACCGAAAATGGCGGCGCCAGCGTATACGTGTCTCTACCCTGTACGGCGGATGCGTGAATGAAGGTACTCTAGGCTGCAGAGCGGTCGGTTCCTGTGATGTCGTTTGGGGCCAGGAAAACGCACGATTGAGCGGGAAAATCAAAATTTTAACCTAAATTGTTTAATTTCTCAGTGAATAAAGCACCGTTTGTATCCGGACAAGCGGTGGGGGCACTATAAAACACGAAATCTTTCGAATAAAACCAACTTGCATTTTCTCTTCATGGCTCCTTTAACAAAAAAGAGGGTAAAATAAGAAAAACCAAAATTTGTAACCCGGGCTAACGAAGATTTGCTGATGAAAATCATTCTTTCACTCAAAATGCGCGTCGTTCCGGAACCTTACAAAAACCACGGCAAACAAAATTCTTCTCTGAGAGCAACAAGTGAACTTTCATATGAACACTCAAGAGCAAAATCATTTTGCAGAACCTCAAGTATTTTTTGCCTAATTTGTTAAGAACTGTTACTAGCCCTACTCTTAACACTTGCCAGGAAACTTGTAGAGATAAGCGCTACATTTTGCACTGCGAACAAAGCAACCTTTCGCCCGCAGAATTAGCTGTGCAGAAATACAATGCTTACTGTACCTTTTCGTGAGGTTCGATGTGGTCGTTTCTTGCCTACATCGCATTTGCCGACAAAACTGCACACACAATTTTTCCACCGGTAAAGGTTAAGTAATTAGAAACTGTTATAAAATATAAGATATGATGCCTGAACGCTAGATGCTTGCCCATGATTGCAACAATACTTTCACTCGGGCATCTATCTGAAACTATAGCCTTTACGTTTCAGAACATTCCTGAATTGACAGGTTTCTGCACTTTTTCCTCAGGAAACGACGACGTTGAAAGTCATGAGACAGTACAGAGAGCAAACCGCAGAATACTATTGATTTAGAAATGTGCTGAAACGTAAAGGATATAGTTTATGATAGATGCTTGAGTGAAAGTACTGTTGAAATCAACAGCAAACCTGTAATATTCAGGCCTGATAACTTATATTTTTATCATGGTGTCTATTTATATAACGTTTACCGTTGAAAGTATTTTGTTTGATATTTTGTGCGTGTTACGTACAATAAACATAAAGAGCATCTTAGAAACTGCAGCAGTAGACACCTGTTACGAACTCACTCTCGCTATTGCGGAAAGCCGACATATTTGATTCTTGTGATTCTTATTTAAAGCCTGTTATAAAATTTCGTTTTACAGATTCATTGCTGGAACGCGGACCATGGCTGTGACGCTGTCGGCACAACACCCGAGATTCTGGAGCATTTCAACCACCACTGCCAGTACCACATGGTTTCATGTCCTAGCTGTGGCAAGGACGTCACCCACGAGGACATTATCTCTCATCTCGATTCCAGCTCATGCCTGGTCGGGGCTGAGCAGAGCAAAGAATTCCAAGACCGCGACAGCAATGCTACCGCGGTATCTGTAGAATCTATACAGACCTTTGAGAACATTATAAAGGAGAATTCAGAAATGAGCCGGGCAATCTTGGCGAAAATTAGCGAGGCAAGAATGACTGAGGAGTCCAATGCGAGTGTCATTAAAACACAGCTACGAGAACTGCAGGAGGAAAGAAGAGAAATGTCCGCTGCTTTAGTTAGCATTAAAGCCAACGTCGATGCCGTCAGAGACGAACATGCAACAGGCAGTGGCAATATAGGCGACAGGCTGCAAAAGATAGAGGCGTTGATTGGGGAATGTAAAATTCTGGCAACAACGAGCAGACAAACACTGGTGGACATTCAGGTAGATTTCACCGAGAAGCTGAAGGAACTTGAGGCTGCGTCTAAAGCAATCTTTCTAGATTTGCGTCGAGAACGAGAACCGTTCGAATGGACTATTTCTGACTGGTCGAAACTGAAAGAGAAAGCTAGAGATGAGGGGTTCGCGGATTCTGAAGCAGAAGAGGCCAAATACTTTCGTGGCTACTCGATTCTGCCAGGGGTAAGAATACAAACTTTTGACGGCGTCCAGAAGCTTCGGCTGAAATTACGGGTATGCAAGGGCACCTACGATCACTTGTTGTCTTGGCCAATTAGAGAGTCTTTTTATTTGAAGGTCGTTCAGTCTCCTCGTCAGTGCTTTAAAGAACATATCGAGATATATACAGGACGAAACACGCATGTAGAATTCAATAGGCCCACAACGCCGCAGAACAATGCGGTATTCTCGGACCATAAAATTGAACTCACCAAATTTGAAGCGGACTGTATCAAAGACGACAAAGTTCGAGTAAGGTTCGAAATGAAATCATAACATCGTAGCCTGATCTGAGCCAGTCGCATGCGTGTGTTCATCTGTGTCGCGCTGAGCCAATGAGAAAGGTCCTGTGCAACGTTACATTATAATCATGCACTTCACAGGCAATAATTTTTCTACGAGGAAGAGCGTGCAATAAACTGTATCCAGCTATGTTAATTGTTTTCTGCAGTGAAAAAAAAGCTTTTCTATTACGTTCTGTCTACAAGAGCCCGGCCATTCTAGGGCTGCCGGTGTGCGGAAAAACTGAAACGCAGTACGTGTTATTCGAACAACACATGGCGTTTTCCTATATTACCAAATGCACGAAAAAATTGGAATAAAAATAAATACGCTGTTTGAAACATAAGCTGAGTGTATTGTGTATTGTGACGGTGGCATATATTTTAACTTTTATGCAATCAATGCCAGTAAATATTCTGCGCTGTAGAAATCAGGGCAAGAAATAACCCGCTAGCAGGGGACATTGTGGAAACAACCTCATTATGGTATGAGAAGCCTACAACGGCGCCCCAAATATCTTTACCGCAATAAAGGGCATTTCTGGTGATTTCTTATGCCAGCCTACTCGTGAGATAATTTGCTCGCAAGTCACGCGCCTGGCCTCACAAATGCGAGCTGTAGCCGTTATGTCAGCGCCAAATTCATTGTGGATGTTACACAGCCATCCGTTCAACTGGTGACAAAATCACCGAGCGCCAAAACGCCTGGTGGAAAGCCCGGCAGGCATGCGCGGTACCGTCGCAGAATTTCAGTTCAGGAGTGGAGGAAGCGCGTCGACAAGGTGATGGGTGACGTAAGCTTTGTTGTCGCGGCGCATGGCTCAGCGACAGCTCAGCGCACGTGTACAGCTATTTTAGAGGAAACATGCCAGAGTGCAAGGACTCCGGCACTACGGACTCGTTCAAGTGTCGAACGGCCGTAACACGTTGCGCCTTGTGCAATACGTTTTCATCGCTATCGTCATCGTCATCATCATCATCTAGGGTGCCAATCAATCATTTGCGTAGGCGTTCGCATCAAAGGTGGGAGAGGCGGCTACCTGCTCGAGAGCGCAATTATCCCCGAAGATCTTGAGCGGGTTTGCCTTTGTTTGCTGAACAAGTTTTTCTACAGCCCTCTTAATCAAACACCCTACATCATCCCACCGACGCGCATTACTCACCGCACTGCCCACCCGTATCAAAATGCCCGTCCATATGCTCACACTACTACTTTTTCTGCCTCATTTTTGCCCGTGTAGCAGTGGACTGGAATGGCCTTCCCTGCGACGTTCCGGCCATTCCGTGCTCAGCAACATTGAAAGAGAACGTCACTACGCACATTTCGATTTGACGACCTGTGTACATTTATCTGTAACCCACCCCTTATGTAATACCCCCTACATAATGGTCTTTAAGGTATTAAAGTGAAGTTAAGTGAGGCGGGTTCTCGCCGGTGCGCAAAACATACAGGTGCCGCGGCGTATAATCCATGGATACGGGACTAATTTAGTGTGGGCTACGAAACGCTTCGGTAGGGAAGTTGGTGGTCCGTCTACTATGGGGAGAGATACGGGGGGTTTATAACTCCTAATTTCGACGAAACAAAAAGCGCCCGCGCCCGCGGTTACCGGTACTTAACCCCTCCACAGCCGGACGGATATGATCGGGATATGCGTTATCAGCTTTGGAGGTTCAAATGGCATACGTGCAATTTTAGCCACTGGATTCCAATTTGGCGGCACCCACCCCTTGCGCACCGGGACGGACCTCTTTCTAGGCTAATGTAGGTGCGCCCGTAGCCGAAAAGAACGACTTCACGGCGCACTAACACGAAGGCAGTTGGCCGCCAAAAGTTCTTGCGATGATTTGACATCCACGCCAGGACCCGGGTTCAACCAGTCCTCCCAGGAAGCGATGCGGGAACGCAGGTAGGTGTGGTGGGAGGTCTGGCGGATGGCACTCCCAGTAAAGGTATCGTACTGATGCGTAGGAAGGGCAGTTGGGTGTAGGGCAAGTGGGACGCGAGATGATGCCATGTATGTGGATACGCGGTGGACTGATAAGACAGGAGGTTGGTGCTTCCTTGACCACAGATGCGGCTTCACGGAAGAAAGTAAGGTGGGGGGACCGGGAAACACTTTTTGCCCACTTGAAGTTAGTTGGTAGTTGGGAGCTTTTAGTGAACAGATATATAGTCAATGACGCAAAGTAAATAGTTGCATAAAATCTTCTCTTCTATCTATGGCGTGAAGTACTCCTGGAACTCGCCATTTCGACCGCACCCACCAAGAACTTTATTATCGCCCTGTTCAGCCGCCTGCCAAATCATTTGGGAGCAGATCGCGACCGAACCTCGGCAATGAACTGGGTTTCTCACAATGCACCACACTAACCTCAGCGGCGGCTATAGACAACAAACGGCCACAACGTATTACATTAGTTACGATTTCCCGCCACATGGACCAGGAATGCAGTCCCACCTGCCGTCGTGTCCAGGAAGAAGTGACGTCAACAAAGCCATGAAAACCACGCAGCTGCTCCTAAGCTGTGTATGGGTGGAATATGCTCTTATTCATATTCATATGCACGCTGGCAAGTGTTAATCTGAGCGTTATAGTTTATAGTTTACCAGGAACTCATTGGAAAAAACCAGAAAAGTTCCGATTCAGTGCCAGCATTTTTTAACGATGCCAATACCGCGGTATTAGTCAACTGTATCTTGTTGGCTGTTGGAGGGACCACCAGGCGAACGCTACCGTGAAACGAAGGGATGCTGTAACAGCTAGTACAGGTTAGAACATTATTTTTGATTAAATTTTCGGTCGCATTCTTGGATCACTAGTCTAGTTTTTTTGCAGTTAATGCAGTACAACGCATTACTATCTGAAAAACATATGCAAGGATTCTATGGGTGACTATAGATGAACACAGCGAAAAACATTTCAATGATTCTTCCCTCTCGCCTCCGTGCTGCCATGACTCTCGAACAAAAGAGTTGTGTTAATTGGTGAACACGAGAATGCGTGTTCGGTTTTCAGTCACGGCAAGATGTTTTCCCCGAGGAAAGCGCAAAATGGTCATGGGCGCGATATTTAAACGCGTGATCAATGTCAACAACGCAATCTAAATAATTAGTAGCCCCCCGCTACAGTGAATCTAGCTACAACACGGTCGATCTGCTTCTACGCGATTTCGGCTACACCAAAGAATTTGCGATTCGCTGTGAGTCGCCCATTGACCATAGGGGCAATGCACAAAACGCTTCATTAACGAACAGCTTTCTCTTCGCCAATTCACTCAAACAGAATATTTAGCGCAAAAAAACTCGAATATTCTCAAGACTCGTAATACTGCGAGTGCGTGCAAAGTGCCATTGTTGCAGTATCGTCGCATTTTTTTCCCATACAACAGCTTCCGAAGTAACAGCCCAAACACTTCCTTACAGCGTCCATGGGGAGCGAGCGACAGAACATTGTCGCCCCTTAGGGGGAACTTCTCACCCTACACTGGTGGTAGCCGAGCAGACAGCCCTAAGAATGTTACGGAGAGATAGTGACTTTGTGCTGCTGCATTCGAACTGTGGCGTCGTTGTGCACATTCTTACGCCAGTTGCGCTCCGAAAACGAAGTTTTTTTTCCATTTTCAAACTTGGCTTTGCCTTCATTACCGGAGGACGCAATGGATAGCTTGGGTGCGCCGCGTGAAGAAAGAGGCTGTTGACATTCTCGTCCGAGTATGTTGTTAGTGGGGCGGAGAGGAGTCTAAATTATTTTTACATCGTGGTGATGAAACCGAATGGCAGCCGTCCAAGTGGGCAAGGATAGGGAGGGGAGACTTCGTCGGCAGTACATCATCGACGGATACACGATCGTCGTCATATGGGCCTCCCATTTTCTCGCCGGCCTTCTACAAAAGGCCTACAATAGTTGGAGACACTGGCTAACGCTATGAAAGGTCAGTCTGTTCCCTCTATTACTTTATACCAGCTAATTATTTTCGCGTCTGGGAACGTGATAAGCCATTCCCAGCTGACAGAATGAGCATGCATTTGCTTGGCGACTGGAAGCGACCATGTTGCCTCCTTTTGTGTTTCTCCTGAGGGGATTTTCTTTCGAGTCGTCGCGGTTTCCGATCACTCGTTACAAGCCACCGTATTGATTAGCTGCACAAAATATCATTCGTTTACTTGCCAGAGGCAGCCCACGACAACCAAGTCACCGGTGCCTATGATCTGGGTAAAAGAAAAATGCGCATCCGCGTAGAGTACGCGTCAGTTTTGTGGTAGGTGAACGCGATTTGTCTTGCGCAGTGCGCTGAATCAAGAGCAAACAGAACCCTACTGCACACAAACAAACACTCGTTTTAGTTTTGTTTTTATATTTTAATATAACTATGCGATTTGTAAATAGCAAGGGAGAAAAAAAGCCTAAAGAAGGAGGAGGGGCAGACACAGCGCTCAGAAAATTTAGCGAGGTGTTCTTACATCAAAGCACCCCTCCCCCTTCTGGATACACCCCTGGTTAGAATACACTTGTTGCTCGCCATGCTCAGACGTGTTAGTCGTTTAGTTTCGGCAAGTTTCAGAAAAGCCAACCTAAATTGGGATGCCATGCAGTTAACATTCAGTAGGCATATATGCGCTTCAGAGCTATCTTTATTCTGCAGACTTCAACTATTTCGGACGATAAATCTGCGCTGCGAATCTGATAGCAACCACTATTCGCCAAGTATTCAAAGTTTGCAATATTCGCACTCCTCTTCATTTTTCTCCCAGTGGGTGGTTGGCTAGCCGGCGCTTTGCGTACAGGCAACTACCTACTGGGTATCAACGTTGAGCACGTTGGTGAAGCATGACGAAAAAATAGGCACCACGAAAGGTAAGGACGAGCCCTGTTAAGACATTTTACATTCACAGCGAAAGCTCAGCCTGGTGGTAAAAAGCACGAACTAACGACGGGGACAAGTGAAGAAAATGAAGACGACACGAAGCGCTACTATCAACTGAACTTTAATATCTAAACAACTCCGCTTATATACACAAAAATTGGTAACTGTAAACAAAGAATAAAAACCGCAAAGGTAACGGTAAAACAAGTTATTCTTGCTTTACAGTTACCAGTGCTTGTGTATATAAGAGGTGTTGCTTCGAAATAAAAATTCAGTCGGTAGTAGCATACGCGTCTTCGTTTTCGTTTTCTTATCTTATTCCAGTCGTTCGTGCTTCCCACCTCCACGATCCATTATCAACTCGCCCAAGCTTCTGCCCTTGAAATTTCAACGCTGACACCTGTAAGCAGAAAAGAGAAACCTAAACCAGGAGGTGTACAGTAGGATAAGGTGCCTAAAGGACACGGTCGTCGCGCCTTACAAGAGGACGTCCTCGAGAAGTAAACACCTTTATCTTTGAGCATATCGTTCAGCCGAACTCTATAGTCGTTAAGCCGTGTTTAACGAAACAAAAGCACGCTATTTCTTTGTGAAGGAAGCGCGTGCTGGTTCAAACTTACGAAGACGGCGATAGGAACTGTTCGTATTCGCTAGACGACGACGGGTGGGCTACTTGTGGCAATCGGTCGCAATAAACTTTGCTAATGTATAAGGAGACAGAGCTAAAGTCATGGAGGAAAAAAAGCTTAGGAGAGGCCCTCAGCTATCCCCGTGCATTGGCAAAAGTGTGGAGGAAGTCACGTGTTTTCGGCGGCCATTGAAAGTCACGTTAGCAACGGCCCGCCCGCCGTCCGCCAGTCATGGAGGAAAGGCAGCGCCTGCCTTGTCGTCCGATTGCGAAGATTGCTGCTTCGCTTTGCTGCGCTGTGGTCTTGCGGAACTCGAAAAGGAAGCTGCGAGTTGCAGCAGCTGCGCCGATGTGAATATGTCATTTAATTTCTACTTGCAAGTGCACCTTGTACCGCTTCAAGCTTTTGCTCCGGTCGCGATCACGACGCGCCTATTGAAGTGCAGATATCGTGAACGCGCCGTCCCGTCGTACGCATGTGTAGGCAGCTGAACAAGGTGAACAATTCGGCATACGACCTACCAGGCGTTGGGTACTCATGGCATTCGGTTCACAACAAACAAATACTTCCTTTTCTGTCAAAGGCAAGGAAGAATTCCTACAAGAACTCCAGGAAGTAAGTAATAAATCGGTGGTAGGCGCAATAAATCGGCGTATATGTGCGCAACGTTTTTCTAACGTTGAAGAAAATAGCTAGCGGATACCAACTATTCATATTCGGCGTTTTCATTTGATTTTTATCACGCTTTCGGTGTCCTAGGTTAATTAAAAGCGCGCGTGAAAAGCGGTACGGTGAGTTTGTAACCTACGCCGCCTGTATGAACATTGCCTAACGCGTCGCCCGGTTATCAATGGGAGCTGTAGGGACGCTTAGTTGAGGCACTCATCCGCTATGTGGCGCGCGCCGGCGGACTTCCGACCTTACGTCACTGCTCGCGAGTCGCGAACGCTGCACCCATTCCTACGACGTGTGTCTGTGAGCTCGCCTGTTGGGTTTCAAGAGCAGGTTTGCTTGCTCACATCTTAGCCGTGACGGGGCCCTAGTTCTGGGGCGCACTGGGGATGTCGTTCTACATGTCGCTCGCTTCATACCTGGTGCATATTTCGCAAGATGACTGACATAGGCAGAACTGAAATAGTGTAAGGACGTTATAATTGCCGGATAGACAAATAACAAACAAAGAAACGATATTTTCAGATGGTACAACCAGTACTTTAGTGATATATTTCTCCCTGGAAGATTTAGGGAAGAGAAAAATGCGTGTACATTTTCTGTTCAAGCGCGCACTTCTACCATTATTTTCCAAAAATAGCACGTGCTTGTAACTTTCAAGAGATTATCGATAACAAAAGGATAAGCAGTTGAGCGCCCAGCCACGCTGTAAGGGCCCTTTCGACAGTAGAGTCCTCAGTTTTAAAACAGTACCGACGTGGAGTGGAAACAGCATGGATAAAACAAGGCCGAAACGCAGAGGGGACCGAGGGGGGATGCTAATATCAGAAAATTTCGGTGGCCGTTATCACAGTACGTAAGCGCGCAAAGCTGGCATCAGCCGGGGGCCCCACAAGTGGTTTTGCGCCCGCCATGGCGCAGGCGGTTTTATCAGCGTCCGACCAAGACAGACAGACAGTCGGCGTAGGAGCCCCGCCTGAGGAACGCTAACAAGCTCTCAACTATTTTGCAGTTACCGAGAAGTCGCGCTGGCTGGCGGCCATAAAAGCACGTAGGAAGGCAGCGGAGTGGGAAAGGGTAGGAGAGAGCAGCAGGAGAGTGGCTGTTTGGCTATTTTTTGCTCACACGTAAGCAATTATTTACACGTGGCGTTGGCAGAGCAGACGACGCGGTATTCGATTCGCCGACGCTCGCTTCCGCACGTCACTTTGCGGACTGTTGCTTCGCCACCTGTGTATTCTTTGAGTTGTTAGGGGGGCTCAAGTTCGCCGCAATAAACTTGTTTTCCTTGAATACAACTTCGTCGTCTTTGGCTTTGTGACATCTGGTGGAGGTGCAGGGTACATGCACCCAAAACCCTCGGCAAGTCGCGAAGCAAGCTCCACACGTACCCGTCGCCGACAGCAAGGCCTCCCACCAGAACTCGGTCTACTACCGCAGAAGGTGAAGAAGGAAGACGTCTTGAGGAGCGCCATGGTCAGCCAAGCCAATCCTCCCGTCGTTCTGCAGCAACCTCGGGATCCCCTGTCATTCCTGGGATCCCCTAGCTGGTGAAGACCCGGAAGAGTGGTTGGAGAAGTTGGAGCGCGTCCGAAGTTTCAACCGATGGAATGATGAAGAAACCCTGAGGCAAGTGTTTTTCTACATGGGAGGCTCGGATCAAATCTGATTTGAAAATCACGAGAGCTTGGTAACATCATGAAGCATGTTCCAAACAGAATTTCGGGAAACGTTCACGACTGCCGTGCGGAAAGAACCACCTGAGCTGTTGGCAGACGCGAATCCGACACCCCAACGATGGTGTTGTAGTGTTCGTTGAGGAGATGAAGATGCTCTTCAGACGAGCTGACCCCGGAATTGCAGAAGAAAAGAAGCTGTGCTTTCTGATGCGGAGAGCTAAACAACAGCTCTTCGCTGGACTCATTCGCGACCCCCCAAAAACCGTCACCGAGTTCGTAACCGAGGCTTCGATGATCGAGAGGACCCTGGAAATGCGTTCGAGGCAGTACGATCGACCACTCAACGCGTTTTTGTCGAACCCCGTCAACGCCCCTGGATTCGCGACGGAAGACGTAGGGGAAACAATCCGTCCTGTCGTTCGCAAAGAACTGAGGAAACTTTTCCCAACCACGCCGCAACCTTAAATCACCTCCCATAAAAGAACTCCAACACGCACTGGGGATGTCTACGCCATCGGAAGAACCCCGAGAACCACAAGCTATGACCTACTCCGCGGCTGTGCGTCGATCCCGCCCTGCTCTAACCCGTCGTCAACAAGCCCCGTTGTACCGCCGTCCACTGTCGCCATCAAGACCCACTGCAGCCCAAAACCAGATGCCGAGGAAGACGGACATATGGCTAACCCCCAATAATCGCCCGCTGTGCTAACACTGCTGAGAGGCGAACCGCATCCATCGTCGCTGCCCATTCAAGAGACTCGGACTGCGTGGTTTCTCCGTCGACGCACCTCGCCGTCTCCCTGGCCAACCCCCACGTGAGATTGACGAGTATCTATCTCAAACCAGCCATGGCTCAGCCCATTTCCTTCTCCGCCACCCTACCCATACCAGTTCCCTAACCGCCGTAGGAATGCTGACTTCTCACGTTGAAGGTCCCCCATCCTACGAAGTGGAAACTAAAAGCACAACTTCGGGAGATAAAGTTGCACAACCGCGTAAAAATGAAAACCCTCCAACGACGCAGCTACTCTCTGAAGACCATGAGTGACAACATGCCCCTAACCCGACGACCCGATCTAACCCTGAGGTGACTGCCTAACACGACGACACCAAAAAGGCGCGACGCGTACCCGACATGACCAAACCTTGCTATGAGAATACCACGAAAACGACGACGCACAGTGCCCGACCGTCAACACTCACAAGCCGAGATATGACACCACGACGCTCCCGGAACACGAAGAAGGCGGCGTCTGGCGTTCAGCTGTGCATCGACGGCTTTGATGTAGTCGCCATCATAGACACGGGAGCCCACTACTCAGTCATGAGCGGACCATTTGCGTCTGAGCTGAAGAAAGTTATGACCAGATGGGACGGTCCGCACATACGCACAGCAGGAGGCCACCTCGTGACGCCAAGTGGAACGTGCACATCGCGCGTCACCATAGACGGCACAGCGTACCCTGCGGCGTTCGTTATCTGCCTAACTGCTCCCGTGACGCAATTCTTGGAAGGGACTTTTTGACGGACAACAGTGCAATAATTTATCTACACACCAAGCCTATAACGTTTACCTCCGATCACTCCATGACGCCGGAACCGAACCCCTAACACCGTGCCGCTGTAAGGATCGCCGATGATCATGTCACCCTGCCACCCCGCGCAAGCTTCATGATCACCGTCTACTGTGAAGATACTCTTCCTGACGTCGACACTATCATAGAGACTGACCAAAGGTTGCTCCTTGACTGCGGTGTCTCCGTCGCAAGAGTCATTGCTCGCTTTAAGCAACGCCAATCCCAAGTTTTGGTCACTAATTTCAGCGAGGAATACCAGCATTTACACAGGGGCGCTGCAATTGCGTTCCTCGAAGAAATGCAAGCCAGCGACGTGATCACAGTTGCCGTCTTTGAACGCACACCCGAATATTACCTTCAAGCTTCCGAGTCCCTTCGACGTGAATCCGGTGTTACCGTAAGAAGAACGGAAGAAATTATTGGCTTTGCTGCGTCGCTACAGATAGTTTTTCGTCGAACTCAAAACTACGTCAGACACCTCTAACGAAGAACCGAGTAATAACCGAAGATGGAGTCCGACCTACCCGACAGTCACCGTACCACGTCTGTTCACACGAGCGGCAAGTCAACCGGACTCAAGTAGACGACATGCTCAGTGACGATACAATACAGCCATCGAAAAGACCCTGGGCTGCGCCGGTCGCACTCGCGAAGAAAAAAGATGCCACATTAGGTTTTGCGTTGACTACCGGTGACTGAACAAAATCACCACAAAAGACGCGTGCCCCCATCCCCGAATCGACGACGCCCTCGACCACCTCTGCAATGCGAAGTACTTCTCTCCGATGGATTTGAAGACGGGCTACTTGCAAATTGAAGTGGACGAGTGAAACCGAGAGAAGACTGCATTTATATAAATCGGACGGCCTATATCAGTTCAAGGTGATGCCGTTTGGGTTGTGCATGGCGCCAGCAACGTTTCAAAGAATCATGGACAGGGTGATAGCTGGCCTGAAGTGGCACACTTGTCTTGTATGCCTCGACTACGTTGTGGTATTCGCCCGGACTTTCGACGAACAACTTGCAAGGTTGCAGTTTGTACTCGAGTCCAATCATACCTCGGGGGTAAGTAAGGCTGAAGTCTGAAAAGTGCCGTTTCGCGTACGAGGAACTCAAATTTTTGGGCCACGTCGTCAACGACGCAGGAGTCCTGCCTGACCCGGCAAACACTTAAGCCATGGCGAACTTCCCAAGACCCAAAGACAAGAAGGGCGTGCAGAGATTTCTCCGACTGTGTGCATATTACCGACGCTTCGTCGCAAACTTCGCACGCATTGCAGAGCCACTCACGCGCTTGACGAAAGATAGCACCCCTTTCAGCTGGGAAAACGACCAAGAAAAAGCATTCTGCGAGCTGCAAAAACGCTGCAAAACCCGCCCGTACTCGCTCATTTCGACCAAAATGCCGAAACGGACATGCACACGGACCCCAGTGATATAAGCTTGACTACCGTCTTCGTCGAAAACAAAAGCGCTTGCGCGAAAGTAATCGCCTATGCGAGCCGTGGTCTATCGAAGGAGGAGAAACACTACTCAGCCTCTGAGGAAGAGTGCTCGCTATTATAGGGGCGATTTCAAAATTTCGCCCATACGTGTATGGAAGACCGTTCAAGGTTGTGACAGACCACCACGCGCTGTGTTGGCTCGCCATGTCGAAGGACCCCTCTGGCCGTCCTGGGCGGTGGAGCTTGCGCCTTGTTACGAATCGGCCAGCGCCGCAGTACTTCCCCGCATCAGTCCTCGGCTGTGCGGCGAAGCCACTACGTGCGCTTTGAAAACAGGCGCCACCATGTCGGTCACAAGTTGCGACAAGCCGCGTGAGACGCTTCGCTTTCGGCGCATTTCAAAACTTCGGCGGCTGCCGGCGAGGCTCGTCCCCACGCTCTTCAAGGATACAGAGGCCCGGTGAACTCAGCGGAGTCCTCCTCTCCCCCCTCTCCCGGACTCAACGTGCGCCGAGGCTATGAACGGCTTGCGAACTCTGGAAAGAGCGTTGTGTGTGTCTGTGACGTTCGTGGCATGTTGCAGCTTGTTGCGTTTTGACCGTTACCGCTTTTGGGTATAAATAGACCCCCGCAAGCGTTGTAAACAATTCCTGTTTGAGAAGCGAATCAATGCTGTCGCCCTGCTCGAGTCCTGTATTGTAGCCTCGCCCGTCGGGGCATTGTTCTTTGGCTTCGGCTCACCTCTCGCTATGAAGTAAACAGTTACGTTAGCCTATGGCTTCTGGACGTCTTCACGGCTGCAACAGCGGCTGCCCGCTCGCATCATACACGCTACCACTCGTATGTCGAAGGCCACGGAGGTCTGATCGGGTGCCCCCACTAGGTCGCAACAGCCTGCAAGAGGTCGACGTTACAATCGTCTACAAATGCGGCAGGAAACACTCCGACGCTGACTGCCTGTCCCGCGCCCCCGTCGACCCACCACCACAAGCCTCCTATGAAGATAGCGCGTTCTTCGGAGTCGAAACTGAAAGCGACCTAGCCGCTCAGCAGCGTGCCGACCCCGACCTACACGTCATGATCCACTACCTCCAAGGACCAGGGCCTTCAAACGCAACTAAACCTGCATTCAGCCCGAAAAACTCCGTCCTCGTGAATAATGTCTGCCCCGAACGAGAAAGAATCATCTTGCTATCCCGGCAGATCTTCGTGACCAAATTTTGGAAGCGTGCCACGACGACCTGTCTTCCGGGCATCTCGGCACAGCTCGCAGAATTGGAAAAATCAAGGCGAAGTACTACTGCCCCGCCTTACATCCGACGTCATCCATTACGTCCGGAGCTGCCATGACTGCCAGCGATGAAAAAAGCCCCCGACGAGACCCGCCGGGCTTCTGCAGCCGATCGCCGTCCCATCGAGGCCCATCCAGCAGATTGGAATGGACCTTCTGGGGCTGTTTCCTACGCCACGATACGAAAACAAATGGATTGTCGTAGCGACAGACTACATGACGCGCTACGCAGATACTGCCGCTCTTCCGAGAGGAACTGCACAAAAAGTGGGGACGTTCTTTATAAGCCAAGTTGTTCTGCGACACGGCACCCCTGAAGTCCTAATCACGGACCGCAGAACGGTCTTTACTGCGGTGCTTATGCAAGGAATCTTACGCCACAGCAACATGGATCACCGAAGAACGACGGCGTATCACCCCAAACGATCGGACTAACGGAACGTCTGCACAAAACGATCGCGGATATGCTATCTATGTTCGTCGACGTTGAACATAAGAGTTGGGATGAAGTCCTCCCGTATGTCACGTTTGCGTACAACGCAGCGATTCAGGAAACTACGCAGATGACACCGTTCAAGCTTGTCTACGGAAGACGGCCAACAACGATGCTTAACGCCGTGTTCCCGCACGTAGAAGAGGACGACCTCAACGCCGACGTCCAAGGATACCTTCAGCATGCGGAGGAGGCCCGCCTGCTCGATTTAGTTCGTATAACGGACCACAGCAGGTGGATGCGGGACGCTACAACCTCCGACGCCGAGATGCCGAGTACCGCCCAGGGGATCGTGTGTGGTTTGGAGTCTGGACACCTATCCGACGACGCGGACTGAGTGAGAAGCTTTTGCGACGGTATTTCGGACCCCACCACATTCTACGACGTATTGGCCTACTTACCTACGAAGTGATTCTCGATGGGGATTCCGGCACATCACGCGGACGCACGCGGCCCGAAGTCGTCTACGTGGTTTCCCTGAAACCTTACTTGGCAGGATGGTGGACTTTTTTTCTTGTTTGTTCCGACTGTTATTTTATTTTAGCATCGGGTCGGTGCAGCCTTAGAGGGGGCGTATTGCCGGGAACCATGCATTGGTTTTGTTTGTTTATGTTTTGTTTTTACTGTCCGGGCGCGTCCGGCTGTGTTATCTGTGTCCCAAGGAAAGCACGTGTTCAATTCTTCCTTTTTATGCCACACGGGTTATCGCATTCTGATACGGAGAGCGTTTCGCCCTGAGGTCACTAGCCTAGACTAATCTTCTATGATCTGCAATGTTCTGGATGTAAATCGACGGTGCGAGAACCACGTGCGCTGAAAGATAAGCGGCAGGAGAGCAGACGCTGCGGTATTCGACTCGCCGACGCTCGCTTGCGCACGTCACTTTGCTGACTGTTTCTTCGCCGCCTGCGTATTCTTTGAGTTGTTAGGGCAGCACAAGTTCGCTTCAATTAACTTGTTTTCCTTGAAGACATCTGCGTCGTCTTCTTTCTTCGTGACAATATGATTCGTGTCAAATCAGTCAGAAAAAAAACTGGACAGTGGTAAAAAATTGGGGCGCGAAATTACTCGGTGATGGAGACTACTTTGTAACCAAAGGCATAATGTAATGAGGGTCCCACAACGTCGGCGTGTAGAGATTCTTGCGCCAAAATGTGCGTTCCCGGTGATATCTCCTGCGAGTCTGTCTACCTTGGAGAGAAATTGCATGAAACTCCTTCCTATCCTGAGTACTGAAAGAAGCCGCCGTTGTCTGCGACACTTGCATTGCAGAAGTTGGAAAGAACCAGTTCAACGAGTGACGGAATGGGTGTGTGACAAAACCGTCTTTTGGAAATAAGGGCACACCAGCGAAGTACCGTCGCGACATCCTCTCCCGCCCGAGTTTTGTGAATGGGGAAGGTGCGTTCACAAGGAGGTCGCCTCTGTCGTAAGTTCGGTGGTCCAGTAGCATCCGTCATTGACAGCTCTGCAGGCCTGTAGCGCTCTTTTAGAGGAAACGTTTTCTCACGCAACTATTCCTGCACTAAAAACTCCTCCCATCGGCGTACGGCCACAACAATTCCACTCTGTGCAATAGGTTTTTTATCACCACCACTGTCACCTGCAGTGGCGGTGGGTCATTGTCGTAGCTATCGCACGGATTGTGTAAAGGGTGGCAACTCGCTCCGCACCGCAAGGAACCCCCCGCGAGCCAGCGTGCGATATCGCTGCTGGGAGAAACTTACAGGCATTTGTCCTGTCCACCACGGCATCTAATTAATTGATGATTACCTTACCAACTCGCTGCTCCGTGTGCGAAGTGTAGAGAAGCTGTCGGGCGTATCCGATGTTGAGAGATACTGAGGCTTTGTATCGCCGAACTTCACCGTGAAGAAGCGGTGACGTCAGAGGATATATGCGTACCTGACACCTATAGGCCCTGACGATTCTCAGCAGGGAATGACTTCTTAGCGGATACGGCTCAAATGACCTAGACTCACCGTTAGCTGTTTAATTTTCAGGGTTAGGATACCAAGTTAACGACTCGTTCGGCACCGCGCAATCATACCGGACCCCCGAGAGGGAAGAGCGGGCACGCCAATATTTCTTGGGAGATGTGAGCCAGTGGAAGAAGAGTTTCACTTGGTGTTGAAAGAGCTCAAGCGATTTTTGCGCACTTGGAGCTGGTAGGTAGGTTAGGGCTTTTTTGCTTGATAGACATGTATTCAATGATGCCTTGTAGATATTTTCATAAACATTTTTATTTATTTATTTATTTATTTGAAAAATATCTTACAGGCTGGATTACGGATCATGGAGTACCGGGGGTACATAGGAAAAAATGCTAGTGGGTGAAACTTCTGCCACATTACAAACGAATACACTAGAACTAATAACAGTGGTTGCACAAATGACAAGGAGGGGTTTCGGGCCACAAGATTTTAACAGTCGCAAAAAAAAACACCATGAACCAAAACAGAATTGAAGGAGGGTATACAATGCTATCGGGACAGATGTATCATTAATTGCACTCACGAAAATTTGCATGATTAGCTAAATTGATAATGACGTCGGGTAGGTCATTCCAGAGTGCTATGGCACGAGGCAAAACCTATGAATTGAATGAATTTGTTTTTCCAAAGATGCGCGTGATGCTTCGTTGATTGTGTAGTCGTTTAGACATGCGCAATTGTGCTGTTAGGTGGAAGGGTGGTGGCCTGGATGCGTGGATATATTTATGAAGCAAAGACAGGAGGGAAACTGTGCGCCGTATATCTAGATTCTGTAACGAAAGGTCATGTTTTATTTGTGTGATGCTCGAGGGGCGACTGTAAATGCGTGAAATGAACCATGACGCTCTGTTTTGAACAGCTTCTAGCTGGTTAATGAGGTACGCTTGGAAGGGGGCCCATATGGGTGATGCGAATTCCAGCCGCGGACGAACAAAGGTTAAGCTTGTTTGGGGACGTTACTTGGCGCGTTTCGTAGGTTCGACGTCAGTACCCTAGCACTCTTGATGCGTTTGCAGATATGTATTTTACATTATAATTTTCCTAAGATTCCTAATATTCTTCTAATATTCCTCGCGTCTACGACGTCTGACGATGATGATGATGAAAAAACTTTATTATAGTCGTCTCTGTTAAGACGGAGTCACTGCTTGGGAGTGGCAGTGTCCTCGTCCCTTCAGACGGCGGTCAGGAACCCATGGGCCCTGGCGGCGTCTTCCGCCAGCTGGACTACTGCTGTTTGGACGTCGGGTTGGGAGCTAAGCAGCGCGGCCTCCCATTGCTCGTGCCTCGTAATGCGTACATGTGGTGTATCCGGTTTACTGGGACACGCCCAAACCATGTGTTGGAGCGTGGCGGCCGCGGCACCGCACCACTGGAACTTGTCAATTCAACCACCACATGCATTCTACAACTCATCCAGCACTCTATAACAAGGGGTCAGCCTAAGGGGTCAGCCTAACGCCCCATTCAACCAGGTTTCCAATCTCTTGGCTGAACAGTGGGACGGAAAACTACCATATGTGATCAGCTTCGGCTAATTTGCCAGAACAGGACGCCGGGACGCTACAACGGGGCCCTAACATGAGCAAGCCAACAACTTGACTACTTTCTCCAGATACATTTTGTAATGACCGATTTCCAGTCCGCCTGCGCAACTTCTTGCTAGGTCGCATAACACCCTCGGCCTTCAAATTCTGCAAATTGTGCGCGCGCTCTCGAACATACACATTATAGGGACCCCGAACACGAGTCCTTCGAGGGAAGTGAGGCGGCACACGCCTGTGCCCGCGTTCAAACCCACCGGGTCGTTTCTCAAGAAGACGAAGTAACGCAGCCCCTTCGCTCTCTCAAGTCCGATTCTCTAACTTGATATACAGACATTCTCGCCCATTACCGCCACCACATCGCTCTTTATCCAGAGACGAGGAACCAAAGACGAGAAGCGTACGTGATTTGCATTTAACAATTTATGCTTTGTATACATATGTGTGTGTGTGCGTGTGTGTGCTGTTCAATCCTTTGAGAGAATAAACATTCGCTACAAGCGGTATAAGGTGGTTGTGCTCAGATATCAGTTCACCTATCATTTAGAGTATTTAAAATAGAGCTGAATGAGATCAGAATTTCGGAGGATTGGATATTTACGAAGTATAAACGACGAGAAGCACCGAAATTCTGCTAAAAAATAAACTCCAGAAAATGACCTTTGAATTTCACAAACAAAAAAACAAAATTCGAAAGCCGTGAGCCTTACCGATTGAAGAAAAGAGCCCCAAACGCAAAAGCTCGGGATTTAATTAAGAGGACAGGTGCGCGTTCTGCAATACAGCAATCATGCCTTCCCAACGAATACATAATGAGGTAGGCTTAGGTGTCCTCGTCACTTTCTGGTACCATTTTGCTTCATCATCTCTTTTGTTGTTGCTTATTTTTATTATCGTATAATTTCTTTGAAAAAATGCAGTCATAATGCAGTGGCGAGGGAGCTCTTGGAAGCGTTTTATATTAAGCAGAAAGGGGACAAGTGCGTCAGCGATACATCTGTGCTTTTGCGTGCCAGCGAGTTTGAGTTTTTAAAAACATCACTTTGATCATGTTTTCTGTTGGATTCCTTCCATTTAGTGTACCATAGTGCGCATGCTCCTGATGATACATGTATAAATATGAGGCGATGCTTCAAAAAATGTTAGTTGCAAGTGAGCGCTTTCCCTGTCGTCCTTCTTTACTGTCGTTGTCGAAGTCGCGCTCTCTTTTTTCAATCATAATGCAGCAACTTTCCCAAAAGCTTTGTTTAATGTATAATTTGTGTATGGCCTAGAAGTGCAATTGCGCAGAGGAAAACTTGATTAGTTGCAACTAGTCCAGCCCTATCTTTTCACACTGAGTGAGTGACCCCCCAAGCATGTAATGCCCCAAAGGGGCCGGAAACGTACCATAAAAATGAATATCCCCACTAGGGATTCATTGTCTGCCATCTAAACATAAATGGTGGACGACTTCGTTCCATCGAGAAAAGCAGACAACATGCTTATAACGCTTCTGAACGCTTTTATTGGCACTCGAAGCCCCGCTGTAAAAATATATTCGATCAACATTTCAGGTTACACAGTTACCGTTACATTCTCTCTTTTATTTTAGCGCTATTAAAAGCAGTTTTATGTCGTTATTGTCCATTACTGAAAATCTTCGCGGTGATTTCTGTACTGTACACGACAAATGGCATGCTATTTTACCTGAACTCGCCTGTGTATACCGCCAATTGCGGACGTTTCGCCTAGATAAAAAACTGTTCAGAGACACTGAAAATTAGATAACGCTATTTTGCGTCCAAGAAGCTCAGGAAAAGACAGCCGTATTTGGCGCTACATGACCGTTTTGGGCTCATCAACGAAAGTACTTTGCTTTGTTCTTTACGCCGCACGACTCACAAGGTTAACGTAAAAAAAAAATGGAACATAGAGCGAGCCCCTGATTCCTCATGTGTCAACTAACGGGCGCAAATGCTATCTTTTCCCAGTGTCTATTGTAAGTCACGGTGGGCATTTTTTCGAGCCGTGGCGACGGCGACAAAAGATAAGTTACGGGGGGCGTATTTTTTCTCGCGTTTATCGCGATTCGCCACTACCTCCGCACACAACAGTCGCAGCTCCCGGCTAGCGCACTCTTTCAGACCGAGCATTCCCAATGGCACCCGGTCACCCTTGCACTGTGTTTGGCTTCGGGAGCTGCCTGGACTGGAGGCGCACACTGTTCGTAAATGCCATCCCCGCAAGTCGAGTCTGCAGTGCCTGTGGACTGGTGCCTTCGACGGCAGCCCTGTTGCCATGCCGCCATGGACTCTGCCCGTCCTGCCTGGAGCGCTGTACCGACGGCGAGTGTGGCCAGTGTCCACTCGACAAGCAGAGATTCGAAAGCGCAGATGTCGCCTGGTCCTCATTTGCACAGGACAGCCTTTTAAGCCGCAAGGTAGGCAACAAATTGGCCCTTTTGTTAGTGTGCGCGAGAGCCTAACGCGTCATGCCTTGACTATCTGGTTACATAAGCTACCTACTCCCCACCTGCTACTGTTAGAAATTTGTCCGAGTAATATTTCGTTGTTGGCGCCTCGAATTTTAAATATCGACAGATGATGAAAGCGCTTGACACTAGGTTATCAAGAAGAGGGTCCGCTTTATGTTAAAGCTGCACCTACAGCTCCACGCCAGCGGCTGTTGTATTCGAATGTGCTATGATATTGTGCGGGTACAGATACCCTTAAAAAGCTCACGGAATTGCTGCACAAAGTCGTCGATTCGCTAACCAGCCGTGGCGCTTGTATTCTCTAAGCAGGGGGAAAAAAACCACACACTTCTTAAGATGAAGCGGGTGGTTGGGTTGGGAACTGGAAGGTGATCTAGTCGAAATTAATCTGTAACTTCATAGCCCAGGCAAGGCTTGGGAAGTCAATTACCGAAATTTTTATTTTTTATTTGCTAGTGGTGAGGTGCTTTGGTGCGATGGCGTTAGTTGCGGGAACGGTTGGCGACACTGTAGCATTGTACCCCCACATGTCGCAGAATATTCTTTCCAATGGTGCTGCACCGTCTGAAAATGAGTATGCTTGCTTTCGTTTCCACCGTATCATTGTCCTCTTTTCCTAATTACCACAGCTGTGGCTACTCTGCATTCGCTTATTTCTCGACGACTTTTTCCTGGCTGACTCATTCAAATCTTCCGGGTGGCAGCATTGACGTATTTCTTCTCTAGATTTGTAACAGTTTTGCGCACTTGCCTCTAAAACAGGAACGAAAGCTCGTTTCTCATTCCTTCCCAATTTTTGAACCAAACCCTGTAACAAATTCCTTTAATGCGGAAGGAACGCTTTCCGGTTCAATTTGAACATTGGAACGTGTCGTTATATTAACGTTTCATTTGCTTTTGTTAATAAAATAAAGCATCGATTAATTCCGAAGTGAGATAATCCCAGCAATTCAAATCTCTTTCCGAATTAAGTACATCATACGAATATGAACAGAGCCAGCCACAGGTTCGCTGGAGATAAAAAAGAATCCAAAGAAACGCGTCTAGACGACTTGTTTTAGGGAGCACCGGATATACTCCAGACATGTGTTACGGCAAATTTGGTGCTCGTTTATGTGGCACTGTCCACTTCGGTCTTTAAATGCACAGTACTAAGATTACTGCGCCTCAGATGTGCAAAAGAGAATGTTGCTGACATTCACGAACATAATTGAACTTCTTCCACAAGAAACCGCATTGAAGAGAACAATACATAGGCGTTTAATGAATGCTGGTTCAATATAAAGGGGCCCTGAAAGGGGTTTTGAGCACACTAAATGAACTAGCGCAATCGTTAGATTGGGTCGTCAACGTCATCTGTGCCAAGTATTACTCTTCTACGCGCAGTGGAAAGCTCACACTTTTGTTGCAAAATTTGTCGCTTTTTTCTCGCCCTTCCCGTCGCGTTTTCGGACGCCGCCTTCTTCACATGTCTACGTCATCGATTCCAAGATGTTCGTCATGAGCTAGACATCCTGCTATTGGGCGACTTTCTTCAAAAGAGATGAGTCGTGTGCTCAACGTCGGCTCGCCGGCTGATCTGCCGGCGTAGTGCCGGAGTGCTTGTACATTTTACGACAAACGAAAATAGAGCAAAAAAACGCTTAACCGTTTGTATTGAATGCAACACGGCCATAACACGACATGGATATTATCTTACCTGAGTACGTTCCATAAAGAAAGCGTTGAAGGCCCGTGGCACTTCTTTCGTGCAATCGCAGAGAACGCCCTGAGCCGAATGCCCGGGTTTGACGCACACATTTTATTAAACTTCAAAATAATCTAGAGATGCGTTTCGAACTAACACAACGTCACAACATGCCTTGCAAGATGAACCGCAATTGACAGACGATGGGTTGCCTCCTCCTGCCCGTCGTAAATTCGGCACTCACCTCGCGCGCGGTTTGCGGGGACGAACAGCAAATCACTTACTCTGGCGCACAAGCCGAGATAGCTTTTAGCCACGCACACTGCACATACACCATGCGAGGTTGAGTCGTACGTCGCTCGAGAAAGATAATCCAGACCATGGGAAGCACTATCCACCCGCAGAAGCACAACGTCTCATTTCATCGCGAAACAAAGGCGTCCACAACACACACACCATCGCCTTCTGTAATGCGAAACGCATCTCGCACTTCCCAATGCGAGTGAGTGGTACGCGTGCAGTACCCACATGTCGCGAGGTGGGGCCCGAGCTGAACCGGGATCACGGAACCGTAACTGACCTTTAGAGTGGTTTGTGCCTTGTTGCCAAGGCAACCGATGTTTGAGATTGTCAAGGAAATCGCGCACGCTCCAGAGCTAGAAAGCTCAGAGCCGCGGCGCAGAATGTTTTGTCAATGTTGCCACTCTCCACCACGCGTCGCCCCAAGCTGAACTGGTCACATTATTGAAGCGTTTTGTGCGCGGGTTCTGTATCGGTTTAAAATGTCTTTTTCACATGCCGCCAGCAGGAATTTCTACCGCCGCAAAATAAGACCCGGCACCAGCGGGGCCGCATGATACGGTACTTTTTGGATAAACAGTGCGCGGTGCATCAAAGAGAACGAGTGCATGACCCTCCCCGTGCGGCTGCGAGTTCGCCGCCGATAAAAAAGTCATGTGCCGCCAGCAACGTACACCGCGAAAGGGCAAGGCCAGGCCGCCGCACACATGCGGCCACGTTTTCGTTCGCTTTTCCAGCCTTGAGCGGAGTGCGGGATTCAAGGTGTCAACAAAGCTTGCCCGTAGCAGACGGCAGTATGAGCAGCGCGATATCGGAAGTACGTCACCGCCGTGGAGCGCAGCATCACGGGAGGGAATGCTGGCGCGCCGTTAATAGCGGAGAGTAATTTGAAAGGAGGAGGAAACGCGGCGCGATGATAATGTCCGGTTTTTGATTTACGATTTCTCAGCTAATACTCATCGCTTCAACAAAATTCTTGCGGGAGGAGATTGCTAATACATTGCTTTATTGGGTTACATGTACATCCATGCATCGGCGGAAGGTATTTCAGGACCCCTTTAAAGCATGAGTGCAAAACAATGTTTACAATACATATTCGCAATTAAGCAGAGTCCCTTGTTCGAACGCAGCAAGACTTGCATCTCGATGTGGGAATGGCACAGGCGAACCCGACAGAAGAAAATGTGAAAATAAATCGTCGCAGCAAACCTGGCAAACATCACTGTCCCCGCTTTCTCATGAGTGTGCGCTGTCACGAAGACTTGGGAAGTTAACTCGGGCGAAGAAACAACCCCACTGCACCTACTGATCACCGGTTACGAGAGGGTGGGCGTCTGATGCACCGCTTTAGCGATGGGAGCGGAAAAATGGAGACAGAGGCTTGAGTGGAACAAACAGAAAGAGTCTGATGTCTGAAAAGGCGAGTATCTGTACAAGCACGACAGTTTGAAACATTAACAACAAGTAACTAAACACAGTAGAGATGAGAGTAAAAAATTACGGAAGATGCAACCAAAATGCGTGAACAACGAATGTCACAAACGAGAGTTAACTATAGATACAATTAAAGCCGTTCCACTCCATGTGAAAGCTGTTGGAAGTGCAGAGCAGTGATTCGCCATAATGGGCTGTAGCGCCACTATCCCCTCTCTCTTGCAACCCATTACGGTCTTCGCCGCCCTCTCTCACTCCTCTCCTGAAGAATGGAACGGATGTTTGTCGAATGCACTTCAAATTGCGCGCCTTCGCAGTGCTCGCGCGCCCGCTGCCTGAAACTGTGCCAGCGGGAGTTCTGTTCTTCTTGTGCTTGCTTTTACTCCCGCACGTGATGGCGCCACCGACACTTTACTGCACAGTTTGCTACACGTCATGTTTTTCTTGAACTGCCACTTTTTCTTTTCGCTTACTATCGTAAAAACCAGCTCAACGGGCGTTCCTAACTAAGCGAACGTGGGCGCTGTCGGTTATTTACGTATATTTTGCCTCGGATGAACCTGCAGTTTTCTTTGCGCTAAACAACGGGAAAATGTATGACAAGCGCAAGCAATTAACGACTTTCGAACGGTTACGACTATATAAAACGCTTGATTTTCGAAGTCCCTGATGGGACGCCGTTACGACGGGACTCCGCTACGACGGTACGCTGTGGGTCTCTACTTGGGTCCAGCCAGCGAGCTACGACAAGGCGAGCGCCTAAAGTGCTGTGCACTTAAAAACATGAACCGTGCGATGCCTATGTAAGACATAAAATGGCCCCGATAGTCACCTGCCGGGCCGTGTGATGCACCGCTGTCTCGGGGGGTATGATGCCTACCTATGAAGTGCTGCTTCGGTGTAGGCTAGGCCGTTTGATGGCGATCACGGTGATTCAACACCCTGGATTACGTAGAAGTCCTCCGAGACGCTGTTCGGTAGCAGATAACGATGCACGCCTGGACACAAGTCGTCACTACACCACGGCATTCCAACTCCACTGGTTTGTCTGTGCGCGGGCGCTGCTTTCATACCCGGGCTAGTGCGGATAAAAAAGAACACGCAAAGCGCCCGGCGCTGTGGGATGGGATATTCCCCTTCTCCAAAGTTCGGCGCGGTTTGATGCTGCTAACACTACATGGCTTCGGGGACAATATCAATTCTTCTAATGGTAACGAAGCTGTGATTGTTTATTTTTTGTTATTTATTTTGCGCGCTGCGGCGCGTGAATTCGATACGTATCCGCTTCACGCCAGCGGCAGAGCGATGATTCGTGGCCGCTCGGATGGAGAAATTTCTGGAGGGTTCTCTGGGAGCATAGAAAAGAAAAATGCCGCGACCACAGCGTCTGAACCACGGAAGAAAAAATGCTACACAATAGTTTTTAAATACTGTATGATAATAATAATAATTTCTACAATAATAGTCGATGCTGTATGCTCGAGTTTGTGACAATTACGAAACCGTAGGTCCGCTCGGTGCATGAGAAAGTTAACGGCGGTGCGTTCGACCACCATATCCGTGCCGTGGGGCACTGGAACGTCAGATGTCAGATTCGGATTGCAGCTCTCAGGGATGGCGGCTGTTACGTGTGAGATGTAGCTCTCGCCTCGGTTTAGACGGCAACTGCACTATTTCAAGAATCAAAGGCTGGAAACGTGACGCCTTGTTTTTACACGCGGTGAGCGCAACGCTGTCGACTCAGGTGTTGATTGACAGACAGCAGAGCAGTCTCGTACGGCTACTCCAGCTGGCTCGACTGACTGCCTGTAAAGAACACCTGTGCGATGAATGCGGTGCAGTTCATCTATGCGAGGCGCTCTTCCGAGCTGCGTCTTCGACGAGTGCGGATGGCGCATTCACGTCTGCGTCTTCTCGGCTTTCGCGTTCCACTCTTCAAGGCGAAGGTTAAGCGCCCTCCAATATTATATGCGGAGCAGTTCTTAGTCACACGATGTCGCGCTTCGGCGTCGGCTCCGTCCACACGCTCACGGCGTATGCGCGTCGCGTCTAGGCGAAGGTGCGCGTCTCTCTGCCGTACCCTCCTCGCTCTCCACAACAGGTGCGGCGGTGCGGGAGGAGCGCGTGTACCCCGTGCGCTCCGTCGCTCTCAACAGCTGCGGCGGTGCGGGGGGAGCGCGTCTGTGCGCGCATGCGTCGTAGCTACCCGTGCGCTGCGTCGCGCTCAACAGTAACGGCGGCAGGGCGTGTACACGTGATAACGGCGTGGTGGGTGCGTGGAAAGTTCGCGCGCTTGTGTACGGAAGTGTGCGCATGCGCGTCTCTCCCCCGTACTCCTCTCCCTCGAACGCGGGCGGTGTGTATATAAGCGGCGGAGCGCGCGTTCGGAATTCAGTCAAGGGCGTATTCGCTTAGCTTTTGCTTGACTTGACGCTTTGCTTGACTCGAGTAGATGCGATGGAAGGAACGTTTTCACCAGTTGCGCAATCGCACGACCGCTCCTCAAAGACCCCTTGACAGTGCACTTTAGCGACCACAAACAGTCATCCTCTCCGTCCAATACAACGATGGCACCAAGCAATAAAGACAGACTTTAACTTTACACTCCTTGCATTCGCTTCTCCTTCATTCAATAAATAAGAATAATAAAGACGAAATAACAATTAAGCATTCCCAAACCATACCCAATTACGCAACATTCACGCGATACCCCCACCACTCTGCGACGCATTTACTTGAGTTCCCCCCGTGGGAAGATGCGGGCGGGTTTTTTTACAGCAAAGCATTACTACTTTCGTCCACCGATTTCGTCGCGGATACGCCAGTTCCCCTTTTGACCGGAGACACACCCCCTGCGACACACCCCTCGAAGCGCATCACGTGATTCGCCGGGCCCGCTCACGGCGCTGCGCAGAAGGCCCTCTTTTCAGTCGTTCTGCGGCGGCGGCCGCGGCGGTTGCGGCCGGTCAGCTGATCGGCAGCCGACCACCGCCACAGCGTCCCACGCATGCGACGCTGGGTTGTCTCGGGCGTAGTGTGTCCTCTTGCACTGCGTTCGCTGTGGAGGAGGAACGCCGCGTTCACCGTGAATGAAAGCGAGGCCGGGCTCTCTTCTGTGAGCGTTGAACTGGACCGAATGGTTTTGAGCCATGTTTCGTTACACAGCTATATAAAAGGTTAACCGAACAAAACCAAGACTCAATCCGACTGGGCCGAGCTTTTGCTTTGCATATCCGAGGTTATCTGAGCTAAGCCGTAGCCATTCATTTGTGTTCATGGTTGTACAAAACAAGAGGTCGCGGCAAAAGAAAAATCGTCGAAGAATCTGTCTTATTGGCGTCTGCAGCCACCGTAGCGGCAAGCGCGTGCGCACCCCGTGTGCAGCCTCCCCGACAGGATGCGGCCCACTGCGTGGTTATTCTTCTGCCTTTGACCTTCGTTGAAGCACGTTCCGCCGAATGGCAGGAACATCGGGCAGCTTATGGGCACAGAAATGCAGTACCGGCCCGTGGCTTTACGTGCTAGGTTCAGCACCCGAAATCTTTGGAATAAAAAACAGCCAAATCCTATCGATTCAGCGTTTACAGAAGGAACGCTAATCTGTCTGCCGTTCCTCCGAAAACCTAACGAGTTACCGTTAAAAGTTCCACCGACCCTTGAGAGAACGGTGGCGTTCCCCTGTTCCTCCCAAGTTAAACTAGTTTCAGGAACTTTTTCCCGTAGACCGCTGCTTGATAAGCACGGCTGATAGCGGACGGAAAGCAGACAGGGCAAAATGAAAAATTGAGCCTAAAAACGCTGTCGCGTTAAAATCATATTTAGGGGGTCACTTTTTTGACGTCGCTTTTTTTTCATCCGGGTTCATCTTGTGGAGGTTCGATATTTGCAGACACGTTGCAGCTAACCCCTTTAGTTGATTAGTGAATAAAAATTACCCATACAAAATGCATATTTAACCATCTTAAGTAATTTTATGCGGTTCTGTCAATGTACTGGTCAACACGCCACCTTTCGTACCGCCACTACGAGCTCCGACAAAGCAAGTTTCCGCATCCAGTAATCGCTGCTCAGAACTACAATGGCCTAAGAAACCACCATGTCGAAACTGAAGGGAGAGTAGAGAAAGCGAAGTGCAGGTAACTACAAATTTTGATTGCGCTTTAATGTAACGAGTAAAATTTCCGATACATGCAGGAGTATAAGTATTGTTTGCATCCAGCGCGGTGGCTCAGTGGCTAAGGCGTTGTACTGCTGTGCCCAAGGACGCGAGCGTAATTCCAGGCCGCGGTGACCGCTTTTCTGGTGAAAGCGAAAAGCGAAAACGCCCTTGTCTTCGTATTTTTGGCGCGCGTTAAAGATCTCCAGGTGGTAAAAATTATTCAGGAGCTCTAACCTACGGGCGCCTCATCACCTGTGTAGCATCGGCGCGTTAATCATCATAATAAACCGAAAGTATTGCTGCAATCATAAGTATCCAAGCAGATAAAAACCGGAACATTGCAGTGTTATGTGTACAAAAAATACTTATCGTTCTATACAAATCGAAAACAAATAATATCACAGTGTGGCCCTGGAAATATACCCAAGCATTAAAATTTTTCTTTAAAAGTACGTCTAAAACGATTTTGATGGAGTTTTTAGGCTTCTCTTTCGCTTTCTTATAACTCCGAAACCCATCGAAGATGCTCATTGGCGGACTTGATTAAGGCAGCCTCTGAGAAACAAAATAACGCCTGGACGCTCGCTTTGTATTTTCCTTACACAAAGCACTGTCTCACCAATTTTAAGGATATAGTATGATCGCATTCATTGAGCAAAGGTTACAGAGAAAGCTTCTGGTGTTTGTTTACACATAAAAAAATTAGCATGGTATTTCATTGATGTCGCAAATACCGAATATAAATTTGTATACCTAAGCATTCGCCGGAATTTCCTCGGAGCGTATTGTTAAGCAATCAGTGCAAGCTTACGCTTAACAATACGCTTCGAGGAAATTTCTGCGGAAGCGACGGTATATAAATTTATATTAGAGATAAAAAAATGGCCTCACGCAGCACAGCTGTCTCTTTAAATTTTGAAGTTCGAGACCAAAAGTTTGTTTTCCAGGCCTCTACACTTCTGCGTCAGTAAGGCCGAGTCTTCTTGCCCAGAACACGTGGCCACACAAATCATTGCGAAGAATATGTTCTGCGATTTTACTTTTTCGTTTAAACTCTGAAATTCTTCCGGGACCACTGGCAGCATCGAGGTAGGCATCTAGTTTCCTACTTTGTTCTATTGTTTGGCGATTCGGCTTGTAAAATAGAATAGATATGCGGGTAAAAAAGGTTTTCACAATACATGACACACCGTAAAAATTGTAATGGCCATTGGGTCACCGGCGTTGTAATACATCTACCATTAGCATGCTAACTGTTTGTTTTAACTGGCTTCATGTTATAACGTGTACTGTTTAACGTATTTTTGGTTCTCAGTGTTGCGGGTTTTACGTACAAAAAATTCAAATCCCGTTCTGAGCGTTTGGAACGAAACTGCGCAGCTGACTTCGGCACTCGTGCGGCCACCTCCATCAGAGGCGGCGGTCGCTCACACCGCCACTCGCCGCTGTAGCCACCTACCCAAAGCTGACGCAGGGAGGTCCCGTGTTTCATCGGTGCGTAGTCCGCCTCGTGCTACGGCGCATGTGCGAAACGGGGCACTGGGCGGTCGTCACATCGTCTCGAGAGCACTTTAGGACCCTCGATATGCCTCCGAAAGCGGTGGCTCGGTGGTGTGCGCATAGGGCTGAATGAGTACGGCACCTCACGTTCATGCACGGCAACCTTTCGTTTGCCTGCGGCAGTGGTATCGGCGACTTCGACAGCGGCGGCTAGGGGACACAGGAGCAGGGGCGGCTTACAACGTGACTAGCCGCGGTATATACGTACTCAAAACTCAGCCACGGAGGTCTGGTAGTTTATCCGTGCATGTAGAGGGCGTGGACGTGCCCCGAGGGGCCCCGACCAGGAGCCGAGATCTCGCCTGCAGGAACAGGCATCATTAACGGACACTCCCAGCCGCAATACATCTTCGCTGTCTATATAACGCATTGCAGGAGTGTAGCCAGTGGTGTTTCGGTGTTAGAACACCCCAGAACACCCTCCCCCCCAATGCAAAAGTAGATCAACCCATTCTGACACACACGTCCTGTGTGTTTCATTTGCTGCGCCTAACGGAGTTATAGTGGAGTACCAACTATCTCGTACCCTCCCTAGTCCTTCCTTTCGATCTGTTTGTCGACTGGGCTATTTGCACGCCAAATTGATATATTATACCTTAAAAAGTAAGGGTGTTCGTTTTCTTAAGCCAAAAAAAGACTAGCATATTGTAGGGCGCACGTTGTCTTTTTTTTACCGGTGGCGTATAACGCCCGAGAAAAATATTTCCTGCTGCCCCACTGGCGCATCGTACCTACTTCTGCAGTTCACACGTTTTCCTATGTCACTCCGGGACTAGCAGACAGTCGATTTTTTGGGATTCATAGCTAAAGCCTCTTTCAAACCTGCTTTTACAGATTCGTTGCTGGAACGCGGACCACGGCTGTGACGCTGTGGGAGCAGCACCCGAGATCCTGGAGCATTTCAACCACCACTGCCAGTACCACGTGATTTCTTGTCCTAGCTGTGCCCAGGACGTCGCCCACAAGGACATCCTCTCCCATCTGGATTCCGGATTGTGCCATGCCGCGACTGAAGAGAGCAGAAAAGCTCAGGATCGCCACGGCAATGCCATCGTAGTACCCGCAGAATATATACAGACCTTTGAGAACACGCTAAGGGAAAATTCAGCAATGAGCACGGCAGTGTTGGCAAAAATGAGCGAAGTACGAGTGTCTGAGCAGTCGAATGCTAGTGCCATCAAACAGTTACAACAGGAGTTAAAAATTCTTCTACGAGAGCTACAGGGAACACAGGCCCTTATTTGTGAGGAAAGAACCGAAATGTCGGCGGCTTTAGTTGGCATAAAAGCCAAGATCGATGCCGTTGCAGGCAAACAGGCAACAGGCAATGGCAACGCAGGGAACAGCCTGGAGAAGCTAGAGGCGTTGATTGGTGAATGCAAAACAGTAGGAACAACGAGCGGACAGGCCCTGGCAGACATGAAGGTAGATTTCAAAGAGAAGCTGAATAACCTGGAGGCTGCGTCGAAAGCGATCTTTCTGGACTTGCGCCGACAATCCGAACCATTCGAGTGGATTATTCCAGACTGGTCGAAACTGAAGCAGCAAGCTAGGGATAAGCTATTGGTGCATTTGGAAGCAGAAAAATCCAGCTACTTTCGTGGTTACTGCATACTCCCGGGGGTGCTAATTGGCATCGCTTTCGGAGGACGCCAGGTGCTTAAAATGACGATCCGGGTATGCAAGGGGGAATACGATTGCCTGTTACATTGGCCAATCAGTCAGTGTTTTTGCTTGAAGGTCGTTCAGTCTACTGGCCAGTGCTTTAATGACGCTATCGAGCTGGATACAGCAAAATTAAAACTTCCCAAATACGAAAGGCCCACAACACCGAAGAACGACCGTGTGTGGTCTGATACATTCTTTCACGTCAGTGCAATAGAAAAAGCGGGCTGCATAAACGAGGACAAACTTCATGTAAGGTTTGAACTGAAACCTTAACTTCACGGCCCATGCCGTGCAAATTGCATCTGTGTGTTCGTCCATACAGAGCTGGGCCGATAAGAAACGTTCAGCACAGCGTGATTTTTAAAGTCGCGCAGATCAGCGGCGATAGCTTTCTACAGGTGTAGGCGGCCGTTCAAAAATGAAATGCAGCTGCCTCAATTTGTTGCCCCCATTTCAAAGAAAGCTCGCCTATGTTGTTCTGACACAACACCAAGGGGCTTCATAGCGGTGCCAGGTTTTGCGGAAAACTCCCATGCAATGCATGTGTCCGTTTATGAACTACAGATCACGTAATGTATTACGGGCATGTGTGTGAATAAATCTGTGATGAATATTATATACCCCCCGAGTGAGACATAAGCTGAGTGTTAAGTGTATCGTAAAGGTTGCACTCCTTCCAGCGTGATTTGCAATGCTTGAGTATAAAAATTCTGCTCAATAAAAATTTGAGCATCAAATACACTTGGTGGTACAGGACATTGTCGAACCTACCTCATTAGGTTATGATATACTGACAATGACCCCGGAAAAAAATTTTTCGCAAAAAAGTGCATTACTGGTGATCACATGTGCAAGTCTACTCTTGACATCATTCGTTCGCAACTCACGTTTGGGCTGAGAACTGGGAGAATTTGCCTTTATGTACGCGCTACGTCCAATCCGGATATTACACAGCCAGCCGTTCAACTGGTTGCGGAATCACCGAGCGGCAAAACTCCTGGTGGAAAGACTAGCGAGAATGCGTGGTACAGTACGACCCCCTCTCCCGCCAGAATTTAGTAAATGGACGAGACACATTGACAACGTGGACTACAGTAATACCTCGTTAACTCGAAGTAGTAAAAACCGCTAAATATTTTGAGATAAGCGGGTTTTAGAGATGAGCAAAGTGGCGCGAATTGCCCTGATATATCGAGTTCATTGTAAAAAGGCGCTACTACTTACCAGATCTTCAACAGAAGCTTCTAATATTGCTTTTCACAAAGGTTTGAAAATGGAAAAAATGTACAAGAGACGTTCACCGGCTGGGTATTGCGGCACTGCAATTTTACTTGGCCGCAAAGAACTGTGTAATGCTTGTCTGCTTTGCGGTCGCACTCGGGCCTAGTAAGGGGTCCTCCTTGAAGCAGTGTATGAGCTGATCTTTGCCGCCGCTGCTCTCCATTCCGTCTTTCCCCCCACGACACACCTCTGTCTTCTAGTACACCGTACCTCTCCGCATGTCTCCACCGTCACATGACGTGCAACAGGACTGCTTGGCGAAGTTGATATGCATCTAGGCTCACACATCGCGTTCGGGGAAAACATCGGCTTTGTGGTTGGCGCGGCTAAACAAGAAAAAAATCTAGGGACCTATATATAGGCGCGGTAGCATCGCACGAATCTTGGGAAACGGTACGCGGCGCAAAATTTGCGTTCCACTCAGTCAACATATCGAGATATCCACAATTTGTCCAAAAACACTTCGATATAAAGGGCAACAAAGACATGGGACGCATAGGAAATGGTTCGGTGCCGCGGAACATTTGGGCTTAGCTAATTTTTCGAGAGTTTGAGTTAAAGGGGTGTTACTGTATGTCATAAGCTTGCTTGTCGGCGCATCGCTCAGCGCCACCCAATCCCAGTCCCTCGTGGGAGCAGTGGGTGGGCCGGCTGTCCAGCTCAGAGCTGATCCAGTGTATGCTGATAGAGAGGGCAAGAGTAGCCAGCAAGAAACAGGGCATGCCGGATTAGCGGACGCCCCCCCAAATTATATATATTATAAATATATATATATATATATATATATATATATATATATATATATATATATATATATATATATATATATATATATATATATATATATATATATATATATATATATATATATATATATATATATATATATATATATATATATATATATATATATATATATATATACAGATAGATAGGTCGGCAGTGTTCAACGCCAAAGGAGGCATAGGGGAATGATTGGGCTATTTTGTACGATGGTTCGTGAGGTTAACATTTTTTTTAAAGTGACGTAGCAAGGAAAGAAACAAAGGAAATCACGCGCCCAGAGTGCGGACCGAACCACGGAAAATTGTAGTTGAGCTGAGACTGTTTAATGAGGAAATTGAACCCCTTGTTGACATCGACCACTTGGATGAGGAATTGGCTACCAACATTGTCCATGAAGACGACATCACGCATATTATGATCCGATTATATTACCAATTGAAAGAGAAGAAACCTGAAACCATCGAACAGTGCGAGATAATCGAGAAATTGTATTCTTCAAAAAACTTCAATGAGTTTCTTGCCCTTACGGAACTATGTGACGGAACACGTGATTTTAAAACCATTGGTGAACCTGCCTTGCTGCCAGAAAAGTCGGCTCTGTCAGATTTCTTGCTTCAGAGATAAATTCAGAACCTGACCCCTTTGTTGGCTGCCTCTGAACTTCAAGGGGAAGGCGCCCAAAATTCGCGTGAACTTGAAGAGTGCGCCAGTGTGACCGCGAGTAAGATAACCGGCTCATCGACTCCAATGACGTTGGCACAACACGAGGCTATGAATGTTCCACCACTGGCAATATCGAAAGGGCAAATGAGACATACATATTATCGACCTACATACAAGCGATACACAGAACTGAAGAGCGGGATGAAGATGTTCTTGAAAGATATGGAAGGAAAATTGCCGCGGCCCGTAATCGGCAATGCATTCTAAAGAAATCAATGCAGTACAGACACCATTTGAAGAGCAAGGCACCTGACAACGACAATAGAATTACTAGAGTCCATAGCTACAGGAAGAAGCGTCAGCCTCCAAGACACTGTTTTGAGATGGCAGCAAAGAAACGTGAAGAGCTCGCGTCGGAGTATAGGACTGTTGAAGACGGGCTACGGATTTTCAGCTGGCTACGTGCACTGCATCTACAGACTCGGCGTGTACTCAGAAGACGGCCACAGGGACGATTTCGTCGTCCGACTGCCCTACCTAATCGGACCGGAACGAACTTATGTTAGTTTATGGAAGCGGACTGACCACGGTTTGTTCTGCGCGGGGAAGATCTAGAAACAATATAGGTGTCATTATTACTGCACCGATGTGATCACCATCATCGGTGCCCGTAGTCGCGTAAGCAGCTATCGCATGAGCTGCTGTGTCTTCATCTCATCGCTATGTTGTAAAATAGAACACCACCATCGCATCACCGGGACGTGCCGGCCCTTGGTCCTGTTATCCGGTTTGTGGGATTCTTTAGCCACTGTGGACGAGATAGGCCTTCAGACAAGGGAGAGAGCGACCGAGCGGTCGGAAGGTTTAATGGCGACTTAAAAGAAGATGTAGCGCGAGCGCACGCCGATCGTGCAATGACGACAGGCTTCAATGATGGAGATGTCTTCGGTGCAACGCTGATGATGATAGACTGTGGTTCGGTCCCCACTCTGGGCGCGTGTTTTCCTTTCTTTCTTTCCTTGTTACGTAACTTAAAAAAATGTTAACCTCACTAATCATCGTAAAAAATAGCCCAATCATTCCCCTATGCCTCCTTAGACGTTGAAGACTGCCGACCTATCTTTCTGTTTTTTCCTCAACGAGCCCCTCATTTCTCCTGAATATGTATATATATATTGTAGTAAGCATGTTGCGCCCATGATAACTGTGATGAGCATCAGCCACAACGGGCAAATCCCCCTACGTGGACATGCTGCGCCGGATGCCATGTTGCGCCCATGATAACTGTGATGAGCATCAGCCACAACGGGCAAATCCCCCTACGTGGACATGCTGCGCCGGATGCCGCTCGAGGAAGAGGACGCGCTCGTTCACCGTCGGTCTCGCGTAAAGCTGGTCGTTTCGGCTCACCCCGTCTGCGTCGACGCCTCGTTCGTGAATAAACGAGCCCAGCCTTCTACCGGAACGCCGACTATCTCCTTTACAATTTTTGGTGGAGGTTGCGGTGTTGCTCGGGTCCCCATTTATCTATCCTGGAGCTGAGAAACCGGACACTTCCCTCGAGGATGTCTCACGGAGGCCACCACGAGTCCACACCTCCTGTGGCACCTATCATCTGCCCTGGCACGGTCCGTTCGCGGGATCCCCCCTTCTTCAACGGCACTGATGACCAGGATGCTGAGGATTGGCTCATCACCTTCGAACGAGTGAGCACCCATAACAATTGGGACGATAAACTCAAACAGAACAACGTCAGTCTCTCCTTCACCGGTGTCGCGGAGACCTGGTATAAGAACCACGGGGCTGATCTACGCACATGGTCGGACTTCAAGACCGAATTTACCAAGGTCTTCGGGCGCCCCGCTGTTCGGAAACTGCGCGCTGAACAGAGTTTGCGCGAACGCGCTCAGCGCATGAATGAGACCTTTACCTCTTACATCGAGGACATCCTTGACTTGTGCAAGCGGGCAAACAACGCTATGACCGAAGAGGGCAAAATCAAGCACATTCTTAAAGGCATTGCCGACGATGCCTTCCAGATGTTGCTCGCGAAAAACCCTCGGACGGTTGCTGAAGTCATAGACGCTTGCCAAGAGTTCGATGAACTTCGCAGAGAGCGGGCTCTCACTCGTAAGCCCGTGGAACAGGACCATTCCATTTGCAGCGTGGCATCTGAGGATAGGGGTGTTCTCTTCGCCCAAATCCAGCAGTTTGTTCGCGAAGAGGTGGCTCGTCAGCTGTCTCTCGTTAGCGACGTAGCGAAGCCACCTCAGTCGAATTTGGCCCCAACCCTCAGGAGCGTTATACAACAACAAGTCGCTGACGCACTACCAAGCACTCGACCGCCCAATTCCGCGGTAGCTCCAGTGGTATACGCCGACATAACGCCGCAACCTACGATGCCAGCCCCTTTGACCTTCGTCGACCCAGTGCCACATAGGCCTTTCACCTATGCGGAGACCGTGGCACAACCTTACACTGGAACTATGCCGGGACCCTTCTTTGCGCCTACTGCAAGCCCTGGGAGTCATGCCACTGCCGGGGTTCAACGCGTCCGGTCCATGCATGTCGCCCCGCATCCAGTGTCTACATTCGCGAATCCTTGGCGCACGGTGGATAACCGCCCTATCTGCTATTCGTGTGGGATTGCTGGACATGTTGCACGCTACTGCCGTCGTGGCATGACGGGTGGGCGCAACGCATCGTGGCCCTTACCCTATACGCCAACACCGCCCATGGAGCCCGCTCCGACCCGGCTGCCCTCGACTGCTCCGTCGGATAACCGCGACTTCGTCAGCCGTCGTTCGCTTTCCCCACGACGCCGCTCACTCTCTCCGATGCGCCGTCGTACTACCAACGATGACCCGGAAAACTAGACGCCGCAGTTTCGGAGGCACAAACTGCGTCAACGTCGAAATGCCTAAGTCCTCATTGTTCGCCGTCCAATGTAATCGAAGTGTGTGTTGATGGTGTTGCTACCCTGGCGCTTATTGACACTGGAGCTGCGGTGTCTGTTATTGACGCGAAACTTTGCCGAATGCTACGAAAAGTGACGACACCTATAGGTGGTTTTACTCTCCGAACCGCTAGTGCGCAGCCGTTGAAGCCGCTGGCCGCATGCACTGCTCGGGTCACAATTCAAGGGGTTGTATATGTAGTCGAGCTCATCGTTTTGTCGGCGTGCTCTCACAGCGTGATTCTCGGATGGGACTTTTTGTCGCGCCACCACGCCATCATTGACTGTGATCGCGCCGAAGTTGAGCTGTTTCCGGAAGTAGAAAACCCGCAGGACGAGACAACCGCCAAGTTGCGTGTCAATGACGACACGCACATTCCTCCTGGCTCATCTGCGCTTGTGCCGTTGTCGTGCAACAGTATTTCTGACGCCACCGTCGTCTTCGAGCCATCCGGTCTGATTTGTGCTCGCAAAGGGTTGTCGCTGCCGTTCGCCGTTCTTGATATTGCAACTGGTGCCGGCACAATGCTCATTTCAAACCCGACGTCGTTCCCTACCACACTTTTTCGCGGAGAATGCCTTGGCGTTGTAGAAGAAGTGAATCCCGGTCTACTTGTCAGTGTATTTGAGGAGTTGACGCCCGTTGACATCACCGCCCTTGGTCTTCAGTCTCCACCTGATGACACCCTTTTGAGAAGCGCCATTGACGACGACCTTCCTTCGGCCGAACGTGACGAGCTACTTACTCTTCTACACCGCTTCACTTCATCTTTCGACTGCTACGACACCGCTTTGGGCCGCACGTCGACTGTGTGTCATGAGATCGACACTGGCACGCACGCACCGTTGCGACAGCGACCCTATCGCGTGTCCTCCACAGAACGGCGTGTCATTGATGACCAAGTCGCGGACATGCTGAAACGCAACGTCATTCGACCATCCGTGAGTCCTTGGGCTTCTCCTGTGGTTCTCGTTAAAAAAAAGGACGGCTCTATTCGATTCTGTGTGGATTATCGCCGCCTGAACAAAATCACGCGCAAGGACGTTTACCCGCTGCCTCGCATAGACGACGCGCTCGACTGCCTGCAGGGAGCCGAGTTTTTCTCGTCATTAGACTTGAAATCCGGCTACTGGCAAGTGCCCATGGCCGACGCTGATCGTTCAAAGACGGCTTTTACGACACCCGATGGCCTTTACGAGTTCAACGTCATGCCGTTCGGACTATGTAATGCGCCGGCCACATTCGAACGAATGATGGACAACGTACTGCGGGGCTTGAAATGGAAAACGTGTCTCTGCTATTTAGACGACATTGTCGTGTTTTCGCATGATTTTGCAACCCATCTCACACGCCTCGAACAAGTGCTAACATGCCTTGCCTCCGCTGGTCTGCAGCTGAACCTTAAGAAGTGCCGCTTCGCTGCTCGAAAACTCACCATTTTAGGACACGTTGTCTCGAAAGACGGTGTCCTCCCGGACCCGGGAAAACTTCGTGCTGTGTCGGAGTTTCCGAAGCCAACAACGCTGAAGGACCTGCGAAGCTTCATCGGCCTCTGTTCGTACTTCCGCCGCTTTGTACGAAACTTTGCCTCCATCACTGCGCCTCTCACACAACTTCTCGGCGGAAGTAGAGACATTTCCGAATGGTCCCCCGAGTGTGAGAGCGCTTTCTTAACGTTACGTCGGGTCCTTACGTCACCACCGATACTGCGGCACTTTGACCCGAATGCGCCGACTGAGATCCACACTGATGCCAGTGGTGTTGGCTTAGGTGCTGTACTCGCTCAACGAAAGGACGGATTTGACGAATACGTGGTGAGTTACGCGAGCCGTACACTCACGAAGGCCGAAGTCAACTACTCCGTAACGGAGAAAGAATGTTTGGCTATTGTATGGGCAATCAGCAAATTTCGTCCTTACCTCTACGGTCGCCCTTTCGACGTCGTAACGGACCACCATGCTCTGTGCTGGTTATCGTCGCTCAAGGATCCCGCCGGCCGTCTTGGCCGCTGGGCACTCCGCCTTCAAGAGTACGATATCCGTGTTGTGTACCGGTCTGGACGGAAGCATACCGACGCCGACGCTCTTTCTCGATCCCCGCTTGCGTCGGATATAGATAGCTTGTTCGCAGCAGACCACAGCCTGACCTCTCTGGCCATGACGGACATGGTTGCTGAGCAGCGCAAAGACCCTTGGGTTTCTTCGATCCTCGAATATTTGTCGCACTCACGGGCAGCTCCTGTGCCTCGATCACTGCGCCGTCAAGCTGCCCACTGCACTATTCGTGACCAGCTCCTATATCGCCGGAACTACTTCCCCGAAGGTCGAAAATGGCTACTCGTGATTCCTCGCCACTTGCGCAAGGACATTTGTACCACGTTTCACACCGATGCGCAAAGTGCTCACGCTGGAATCCTTAAAACCTACGAGCGCCTCCGACTCCGGTACTACTGGCGCGGGATGTACACCTTTGTCGCCAAGTTTGTTAGATCTTGCCCGGACTGCCAACGTCGCAAGTCTCCACCGCATCACGTCAATGGCCCACTCCAGCCATTGCCCTGCCCAGCGCGGCCTTTCGACCGGGTAGGCATCGATTTCTACGGCCCACTCCCAAGCACAGCCGCCGGTAACCGCTGGATCATCGTCGCCGTTGATCACTTAACGCGGTATGCCGAAACAGCTGCGCTACCGGCCGCCTCGGCTCGGGACGTTGCGTCTTTCCTTCTACGCCGTTTTGTTCTTCGGCACGGTGCTCCTCGCGAACTACTGAGCGACAGAGGCCGCGTCTTTCTATCTGGAGTCGTGGAGGCCCTTTTAGCCGAGTGCCACGTGGTCCACCGAAAGAGCACGTCCTACCACCCCCAGACAAATGGCCTGACCGAAAGGTTTAACCGCACACTCGGCGATATGATCTCCATGTACGTTTCCTCGGACCACTCTAACTGGGACCTCGTTCTTCCTTTCGTGACGTATGCTTATAATACGGCCACGCAGGCGACCACAGGATTCTCGCCGTTCTTTTTACTCTATGGTCGCGAGCCCTCCTGCATGCTAGATACAGTACTCCCGTACCGACCTGACGCCTCCGAGTACGCACCACTGTCTGACATCGCTCGACACGCCGAGGAATGTCGCCAGCTAGCCCGGCGATTTACATCGGAAGAGCAGCAACGCCAAAAGGCGCGTCACGATGACTCCGTTACAGCTCCAACATTTACGAAAGGATCACTGGTCATGCTTTCAGTACCGTGCCCGGCTCCCGGTCTTTCGTCGAAATTTCTTTCGCAATACCAAGGGCCTTACCGAGTACTGGAACAAACGTCACCAGTGAACTATGTTGTTGAACCCGTAACGTCCACCTCGGACCGCCGACGTCGTGGTCGCGAGACGGTTCACGTCCAGAGGCTGAAGCCATACTATGACCCGCTCGTCTTGTGTTCCCCGTAGGTCGCCAGGATGGCTCCTCTTTCCGCCGGGGGTATTGTAGTAAGCATGTTGCGCCCATGATAACTGTGATGAGCATCAGCCACAACGGGCAAATCCCCCTACGTGGACATGCTGCGCCGGATGCCGCTCGAGGAAGAGGACGCGCTCGTTCACCGTCGGTCTCGCGTAAAGCTGGTCGTTTCGGCTCACCCCGTCTGCGTCGACGCCTCGTTCGTGAATAAACGAGCCCAGCCTTCTACCGGAACGCCGACTATCTCCTTTACAATATATATATATATATATATATCAGGGTGTCGAACCGAAAAAAATACCGGTTCGGTTACGGTTCGGGTTCGGGTGAAATAATTTCGTTCCGGTTCAGTTCCGGTTCGACAAAATCACGTGCCGAACCGGTTCGCGAACCGGTTCGGGAGCTTGAACCGGTTCGCGAACCGGTTCGATTAGTTGAATTGTCACTGAAATTAGAAAAAAAAACATTTAGTAGTTTAAAGCGCCAGTAAAATCAAAACACAAACAACAATTCAAAATGCTGCTGTTCCCCAAGGGCAGTGACGCAATTGCAAAGCAAACTTTAAATAATCACGAGATATTAGAAAAACAGATGAAGTGGTGACGATTTACCACCTACTTTCTCGTCCAGACTTTATGTTGTCCTAGCGACTATTCATAAAGCCACCGCCAAGAGATATGACGGTGGAATATATTTTCTGCCCTTTCATTTTTTGTTGAAATCCGTCGCTATGGAATTGCCCACCACGCTAACCTTGAAGCCTCAAATTTAGGTCTGCGTACTGGCGTGTTCAAATATCAGCGCTTAATACCAATGGCGCACATTTTTTTATATTCGTAACAAAACAGAGAAATCCTACTACAGGCACATAAATACTACAAATGAAATAGATCATTTGGTCACCCTGAATAATTTGTTAGCTGTCACCCTATCGAATGTGTTATCCACACTTTTGTTAAAAGTAAGCTTTAGTTAACGCTCAGTCACTGCATTATTGCTCTGACCACTGCAATTCATTTTGCGGAAGCTATACTGGATGTGTGCATTACAATCAGTATGTCGTCGTACCGCCTGACCCCCGGCCATCGTTCCGTGTGCTACATTGCGCAATCATTATTCTGTTACAAAATGAAAGGGAAATTTGACGCGCGGAGCATGAGAAGAACTTTCTTGGGTAGACGCTCTTTAATTCGTCCACAGCAGTACTCCCCTCTGACCCGCCGCGGTGGCTCAGTGGCTAAGGCGCTGCTGAGCGCCAGGTCGCGGGTTCGATTTCCGGCCGAGGCGGCCGCTTTTCTGATGGAGGCGAAAAGCAAAAATGCCCGTGTGTAGAAATTTCGGCGCACATTAAAGATCCCCAGGTGGACAAAATGAATGCGAAGCCCTCCACTACGGCGCGCCTCATCGCCTGTGCTGGGTCGGCGCGTTAAACCCCACAATCAAATCAAATGAGTACTACCCTCCGGAACGAGTAGCAGTAGAAGTAATGTAGCGAGTTGGTCAGTCAGTACAAGTGCAACTTCAAAAAAAAGCAGATCTGAAAAAGACGAAACTGCAGAACAAGCAGAAAAGATGATCGCTCCGCGAATGGGACAGTGTGAGGTACCGGCCTTCCTTTCTGCACGTGTCATCTGCTTCTAAGACAAGGTCCAGGACTGCCGTTTCTTGCCAAGAGATTAAGTGCGCACCTTAACAGTTTTCCCTGACATATCTGTTGTTATTTGTACTTGTAAAAAACGGAGCTTGTCCACTGTACTGTCCTCAAAAACGGTCGTGGGTAAGGGATATCGAAGCCACTTGTGGTCAGCAGCAAGCGGTTTAGCCACTGAGCAGCTCCTGCAGTCACACTTGTCAAATATTACAATTTGCAGGTGTCGAACCTTTTAAACAAATTATGAAATGGAAAAAGGTTGCACACATCGGGCTTTCGCTGCTGCACACTGGATCACTCCTGCAGCCTGATTGCTCCACTAAAGTTGCAGCTAGGGAAGGGCAAAGTCGTTTTATATCCCCTTCAAGCTGCGGAGAATGACTTTTCGTTTGGTCAGCTTCCACTACGCTCGCGCTTCCAGCAGCAATAGACCATTGCTACATTGGTGCTCATTCATTTCCCTTGTTGTTACATAGAGTGCGATAGTGTTCAATTGTCTGGAGGGGAAAGTGCGCGAGCAGGTACGAAGTTGATGGTACGTGAAAGAAAAAAAGGCCTGAATTGCATTGTCTGTGCAATGTCAACAACAGAGGGTCGAACCGTTTCGGCATGAACCGTTAACCGTTATTTCTTTTTCGGTTCAGTTCCGGTTCCGGTTCAGCGTGCTCAAAAAATAACGGTTCGGGTTCGGGTTCGGTTCCGGCACAAATACCGGTTCAGTTCCGGTTTTCGGTTCGGTTCGGTTCCGGTTCGACACCCTGATATATATATATATATCTTGAAAGGTGATTGATAAACGAAGATCTTTCTGATGGCGAGAGGTCAGGAATCGCGGATCAGGAAAGCAGACACGAGGCGATGGAAGCAGTCCGAGTGAACCCCGTCGCTCTAGGCGATGGCGATGAGGATTACCGACAGTCTTTTTGCTGGTGATGACGCTGCTCGCACGGGTCAACATGACCCATTCTGGGTATTGACGACTCTGATGCTTTTGGGGCGCATAGCTAATATTCTTCACTACGATCACCCCCCCCCCCAGAAAAGAGGGTAGCCATCCTGGCGACTCAAGATGATGGTCAGACGAGCGGGTCATAATAATGCTTCAGACGAGCAACATGCACTGTGTCACGTCCACGGCGTCGGAGATCCTGGGAAGGCGGTAGCGGCTCGACGACGTAGTTCACTGGGGAAGTGCGTTCGACAACACGGTACGGCCCCTAGTAGTTCGACAGGAATTTCGAGAACAGGCCAGGAGTCCTGGTGGGTACCCAGAGCCACACCAGAGAACCGGGAACGAAGTCGGGTGCGGGCTCTCCAGCCGTGATGGACTTTTGACGCTCCTGCTCTTCAGTGGTGAAAGAACGGGCAAGCTGGCGACATTCTTCGGCGTTTTGGCAGCCTCAGAAATCGGCGTGCACTCAGATACATCAGCATGGTAGGGAAGGATGGTGTCCAGCATGAACGATGGCTCACGCCCACATAGAGGAAAAATGGAGAAAAACCCGTCGTCGCTTGGATGGCGGTGTTGGAGGCGTACGTCACTGAAGGGAGTACAAGGTCGCAGTTTCCATGGTCAGACGCAACGTACTTGCACATGTCCCCGAGGGTACGGTTGAAGCGCTCTGTGAGGCCATTTGTTTGTGTATGGTAGGCAGTGCTCGTTCGATGAATGACGCTGCATTCCTTAAGAAGCTCCGCGACGACGTCAGACAGAAAGACGCGTCCGGTGTCGCTGAGTAGCTCCTTAGGCCACCATGCCGAAGTATAAAACGCCGCAGGAGAAACGAGGCGACGTCCCGTGCGGTAGCAGCTGGTTGAGCGGCGGTCTCAGCTTAGCGCGTCAAGCGGTCGATGGCAACGATAGCCCAGCGGTTTCCGGCGGCTGTGCAGGGTAACGATCCGTACAAATCAATGGCCACACGATCAAATGGTTTCATTGGGCAAGGCAGTGGCTGTAACGGACAACACAGATGAGGTGCCGGCGGGTTTCGGCGTTGGCAATCTTGGCAGGATCGAACGTATTTTCGCACGATGTTGTACATCCCGCGCCAAAAGTACATCCCGCGCCAGACGTCTTCAATATAGCTAATAAAGATCTCTCCAGCCTGCTGTGCTCGAACACGCAGACGCTGCTCCATTTAAAGCTTGCGCACCGCTGGTCAACCAAAAACCGCAAAGAACTTTACCTTGAAGTGAGACCACGTCCGGCAGTCGCACTGGTTGTTCCCATACCATAACTCGGCGGCACTCTTCAGAGAGAAGCCGACGTCATTCAGTTTCATGGCGTCGTCCCATCGGTTATGAGTGCTTACGCGTTCATACACGGACAGCCATTCCTCGGCGTCGGTATTGTCGGTTCCGTTGAAGAATGGAGGTTCCCGCTGCATAGCACCGTACCACATCACCGTCGGTGATGAGGGCGTAGCACTCTGGTTCGGTTGGTTGTTCATGGCCGAGGGCAACTTCCGGCTCCAGGAGTAAGGCGTGACCCCGCACCTCTACCACTTGAAAGGTGATTTATTGACGAAGATGTTTCTGAAGGCGAGTGGTTAGGAATCTCGGATCAGGGAAGCAGACACGAGCCGATCGAAGCAGTCCGAGTGAACCCCGTCGCTCTAGGCGGTGGCGATGAGGATTACCGACCGTCTTTTTGTTGATTATGACGCTGCTCGCAATGGTCAACATGACCCATTCTGGGTAATGACGACTCTGATGCTTTTGGGGATCATAGCTAATATTCTTCACCATATATATATATATATATATATTGCCGCGAACCATACATTGGGTTTGTTTATTTGTGTTTTGCTTTTACCGCCCGGCTGCGCCGGTCTGTGTTATCTCTGCGCCAAGGGAAGCGCGTGTTCCATTCTTTCTTTCTGTGCCGCATGTGTTATCTGTCGTGATAGGGAGAGCATTCCGATCTAACGTGAACAGCCCAGAATAATCTTCTTGGATCTACTATGTTCTCGATGTGAATCGACGTTTCGAGAACCACGCGCGCCGAAAGATAAAAAGCCTGCAGTGCGGACGCCGGAGCATTCGATTCTGCGACGCTCGCTGACGCAAGTCACTTTGTTGACCGCTGCTTCGCCGCCTCTGTATTCTTTTGAGTTGTTAGGGGAGCACAAGTTCGCTCCAATAAACTTGTTTCTCCTGCAAGACAACTGCGTCGTCCTTGGCTTCGTGACATCTGGTGGAGGTGCTGGGTACGCACCCTTCATGCCCACTACAACCTCGAAAAGCCGCCAAGCCAGTCCAACAAGAGCCAGCCCCCGCCTGCAAGATTTACCGCCCGAGTTCGGTTTGATGCCAGAAGGGCCCAAGAAAAGGAACGCTGCAACCAACACCATGGTACAAGAAACAACGTCGCCAATCATGCTGCAGCAGCCCCGGGAACCGCCATCGTTCCGGGGAGCCCCCGCTGAAGATCCAGAGGAATGGTTGGAGAAGCTGGAGCGCGTGCGGATCTTCAACAGGTGGGACGATGAAGAAACCTTCCGGCATGTTTTCTTTTACTTGGAGGATGCAGCCCGAACTTGGTTTGAAAACCACGAGAGCGCCTTGACCGACTGGACGCAATTCAAAAGCGAGTTCCTTAAGACCTTCACGACCGTGGTGAGAAAAGAACGAGCTGCGATTTTACTGGAAACTCGAACGCAACACCCGAACGAAGGAGTCGTAATCTTCGTCGAGGAAATGAAGCGACTTTTCCGCCGTGCGGACCCAGGAATGACGGAAGAAAAGAAACTACGGTTTCTGATGCGAGGTGTGAAGCAAGAGCTCTTCGCGTGCCTTGTTCGCAACCCCCCCAAGACCGTGTCCGAATTCGCGTCTGAGGCCGCCGCGATGGAGAAGACGCTCGAAATCCGAACGAGGCAGTACGACCGCCCAATCAATGCGCTGGTTTCGGAGACGCTTGGTGCCAGCGCTATCAACTCCGACTCACTACGCGACACTATCCGCGAAATAGTGAGGGAGGAGCTGCGGAAACTGCTCCCGACGCCGCCGCAACCACAAGTCGCTTCTCTTACCGACGTCATTAGAGAAGAAGTGCAGCAAGCGCTGGGAACTTCAACGACGCCAGTAGCACCTCGCGAGCCGCAAGCCATGACCTACGCGGCTGCTGTACATCGCCCTCACCCACCTGCACCCTATCGTCACGAGGCTCCGTACCGTAGTCCCCTCTCGCCGGCCCGACCACCTGCGGCGCAACCCCCTGCCCCAAGGAAGACCGACGTGTGGCGAACGTCCGACAATCGTCCGCTGTGCTACCACTGCGGAGAGGCCGACCACGTCTACCGTCGCTGCCCCTACAGGAGGCTCGGTTTGCGAGGGTTCTCCGTCGACGCACCCCGCCCCCGAACTGGCCAGCGCCCATCGGAGATCGAAGAGTACCTGTCCAACACCAGCCGTCGACCAGCCCGTTTCAACCGTTCGCCGTCACCCTACCCATACCAGTCGCCGAACCGCCGTAGCAATGCTGAGTTCTCACGTGGAAGGTCCCCCAGCCCACGCGGGGGAAACTAAAAGATGCAACTTCTGGAGGTAAAGTTGCACGATCGCGGAAAAATGAAAACCCTCCAACGACGCAACGACTCGCGGAAGACAGTGACTCACAACATGCCCTCATCCCGACGACCCGACCCAGACCTGACGAGACTCCCGTACACGCCGACAGCTATACGCCGCGACGCGCACCCGACCGGACCGAGACGTCCGCTGAGAAGACGATGACAACGACGACGCACAGTGCCCGACCGTCAACACGCACAAGCCGAGATGCGACGCCCCGACGCACCCGGAACTCGAGGAAGGCGGCATCCGACGTCAAGGTGTCCATCGACGGCTTTGATGTAGTCGCCCTCGTAGACACGGGAGCCGACTACTCCGTGTTGAGCGGACCATTTGCGTCTAAACTGAAGAAAGTTATGACCAGATGGGACGGTCCGCACATACGCACAGCAGGAGGCCACCTCGTGACGCCAAGTGGAACGTGCACATCGCGCGTCACCATAGACGGCACGACGTACCCTGCGGTGTTCGTCGTTTTGCCCAACTGCTCCCGCGACGTAATTCTCGGAATGGACTTTTTGACGGACAACGGCGCAATAATCGATCTGCAGACGAAGTCGATAACTTTTTCCTCCGACCACTCCATGACGCCGGAATCGAACCCCGAAATCCGTGCAGCTGTAAGGATCGCCGATGATCACGTCACCCTGCCACCCCGCGCAAGCTTGATGGTCGCAGTCTACTGTGAAGATGCTGCTCCTGACGTCGACGCTATCGTAGACACCGATCAAAGGGTGCTTCTCAACCGTGGTGTGTCGGTCGCAAGAGGCATTGCGCGCTTCAAGGAACACCAATCCCACATTTTGGTTACGAATTTCACCGAGGAGTACCAGCATTTAAACAAGGGCGCGGCAATTGCATTCCTCGAAGAAGCGCAAGAAGCAAGTGACGTGATCGCGGTCGCCGACTTTGAGCGCACACCCGTTGAAACCTTCAAGCTCCCGCAGCCTTTCGACGTGAATCCGGCGCTACCGCAAGAACAACGGAACAAGTTATTGGCTTTGCTGCGTCGCTATAGCGAATGTTTTTCGTCGAGCGCAAAACTACGTCAGACCCCTCTAGCGAAGCACCGAATAATAACCGAAGATGGAGCCCGACCCACCCGACAGTCACCGTACCGCGTCTCTTCACACGAACGGGAAGCCATCCGGACTCAAGTCGACGACATGCTCAGCGACGACATTATACAGCCCTCGAAAAGCCCCTGGGCTGCGCCCGTCGTACTCGTAAAGAAAAAAGACGGCACATTAAGGTTTTGTGTTGACTACCGGCGACTGAACAAAATCACGAAAAAGGACGTGTACCCCCTCCCCCGAATCGACGACGCCCTCGACCACCTCTGCCACGCAAAGTACTTCTCATCGATGGACCTGAAGACCGGCTACTGGCAAATTGAAGTGGACGAGAGAGACCGAGAGAAGACTGCATTTATAACCCCAGACGGCCTATACGAGTTCAAGGTGATGCCGTTTGGGCTGTGCACAGCACCAGCGACGTTTCAAAGAGTCATGGACACTGTGCTAGCTGGCCTTAAGTGGCACACCTGCCTCGTATACCTCGACGACGTAGTGGTATTCGCCCGGACTTTCGACGAACACCTTGCAAGGTTGGAGTCTGTACTCGAGGCCATTCGTACGTCGGGGTTGACACTGAAGCCTGAAAAGTGCCGTTTCGCATACGGGGAACTCAAGTTCTTGGGCCACGTCGTCAACGCCGCGGGAGTCCTACCTGACCCGGCAAAAACTTCAGCCATTGCGAACTTCCCAAGGCCGAAAGACAAGAAGGGCGTGCGAAGATTTCTCGGGCTGTGCGCATACTACCGGCGCTTCGTCGCAAACTTCGCACGCATTGCAGAGCCACTCACGCGCTTGACGAAAGATAGCACCCCTTTTAGCTGGGAAAACGACCAAGAAAAAGCATTCTGCGAGCTGCAAAAACGCCTGCAAAGACCGCCCGTGCTCGCTCATTTCGACGAAAATGCCGAAACGGAAATGCACACGGACGCCAGTGATAAGGCTTGGGTGCCGTCCTTGTCCAAAAGCAAAGCGGCTGCGAAAGGGTAATCGCCTATGCCAGCCGTGGTCTGTCGAAGGAGGAGAAAAACTATTCTGCCTCTGAGAAAGAGTGCCTGGCTATTATATGGGCGATTTCAAAATTTCGCCCATACGTGTATGGAAGGCCATTCAAGGTTGTAACAGACCACCATGCGCTGTGTTGGCTCGCCAATTTGAAGGACCCCTCTGGCCGTCTTGGGCGGTGGAGCTTGCGCCTGCAGGAGTTCGACGTTACAGTCGTTTATAAATCCGGCAGGAAACACTCCGACGCCGACTGCCTGTCCCGCGCCCCCGTCGACCCACCACCACAAGACGCTGACGAAGACAGCGCGTTCTTCGGGATCGTGACGGAGAGCGACCTAGCCGCCCAGCAGCGTGCCGACCCCGACTTACGCGTCATAATCGAGTACCTCGAGGGATGCAACGTTGCCGTTCCTAGGACCTTCAAACGCAGCTTACCAGCATTCAGCCTGAGAAACTCCGTCCTCGTGAAGAAGAATTTCAGCACCGCAACAAGAGCGAATTACCTTCTCGTCATCCCCGCGGACCTTCGTGACGAAATTTTGGAAGCGTGCCACGACGACCCGTCTTCCGGACATCTCGGCACAGCGCGCACTATTGGAAAAATCAAGGCGAGGTACTACTGGCCCGGCCTTACCTCTGACGTCACCCACTACGTCCGGAGCTGCCGTGACTGCCAACGACGAAAAACGCCTCCGACAAGACCCGCCGGACTTCTGCAACCGATCGCCGTCCCATCGAGACCATTTCAACAGATTGGAATGGACCTTTTAGGCCCGTTCCCTACGTCACGATCACAGAACAAGTGGATTGTCGTAGCGACAGACTACATGACGCGCTACGCAGAGACCGCCGCTCTTCCGAGGGGGACTGCACAAGAAGTGGCAAAGTTCTTTATAAGCCAAGTTGTGCTGCGACATGGAGCCCCGGAAGTCCTAATCACAGACCGCGGAACGGCATTTACTGCGGAGCTGATGCAAGGAGTATTACGCTACAGCAACACGGATCACCGAAGAACGACGGTGTACCACCCCCAAACGAACGGACTAACAGAACGTCTGAACAAGACAATCGCAGATATGCTGTCAATGTACGTTGACGTTGAACATAAGACTTGGGACGAAGTGCTCCCGTATGTCACGTTTGCGTACAACACGGCTATCCAGGAGACGACGCAGCTGACGCCGTTCGAGCTTGTCTACGGTAGAAGGCCAACTACGATGCTCGACGCCATGCTTCCGCACGTAGAAGACGACGACCTCAACGCCGACGTCCACGGATATCTTCAACGTGCGGAGGAGGCCCGCCAGCTCGCTCGAGTTCGTATAACGGACCAGCAGCTGGTGGATGCGGGCCGCTACAACCTCCGACGCCGAGACGCCGAGTACCAACCAGGGGATCGTGTGTGGGTTTGGACTCCCATCCGACGACGCGGACTCAGTGAGAAGCTCCTGCGACGGTATTTTGGACCCTACAAGATTCTACGACGTGTTGGCCAACTTACCTACGAAGTGATCCCCGATGGTGACTCCGGCACATCACGACGACGCACGCGGCCTGAAATCGTCCACGTGGTTCGCTTAAAACCTTTCTACGGACGATGACGAACTTTTATTTTCATTTGTTCGGACTGTCGCTTATGTTAGCATCGGGTCGATGCACTCTTAGAGGGGGGGTAATGCCGCGAACCATACATTGGGTTTGTTTATTTGTGTTTTGCTTTTACCGCCCGGCTGCGCCGGTCTGTGTTATCTCTGCGCCAAGGGAAGCGCGTGTTCCATTCTTTCTTTCTGTGCCGCATGTGTTATCTGTCGTGATAGGGAGAGCATTCCGATCTAACGTGAACAGCCCAGAATAATCTTCTTGGATCTACTATGTTCTCGATGTGAATCGACGTTTCGAGAACCACGCGCGCCGAAAGATAAAATGCCTGCAGTGCGGACGCCGGAGCATTCGATTCTGCGACGCTCGCTGACGCAAGTCACTTTGTTGACCGCTGCTTCGCCGCCTCTGTATTCTTTTGAGTTGTTAGGGGAGCACAAGTTCGCTCCAATAAACTTGTTTCTCCTGCAAGACAACTGCGTCGTCCTTGGCTTCGTGACAATATATATATATATATATATATATATATATATATATATATATATATATATATATATATATATATATATATATATATATATATATATATATGTGTTTTTTTTCTCTCTCTCTCAATCAGCTCCGAAAACATGGAGCGCTCTTTACAGGAAACGTTCTAGAGTGCGAGGAGTTCTAAATTACAGAGGGCCCGAAGCGGCGAGCGGCCATAAGATCGGCCACCTTGCGCAGTAAGGTCTTATTGCCATCGTCGTCATCTGCTGTGCCAGAGAATTGTTTTCGTAGCAAACTACACCGACCGTTGGAAAGGCGGCTATCTGCGCTGGAGCAGAGACAGCGCGCGTACGCTCCGCTGGGCGAAATATGCAGGCGCCGCCGTGTGTAATTATTGAATACGGGTCTAATTTGCCTACCTCAGCCCCGCGTTTGTAATGAAGCTGGTGTATGTCTCCGAGTGGGAAAGATATCAGGATATGTACTGCCGGACTTCGGAAGGGAAAAGCGTTAGCACCCGCGGTGATAGCACTCTAAGAAAAAAGCGGTTCAGAAAAGAGTCCCTGCAACCCCGACACCCTGTTACGCATGGTGACTCTTGTAGGGATTCACAAAGATAGTCTTGGTTTGTGCGACTCTTTTTCTACTGTCCGCTGCAGAACTTTGTAGAAGAGGTGGACTGATAGGAGGAGCGAAGAAAAGAGGAGGAGGAGGAGGAGGAATAAACTTTATTTCAATATTAGTTTTTGTAGTAGTGGCAATGGGGGGGTCTTCTCAGTCCAGAAGTCCCTGGGCGGTCGCTGCCAGGCGGGCCCTTTCAACCAGAAAACAAAAAAAAGATGTCACGAGGATCGCCGGCAGGGGGCCGATAGAGGCACCCGCACCGCGTTTTGACTCCCGTTTTTCGTCTTCTATACGCGATCACTCGACGTGCACGCGCTAACCACTGCTATCGATCAATTTCTAAGCATATCAGGAACCGACGGCACCATGCTTGACCCGCTCCGACCAGCAGCAGCGACACAAGCCAACCGCAAAGTCTGCCAGCGTCACCGCCGCTGCTGGTCCTACCTTCAGGCCTTGCACGAGCGGCCGCTTTCCAGCCATGCCACAGCAAAAACACCTGCTCGCGACCTCCGTCACGACACCGGAGCACGTGCAACACATGCCACCCGCCGCCTCCATTGAGATGGAAACGGGCTCCGACTCCCATTGAGCGCCTACGCCTGCCGACGTGCGAGTCGAGCTCCCGCCGCCAAGCACCGACCCGCCGCCCGCAACCTCAACCGACGAAGACGCCGCTCAGCAAATGTACTATGACCACATCAGCGGCCGAACGTGCCCCCGCCCAAACACCTGGTTGGAGCTCATCTACGCACGCCGAAAAAAGCCGTCAACATCTACGCCTATGCCACCCCATGCCACCCCCTGCTACAACCGCCGCGCTTCCCACCGACCCACTACCTTACTGTCGTCCGCCCACATGACGGCCTTCGTGTCGGCGACTGGTCTACCGGCGACCTAGCGCGAAGACTCGCCGCAGCAAGCAACATACCCGAATCGACCTTCCGCAGCCTCTGCGCCCTCCAAGCGCAAGCCAACACCAACCTCATCGTGGCTGGTACTTCCGATCCCCATCTGGCCGACCGGCTCTCCAGAATAACCGAACTAACCCTCCGCCAGACCCCCTACACTGTTAACGACTACATGAAGCCCCCGCCAGGCACTGCACGTGGCGTGATTCATGGAGTCCCTGAAGGCCTCACCCAGGAGAAACTACTAGACCTCATGGCTACGAACCGCCCTTACCTCATCCATGCCCGCATTATGGGCAAAATCAAGTCCGCACTACTCACCTTAGCCGGAACCCGCATTCCTTACTATATTAAGTTACTGCGAAATGATCCGCTGCCGACCATACCGCCGAGCCCTCCAAACCTGCACGTGTTGCGGCGATATCGGGCACCGCCAGGATGTCTGGCGGCGTCGGAGCCACAGCGCCACAAGCCACGGTGCCACAGCTGCGGCACTCCCGATCCGACACCGCAACACACCTGCACTCCTTGCTGCAAGCTGTGCGACGGACCCCACCCAACGGACAACCGCGACTACCCCAAGCGCTAGCGACCCACTCTTCCACCATCTAAGCGCCCTCTTGACTTGACCAAGACCTCCAGCCGGCCGAGCACCGATGCCCACGATTTCCCACCGCTCCCGACACTGCAGGTGAGCTGGTCAGCTAAATTCCTCGCGCCTCCCACTGCTCCTAAACCACCACCCCCTAACCCGTCTCACCCCTCCTCGTTGACCACCCCACTCACCGCCGCCCTCGAAAATTCCAACAACACTTCCAGAAATAACTTGAACTTAAAAACAAGTTGACGCACTCATGCAACTCCCCCCTTTCCAGCCCATGCCTCCCCCCCTCTCCGAGGAGCGCATCATCGAACGTGTAACTGAAATTGTCAGTTCACGCATGGCCGCCCAAATTGAAGATGCCGTAGCAAACGTTTTAAACCGCCGCGGTGGCTCAGTGGTTAAGACGTTTCGCTGCTGAGCACGAGGTCGCGGGTTCGATTCCCGGCCGCGGCGGCCGCCGCTTTTCTGATGGAGGCGAAAAGCAAAAACGCCCATGTGTGCAAGATTTCGGCGCACGTTAAAGATCCTCAGGTGGTCAAAATTAATCCGGAGCCCTCAACTACGGCGCGCCTCATCGCCTGCGTTGCGTCGGAGCGTTAAACCCTACAATCAATCAATCAAGCAAAAGTTTTAAACACCCAAGCCCAAACCCATGCTCCTCTCGTCAAGAGCTTTCAGCTTGTCACAGAACGCCAAGCCAAATTCGAACTCGCCCTTCAACGCATCCCGGACAGCCTCTCCCTTACTTCTGATAGTGCCCCCAAGAAACCCAAGCACCCCCGTATCATGCCTCAAATCCCCGTTGACACCATAACTGTCTATAAATGGAACTGCTGCTCATTCAACAGCAAGCGTCATCAACTCTCACTCTTTACCAAAACCTACGGCCCCCCCTCCCGAAGCCATCGCCCTGCAGGAAACCAACACCTCCACCCCCCGCCTATCACAACACAAGTCCTTCACGCAACATTCCCAATCCCGCACCGCCAACCTTGTTCATAACTCCCACCCGGCAAAACCGCACCGCCTAAGCCAAACCATCATCTTCCCCATCTTCGTCGAAATCATCTCGACTCGCCCCACACGACCGAGCGTATACATCCTTAACATCTACAGCACCCCGAACGACCACCTCAAGAGCTAGAACACCTCTTTCAAGAAGCGGTACAGATAGCTGGATCACACCCCCTTCGTGTCCTTGGTGACCTCAACGCCCCTCACTTGACTTGGGGCTACCGCTACGCCTCGAAGAAGGATACCGCCCTGCTCCGGGCCAGCCAAAATCATCACCTCGTCTTCCAAAACGACCTACCCATCCCGACTAGAAACGGCTATAGCGTTAGCCGTGATACCATACCTGATCTGACCTTTACCAGACACTGCCCCACAGCCCAGTGGCACCGGCTTGACAAAAATCTCGGCAGCGATCACTACCTCATCACTCTCCGCGTACCCTTCGTTCCAAACCCCTCCGCAGAGGCACCGCACTCCTCACGAACTGGCCCAACTTTCGCAAGGATCGCACCTCCTTACCCCCCATTGGCGACAACCTTGACGACTGGGCACAACCCTTAGAACTGAGGGTTTGCGCCCACATTCAATCTATAGACCTCACAGACGCCACGCCAGTGGCCGATCCATACCTCCTGCACATGTGGGATGCCCGTCGGAGCCTTCCTAAAAGATGGAAGCGCCAGCGCCACAAGCACACACTCAGAAACCGCATAGCCCGCCTGAAACAACCGATCCAAACGTACTACAGCCAGCTTCACAACCAAAAGTGGCGGGTCTTGTGCACCCGCCTGTAAGGTACCCTCCACACCCGCAAGACCTGGCACCTCCTGCGCTCCCTTCTGGACAACCACTTCACTCAACGTCAATCAATGCACCGCATCCATCACCTCATTCGCAACCCCCTCGCGAGCTTCTTCGCACCATCAGGCAGCATCTCTTTGGTGATCCGGTCACCCATCCCCCTGCCCCGAACCTTCAATACACCAGATCCCCCAACGCCGATACGGACCTCCCCTTCACCATGACCAAACTCCACGCCATTCTTGCCCTCCTCACCCGCAACACCACCCCGGGCAGAGACCACATTACCTAAAGAACTGTCTGCAACCTCTCGGGCGACACCCTTGAAGACCTCCTCACTTATTACAACAGCCACAGGGAAGCCAGCACGTACCCCTCACAGTGGCGCCACTCAGACATCACCCTTATCCCCAAGCCAAACAAACCCGTCTCCGCCACCCCCCTCCGACCCATCGCCCTCACCTCCTGCCTCGGCAAGAGCTATGAACACATAGTCCAACAGCGCCTCTCCACCTACCTCGAAAAGCGTAACCTGTACACCCTTACCATGTTCGGTTTCCGCCATCTCTCCACCAAAGACGTCCTTATATAAATAAAAGAACAGCTCTTCGACCACCTCAGCCGTGACACCCCCAAAACACTCCTCACCCTCGATGACAAAGGGGCTTCGACAACGTTACGCACCAAGCCATCCTCAGTAACCTGAACCAAACCTGCTGCGGCCACCGCGCCTACCAATTCGTCTCCGCGTTCCTGCGGGACCGCACTGCCACCCTCCGGCTCGGCCCTCTCCAATCCCCTACCTTCCACACCCCTGCCAAATGCACACCGCAAGGCTCCGTTATTTCCCCCTTACTCTTCAACATCACCCTCGTCCACCTCCCCAGTCTCCTGAATGCCATTGCAAGATCGTTCAAAGCGCAAAACGTAAACGAGGGACGCGCGTGTCCCTGTGCCCTCTCGTCGTCCCTCGTTTACGTTTTGCGCTTTGAACGATCTTGCAATGGAATACCAACTTGCCCAGAAATCCGCTTTAATCAGTGACATTCCTGAATGCCATCACCGGTATCCACCATGCGCTTTCTGCCGATGACCTCACTATATGGACTACCAACGGCGAGTATCAAGACGCCCTCCAGCAAGCCATCGACACCACATTCGCCTACCTCCACCCGGGAGGCCTAACGGTGAAACCAAGCAAGTCAGCCCTCCTTGTTCTCCGAGCCCGCACCCGCGGCCACCCCCCACAACCCACCCCGGACCCACAAAAGACCATCCACGTCACTCCCATTCCCCAAGTCACCACCCTTCGGGTACTCGGACTTCATTTTTATTGCGACGGCTCCGGCGCCATTCTTCACCCATAGCTGCAAAAAACAATCACCCAACTTACCCACCTCATTAGGCGCATCCGCGGCTCCACCTACGGCCTCAAACAATCCGACACCTGCAAACTCGTTCAAGCCCTCCTCATCAGTCGCCTTACATACAGCTGTCCTTTCGTCAACCTCAAGACACAGGAAGCTAACAAGCTGGACGCTCTGATCCGCAAGACCTACAAGGCAGCCTTACGCCTCCATACCTACACCTCCAACACACGCCTCCTCCAGCTTGGCCTCCACAACCCCCTCACAGAAATCTTAAAGGCCTAACGCACTGCCCACCTGCACCGACTCTCCCTCAAGCCGGCTGGTCGACGAGTACTTCAGGCCATCGGACGCACGGCCCCTGCCACCCCACACGCGCCCCAACGTATTCCCCTCTCCATTCGTGAACGCATCCACGTCCCTCCAGTTCCCCAAGCATATGCACCCTTTCTATGACAAAGACCGCCGCAACGCCCTCCTCTGATTCCTCGAAAAGCGCTACGGCTCGGATCCCAACACCTGCTATACCGACACAGCGCATTCATCTGCCCGCTACAGCACGGCGTCGCAGTCCTCAACAACGAGGGACGCCTCCCCACCGCGGCCTCCTATCGCCACATTCCCACGCTGACCGCCGAAACCATCGCTATCGCCCACGCTGCCCTGGCCCACTGCCACCAACCCTACCTGACAGCAATAGCCGACTCGCAGCAAGCCTGCCGCCTCTAACAAGCCGGCCTCGCCCGCCTGCAGCCATTCACCTCCTTAAAAGCCTCCCTAAAGATATTGATCTCTCCATTGTGTGGACCCCGGTCACTCCGGCCTGGCAGAGAAGGAGGCCCACTCATTACCCGAGCACTTCCCTCGTCTAGCCTCGACCAAATAACTCCCCCACGCTCCGACCCAGCAGCCCTGACACCTCTCGACCCCACGTACAACTACATCCTCTCCCACCATACTAACTCCCGACGGCGATACCCGCCCCCCCCACCCTTCCCCCACCGCCCAACAGGCCTACATCCTCCGCCGACTACAGACCGAAACCTACTTTAATCACATCATTCTATCTCACATTTCCCCTTCTCTCTTTCCACCCGACTGTCCGCATTGTCGCATCCCTCTCAGCACCTACCACCTCGTCTTCTCCTGCCTCCAACACCCTCATCCTCACCCCTCCCCTTTCCCTGAGCAGTGGGAGTCCGAGCTGACCAGCTCCCCATCGGAGCGCCAGGTCGCCTTGGTGCGGCGCGCACTGGAGGCAGCCCGGACAAGAGACATCCTGGACTTAGGAGGCTAACCATGCCCTTATACACCTTCCCTTTGGCTCATTAAACGCTTTGCCACCACCACCACATGTCGCTCTTATTGGCTGCCGTCGGTGTGACGTCGCACGTTTCGTGTCCCCAGTGAGCGGACGTCGTGTCGTCGACATGCAAGCGGGGTGGAATTTTAAATGCAGAGCACTTCAGTAACTCACGATGTCACCCGCGTTGGCGTCCGTAGGCCGCGTCCGCATCGCTCCCCCTACACTATATAAAAAAATAATACTTGCCGGCGCCAGGTTTCGATCCTACGGCTCTGCGGGCGGAACGCGGGGTGCACGGTGCTCTACCAACTGAGCCACAAAGCCGACACAGAACGGAAGGTTACGAACGTGCCTTATATCCTTGACTCATTCAACCGTCGGCCAGAGGTGCGCCCTCTCCCCCGCGTCCTCCTCGCCTTCTCTCCACTCGCAACACCCTCTCTCACCGCGTTCGGTTCGGGCGCACAACAGGTGGGGACGTGCGCAACACCCTCTCTCGCCGCGTTAGGTTCGCGCGCAAGAACAGGTGGGGCGCTCGCATAACGCTCTCTCGCCGCGGTCGGTTCGCGCTTAAACCACATATGTCGTTCGCGCGCGCTGCGGTCGCTACACTCTTAGGCAAAAAGGACTAAAATAGGGACTAAAGTACAGCCGTTAGTCTTCGCGGGCGACCGTTCATCTTCAAGGGGAGTATCTGCGGCAGAGTACGTGCCGTGTGCATAAATACAGACTAACTGTTCATCCCCGCCGATCTATAAGGAGCAACGGGAAGACGAAACGCATGCAGTTAGTCTCTTTGCTGCGTCGTTAATCCCCTAATGGCGTCGTCGTTGCCCTTTCGCGCATATGTCTGCGAACAGTTTTATATTTCCAAAACACAAGCCATTGCAGTCACTGGGTGCTTTAGATGGTGCCACCGGAGAAAATATTGATGTTAGTTATAAGAAAATCGCCTAGGGTTAGTAGAGCGGCGGGTAATGGCAAGGAGCGGCGAAGCGCGATTGCCATACGCTTCTCGGCGAGGTTTTGTTGATACGCTGTGTTGCATACGATTCGTGCGAGGTAAAAACGGCCAATGTAAGCTTTCAAGCGCCTTAACAGTAACGCAAAAATTAGTGACAATAGCAAAAGTGGATTCCTGAGCCTAATGAATATGTATATGTTTAACAGACGAGAAAAAACGCATGTTGCTGAAGACAACTGCAAAACAAAAATGCTTGCTACAGGTAAGCGCCTCGAAGTTATCTTTTACACTCGGTACATAATTGCCTTGGGCACCGAAGCTATGACAATGCTGCAACTGCTGTAAAACCCGCTTGCATTTCCCAGTCGCAATCGTCTAGCGACGCAAATGTGAAGAATTCAGGCAAGCAACACCGAATTCGCTTTCGCCGATGCAGAAAAATATGGCATGTTTCCTAATTGTGACACTCACACAGACGACACCTTTCACATACGTTACATAGAGCACTTAACATATGTATCGAACACAAAGAAAGCACTTAGCTTGCGCTAAGTTGTGCGGAAACAAATGAGTCGTCCGATCGCCCAGCTACCTATCTCAACTAGGCGACGACGAGTTGAGTGTTATTTACGAAAAAAACTATGGTTGTGAGGCTCTACTTCGAATCGAACTGAGCAATAGTCCCTAAACCTAGCAAAGCGCTAAGCGCAAGGCGCAAAACGAGGTCACGTTCGCTTGCAGAGATAGAAATTCGGGCACCAGTTGCAATGGATATGTTGCGTTATGCATAAAACTACACGCTGTACACTTGAGTATTATCTGCCGCAGGAACCACCCGGCGGCGTGGTCCAGCGGATAGCGCGTCGGGCTCCTTGTGAATAATTCCGGGCGTCAGGGGTTCGATCCCTGCCGGTGCTGGAGTTTTTTTTCTTTTTTCTGCACTCTACGCAGTTCGTCCTTGGGGAGTATCGGAACGGACCATCCGGGTGGGGGACTAACCGTTCGTCCCCTCGCAGTTAGTCCCCAAAGGGACTAATGATTGTGGCAGAGGCCGTTAGTCCCCGAAAGGACGAACTTTTAGTCCTTTTTGCCTAAGAGTGTAACATCTGTGGCGTGATCGTGACGTCAGCATCACGCGTTCGCGTGGTGGCGATTTCGGCGCTATAACACTCTCTCGCGAGGGGCATTGGATTGGATTCGATTGGATTGGCTTGGATTGGCTTGGATTTGGATTGGATTGCATTAAAGTGGATTGTGTTGGATTGTGTTGCGTCATAGCCGCGCCACGTTGCGTCATAGCCGCGGCAGGGGGTTCACGGCACGTTTCACCATCGATTTCATCGACAATGTCTACGCTAGAAGACAATAATTACAACAACAACAACCAATACGTAATCCATACGACTTGCAGGCGCCCCCCCCCCCCCCCCCCGCAGAGATGCTCTGCATTTGATCGTGCCCCTCGCGAGGGGGATGTTTTTTTCAATAGCCGACCATACAATTTTACTGGGGTGCGAGCTCCGCCGGCACGGCGTCCTTTGTGTTGGGTCGTTAGGTTGGTGTTTCGTAACTAGGTGGTCTCGATGGTCGGTGTCGCGATAATTTTACAGTGATCTTCCCGTGCTGTACGCCAGGACAACAACTACGATAATAAAAGCAATACGGGCGGAGCTGTAGCAACACCGCATGTGTATCTTATCGAGGTAAGTGCAGTATTCACTGCGGCGACAGATTTCCCCTCGTGAACACACGTCGTGCGCAACCTTGGCCAAGAACGCTCAAGTGTGTAAAATATGCTGGGTCAAATATTATGCGGAAGGGGGTTTTAGAAATATCCAACCACATTTCTGCGTGTGTAGCAGGTATTCAGCGGCCCGAGTACCCGAACGGAGCAGCATGTGTCTTGGCGAGAACCGCCACCGAAGGCTAACCGAAGTTATAACGGCGACCTTGAACGCCCTGCCGCTGCACGTACAATGCGCAGTGAAAGTTTGCTTTACTTTCACTACCGCTTTTTTTAAATGCAGAGCATTTCAGTAACTCACGATGTCACCCGCGTTGGCGTCCGTAGTCCGCGTCCGCATCGCTCCCCCTACACTATATTAAAAAATAATACTTGCCGGCGCCAGGTTTCGATCCTACGACTCTGCGGGCGGAACGCAAGGTGCACGGTACTCTACCAACTGAGCCACAAAGCCGACACAGAACGGAAGGTTACGAACGTGCCTTATATCCTTGACTCATTCAACCGTCGGCCAGAGGTGCGCCCTCTCCCCCGCGTCCTCCTCGCCTTCTCTCCGCTCGCAACGCCCTCTCTCGCCGCGTTCGGTTCGGGCGCACAACAGGTGGGGACGTGCGCAACACCCTCTCTCGCCGCGTTAGGTTCGCGCGCAAGAACAGGTGGGGCGCTCGCATCGCGCTCTCTAGCCGCGGTCGGTTCGCGCTTAAACCACATATGTCGTTCGCGCGCGCTGCGGTCGCTAACATCTGTGGCGTGATCGTGACGTCAGCATCACGCGTTCGCGTGGTGGCGATTTCGGCGCTATAACACTCTCTCGCGAGGGGCATTGGATTGGATTCGATTGGATTGGCTTGGATTGGCTTGGATTTGGATTGGATTAAAGTGGATTGTGTTGGATTGTGTTGCGTCATAGCCGCGCCACGTTGCGTCATAGCCGCTCCACGTTACGTCATAGCCGCGGCAGGGGCTTCACGGCACGTTTCACCATCGATTTCATCGACAATGTCTACGCTGGAAGACAACAATTACAACAACAACAACCAATACGTAATCCATACGACTTGCAGGCGCCCCCCCCCCCCCCGCAGAAATGCTCTGCATTTGATCGTGCCCCTCGCTAGGGGGATGTTTTTTACAATAGCCGACCATACAATTTTACTGGGGTGCGAGCTCCGCCGGCGCGGCGTCCTTTGTGTTGGGTCGTTAGGTTGGTGTTTCGTAACTAGGTGGTCTCGATGGTCGGTGTCGCGATAATTTTACAGTGATCTTCCCGTGCTGTACGCCAGGACAACGACTACGATAATAAAAGCAATACGGGCGGAGCTGTAGCAACACCGCATGTGTATCTTATCGAGGTAAGTGCAGTATTCACTGCGGCGACAGATTTCCCCTCGTGAACACACGTCGTGCGCAACCTTGGCCAAGAACGCTCAAGTGTGTAAAATATGCTGGGTCAAATATTATGCGGAAGGGGGTTTTAGAAATATCCAACCGCATTTCTGCGTGTGTATCAGGTATTCAGCGGCCCGAGTACCCGAACGGAGCAGCATGCGTCTTGGCGAGACCCGCCACCGAAGGCTAACCGAAGTTATAACTGCGACCTTGAACGCGCTGGTCGCTGCACGTCCAATGCGCAGTGAAAGTTTGCTTTACTTTATCTACCGCTTTTAATTGTCCCCGAAAAAGGAATGCTGTATGCGCTTCGATGATTTTGCCTGTAGCTGCCACAGGGACAAAATCTGAATATGAAAATAAACGGGTAGGTGTTTGACAGCGGCTGATATCGGCGCCCAAGCAGCACGCGTTTCGTACAAATGCGCGACGCGTGGAATATAATTCTACGTGTGACAATGGTTTTGATCGTGCCCACGCAACCACCAAAATTTGGCAGAAAGAACTGACTTGTCGCCTGTGCATGCGCTACTCTGTTTCCAGGGCGGACGCAGGGGGAGGGTGTTGAGCACTCTCATCCGGTCCTGATGGGCAGAAGGCGAGAACACCTGACGGCATAGGTCGGCGTACTCACTCGTGAGTACACTCATTTGTACTCAAACTCACCAGTGAGTGTGATGGTGAGTGAGCACACACTCAGATTAAAAAAGTGAATATGATGACGTGTGAGTACAGGGGTAAGTCCACTACTCGTGAATGGAGTACTTATGAGTACACTACTCATGAGTAGAGTATTCATAAGTATGAGTACTCATGAGTATGAGTACTCGTGAGTATGATTACTCATCAGTAGTACTTATGAGTACCCGAGTACTAGTCGTGAGTATACAGTACTCATGACTACTATACACATGAATACTGTATTTTCGAGTGCATGAACTCGTGAGTACATGCACTCGTGAGTACAGTAGTGCAAACAAGTTCTATCAAGAACTCGAGTCTGGACGCGCGTCTACGAGTCGCAAACATTTAGCGGTGCCGCTGTGTAGCTTAACTATGCACTATGCAAAGATTACACCCACCCATTATGGAAAGAATGATAAATGATAATAATATAACGATATTTCAGAGATTAATGGCCGTGACCGAATGGAACCCAGTTTTGCTTGCAACCAATCCTGAAGATGCCTACAACATGTTCGCAGACAAACTTCGTTACAATTATAACTTAGCATTTCCTAATGTAGAGTTAAAGAGAAACAAAAAAATACGGAAACCATGGATTGACTGTAGTCTCCTTTAGAGAATCAAAGAAAAAATAAATGGTTTCCTTCGTTTATAAAGACTAGAAATCATGATGTTTTTAATCAGTTTTAAAAAGTGAGGAACAAATAAAATTCCGATATTAAAAACGCACCTAATGCATACTTTGAAAATAAATTAGCAGCTATTTATAACGACCCCAGGAAAATCTGGAAGAATATTAATAACCTCACGGCCAAAACCGAGAGACGAGTGATTTCCGAGATTATTATTGACGGAGAACAGTGCACGGGAAGTTTGCTTGCAGAAAAGTTCAACAAACATTTTTTACAATCGGGTGCTTCTACGGTCACACACACAGCTAATCCTAGTAAAACACATTGTATTCCATCTAGTACTGGAGGCTCAATATTTTTGTTTCCCGTTACTGAATTAGAAACTCTGAGCTTAATTCAAAAACTAAAGAACAACCAGGGGGTGGGGTTGATGAATTTATAATACAGCCGATAAAAGCAGTCGCGCAATATATATGTCAGCCACTTTCACATATATGCAACCTGATACTCAATTCTGGTGATTTTCCTGATGTTTTGAAAATTGCCAAAGATTCTGTAATTTTCAAAAGTGGCGATCCAAATGACATGAACAATTACCCACCGATTTCAATTCTGCCCATTTTTTCAATATAATAGAACAGGTAACCAATACTCGAATCTTAAGCTTCTGTAAAACTAACCATATCATCGACGAACAACCGTATGGCTTCCAAAAAACAGAAATCAACTGAAATGGCAACACTAAATATGAAAGATAAAATTATTGATAACATTGAACAAAAAGTATTTACTATTTGAGTGTTTCTATATTTTCAAAAGGCTTTCGATTCTATCAAACACGTTATTTTGTTTCAGAAACTTGAGACATACGGAATCAGGAGAACCTGTCTCAGTCTAATCAAGAGTTACTTACGTAATCGCCTTAAATACACAGAAATTGGTCTACCCAAGTCCAGCTGGGTACGAATTAAGTACCGTGTTCCACAAGGATCTATTATCGGCCAGCTATTATTTTTATTATATATAAATGACAGTGTTAACTTGCCTTTAGCCCCAGATATAATATTTTATGCAGATGATACAAACGACTTTTTTTTCTGGCAGAGATCTGGCTGTGCTAGAAAGACAAACAAATTTATGGCTTGAAAATTTTTCAGTTTGGCTTAGTGCAAATAAACACAAGAAAAACAAAATATATGATTTGTCGAGCTTACAACAAACGTTTATGGCAACAGGTGTTCCTCAATTTCAGAGGTTAATGTATTGAACAAATTTCTTGGCATTGTGTTTAATGAAAATTTAAGTTGGTCTCCGCATATTGACAAACTTCGAACGGATATCTCCCGGTGCATTGGTATTATTTATAAGATAAAATATTTACTACCAGCTTGGTTAAAAAGGCATCTGTACTACAGTCTAGTACATTCTCGCCTTAACTACTGCCTTCTAGTCTGGGGTCCAACAGGAAAAACATAGAAAACCTTTACCGGTCCAAAAAACTCTTACGCATAATTGAAAACGCACCCTACATCAGTCACAGTTCTCCATATTTAAAAACATCAAATTTTGAGAATTATGACCATTCTAAATAAAAAACTCTATTTATCACCACATAAGGACTGACTCTAATGACTTTTACAGAATATACACGTCACGAAGACATTAATACGAGTTTAGGCAGGTAATATACACAAAGCCAAAAACGCGCACAAACTATGGGCCCCAGAAATTGAGCTACAAGATTTCCAACATTTTAAACAGTCAACCCGCAATTTTAACCATGGCACAAGATTCTAAATCTGAACAGGGATTTAAAAAGAAATTAGTAATGTACCTTTCGGAATTACAGTAAAAAACGTGTATTTTAATTTTTGTTTCTTTCAGAAAACGTAAAGGTAATATTTTTTCGCTCTATGAAATCATGTACTGTAACTATTGTTTGTTTATGAAAACTGAGAACTGTTTATTTGTCCAGCCTTGCTGTGAATTCGTGAATTCTACCTAATGTTTCCTGAAATCTCAGAGCTAATCTGCATGCTTTTTTCTAGCGGAATTTTTATTGTAATTATTGTGTCTTTCTGAAAACTGAAAGCTGATTTTCTATGTGTTAACTGTGTGCATTCCTCTGTTATTTTTTATTGTCACAAAGGACGTGCCATTTCCCGCAGAGTCGTGCCAAAACGGGAGGGGGGAGGGGGACGTCACCTTGTCAGGCTTTTTTTTCTGTAGCCTTTTTGACCGCCCCCCTCGACAACTGTATAGCCATTCCTGTACATGTTGTCGCAATAAACTTTCAACTTTCAACATTGAACCCTCAAGGATGGTAAAACCAGACAACGAAAACTGCGCCTCCCTCCTTTCCCTGTCCCTGTTTGGCGCTGTTAGCGTTTTTCGGCGGTCACTCGCTAATGGGTCGCGGTAAAAAAGAAAAAAACGAAGGGGGTGAGGTCCCGGCGGAAAGTGCAGCCGCAGTGACTGTTTCTACGGCACGTGTGGATTGGCGCAGTTATTTTAGGGGCGAAGCTCCTTAGGGCGTGGGTCTGTCCATCCTCGACGTATGTATGTAGCCACTTCTGGTTTAGTTCTTGGATTGTTTACTAGATGGCGTGGCTACCTCTAGTTTAGTTCTTGGATTGTTTACTAGATGGCGGTACTTGTATATGATGAAAAGATGCGCTTGGATTGTTTACTAGATGGCGTGGCTACCTCTAGTTTAGTTCTTGGATTGTTTACTAGATGGCGGGGAGCGTTGTAATAAAATCCGTTCGCTGTTGGCGCGCGCTCGGAGTCGCCCGATGGATAAGGCTGCAGATGTGCGAGCCCGCGAGGCAGAAGCGCTCCGTGAAGCTGCGCGACGCCGCCGCCAAGATCCTGCCGTACGAGAGCGGGAGGCCGAAGCGTGTCGTCTGGCTGCGCGACGCCGCCGCCAAGATCCCAGCGTTCCAGAACGAGAGGCCCAAGCATCACGGCAACGGCGCGAGGACCCTGCCGTACGCGAAGCGGCACGGCTGCGGCGCGAAGAGGATCTCCAAAACGTCAGAGAACGGAAAGCGGCGAGAAAGCGCGCGTATCGGCAGGCAGACCCCGATGCAGTGAGAGCTCGTGAGGCGTCTGCAAAACGCATCAGGTGAGCTCAGCCCCAAGGTGCCGACGCGCGGTTTAAGCGAGACTTTCTAGACGTTACGATCGGACACAGATGTAGTGGGCGAACTTTCACTGAAGAGTCACGGTTTTACCGATGATTTCCCCTCAGGAGCTTCGCCCACTCATAATCATTCACCCCGTGGATATGCTGTGAATTTTTTTGTTTACTAATACGCGGCCTGGGAACACGTAGCTGCTTCGTTCCGCTTGATCCGTTCAAGTTGCTGTAAGGGAGGGGGGAAGGGGGTGGGGGGCTGCTATCAATGCAAGCACTACGCGCACCGAAGTCGCTCTTTTCCGGTCTTCAGAAGTTTCCGTAGACGCATGTCACTCTGCTTAGTCGTTTCGTGAACCGAACCGCTCGTTTTAACAGCCGCAGTTAATTTACGTGCTTCGCGTCAAGTCGACTGCATGATTTGTGTCACCGAAATTGTCCGCAGCATGCCGCTGTGCCATAATTTGGCTGATGTACGCGTGCCCATAAGGTTTTCTTAGGCTCCCATTTTGAAACTTTTCGCTCTGGTTCGGTAGGACTATGGTCTCGTGCAGTCTATTTACAAGTGAGCATATAGTCCCACCGTGCAGGCACGGCGATGTAGTTTTCCCTTGCCTTGGAAATAAAATATCCGAGTACACCGAGGCACGTTTTTGGGTTGTTATTCGGACATCATGATGCCCCGTTCAACGCGTGAGACGCCTTGTTTCGCCTCGCATATTTTGCCGAAGAGCTCCGCCATCTTGCCGCTGGATGAGCGTTTTACTTTCGAATGACTCTGCTTTCGAATGGCAACCCGATGCGCCACTTCTTGTTTATTCCACCGTGTAATGAGGAAGGTGATGACGATGGTGAATTTCGGTGGCTGTTCTTCCCCGACCTGCATCTCCTATTTACTGGCGGGGCGACCATCCCTCGCTAGCAACTACTGCCAAGTTTAAGTTCGCACTGTGGAAGGCCTCGTGAAGGGGCCGTTTTTATATCATAAACGGCAACGCCAGACGTTGGGGTTTTAGCTTAGGCTCGCTGCTTAGAACGTTTCGTAAAACATGTTGCTTGCCCATAACAACGCCACCTCACTTTTTGATCGATATCTGACAGCTTCGTCAGCGCTTCTGGAGACATGAGCTGCAGATTTCCACTATACAACCAAGGAACCAAGACGGCAATAAAGCGACGTCAGTGCAAGCTATCAATCCTCCGAAAAACGCGTCTGCAAACTTTATTTTTGAGTTCACAAAGCACGGGAGAGCAGTTGGACCGTAATGTAACGGCTGCCAACCACAGGCAGCAACTGGGTGCACTGTGGCGGTCGACTGCGAGCGGTGCCTGCTCCACGCCTCTCTCCCCCCCCTTCCCCATACACGCACACACTGTTGGGACTGCGTCATCCCAGCTCAGTTACCAATGTTGCGTCGTTGCCGTGCTTAGTCCGCTATCGAAACGGCGCAGAGTAGAGCAATGAAGTAGTCGAGTCTACGATGATTTGAAGCTTTATTATATACATTATATACAAAGATAGCAAGAGCGTAATATACATGGCTCGGACAAAGGCGATAACACTTCTCGACTCAGTGCCTCAGATGAGATGCCGCCGCAGCACAGCTGCTTCGGGGCTGGTGTTATACCCTTGGCGTTCCGTTGCAGCCGCGTGAAGTTCGAATCCCTCCAATACGAACTACCACTGAAGCAGTTTGAATCCGGCGAATGGAAGCGAAGCGATTGTGTCAGCCGAGCCGCCACAACAGGGAAAGGGAAGGCGACTCAGCAGCGCCGTCTCCGGGCGCTGCTTGCTGCGTGTCTGCCGGGGGTCGTTTTTCCCAGGCATGATTTCGTCCAGCCGCCGTGATGGGAGAGTGAGAGCACACCCGGCGGCGCCTTTCCCGCCAAGTTGGGGCACCTTTGCCGCGGACGGTTTGACCTGAGCGCGAATCAATTCCGCCGTCGGCACGTCGCTGGGTGGAGTGAATTTGTGTCGGGAGCGCTGGTACAACACACACACGCATACAATAATAAGTGGCTGAAGTCAGACCCATGTGGCTTTTGCCCACATGAAAATAAATATCCCGACGCGTAGCGCCCCTGTCCTGTACCTTTCCCGCGGCGGGACCTCCGTCTTGGGCTTATCGCGCGCTAGCCAGTTTTCGTTGTTCTGTTTATCTCTTATTTTGCGGGCTGGCGGCGGCGGCGAGGGGTACAGTTGCACAGTGCTCGCAGCTTACGTCACAGTGGCGGCAGCGTCTCTTTTCAGCTCATTTTAAAGTATATATTCTTTCTTTGGCTACTCGAGCGCGGCAATGTTTGCCTGTCTGTCTGTCTGTCTCTCTGTGTCTGTCATAGAGATAATTTATTATTGCAAATGATATCCCGCCCGGCTGTATACATGCCAGCTTCCTGCCCCTTACGTTTTTCTTGCAGTATTTGCTGCGATAGGTCACTTAGCAAATATCCTTGCTTGTGCGGCGCTGTAATCATACTAGTCCTTCAAATCGTCTGGCATACTTAAACCTTGCGCTATCACTAGGTAGTCCGCTGAGTGCGTGTTGCAGGCAACCATAGCTGAGCATAAAAACAATCATCAGCGCAACACTTTTTCACTGACTTCCACGGTCCGAAACCACATACTGCGCATACCTCGAATATTGGGCCTTTTGTACCGTGGTGACCGCTCTTACCTTGTTCTTGTTACAACTCCTCCACCGGAAGTCTGTACCATTTCTTCCTCCCGCGCAAAAAAAAAACACCAAATAGAACACAAATCCACGTTAATCGTACAATCATCACTTATCGTTTTTCGGCTCAATAATGTCATTTAATGGCAGTGGTCATCTTCTACAGGGTGTCACAAGAGGAATTTCGATGTCGCAGAAAGAGTGCTCACCAGTCAGTCCCTCGGAAGGACTACTTTCCTAGCAGGTGTTGCGATGAGCTACCGAGGATGATGCAACATTGCATGTTGCAACATTGCGTCAGCTGTACCATTTGCATGATGCAACATTGCATCAACCCTAACTGAGGTGTTTGGTTGGATGTACCCGATACGGTCGACGGAACATCGTGTCCTACTATTATTTATTCTCTACAGCGTGCGTCCAGGCTTGGTTTGACCTCGCAAGACCGATGAAAACTAATTCTCACTAATAAAGGATTTTCTACACGATATTGAAATGCAATGAAAACAATGACAATTGTAGAAAGAAGCACACGCTGACGAAAGTTGAGCGACACGATCTGCCTCGAAAGCGCTAAAATATTTGGCAACTTTGGTCCCCTGTTCAAGACTACCATTGTCTAAATAAGCATTGGTTGAGTTTATTCGCGCTGCACTGAATGGTAACGATAATATTTGTAACAGTGATATTTAAAGATGATAGCGATGATATCTCTGTAACGATGATATTTACCACCTTGCACAATTGACCAAATTAGTAGAAACATTGTTGAATACGATCAAATATTAGTGTAGATAATTTAAAAAGAAATACAGGTGAGTATAGATTGAGGAGAAGTGGGGACTGTCAGTAAGCTACGATGATTTGGAGAATTTCAGCGCACCTAGAATCGTAAACGGACGAGGAAAGCTGCTGCCGGAAGCCACGCAGAAAACCACAATTTACGAACACGGCAGCGCAGAGAAGCCCCAATTCCCACAAGAGCACGATGCACCCCAGACTCCGGTGCTTTATTCCTGAAAACACGAGGAGACGCCAGACGCAACGCGAGTGCTTACGTTCCGTTTCGCTCTCTCCCATGTACGCGCCTTCGCGTAGTGCGTCGCCCTACGACAGTGCATGGTATAAGACGTTTTCTTCCCTTGCTCCTTTGTCCTGATGTATAAATGTAAGACGTTTTCTTAAAGTGCTCCTTTGTCCTGATGTATATGTAACCTCAGTACTTCTAACCACTTGAAAATTTACAATTTTCCTCTTAAGTCTTTCATTCGAGCCACGACCTAGCTAACATGGCGCAGTGGACAGGATCAGCCTTTGAGGCCACGGGAAGACGAACGGACGAACAGACGAACGACGTGGACGAACCGCACCATGACTACCAGAGCGCGGCACGCAGACGTGGGGCACCGACGGAGCCCACGTCAATGGTGGTCGACCCACTGCTCACTTCAACAGAACGCTAGGTCCTATGTTGAACGAAGAAACAGGAGTTTGTGAGCACACGACGATTACGAGGGCTGCCGTGCTCTGGCCGCATGGACGACTTGGTCTCGCGTTTTCTAGTGGACAACGAGAAACGTCGCCAGCTCTCCAAACGAACGAATGTTCCAACGATACTTCAGGCTGCTCACGACGACAAACGGCAGGGGAACTTGCAAGCGGCGCTGTTTGTGAGGAGGATGCTGCGTGAAGAACGAGAAAGTTTTCTGAGACAACTGGCGCGAGTTAGCCACACTTTTGCCACAGTACCTTAACTGCACGATCTCCGGACACAGGCAGCATGCACGGAGGCACGCAAACGAATGAGACGACGTATGCAAAACTGTGACTGCCTGCTCACCGGACATCTCCCACGTAATGGCGAGATCACGAACACACGCCGCTCAGACACCGGGCCAAATGACGAGCTACATCGCCCGCGCGCAGGTCTTTCCAGCAACGAGCAACAAGGCGCGCAACGTACGCAGCTCGCACGAGCCAGAAAGCACAACGCGCCTGGCACCTGCTCTTCCTGTCCAGACGTACATGAACGAAACGATGAAAGCGCGGAACGCAACGGGGCCAGTACGTACATTTTCCGCACGTCCTGTCCTGGCCCCGGTTTCGCAACAAACGACATCGCATACGGATTGGTGGATAGGCCACGACGAGCGAGACGCACGGCGCACGGAACGCACAATACGTGGCGAATGACCGCCCACCAATGTTAGGGGAGTTTCCCAGGAAACACGATACGCACAGCGCACGAAACGCACCAGAGGGGACAAAAGACATCCAACTTGGACAGGTGGAGCTTACAACGGCGAACGAAATGCAGAGGGCACGGAACATGACCAAGCCAGCACACACGCCGGAAACCGCTATTTGCGACATCCCCCGCTCCCGGTGCTGCTTTCCGGACTTGGCCAGCGAATGTCACAACCACAGAAATCAACCTTGCCACAAGCAACAAATAACCCAGCGCACGCGATTCAACCGAACGTACGAACCCTATGGCATCCACTGCTCCAACCCGAGTCCAGCGAGCGAACGAAATTACACTCTTGCAGGTAGGTCCATCAACTAACAAGGATACGGCCAGCGCTTGAGGCACGTCCCAGCCGGAACGTACAGTCACCGGCACCCGCTGCTCCGATCGAGTCTCACACGACAAACCCGACAAACCGCGAGCAAGCGGACTCGGGACGAACGGAACGCTTTCGAACCTGCTTGTACGGGAGGGAGAGCGATCTTAATTAGCATTCTCGAAACAATGGGCAAACAAGGAGATCTTGAGCGACGACATGGACATGACAAGATGGCCAAAGAATGCGCCCGATCCAGACGAAGGCATCGAACGCCCTACCGATGAAGTGATGCTTACGACGCCAAGGAATGTGGGCCGAACGGACGAGACGAACTGCGGCCGCTTCCCCGCCACAAAGGTTTCACTTTCGAAGAAACCACGGCGAATGCGAGTACGGAGCCGCAGCTATTTTGACCGATCCGCCATGACATCTTACGACACCATGCCACCGCACGCTAAACAAAAAGCGAACCGGCTCCCGCACCATACGCAACGGACACCTCAATCGAAGCAACGTCCTCAACGCGCCGAACTATGCCATCCTTGCACACCGCAGCTCGCCAGCGGACACAACGGCCATCTGCGCTCCCACATTCATCAAGCACGCAACGAGCCACAGGGACACGATCGTCGACGGAAGCACCGCAACTAACGCAACGCCGTAAATGCTGTCACGTTCACGTCCGACGAAAGAAATACCACGGCACACACATTGATAAACAAGCCGATTTGATATTCACCGAACCTAATAGAGACAAACGCCATGTAGCAAAGTTTCTGGTATCAGGAACAACAAAAAACAAGCGCCAGCATCGAGCAACTGCGAATAAGGATATTGTGATCTGGATACAAACAGACGTCAATCTACGCGGACACCTAATTGTGCCGGGGGGTATTGAGTATTGAGTTGAGTATTTGTGAGTAGAACAAATTGAGTACTCATGAGTACAGATTGAGTACTCATGAGTTCAGATTGAATACTCATGAGTACAGATTGAGTACAAATACTCGTGAGGACAAATGAGTTTGAGTACAACTGAGTACGATATCAAATGAGTATGTGATTAGTGAATATGAGCGATTTTGAGAACAGACGACCTTTTTGAGTCTCAGTTTGATTGAGTACAGCGTTAATGAAAAAAATTGTGATTGATTTTGAGTGAGTTTTTTCTATTTTGCCGACCTATGCAAGCTGACGGACAACGGCTGTTACATGCACGTATACTTATCGAGACTTTTCTCTTGCGTGTCACCGTGGTTGTGCAAAGTGCGTAAGTCGAAACTTGAAATTGTTGCATCGCTCCTTCAACTGGTACGCAAGTGCAGTAATTTTGTCACCATGCAGGCTCGAAAATGGGTGATATCCAGCGGGTCTTCATAGCAATCGACAGACACGACAGCCTCACCACAGCTACTATGAAGCCGGCAGTGTTACAAATTACCGTTGATTCTTCATGATCAAGATGTGTTACCGACCCGGCAGCCCTCACTCTGACTATTGTGTATTGAAAAGTAAATGAGTAGGGCATACGGTCCCTTTCATAACGGTTGGAAATGTATTAACTCTTTCATCGCAGTGGCCATGCACCTATGAGAACTCCTGGTACCTTGAGGCAGGTGGTTTAGTTCTGTTATGTAGTTAAACGGTACCACGAGGCATAATGAAATGTGGTTTCTATTTTTCAGCTTTTTACGCATTGGTTTTATCCACATACTACGTCTATCAAAACTCTCGCATTTTACATTTCCACAGTATTCTTGAAAACTACTGTAACACCCTAAACCTCAAAACGACTGCCGATATTTTTCTTTCGTTTCGCTGAACTCTTTTGTGCGTGACCGATTTTAAGCGACCCCTATTAAAAAAGAAAAAAAAATTCACGCACCTCCACGAAATGAATCATGACGAGTCAGCGGAGCACTGGGGATCGTTCTTACCGTAAATCACCAGTGAGAGTGCTTAATGCTGCTAAAACGATTTCCAATCCAATCCACTGCAATCCAATCCAATGTATTTCAATCCAATCCAATCCAAATCAAAATCAAAATACAATTAAATCCAATCCAATCCAATGCTCCTCGCGCATGCGGAGCACGGCTGCCGTCTGAATTTGTACCTCAGGAGGTCGAAATTGATTCGGAGCGCTCCTCTGTGGCACACTTCGGCGTGCTACATCCTATAATTTGTATTTGTTTATTCTATTATCATACATACTTTTAGTGTACAAACACATACCGCATATATAAACATTGTATTTGACATTTACTGCGCACGCTGATAAGGTGTGTTCTTGCACCAAGTTTTGGAGTGAAATTTTCCGCTTATGTGCCACGTTCTTGCAGGTTCCAAGAACGACGTATTCCCATCCACATGTTACCTGAACTGGAGGCCGCTCACTGAGCTAATATTGTACTGCACGTTTGAATTTCACTTCAATAGTATTTCAAAAGTATGAAATGTTGACATGTGGTCTTTGAGAAAGGCCAATGGTGGACAATTTTTATTCATAAGAGTTGTGATCGTATAAATTCGTTACAAGTGGTGTTAAAAATTTGTTTCATATATTATTATAAATATCTTTTAAGATTACCTCTCCTGATTTTATACTTAACTTGAAATTTTTCCTAAGCATGGAGTCACCGTTCATTGCGGATGATATTTAAATTTGTATTGGTTCAGATTGATAATTTTTTGCGAGAGTTTGGCTTACGGCATAACAGTTATATATACAACATCACATTTGTGTCATGCAGAAACGTAAGCATAGACCGGTACTGAGGGCCCCAAATCCACCGCTGTAGATCAGGGGGTCTCCCAGGATGGAGCTGTGTCCCTCGGAGGTGTTGCAGGCGAGAGGTTTGCAGGGCAGGGCAGGTCCATAGAAGGTGGCTCGTGTTGGCTTCTGACGCAGGGACCGTACAAAAGGGACAGGTGTCCGGAAACCGTGAATGATAGCGGGCAGGCCAAGCGTGGGTCACTGCTGGGGATAAGGCCACCCCAACTCGAAGCCTCCGCAGCAGCACCTCCTCCCAGCGAGCGAGCCCACAGGGTCAGTTCCACGTGGTGGAAGTAAAGCACGCGTGGCGCGGCGGAGGCTCTCCTTTTCCACCAGCAGTTCTTCTATGGTGGACACTGGAAGAAGTGGTAGCAGCCATGGAAGGTCTATACGGCGACAGGCGCGATCTGCCGCTATGTGGGCAGGAAGCATGTACCGACGAACCCACAAAACACGCAAAGGGCAAGGGTATGTGTCCAGGATCGCGTGAATTATTAAAAGATTTATTTCCTGACATTGAGGTTTCGTGTATGTATGGGCGTCTTACCCAAAAAGAGTGCAGGTACTATGTATAATGCAGTCACCCATACGCCTTTTTGACTATCTTGGTCTAATAAAACTCTCCACGTAATAGAACTCTCTTTCAAAGGTAGTCGGGCGACCCGATTACAGGGGTCACAAAATGTTCAACAAGACCCTGTTTGTTCGTTGATTTGGAGTCGCAATGACTACGTCCGACAGAATCATGCATACTACCTGTGGACTGTTGGTCTGAAGGAGTCTAGGTACTCTCTTTAATTAACACATACTCTTATAATGGGGTTACAAAGTAGTCAACTGGGCTCTCTTTGATCACCTATCTGCAGTCATGGTTATTACATCTCATAGAGTCCTGCATACTCTCTTTCGATTCTTGATCATGACTCTTGGCCTAACAGTTCCGGTACTCTCTTTGAAAGAGTCGGGTGATCCCACTACGGAAGTGTCCAAAGGGGTTCAATTCTTTAGCATGTGAACGACTCTCTAAAATGAGTGTGTATGCATTCTATTCTTTTCTTACTGTGTGTGCGGGTACATAGCCCAGGGCCGGACCGCTCCGATCGGGAAATGGGTTCCCAGTTAATGAGGTCCAACAGACTATGGTGCACTTGTAGCCGCGGGATTATTATGGTTTTCATCCGAAGCTGACGGCGCCCGTTGCGCTCCGGGAATGCATACGGACTGAAGGGCGAGAATGCAGTCCAGGCCGATATATGTATGATGAAGTAGCCCGTCGCCGAAAAGTACAACTTGAGTTCATGGACCTAGAATGATCCGTGCCAACTTGCGGCTAGTTGGTAGCTTTGAAATTTTCGTTTACTAGTCATAAATAAATTATGTTGCATAAATAATTGCATAAACACTAATATTGTTTAACTGACGTCAACAATGGCTGGAGATCGTCATTTGACCACCACCTCCAAGAACTTCATTATTTCCCTGCTCAGCTGCCTACAAAATCATCTGAAACCAGATCGCCACTAGACCTAGGCAACGAGCGTAACTGCTTGCTTAAGTTGAAACCGAGATTCCCTGAATGCATCATCCGAACACCAACGACGACTGTAAACGACAAACTTTCGCATCGTATTACCGTAGCTCCGATTCCCTGTCGTATGAACTGGGCATATAGTGCCATCCGAAGTCGTTTTCTAAACGAAATGTCATCCCTCAAGCATTACCTAAAGAAGCAGCGCCAGTGCAGTGAACGGCTGAAAGGGGCTCTCATCCATATTCAGCTGCGTTCGGGCCCCGGTTAATCAGAACGTACTTTCAGCCTATCAATTACTGAATAAGCAGAAAAGAAAAGAGCTAATTCAGTACCAGCATTCTCTAACTCTGGCCAGTATCGCGGCAGATGTCATATGTATCTGGTTGGCCACACAAGCGCAAGTCTAAGAAACCGCCAGGAAAATGTTTCCTTATAACAAAGCTACGATTAACAACACTGTGGAATGCAACACTTTAAATTAATGTTTGTCGTATTTCTGATGAACTAATTTTCTTTTCTGGGCTTAATGCACTGCAGCATTTCACTATCTGGAAACCCTATGCGAGGATTTAGCCTGTGACGAGAGATGAACACAGCACAAAAAAATTTAGTTCCCCTCCTCCCTGTGAAGTATGACCTGCGCAGGAGGGCGCAGTTTACGGAGTGTATGAAACAAACCACGTTTGTTTGGAATAGGTTGAAGAAAACTTGGCACTACTCGAGAGTTTTTAAATAATAAACATGGAGCTACCTGTTTCTCTCCCACGTCGTACGCATCTCGGTTTTTGTATGAGACACTAACCTAATCTGGTGGGCCACAGAGAACACCGGGCAGGTCTCGCTACGCTGCGTGGTGTCCACGCTTAAACCTCCCTTCACCACCACGGACATGTCATCAGTAAGAAAATGAAACATATCGCTGCACGTTCATACCATCCCTCCCTCTACTCCAAACCGGCAACTGTTCATGTGCGCGCGTTTAAAAGTAAAAACGTCTCTAGGAAAGCCTTAAAAGCTGAACAAAACATATTGGCTCACGTCGGTGTTCCAAGTGGTCACCTTGCTCTACATCTGGGAAGGTGTCATGAAGTGCCCGAGCACGGGAAAAACAAGAAGAAATCGCGGGCAAAAGATGAAGCAAGCGCGCGAGTTGCTGAGTGAAGAGGAAGAAGAAGCGAAGATCCGAAGGGGTCTCGAGACAAGGGAGGCGAGAAAGAAGAGGAACGATGCTCAGGGTTCGGGAAAGAACGAGAAGCGATCGAGGGAAACTACGGAATCGTCTACCCCGAGCTAGCCTGGCTGGTAGTGTCTGTCGGTCATTTTCGTAGATATCGCACCCATGGTGAGAAGGGCGTCACCCTTCTCCGGTCCACAAGCAGCCCACCGCCGAGTCGGCGAGCGTTTTCGCTGCTGGGCGAGGCATTCAAACATTTTTCTTGCCCGCCAGGGAGTCTAATTGATGGATACGTTACCAACTGACTGCTGCCCCAGCCAGGTGTAGGGAAGGAAGGTGGTGGGGCTTATCCCGTAGAGACAGATATCGGAGGCTTTGTAACGCCTAACTTCTGCCAGGAGAAGCGTTCACACCCCTGGCTAAGGGTACATCGTACCTTTGGCGCCTGACGGCTCTGAGCAGAAACGTATTTTTCAGCGGACGAAAAATTACATGAGAAAGTATTTCTCAGCTACCAGTGCCGCAAGTGCACTGGTAGCTAGTGTATTTTGAGGGTTAGCATGCCTAGTTACCGGCGCTTTGGACACAGGGCACATATACGGTTTCTTCGGGGGGAAGACAGTCCAGCAGATATTTCTAGGGGGATCTAAGAGAACCTTAAAACAGAAGAGTCCGACTTGGGGGTTGAAAGCGCTTAATTGATTTTAGCGCACGTTGAGCGAATAGGTAGTTCGGAGCTTTTTTTTTAGTAGACATATTGCCACGAAGCCAAAGATGTCGCAGCTGGCTGGAAAGAAAAACAAGTTTATTGGAGCGAACTTCTGCTCCCCTAACAACTCTAAAAATACGCAGGCGGCGAAGCGGCAGTGAATAAAGTTACTTTCGCAGGCGAGTGTCGGCGAAAAGAATGCCGCGGCGTCTGCTTGCGGGAACCCGCCGCGGTGGCTCAGTGGCTATGGCTTTTTCTGCTGAGCACATGGACGTGAGATCGATTCCCGGCCACGGTTGCCGCTTCTCCGGTGGAGGCTAAAAGCAAAAACGCCGGTGTGTACGAGATCTCGGCGCACGTTAAAGATCCCCAGGTTGTCCAAAGTAATCCACAGCCCTCCAATACGGCGCGCCTCATCGCCTGCGTTGAGTCGGCGCGTTAAACGCTACAATCAATCACTCAACAATCCCAATTGGGGCCTCGTTCTTTTGTATACCCTGTAGTTGATGTATACTGTAGTTTCATTTAATTGACACTTTCCCCGAATGGACTTTGTCCTGCCATATCGCCTCTTCTTGAGTAGGATTGGGTACATATGTTATTGGTAGAGGGGAGTTTTTATGCCAGGTCGGTTTATTGGTGCCATGTGTATCATGGTGTGCAGTAGATTCTCTTCAAAGGGGGTGGGGGTACGGGTTGGAGGGAGGGGGGTACGACGGCCCCGTCTAATTTTGTTTTTTTATTAGGTTTCTTGAAATGCGTTGGAGATACACAAGTTAAGGACCTATCCATTGTCACTTTTACCAACATCCTATTTGTACGACTGCAGTCTGAAGGGCTCTCTTGTGACCTTCACCCGCTCTTGTCCTGCGCATGCCGAGTGTATTTTTTGTTCCAAGGATTCTTATTTCATCCCTGCATTGAGATAATGACCTTCACCTTCTTTCTGACCCATCTATGCATGTCAATTCTGTTACCGTAGTGGTGCCCCCTTTGTTAGTTCGCCTCACGGTAAAAATTGCGAGGTTGAGAACAGCCTCACATGCTGTGCTGATGATGGTGTTCCTGGCACTTTCTTCTGTGCGGGTAAATTTGTGGCCTTGTGGGCGCTGCAACACTTAGGTCGTTATCAGTATTTGCATGAGTCTTATAATTTGTTTTTCTCTCAGTTGGGCGTTTTGTTTATGGGGAATTGATTAAAGTTTTGTTTGGGCGACTGTGAATTTGGCACTACCGCTTGTGTCTAGAGCAACGCCGAGCCTTCGTACACGAGTATTCCCTGGGAGGAGGTCCGTACGTATTTTTAGGGTGATTTTTAGTTTGGCCGCGTGCGCCATCTGTCGTTCGCCAAACAGACCTTGAAGCGGAGACGGAGCCATGGAAACATTGAAAAGTATTTTGGAAACCTCTGTGATTAGACGCTGTACATTGGGCTTTATTTCAGTTGTAAATGATTATAATGTATGCCTTCCTTGATTTCTGAGAGACCGGCGTTAATCCTTCGCCTCCTCCTTTAGTTAGGCCACACAATGATGGGGCCGGAGTAAGACCCGCTAGAAAACACGCCGAATTGGCTCACTGGGTAAGTCGAGCTACTGATTCCAAGTACGCGGGGTCAATCCCCCGCCGCGGCGCCGTTTCCCTGATGTAATCAGAAAACAAAAACGCCAGTGTGTCGAGATTTCGGCGCACGTTAAAGATCCTAAAGCGGTTTATATTCTTCCAGAGACTTCTGCTACGGCTCGCGTGTTAGTCTACGAGTAGCTTCGGGCATGAATTAGGGAAAATATGTATTTTTATCTTCTCGTTAACCACGCTTTGGTGTGATGGCGTAAGTTGTGGACACGGATGGCGACCGTGTCTGCCGGGCATGCCACCACCGAGTGGGCGTAGAATGAACATCACTGCGCAGGCGCGGGATTTCCTTGGAGGCCTGATGAGCACGGCTGATAGCGGAAGGCTAGGAACCACGGGGAAAGCGAAAAATGAGCCTAATAACGTTAACGCGTTGAAAGAAGTTTATTGGTGTGAATTTCTGCTCCCCTAACAACTAAAAAAATACATGACGGCGAAGCATTAGTGAACAAAGTGACGTTCGCAGGCGAGTGTCGGCGAAAAGAATGCCGCGGCTTCTGCTCTGCAGGAATTTATCTTTCGGCGCGGGTGTTTCTCAAACCGTCGAATTATATCGACAACACTGTAGATAAAAGAAGATTTTTCTAGGCCAGTGGCGTTAGGGCGAAACATTCTCCCTATCAAATGAGATAATCCATGCGGAATAAGATAGAAATAATGCAACGTGCGCTTCATTCGTTGACACAGATAACACAGCCGGGCGCAGCCGGGACGTAAACGCAAAAGACAAATAAACAATGCGAATCCGTGGTTCGCGACAATATAGTCGATAATGTAATGTGAATAGCTCCATAAAAACTTCTTTTTTATTTATTCATCGCTTTAACGACGTCTGGAACTTGGCATTTAAACCACCACTTTCATTCTGCAACCTACCCTGCACTCTATTTAATGGTGTGGGAATATCGCCTGTGAGGAATGTTAGAGGTTGGAGCGGTGGTGCCAGTTTAATTCTGATAGTCCCTCCCAATAAATGGCAGACTGTGCAGCATCACATGGCTTTTTCACTTGTTTTCAAGACGCGGCCGCCTGTACTCTTCAGTGACGAACGGCACGGTCCTTCTAATTGTCGGGTGAAACTTCTTGACTAAGTGGTAAAAGAAATCTGTTAGATTGGAAGTCACCACAAAACGTACGGTGCGCAAAACGAACCAACCCTCCAATAAATGACCTCTACTACTTGAAAGTTCATTTTCTGCATAAAAATGCAGGAAAGCCACGTTTTTCTTTTCCGTAAAAAAAACGCCGATGGTGAAAAGATGGTTCTGGTGTACCGAAGTGCATACACAACATTTCCGGAAAGATGAATCTGTGCTTCTCAAACTCTAAATTCCGCATAGTTAGCACAACTATTAAAAAAAAGTCTTGCGAACATTGATAATAAACTCTGCGATTTACATTGCGCGTAAATATGTTATGTTTACACAGACAATGAAGTGCACAGTACTATTTTTATATTTTGCCAGGTTTCAAAGCTGCTTCTGGACCAAGCGCAATTCCACTTTCTTACAAAGTCAGACTGGGCACTACTCGAATCAATAAACAATTCGGCTATGCGAGCTATAACTGGTCTTCCAGCCCTCACCCCCTTCCTTATCCTGCAACAGGAAGCGCAGCTCAACACGTTTGATGAGCTAGTGCATCAGCGTCGACAAGCCCGACTCCAAAAACAAGCCCTTGACCCTGCATCCGCCGCTCTTGCAGCGTACATGACCGGTTCACCAGCCCCACCACTATCAAACACCAATATACGGCCCCCATGGAAGTTCCACCAATTAACGGATACACGACCTGTTGCCCGTATTCATCCCCGGACAGTTGGTGCTCCGATTCCGCCTTCTATGGAGATTGGTAGCCCTTCGTCTACGCTGATGTTTGTCGACGCCAGTGCTTCCGATACCTTACTTCATACGGCTCTACTCTGCCCGACTGTGGCTCCCGATCCAGTGACCTGCACTTGCATAACAACGGAGAAGTGGCCATCAACGCAGGCAGAACTCCTTGCAGTGCGGGATGCTCTGCTACACACATCGTTGCTAATCAACGGCGCTTCACCACAGTGTACAATTTACACTGATTCGTCGGCATCTGTTCGAGAGCTTCGTAAAACTCTCACGTCCAACGAACGTCTGCTAGAAATCCAGGACATAATGGACACTTGTCCATGTCGTGTGCGCGTTTCATGGCGCCAACGGAATAGCCACCCCGCAATGCAGGCTGCAGATGCCGGAACACACCCCGTGCGTGTGCACTATACAGCTCCTCTTGCACCTTCGTCAAACGGTGTTCGCCTTGCCAGTGCAAAAGAACGTCTACGGCGCACCGCGCGCGCTCTCATACCCCAGCGCGGTACAGATCTCCCTGGCGGGTTGTCTCGCCAAGATGAGGTCCTGCTTAGACGTCTTCGCCTGGGAGTCGCCCTCACGCCAGCTGTGGCGAGGTCCTGGCCTCCTTAATACCATGCCCCGTTCAACTCCACCTGCCCCTTTTGCCCCGCTCCAGTTGACCAGGCTACAGCAGAGCACCTGGTGTGGAGTTGCCCTGCTCTGCGAAGCCTACGGGATGCGCACATCGCCACCTGCGGCCCGCGCCCCGGACGTACGCCAGCCTTCATGGCGTGGATACAAGGACCACATCATGGCCCCCTACTCCGATTCCTTCGGGAATCCGGGGTGTATCTATACATTTAACTTACCCTTATGCTGAATAGCAAACTTCCGCAATAATAAAAAAATAATATTATATGCCAGATGTTTTGTGCTTTCTGAAGAAACATAACCCTATTCTCCGGCACGTGCTGCTGCAAGAAGAGGTGATAAAAAGGGGGAAACAAAAAGTTTCAGGGGAAATGTTTATTTTCAGACATTACGCTGAAGCATATAACAAATAATTTCATTTGTTCTTTTCGCGGGCTTACAATTAAAGCGATTACTATAGCTTTTGATGGTCCACTTCGTTCCCAACAATCCTCTCATAACAACCGTTATGTGAGCAGCAGAAGGGCTTAAACTAACCAATTACCGTATCTCTCTCGCGGGGAATCATTTGTTTCACTGGAGCTGCCCTGTGCGCTTGCGAACCAAAACTCCATTCAAAAGAAAATATAAGAATTGACATTTCGGGCACTCAAATAAATCGAAAAACCGTGTTTATTGCGTTATTAAGCCTTTTTGACGAAGGTTTGGTGCTGACACAATATTACTGTTGTAAATAGTTTAAATGAAACCGGTAAACTTCGAAATAGCATACACAGTGCTTTCTGTCTGGGAGCTGCATACAAGTAGGCTCACGCTTCAGTGGACGTTTTTCGCTTCCCTTCTAAACCTCCTTTGGGATGTGTGACATCTTTGACTACTCGGAAGCGGTTTCGCAGTTTAGTCACTCATGTTTCAAGTGAAGAAACGGAGTCCGCAATAGCGTGCTCGCCTCGCTCGTTGTTGCTTCTTGAAATTCCACGCGGAGTCATAGGCTGCCGTCATGGTCTGCTCAGTGAGCCCGGAGGGCGGAGCGGGGCCCTGCTCCGATAACGCCGCTTATGCGGGAGTGCGCCATGCATGCGAAATTGCGCTCCCCTTTTGCCGTTGGAGCGGAGCAGACCGTCAAAAACGGTCAGCTAAACATCTCCATTGGTTTATTTCAGTTAGCCGCGCGTTTGTCGATGCCAGTGCCCCTGTACACGGTGGACGCACCCTTTGAACAGTTCCGTACCGCCAATGGTTCTATCTTGGGTCAACGTTCTCAACACATAGAGGTAATTCTACGCTCAACCAGAACGGTCTCGGGTCTTACTGTACTTTCAAGGTGTACATTGCCAGTGAGCAGGTTTTCATGAGCCAGCTGACGACTTGGTAGCCAGGACACTGGCCGTTGCATTCCGCCGCGCAGTGGCCCGACAACAAAACAGCTGAGTTTCCTTCTTTTCGCACAAGACCCAGCAACGTTAAAGAAAGTGAAGACGGAAACTGCCGGGACAAGGCATGCGAGCGCGAAGCATGTGCGTGACGAAAAAACCAGTCAAGACCAGCTGTAGAGGGCGAACTAATGCTCCTTTATTGAGCTGGCCGATAACCTGCTCTTGCGAACATCACTTATTATCTAGCTTGGGCGACGCAGTTTGCACCCGATATCTGCCGTGGCGGTAAACGACGAAGACCAGGAAGCGATAACAGCGAAATTATTACGCCTGGTATTGCTTCGGAGGCGAACGAGTGACCCAAAATGGCGGTGCCAACGTATACGTGTCTCCAACCTGTACGGCGCAGACGCGCATGGATACAAGCAACATTTATAGAACCACTGTTCCCGGCTCGCTCTTTGTCGTCCACTTAACGGTAAACAGTTTCTTTTCCTCCATGGTTCTCTTGTGAGAACTCGCTCTCTCGTTTTTAGACGCAATCACAACATCCGTCGCGGATTTCATAGTACATTGGCAGCTTCGCTCGATATCATGCATGTATTTTTCTCCAGTGTTTGAAAAATGGAGATTCCAAAGCGCGATCCTGCAATATTTCTGGTCTCGGCAGTACCAATACAAGTCTGTAGAGTTTGACACTAATTTTAACAGACATTATAGTCTGTAAAAGTGTGAATGAAAATACTAGTATCTTCACTGCAGAGGCTTACGCAATACTCTTTGTTGCAAATCACATTCTTATAACTCGAATTCACCAATCTACAATCTATAGTGATTTCTTAAGTGTTGTGCGGGCATTGTGATCTCAAAAATCTTCTCATAACCATTTAGTAAATCTTTTAATTATAACACAATGTCTTTATATGCGTTCAACCTCGAAGTAGCTGTGTGGCAGCTGCCAGGTTACTGCGAAATCGACGGTAATGAGACGGCAGATAAAATTACCGCTGCCGCTGCACTTAAAAATACACTGCAGTTGGCATAACAACAGTACCCTACACCGACCTCAATTCGCACACCCGAAAACACCTTCCCAAAACATAACAATAACACTCGAATGAACAAAAAGACAGCATGGTACACGTAATAAAGCCCCTCCTGGGACCATGCACCACCGACACGCGCAACAGACACACGGAAGTTACCTTGGCTAGGTTATGGATAGGCCACACGCATGCAGAACCCTCCCACCTGCTCACAGGAACTTCAAGACCGCTGCGTTGCAGGTGTGGAGACGGCCTATACGTAATCCACGTATTGCTTTAATTGAAACCACTCGTCACACACGACATAATTACTGCACCCAACTCTACAGACAAGACATTGCACCACACCCAGCGTTTTTCCTGCCTGACGATGTCATATTTTCTGTCAAATGCATTTTTAACTATTTAACAGAAGTGAAATCTTCAGACCTAATTTTATACCACGCCTAATCACAACCTGGCCTTCTACAGCAGCCATCTTCATTTTCTTTGATTCGTGTTACCTTTGTTCTTGCTGAACGGTTTCAGTATTTACGTCTTGATCTCCTGTATACAACCACTGTTTTGGCGCTCTTTGCCCCATTTGGCACCGCGCCATTAACATCCAACCGTCATCAACACAACCACATGCTCGTTGCGGAGTACTAAACTCGGTGACAACTTAAGAACGACACCGGAAGTTGCGGCTGTGCCTTATCACCGTAGCCGGGTGTTTCTCCACGCGGCGCAAGTAGGGCGTTACTGGGAATATTTTGAACATGGCGTGAGCCGTGCCCGTGATTTTTTGGACTTAATATGCTTATAAACGACTCTAGTGACGACAAACAAACTGCGTGAGACAAGGCAGACGATATCGAGCATTCATAGCAAACCCCTTTCAAAACGCGCGCGCACCGACGTCACGGGTCCGGCGCTTTGGCGGAGTGATACTCTACATGAGGTGGTGCCATTCTTGAGTTCCAACCGAGTATAGTTTTCTCAGTGAGCCTCCTAATCGTGAACTGGGTGCGTATAAATGTTGGAGTTCCACCAACACGTGCACATGCACGAGGACGCGGGTCACCGAGTACGCGGTGACCCGCGTCCCACACCGACCACGAGGATGTGGGTTCGATTCGCGGCCGGTGCGGCCGCTTTTCTGATGGAGGCGGAAAGCAAGAACGCCCGTGTTTACGAGATTTCGGCGCACGTTAAAGATACCCAGGTGGTCAAATTTAATGCAGAGCCCTCCACTACGGCGCCCCTCATCGTCTCGTTGCGTCGGTGCGTTAAACTTTGCAATCAATCAATCAATCAATCAATCAATCAATCAATCAATCAATCAATCAATCAATCGATCAATCAATCAATCAATCAATCAATCAATCAATCAATATATTATTCAATCAATCAATCAACCATTCAGTAATTCAATCAATCAATCAATCAACAACTCAATCAATCAATCAATGCCAATCGTACAAGCAAGAATTTGTGACGTCATAGAGAAACCACTGAAGTGGCTCAGGGATCGCCACTGCTTCTCCGTAAACATATCTCCATAAATTGTTGGATGTTTTGCTATGCAATTGGTATCATAATTATCGGGGCACAGGAGTTTTTCGAGTGAACCAGACTTGCATTTTTTCTATTTGTGACTTCTTTAGTTCCCCAGCTGAAGACAGTAACGCGCATTTCGTAATTCCTTCCATGGTGATTAATTATCCTACAAGTCTGAAACGACACATTAACCTTGATATGCCGATTATGCTTTCACAATGAATTTCCATGTCCTGATTTTTTCTACGAGAACCCTTGACAATATGCGGTTTAAAGTGCTTTCAGACCTTAACAGTGCTTTCACACAGGTACACGTTCGCGTGATTGAACATCGCTGGAAAAACGTATTCCTTATTCGAGTGTTTGCTTTTTTTCTAATTAAAGAACTTTTTATTTCTAAGGATCAGCTGTACACACCTTCGGGCTACGCTTTGCACAATACGCATCAAATTGGACGCCGTTTCGTTGTAGGTCTACGTGCGAATATCCGCGCTCGCTGACGACGTGACAACTTAACAAACATGGCTTATTCACTTATATTTTGACATAACTTACAATGAGCGAATTTCTCAAATCACAAACAGCACCCGAGTTGCTGTAAGCTCTGTACTGGGAGGTATGTCATTCACCTATGCTTCTAAGCGCATCCTTTTCATTGCCTTTTTCCCTCTGGGCAGTACTCCTTTAAGGTGTACGCTTAAAGGAGTACTGACACAAATTTTCGGCGTTAATATTATTGCACAGTTCACTTCCTTCGCTCAACAGAATACCCTGGCTGAAATATGAGCGGCCTGCGACGCGAAGAACATACTTCAATTGGATCTCAATTATCGCGCCGACGGAACAGCGCGCGGAGCGGCACTCAGCAAATAGATATCAGCGTGGCATCATCCCGTGATAGCCAAAGAAGTGACGAGACACCGCTCGTCAAAAACTCGTGACAGCGCTTCACGCGCGCGGTACCGCGAGCGGCGAGCGGGCGGTGGCGCATTCACAAACGGGTGCACGTATAGCCAGAGATACAGGCATAACCGCTGCCCAGAAAGGCACTGCCGGCAAAAATGAAGTTCCACACACGGGAAATGAAGCGATGTTGTAACCCAGAATGGCAGTAAAGTCACCATGAGGACATTCATTAAAAGCGGTCCTCGAGGTACTGCCGCAATGGTAGGCCTAGCACCTTCAGACAGCAATGGAGCCGCGGCGCGTTCGAAACAACGCCGCAACCTGCCTCCGCAGTGTTTTGACGTCCACACAAAGCTGTGAGGTCATGGCGGGATTCTGTCATATGCGCGTTACGGGACGAAAGCGCGGGATTTTGAAACAAACGATTTTCAGGCCGTTCAATATAATAAATTATCGAGCGCTGAAGTATTTCAAAATTGCTGTTTCGGGTTCGTGAGACCATTAAGCAGTACCAGACCATCGATTCTTTGGGATCCCTTTTGAAAGTTTTTATCTGGTCGTCATGACACTGCCAGTACCCTACAACGCTCCCGTGACGGGTGCTTCTATTGCCGACGCCAATGCTATTTACTTTATCGGTAAGCGTTATCACTCCCGCCGCTGTTTTTTCTTCCCGTCTTGTCGGCCACACGATAACGCCAAGGGTGTAGATTTCTCGCATCTTTATCGCCGTTCCACTCCCCAGCCGCTCAGAACAGCCACAGCCGCCGTTCGGTGCAGTCGTCTTCGCACGAACATTCCCAGAATTTGCGATGCCGCCCGGTTCCACCCACACAGTGTTCGGCTTCGGAAGCTTCCTAGACTGGAGGCGAACGGCATTCGCAAGCACCATCCCAGCAACTGGAGTCTGCAGCGCGTGTGGACTGGTGCCACAGACGGCAGCCTTGTTGCCATGCCGCCATGGGCTGTGCCCTTCGTGCTTCGAACGCTGCGTCGACGCCGAGTGTAGCGGCCAGTGTCCCGTCGAAAAGCAGAGATTCAAAAGGGAAGACGTCATCTGGTCAACTTTTGAAAAAGACGCTCTTCTGAACCGCAAGGTAGGCAAGGGGTTGTCTCTTTTGCTATTGTTTGCCTGCGCTTAACGTGTACACCACACGCCCAGAAGAATCAAACTAATTGAAAGAGCGAACTCTTAATAATAATATAATAATAATAATACACAAATTCGCGGTGTCCACGAAGAACTGCTAGTAGTACCTTATATTGTTTTTGTCTGCATAGATCATCATTCCCGTTCTTAATCATCCATTCCCTCTAATAAACCATGTGTCCTCCTGGGCCATGCAAAAAGTGCCCCTAGAGGGGGGAATAAAATAAATGCGAACAACGGAGCGCACAGCCTCCGACGCACGTTGAACCATCTGGCTGCAAAGTCGGTACATTGCGCGCATGCGAGCTTTTTTGAGAGTTTAAGGGTGCGGCCTACATTTATAGGAAATACTTGATCAAGAAGCGACGCCGTTCGTTTGTTTTAAGGCGCGTTTTCACGCAGCGTTGCCCCTGACCAAAATGATCATTGAAGGGTGTCATGCCAGGTGCAATCAGACTGCGGCGCGCTTGGTTCCCGAATGTACTAGATAACAGGAGGCTCAGTGACGACCGAGCATAGAGACACGCCTCGAAATAAATGAATGGCGGCGCTTCTTGATCCGGCATTTCCACTAACACTATAGGCACGTTGCGGATGTTAGCCTCGCAAGCAGCAGCGACGTTTTCTTAACCTGGTTGTTCGAGGTGTCCCTTCTTGTAGGAAAGATGCCACGCATATTACGCGCTCGGCTCGTAGCAATCATATTACGTAGGTGTCGGCGCCCTGTCCCATACAGCAACTGCCGGGATTATCACGAGTCACTCACGGGCGCCCACTCAAAGAGGGAGTCTGAAGAAACGTCATGATAACAAGGCCGATAAGAACTAAGTGGCGCAGACGAAAAAACGTTAGCTGTTGGCGCTGTTACGTGGCGCAGTACACGAGCCATGACGTGTGGACAATGAATTTTACACTATTTACTTGGCGGCTATCGTCAAACTCGGTGCACAGGCTGCCCGTCAGCCACTCTCTTGTCGTCGTCTATGGTGGGACATCGGGAATTGTCCACTTGTTCGGTATAGTATTGTAGCCGACAAGTCAGATCGCAGATACACAAATGTCAGGGAGGAAATGCATTCATCGTGGCGGTGTTTCTTTACACCGTGTCTCAGCATTAACCTATGGATCATTGGCACGGCATGGTGCAGGCAGTGGCTGATAACAGGTCGAGGAATCGCTACCCCTTTACGGATGGCCTAGCGTGCGCTAGAGACAACTTTAGTTGCAAAAGTGCTGCGCTTCCAGAGGCCTCTGTCCAGTGCATCATGCCTATGCGGCACCCGAACTACGCATGCTCGCAGTTTACTGACAGTGCAGCCAAACGGTGCGGCATGCGTTGCAGGCTGTGCGCTCCGTTGCTCGTATTTCTTAGTCCTCCCTGTACCCATATTTCTGTCAATATGCGATTGAGCGGGTGCTATAGAAAAGGTTAGTCAGCCCACACACAAAAATAAGAGAACGCCACGTCCTGTCACAATAAAATTTACTTCTTTCCGGGCCTCAAATAAATTGACAGACGCGTTATCGCTCTGAACTTGTTGGCACGGCACTTGCACTGTGTGGCTGCACTAAATTTGGCCGTGCATCTGTTGGCTTCGTGACAAAGGTCGTCGAAGGGAGATAATTGCAAAGCCCTTTTCACTTCACTTATTCTAATCACTTTCCCGCTCACAGTTCTCTCTGTTTATCACGACTGCACTCAAGGTTCGCTGAATTCATTTTTTTTTCTGTTTATAGCGCCCGCGTGTCATATGTTGGCAATGTTTTTTCGTTTTGTCGCAGGTATTCGACGGTGATTTTAAAAGCTCCTTTCATTGCATTTACTATGTGGAAAACCGACATAACCGGGATTGTTACTTATTAAACGCTGGTGCCCTCGGTTATGTTGAGTTCCAACGAGAGGTAAGGTAAACCCAGAATGTCCGCGGGGCCTGAACTAGTTTCTGGATATAGCGCCCAAAAGATAGCAGAGTTGCGCGTCAACTTGCGATCCTAAGTTTCAAATCCCTCTTGGAAAGCCATCCGTCACACAAGTGGGTCCCGCCGCGTGGTTGTTGCGTCGGTGCGAGAAGGCGCCGCCGCATGCGGCCGCCGCCATGCCGCAGACCTGCGCACAACTGGGAAAGAATTTAGTGCGCAGCACTCCAGGGGCCGAATTCTCTAAAATACGGGCGTCGCTTTGAAACGACGCGGTAGTGCCATGCAACCCGTTCCCGTTCCACAAAGCCGAAAAAAATTAGATTACAAAAAGGCGGATTTTAGTTATGAATAGAGAACTTGGTGTTTTTTTAGACAGTTACTTGATTGATTTTTCGCAGCGTTCTCTTAACGATAACTAGGGTTTGTTTAGAGAGAAGGTTGCCACTCAAATAGAAAAGTTTGTTCCGGTTAGGACGGTTATCTCTAGTAACCAGGAACCATGGTTTAATAAGTCTCTGAAAAGACTGCGCCACAAGAAAAAGCGCCTGTTTCGCACAGCCAAAATTTAAAACAGTAAAACACGCTGGGATTCTTATCGAGCTGCAGCTACCCAATATAAAGAGGCGCTGAAAGATGCAAAGCACACGTTCTTTAATAAAACACTACCTAATATGCTAATAAATAACCCCAAACAATTCTTGAACGTTGTAATAAAAGCACTTATGTAGTTGTAACGCTTAAATATCCAGATGATTCAGCAGTTCCTGCTAAAGAGTGTGCCAATGTTTCTAATGCTGTCTTTTCTTATAGATTTTCTACTTGTAATAATTTCAACTGCTACCCTGATTACGAAAGTCCTCATGCATGTTCCATGGAACCGATTGTTTTTGATAATTATGGCGTTGAGTGTTTAATTGGTAAACAGAATTTATCTCATCATGTGGTGTTGATAATGTAAACTCAGTTTTTAGCTAATACTAAAGTGTACTGTTCTATTATCTTGACCAAACTTTTTGCTCAGTCGCTTGAAACATCCTGTATTCCCGATGAATGGAAGGTCGGGAAGGTGGTGCCGCTGCACAAGTCTGGCGATAGACGTTCTCCGAATAATTATTGACCGGTGTCATTAACCAGCCTGTGCTGTAAGACAATGGAACACGTAATTTATTCTCATTGTAAATTTCTTAGAAAGTAATTCATTTTTCACTAAGTTTCAACATGGGTTCCGAAAATCGTTTTCGTGTGAAACACAGCTAATATGCTTTACGCATGATTTTCATACTGTTCTTGATCGCGGGTCAATCACAGACTGCATATTCCGCGATTTTGCTAAAGCGTTTGATACAGTCCCTCACGAATTATTGCTTTTCAAACTTTTGAATCTCAACGTAGACCCAAACGTACTTGCATGGTTACACTGTTTTCTGACTAACCGTCATCAATTTGTAAATGTTAATGGCACTAATTCGGCTTTTTCTCCAGTTAATTCAGGAGTTGCACAAAGTTCTGTTTTGGGACCACTGTTGTTTTTAATGTACATAAATCCGCGCCTCATCGCCTGCGTTGCGTCGGCGCGTTAAACCCTACAATCAATCAATAATGTACATAAATGATTTACCAACTAATATTTCTTCATCTATCAGCCTTTTCGCCGACGATTGTGTAATCTACAGGGAAATTTCCAGTGATTCTGACGCTATAGCACTTCAATCCGATCTTGGCCGTGTTTTGCAGTGGTGCGAGGTCTGGCATATGAAACTCAATATTGATAAGTGTAAAAGCGTGCGCGTTTCTCGAAGTAAGACCCAAGCATTCTCTTACTCTATTAGCAATATTCCTCTTGAAGTTGTCCTGTCTTATAAATACCTAGGCGTGCACAAATCATCTACCCTGTCCTGGAAAACTCGCATCAATTATGTTGTTAACAACGCCAATCGTACCTTAGGGTATCTCCGGAGAAACTTTAATCAGGCTATTTCTTCTTTGAAATTTCTTCTCTATAAAACATTAGTTCGTCCAAAACTGGAGTATGCGGCCACTGTTTGGTATCCGAACACGGCGTACCTCTGTTCTGAGTTAGAAAGCGTTCAAAATCGAGCTTCGCGTTTCATACTGTCAAATTATCACCGCACATCCAGTGTTACATCTATGAAAGCAAGCCTATATTTCCCTCTTCTTAAAAATCGCAGAAAAGTGTTGCGTTTATGCTTGTTCCATAAGATTTTTCATTGTAATGTCATCCTCAGAAGCAGACTATTGTCCAGTCCTTCTTACTTGTCATCCCGGATCGATCATCAGCACAAAGTTCACTTTCCATCGGGTCGAACAAAACTGTTTCAGGATTTCGTTGTCCCCAGCACTTGTGCAAGTTGAAATCGCGTTCCTCAGTTCGTAGCTGAAATCGGCAAGGAGATTGTTTTTCGCTCAGCCATAACCAACCTGTTTTCAGAACGAGCTGTTATTTGTAATGTTTATTGTTGTTTTGCTGCTTTTGTCTGTATTATTGTGTATTTCCCACTCCCCTCTGTAACGCCCTCGGGCCTTGAGGGTAACACAAATAAATAAATAAATAAATAAATAAATAAATAAATAAAATGCATATGTTCAGGAGTTGCGCGCCGTCGCTTTGTGTACAGATCAGGCACTAGATCATCCAAGAAATCACTGTGGCAAGGGCACAAAGCGACAAGCAAAATGACGGGAGACAGTGCCCGTCGCTTTGTGTCCTTGCCACAGTGCTTTTCTTGGATCATCTAGTGCCTGATCTGCACCCAAAGCGACGACCCCAGCCCCAGAACACATGTATTTGCATAGCGCTACCGCGTCGTTTCAAAGCGACGCACCGTCCTTTCAGAGAATGTGGCCCCTGGGGTGCTTTCCTGTCACGAGCGACGCGGCGGCTCGTGGAATAAGGCGCGCAACTCCACGTTTCTGCGGAGGCCTCACGGAAATGAACGGGAGCAGTGCCCCTGCCGCCCCATCTGATACGTTAGATTGTCGCTCGGCTGGCATACACCACTTCGAGTGAACGTCTCCAAAGGGAAGCGCTTGGCTATTCAATGGCGCATTTAATGCAAACTTTTGCAAGTTTCGTCCAGCGCTTTCCTGGCGGATGCGCAAGGGGACCTTTTTACAGGAGACACACCCCGGCGACACACCCCTCAAAGCGCATCGCCTGAATTGCCGCGCTGCTGGCGCCGACAGCGGCCGCCTCCACCGCTGCGGCCACAGCAGCAGACCACCACCGCAGCCTCCCATGCATGCGGTGCTGGGTTATTCGGGCACCGTGACTCGTCTCCCGCCCAGAGTAGAGGAACGCTGCGTTCGCTCGGTGCGTGATAAAGTTTACGGCAGCGCATTCGAGCACCCTATCCGTGCCGGAAGGGGGGGGGGGGGGGGGGGGGGGCGCTGAACGACAGATTGTCAGATTCGGCTTGCAGCTCTCAGGGATGGTTTCTGTTGCGTGTGATATGTAGCTCTCGCCTCGCTTTGGGCGGCAGCTTCCTTATTTCAGGAATGTGAGGCTGGGAACATGACGCCTTGTTTTTACACGTGGTAAACTCAACGCTGTCGACCCAGGTGTTGATTGACGGACAGCACAGCAGTCTCGTACAGCACCTCCGGCTGGCTCGACTGACTGCCTGTAGAGAACACGTGTATGATGAATGCGGTGGAGTTCATCTATGCGAGGCGCTCTTCCGAGCTGCGTCTTCTGCGAGTGCGGATGGCGCGTTCACGTCTGCTCCTGCTCGGCTTGCGCGTTCCACTCGTACAGGCGAATGTTAAGCGCCCTCCAACTTTTAAAGAGAAGCTTTCCTACTTTCGTCCGGCGGTTTCGCCGCGGATGCGCCAGTTAACCTTTTGACCGGAACCCCCCCCCCGTCCCCCCTGCCATACAACCCTCGAAGCGCATCGCGTGATTCGCCGGGCCAGCGGTCGGCACTGCGCACAAGGCCCTGTTTTCAGTCGTGCTGCGACGACGGCTGCGGCGGTTGCGGCCGATCAGCTGATCAGCCGCCGGCCACCGCCGCAGTGTCCCACGCACAAGACGCATGGTCGTCTCGGGCTTAGTGACTCGTCTTGCACCGCGTTCGCCGTGAAGGAGGAACGCCGCGTTCGCCGTGAATGGAAGCGAGGCCGGGCTTCCTTCTGTGAGCGTTGAACGGGACCGAATGGGTTTAAGCCATGGTTGGTTATACAGCTATATAAAAGGTTAACCAAACAAAACCAGGACTCAATCTGACTAGGCCGAGCTTTTGCTTTGCATATCCGAGATTAGCTAAGCTAAGCCGCAGCCATTCTTTTCTGTTTATAGTTGTACAAAACAAGAGGTCGTGGCGGAAGAGAAATCAAAGAAGCGCCCAAGGACCTGTCTCATTGGCGTCTGAAGCCGCCGTAGCGGCAGCCGCGTGCGCACCCCGTGTGCAGCCTGGTCGACAGTATGCGGCCGGCTGCGTGGTTATTCTTCTGCCTTTGACCTTCGGTGATGCACGTTCCGCCGAATGGCACGCAAATTGGGCAGCTTATAGGCACAGGAACGCAGTATTGGCCGGTGGCTTTACGTACTAGGTTCAGCACCCGAAAGCTATGGAATCAAAAACAGCCAAATCCTAGTGACTCAGCGTTTACAGAAGGAACGCCGTTCGCTTTGGCGTTCCTCCGAAAACCTAACGAGTGACCGTTCAAGTTCCACCGACCCTTGACAGAACGGTTGCGTTCTTCTGTTCCTCCCAATTTAGGCTACTTTCAGGAACTTTGTTCCGTAGACCGCTGCTTGATAAGCACGGCTGATAGCGGACGGCTAGCAGAGAGGGTAAAATTGAAAATTGAGCGTAAAAACGCTGTCGAGTTAAAATCATATTTCGGGCGTCACTTTTACGAAGTCGCTTTTTTAAAATCCAGGTTGAGCTTGTGGAGGTTCGATATTTGCAGACACCTTGCAGCTAACCCCTTTAGTTGATTAGTGAATAAAACGTTCCCATACAAAATGTATATTTAACCATGTTAAATAATTTTAAGCGGTACCGTCAATGTACTGGTCAACACGCCACCTTTAAAGACCCCAACTTCGGACTCCGACAAAGCAAGTTTCCGCATCCAGTAATCGCTGCTCAGAACTACAATGTCTGTTCAGAAACAAGCCTGTCGAAACTCAAGAGAGGGTACAGAAAGCGAAGCGCAGAAAGCTACAAATTTTGCATTGCGCTTTAGACGTAAAGAGTAAAATTTCCGATACATGCACGAGTAAAGTGTTGTTTGCATCCAGCGCGGTGGCTTAGTGGTTAAGGCGTTGTACTGCTGTGCCCAAGGACTCGGGCGCAATTCCAGGCAGAGGTGACCGCTGTTCTAATGGAGGAGAAAAGCGAAAACGCTCTCGTCTTCGTAATTTTGGCGCGCGTTAAAGGTCTCCAGGGGGTCGAAATTATTCCGGAGCTCTAACCTACGCGCGCCTCATCACCTGTGTAGCATCGGTGCGTTAATCATCATAATCTACCGAAAGTATTGCTGCAATCATCGGTATCCAAGCAGTTAAAAACCGGAACATTGCAGTGCTAGGTGTCAAAAAAAATACTTATCGTTCTATACAAATCGAAAACAAATAATATCAGTGTGGCCCTGGAAATATACCGAAGCGTTAAAATTTTTCTTTAAAAGTACTTCCAAAACGCTTTTATTGGAGTTTTGAAGCTTCTCTTTCGCTTTGCTATTACTCCGGAGCCCACCGAACATGTTCATTGGCGGACTCGATTACGGCAGCCTCTGAGAAACAAAATAACGCCTGAACGCTCGCTTTGTATTTTCCTTACACAAAGTACTGTATCACCAATTTTAAGGATATAGTATGCTCGCATTCATTGAGAAACGGTTTTAGAGAAAGCTTCAGGAGTTTGTTTACGCATAAACAAATATTGCACGGTATTTCATTGATGTCGCAAATACCGAATGTAAATTTGTATACCTAAGCTTTCGCAGGAATTTCCTCGAAGCGTATTGTTAAGCAATCACTGCAAGCTTACGCTTAGCAATACGCTTCGAGGAAATTTCTGCGAAAGCTAAGGTATATACATTTATAATAGAGATGAAAAATTGGCCCGACTCAGCACAGCTTTCTCTTTACATTATGAATTCGACACAAAAAGTTTGTTTTCCAGGCCTCCACACTTCTGCGTCAGTAAGGTCGAGTCTTCTTGCCCGGAACACGTGGCTATAGAAATCTTTGTTAAGAATATGCTCTGTGGATTTTAGTTTCTCGTTTAAACTCGAAATGCTTCCGAGACCCCTTGCAGCAACCAAGTAGGCATTTAGTTTTCTACTTTGTTGTATTCGGCTTGTAAATTAGTATATATATGCTGGTAACAAATATTTTTCAGAACACGTGACACACCATGAAATTTCGCATGGCCGTAGTTAAAACTTCTCCTTTCAGGGTTTGTGATTCGTTGACGGCGGCGAAGGAACCCTTCGCTTGAAGAATTCGGTGGTGTTGGCGGTGAAGCAGGAGACATGAGAAGACGATGACGGGACGAAGAGATGATGACAAACAAAAACTGTATTTATGGTTATTTACAAGAGTTGGTTACAGAAAGTTGATTACAGAGTTGGTTAAGCATGACCGTCTTAGCGATCGACCCTCGGAGTTACGCCCTAGGTGCCATACCTTAGCGATCGACTCAGGGTTCCGCCCTAGACGGCGAGGTTTACGTGCACTAATCACAGAGGCTCGCTGTTCTCCAGCCAAAGCTAAGTCTCAGCTAAGTCTGCCGCTGGACCTTCTGCCCGGGACTATAATCCCTCGTGTCCATTGTAATCCGGACAGCACACCTGATTAGCCAGAGAGACATCTCGATTCCCACCAATCGTCGGGCCACACGCCGCCTTCTCAAACTTCGCGCACTTCCGTCCTCTCCCCAGACGGAGCGGACACGGGAAGACGCGTACACGTGCACGGGACAGCTTTGCCACGGTCAGGGTGGCCATTAGGCGCCGTGGCACCCTGAAAAGCCGCCGCCCGGGCTTACGCACTCCAAGCGTAACACGGTGGCCCCGAAGCACGCAACCCAAAAGGGTGTTTTACTGCCCTAATTGGCCGCGCCCTTTCGGCGCATCGAAGACGGGAGCCGGGCTCTTCAGAACTAGGCCGGCGGTCACAAAGAGCGGCAGGGGTGGCGCTTACAAAGGACGTCGTCTTGGCATAGGCACTGTGAGAGTGACACGGCGACCTCGGAAGCACTCAAGGGCGCGTCATTCAGAGGCGTCCAAAAAGGGAAGCCGCTTTCCCCCAAGAAAAACCAATTATGGCGGCGGCCATTAAGATAAGTGAGGGCGGCAATGCGCGCGGCAGAGCGGACCGCGCATCTTATCTCTCAATCTCCTTTCCTCCGCTATGCCCAAAGGCGGCAGCAGTCCTACAGCCGTTGCCTCACCGGCTTAGTAGTACATCTACGATTAGCATGCTAAGTTTTATTTTAACTGGCTTCATATTATAACGTGTACTTATTAACGCATTTTTGCTTGGCAGTGCTGCGCTTTTTACGTACGAAAAATTCCAATCCCGTTCCGCGCGTTTGGGATCCCCTGAAACTGCGCAGTCGACTTCGGCACTCATGCGGCCGCCTCCATCAAAGACGACGGTCGCTCAGACCACCAATCGCCGCGGTAACCACGTACCCAACGCTGATTCAGGGAGGTGCCGTCTTTCATCGGTGCGTATATATGCGGTGATAGTGCGCCTTTTACTACGGCGCTTGTGCGGAATGAGGCACTGGGCGGCCGTCACATCTTCTCGAGAGCCTTTCTGGACCCGCGATATGCATCCGAAGGCGGCAGCTCGACCTTGCGCGCATAGGGTAGAAAGAGTAGGGCGCCCCACGTTCGTGCACGGCAACCTTTCGTTTGACCAGTAATATCGGTGACTTCGGCAGCGGCGGCCAGCGACGGCAGGGGCATCGGTGGCTTACAACCTGACTAGCCGCGATATATGCGTACTCAAAAATCACCGGCGGAGATCTGGTAGTTTATCGGTGCATGTAGAGGGCGTGGACGTGCCCCGGGGGACCCGGACCACGAGCCGATATCTCGCATAGGACAGCTGTCGAGGCGGCAGTGTACCTTCGCCTGTCGTGACAGGCATCATTAACGAACACTCCCAGCCACTGTACGTCTCCGCTGTCTATATAACACATTGAAGGAGTGTAGAAAGCGGTGTTGAGTTGTTAGAACACCCCCAGAACACCCCTCCCACCCCCCCCCCCCCAATGTAAAAGTAGATCAACCCCTTCCGACGCACACGTCCTGTGTTTTATTTGCTACGCTTAACGGGGTTATATAGTACCAACTATCTTGTACCCTTCCTAACTTTTCCTTTCGGTCTATTTTTTGACTATGCTATTTGCACTCCGAATTGATATACTATTCCTTAAAAAGTCAAGATGTTCGTTTATTCAAGGAGAAAAAAGACTATATTGTTGGGCGCAGGATGTCCTTTTTCTTGCCGGGGCCGTATGACGCCTTGAAAAATTTTTCCTGCTGCTCCACTGGCGCATCGTACGTACTTCAGCAGTTCACCCGTTTTCCTGTGTCACTCCGGGACTAGCAGACAGTCGGTTTTTTGGGATTCATAGCGAAAGGCTGTTCTCACACCGGCTTTTACAGATTCATTGCTGGAACGCGGAGCACGGCTGTGACGCTGTGGGAGGAGCGCCCGAGATGCTGGAGCATTTCAACCACCACTGCCAGTACCACGTGGTTTCTTGTCCTCGCTGTGGCCAGGACGTCGCCCACAAGGACATCCCCTCCCATCTGGATTCCGGATTGTGCCATGCCGCGGCTGAGGAGAGCAGAGAAGCTCAAGATCGCCACACCAATGCCATCGTAGTACCCGCAGAATATATACAAACCTTTGAGAACACGCTAAGAGAAAATTCAGAAATGAGCACGGCAGTGTTGGCACAAATGAGCGAACTACGAGTGTCTGAGCAGTCGAATGCTAGCGCCATCAAACAGTTACAACAGGAGTTAAAAATTCTGCTGCGAGAGCTACAGGGAACACAGACCCTTATTGGTGAGGAAAGAACCGAAATGTCGGCGGCTTTAGTTAGCATAAAAGCCAAGATCGATGCCGTTGCAGGCAAACAGGCAGCAGGCAATGGCAGACTGGAGAAGCTAGAGGCGTTGATTGGTGAATGCAAAACAGTAGGAACAACGAGCGGCCAGGCCCTGCAAGACATGAAGGTAGATTTCAAAAAGAAGCTTAATAACCTGGAGGCGGCGTCGAAAGCGATCTTTCTAGACTTGCGCCGAGAATCCCAAACATTCGAGTGGATTATTCCTGACTGGTCGAAACTGAAGGAGGAAGCTGGGGATAAACAATGGGCGTATTTGGAAGCAGGAAAACACAGCTACTTTCGTGGTTACTGCATACTCCCGGGGGTGGCAATAAGCACCTTTGCAGGACGCCAGTCGCTTATCATGATGATCCGGGTATGCAAGGGGGAATACGATCACCTGTTACATTGGCCAATGAGTCAGTGTTTTTGCTTGAAGGTCGTTCATTCTACTGGCCAGTGCTTTAAAGACCCTATCTGGCTGGATACAGCAAAATCAACACGTAAGGTATACGAAAGGCCCACAACAGCGGAGAACGACCTTGATTGGTCTCCTACATGGATTAACGTCAGTGAAATAGAAGAAGCGGGCTGCATAAACGAGGACAAACTTCATGTAAGGTTTGAACTGAAATCATAACTACACGGCCCATGCTGTGCACATTGCATCTGTGTAATCGTCCATATCGAGCTTGGCCGAAAAGAAACGTTCAGCACAGCATGATTTTTAAAGTCGTGCAGATAACCAGCGATAGCTTTCTACAGGTGTAGGCGGCCGTTCAGCAATAAAATGCAGCTCCTTCAATTTTTTGCCACCCTTTCAAAGAAAGTTCGCCTATGTTGTTGTGGCACAACACCAAGGGGCTTCATAGCGCTGCCAGGTTTTGCGGGAAACTCCCATGCAATGCATGTGTCCGTTTATGAACGACACATCACGTATTGTTTTACGGGCAAGTGTGTGGATAAATCTGTGATGTGAACTATGTACCCCCGAGTGAAACATAGGCTGAGTGTTATGTGTATCGTAAATGTTGCACTCCTTCAAGCGGGATTTGCAATGCTTGAGAATAAACATTCCGCGAAATAGAAATGTGGGCATGAAATACCCCCGGTGGTACAGAACGTTGTGGAACCTACCTCATTAGGTTATGATATACTGAACCCGACCCCGGAAAAAAATTTTACGCAAAAAAGTGCATCACTAGTGATCACATGTGCAAGTCTACTGTTGACATCATTCGCTCGCAACTCACGTTTGGGCTGAGAACTGGGAGAAGTTGCTTTTATGTACGCGCTAAGTGCGATCCGGATATTACACAGCCAGCCGTTCAACTGGTGACAGAATCACCGAGCGGCAAAACACCTCGTGGAAAGACTAGCGGGAATGCGTGGTACCGTACGACCCCCTTTCATGCAAGATTTTAGTAAATGGAGGAGGCACAATGACAATGTGAACTACAGTAATACCTCGTTAACTCGAAGTAGTAAACACCGCGAAATATTTCGAGACAAGCGGGTTTTAGAAATGAGCACAGTAGCGCGAATTGCCGTGAAATATCGAGTTCATTGCAAAAAGGCGCTACTACGTACCAGCTCTTCAACAGCAGCTTCCAATCTTGCTTTTCATAAAGGTTTGAAAGAGGAAAAAAACGTGCAAGAGACCTTCACCGGCTGGGTATTGCGGCACTGCAATTTTACTTAGCAGAGAAGAACTGCGTAATTCTGGTCTGCTTTGCGGTCGCACTCAGGCCTAGTAAGGAGTCCTCTAGCTGCTTGACGCAGTGTATGAGCCGATCTTCCCCGCCGCTGCTCTCTATTGGGTCTTCCCCCGCACGACACACCCCTATCTTCTAACACACTGTACCTCTGCGCATGTCTCTACCGTCACATGAGGTGCCACAGGACTGCTTGGCAAAGTTGATATGCATCTAGGCTCAGACTTCACGTTCGGGGAAACATCGGCGTTGTGGTAGGCGCGGCTAAACAAGAAAAAAATACACAGACTTAGGCGCGGCAGCATCGCGCGAATCTTGTGAAATGGTACGCGGCGCAAAAGTTTCGTTCCACTCTCACTCAAGATTTCGAGATATCCACAATTTGTCCTAAAATACTTCGATATCAATGGCAACAAATACATCGGTCGTATAGGAACTGGTTCGGTGCCACGGAAAAGCCGATTTTTCGAGAGTTCGAGTTACCGAGGTATTACTCTATGTCCTAAGCTTGCTTCTCGGCGCATCGCTCAGCGGCACCCAATCCCAGTCCCTCGTGCGAGCAGTGGGTGGGCCGGCTGTTTAACTCGGACCTCTCCATCCAGCGTATGGTCATAGAGAGGGCAAGACTAGCCAGCAAAAAAAAGGGCATGCCAGATTGGCGGATGCCCCCTAAAGTTTCGATGTTATCATCCTCATCATCATCACTAGCCTACCCACGCCCACTGCAAGGTAAAATGCTCTCAAATGGATCTCAAATTATTCTGGTCCTTTGCTAACTGCGACCAATTTATCCCCGCAAACTTCTGGATCTCATCTGCCCATCTAACGTTCTGCTGCAAGCCTGCCACGCTCGCCTTCTCTAGGGATCCACTCTGTTACTTTAAATAATCAACTGTTACTTTGCCTTCGCAATACGTGCCCTGCCCACGCCCATTTCTTGTACAGGACTCCTGAACAGTGTACAGAACTTCTGAAGATTAGTCACGGTGACTCCGAAATAGTAAACAAGAAGAGTCCGCTTTACTACGTTATGACCCAGCAATGAGAGTCGTCCTGACTCTGTTTGGAAAAGAGTCTTGTGACTGTGGTAGACCGAGTCCGAAAAGGGTATGCAGGACTCTGTAAGGAAAGTCACCTCGACTCCTAATTTTCAAACGAAGAGAGTCTTCATGACTACTTTGCGACTAGTAAAAGTAGTCAGAGACTCTCCGTTTGGCTAGAGAGCCCGCTTGGCTACTACATCACCACAGCCAAGTCGCCCTGACCTGCTGAAAAGGAATCCCGTGACCCCTGAGATAGAGCATGCAGGACTCTGCAGCACCGTCACCGACACTTAAAATCTGCAAAGAAAAAGTTACTCCCACCTCCACTCGCGGGAACCCCTCTGCAGATGAGAGGCATAGGGGGTTCCGTTGTTGTTTCCGTTAAGTTGATTCTCCCATCGCGTGAAATGTGCCGTGAACCCCCTGCCGCGGCTATGACGCAACGTGGCGCGGCTATGACGCAATACAATCCAACACAATCCACTTTAATCCAATCCAATCGAATGCAATCCAATCCAATCCAAGCCAATGCAGTCCAATCCAATCGAATGACCCTCGCGAGAGAGTGTTCGCTATCGGAGAGGAGAGGGTGAGCGGCAGAGAGCGCAGCTCGCGCGGCGAGGAGAATGGGGGAGGGGTGTGGACGGACAACAACAAAGCCGTATTGAGGGACAAGGCGAGTGAATGAGATGCAGTCGCATCTAAAAGTCCAGTCGACTATTTTCCGACTCGAGCGAACAGAATCCCTTCAAAGTCTATAGGGTAAAAAAATACCATACAGATACTGTTATGACCCTGCAAGGACAGCCATGCATACATGCAAGAAACATTAATGCAAAGTACCAAAACAACAATTTTATTGAAATAAAGCCTACAGCCGTTTCAAATTATGCATTGGCTCAACGACTAGAAAAAAATGTATACAAAATAAAAATCATGAGTTTTTGTCTTAGACAACATATAATCGTCTATAAGAAACGTGAGAAATACAAGATTCAAAATTATCACCTCGGACAACATTTGCGTCTCACATATCAAAAACTTGTTACATTAAACGGGACAAGCAACACTGAGATCACATATACAAAACACAACCCTACAACAGTGATCAGTCATCAGCTTCTGGCTCAACAAACTTAACAAAATGATAAGTGAATATGAAAACATATTACAAGAAATAAAAATCACGAGTTTGTCTTAGACAACATATACATGACTAGAAGAAACATGAAAAATACAAGATTCAAAATTATCACCTTAGACAACATTCGTGTCTCAAATAACAGAATTGTAACATTGAACGGAACAAGCAACACTTGAGCTCACATATTCAAAACACAACCCTACAACAGTGATCAGCCATCAACTGCTGGCTCAACAACTTAACTAAATGAATAAGCAAACACAAACTTTCTTAAAACCACATTATAACAGATATTTGAAAATGTCACTTTAGACAATTGAAGTGAAAAAATTCTAGAACAATACAAATCGCAAATTGAAAACAGGATAATAAAACACACAAAACAGAGTCCGGGAGAGTGTTATCGCTTAATAAAATGGCAATCTTGAAAACATTCATATTTATGCACACAGCTAGGTTCGGCTTTATGATAAGGCCGCTTTGACCACTCATACGCAATGCAAATGAACATTAAAAAAATGGTGTTAAAGAATTATTAATTGATGATCGTTATAATTTTCCTGAGAATATTTTGTTCATTTCAGAAAACCGAAATTTACTCGGAGGCTATATGTTGCAACACCCACCACTTGATCTGCTGGCACAGGACAGTGTATTTATTCCCTGGCTGGCCCTGCACGAGCTCTCTAGGCAGTGACTACCCTTGTCGCCGGCATTAAGGTGCTCAAGCATGCGCCCTTTCGCACCACCATCAGTTCCTCCAAAACGGTGAAGGCCTGCTTTGCAGACTTCACGTACTGCAGGTCCACGTACTGCAGACTTCACGTACTGCAGTACATGCAGTAAATCTTGTACAAGAGCGATTCCTGACGTGAAGTCAAAGATGTCAACGGATACATGTTCACACACCACCTTAATTGAGTCGGGCGCGAGTGGGCTGCTCCCCGTGTACAGCAGAGTCGAGTGCGAGTATGCAGTATCTAGGCCGTGTAAAAAAAAAGACAAATAATGCTGAAATTTAGTTGCTGTAAAAAAGTACTTTATGTGGACAGACATCAATATGTATAAATTATTACTCTGACTGTCTACTATGCCACGTGGACAGAAAAAGAAAATACCTGCGATGATGAGTTACAGGAAAAGCTCAGTTATAGTACATCCCCTGGTTATGCGAAGACCCGCATCTTATGATTAATCATTGGGGTCGCAGCAACCTGCCCTTAGAACCTACGCATTAAATACACCGAATGTATAACGAACAAGTACACGCAGCTATCTTCATGTGGTGCATGACTCGCAACCTGACACCCCCTTTGCGGTTATAAAAACTTGCATACTTTCTACCTTTCAGGTCGCTTTTCTTGCCACATTTTCCTTTAACATTGCGCTATCTCCCGGCTTGTCTGTTTGTGACACCACTCTTTTTCTACTCGTTTCTTTCCTACCCCCGTATGCCCAGGGCATTATTTCAAGCAATCGCGACTGAAGCCGCTCGTGCCTGCTTTTCTGTTAGTTAACAATCGGTGAAGGGTGCTCAGAGCCACAAGGTTCATTTTTATTTTTTTCGCTTGGCTCAACAAACAAATGCTACAAATGCCACTCACGCTTGGTGATAAGATCAAAATAACCAAAGAGACCGAAAAAACGCTGAGCTACCACCAACCCTTCCATCTACATTCGCTGCTTCTGTGTTCACCAATAACAGCAGTGCAGGTCCCTTCAGAAAATGTCCTGCTTAAAGTAAGAAAATGCCCTGCTTCACCCATTGCATTGGAATTCTTCTCGCACTTTCGCTATATACAGCTTTATCATATGGCACACGGCTAACACAGCAAAACGTTTGTGGAGCGCACATACTGTGGAAGTAATTTTTTTTGCAGGAAATAGGTATTTAGGTCAAGAACTCACAAATTACATGAGGAGAAGTTACTCAGTAAATACCATGTTCCGCCGAACCATTTACAAAGTGCTGTCGTCTGTCCATTTTCGACTTCTCGTGTCTATCTAGTCTGGGCTACTTCAAGATGTTGAAGAACCACTCGCAACTACCCCACTGTGGATCTTTCCAAAGCATGACTTTGCTGGCAGATATCTTAGACGCACTGGTTCCTTCCTAGGGTCTGGAGCTCCCCTTAAGGCTTCTGTTTATGCTAAATTACAAAATTAAGGTTTTCAAGAAACCGAAATTTTGAGTGCCACTGACTTTTACGAAAGCAAAAGAGTAAAGGGTCCGGGCTATTTCGCTACCTGTGGTCAAAGTAACTAGTGTAAACGTTAAGCCTAAACACATCAGCCAGCCTTTCTAAAGAGCAACAAGTTTTTTTCCAGCTGCTCTTTCTTAAATTTAGATAGTTTCTTTTAGTTTAAGATTAGGTACACCCTAATATTTTTAAGGCCGAGGGCAACGCAAGCCAAGAGCCCTTTGCCAATGTTGCCATCTAATTCGCAAATGAAGCTTACTGTTCTCCCCAGTGCCGTGAAGATGTCATTGTCTCTTTCCTTCACCAAATAGGGCCGCAAAATTGGAGCGCTGACACCTTTTGAATCTGTAAAGAGAACAAACTAAAGTTGTACAGCCGAACCCAACTGATGGAAACTATTCGCGTCGAATTCTTCAGTATGTCGAACTCTTTCCGGTAACAGTATAGTTGCAGTGAAAATACAGCGAAAATTGCGTCTATATCGAATAAAAATACAAGCGAAACCCGCTATATCGAACGGCAAATGACGCAGTAATGCCCCCCCCCCCCCCCAAGTTGGCTTTTCGTCAAGGTGAAGGAGAAATTCCGCCAGCACACCCCTTAAAAGGATTTATCCCGGCCGCTCATGGACAGTTGGCTCCTTCCCTTCTTCTTGCTCTCCCTCCCTATCGTGACGCACATGTGCAGTCTAAGGCGAGCTGTCGCACCCCCATGCAAGGAATGATCGTGACCCGACCACCAATTTTTTTTTTATCTTTGTGTTTGTACCGTTCACGCTTTATATACTTTTTTTCCGAAGTGTCGCTGTGGTGGCTAGCGCTAGAAACGTTTATTTGACGGCTCAGATAGCGCGAAGCAGGGGGATAAAGCGAGCTCCGAGACCGTACGAATCGTGGGCGCTGACATGATACAATTCCCATGGTTGCCAAATCAATTGTATTCAGCCTTTTAAAAAGTTGTTCCGTAATTATTTAACTAAAACAAAGAACTGAAGCAAAAATGTTACAAATAATTGCCTCAGCAATTAAAACTAGCTCTATAAAATCTTTTAGTGCAATTAAGCTCTAATTAGAGAACAAAGAGTAATTGCGTAGTTCAGTTTTGGTTTCGATTTTGTTTAAGTGTACTAGGAAGTGGCAAGGCCCTTCCGCGAGCCTTGCGCAGTGTGTGTGCAGTCTCCAGCTCAGATCTGCGTGCGTGCAATACGTGTACGTACAACTGGTACAACTCGGATGCACGCGCTGAGCAAGTGCCTCCCCGGGCGCTTGCGAGGCTGTCATTCGTTTCTTCACGTTAAGCACCCCATCTATTGCCCCTGAACTGACGCCGGAACAGCGATTCCGATCTGACCTTGACTACCGGAACTTCACTACAGGCTACGGAGTGGCAGCCAGCGATCGTTCCCATTGGAAGAGAAATAAAAGGACTTTTATTATCGTTCGGTTCCAGTTGTTTTATTCATGGAACTTCTTACAGCTCTCCGTGCTTCGAACTTTCGCGCAAACGTTCGGGAAGGTAAAACGAAAAAATAAGTAACGAAATGCGGTCTCTTTTTTAATCAGTCACAATAAGTCAATGTTATCTCCTCGCGCGCTCTGTGCGACAAATTACTGCCCATTCAGTCCCGCAAGCTTTCCCTTTGAAGTGGTGGAAAGCAGCTAGAACTTGACGAATACAGACAGAAAGGGAAGCGGGACACGCCGCTAACTGTATTTCGCATACTTCCTTGGCATGCATTCTACCACACCGTTGGCCTGCGATCGACCGCGCTCTTTCGTTGCTTCAAAGGGCCGCGACTCACCGGCAAAATCAGCGTTGGCCCATGCGATAACGTTTTTTTGTGTGTGTGTGTGTGTCATTAAAGGTTTTACATTCAGCTAAAGCCACAATTCACTTCGTTTGAAAAGCATTGAGCGACTCGCAAAATGTCACAGAATGGCAAATAAAGCGGCACAGCGCAAAAATGCATGGAGATAGTGACGGAGATTTATTTTTCTGTGCGCCCAGCACGGATCAGCTGATCCCTTGGCGTCCTCGCGCATGCGATCAGTTGCATTCGAGCTTGCGCGCAAGTGTTGTGTGAGCGTTGCCACATCTTGCTCAAATAGTCTCAGTACATATAAGTCACACGCTAAACCGAAAACACGTCGGTTACCTACCCACAGGAGATAAACTACGAAATGCTGTCGACGCCGCCTACACAAATTCCGCCTGGCCAGCGGTCCGCCATGTTACAATTAATCCCGGCATGCTTCGCTAGCCGGACGCGGAAACGCCAGAGTAGCACGTTTCCAGATTACAACCCATCGCTTTCGCCGTTTTCAGTAAGCGAAAGCTCAGCTGGCAACCTTGAAATCGTTGTATCATGTCTGCCACTGTGTGTCGTACGGTTCCAATGCATTGGCTCAGCGGCGCGCTTTCCCTCTAGAGTCAGTATATTATCTCTATGGCGCGAAGCGGCCAAATTTGCATTTCCCCGTGAAGCTGGCAATCATAAATCTAGTCAAGCGCCGTGTGGAACTATAGTACTACAAAGAAATTGTCATCTAGTGCAAGCTAACGCTGAGTATACTTAGGTATAGCCGGACAAGGCTGGCACACAAATTTTCTTGCCTGATTCCTTGTGTCTGATTTCCACGTACAACGTGTGCTCGTTAAGGAGGATATTCCCCGCATTTTGCTCACCAAAGTGGCCTTGGGAACGCTCCTGCGCCAACCTAAGGTATAATAACAGTTCACCCCGAAGCCCACACAATGGTAATATACCTTTCGTTAGACCGGCGGCCTATGAACAAAATGCTTACAGTGCGCAAGCTGCAACAGGATAGTGCGAAATTTCATGTTTAAACAAAAAACATCTACGCGTTGCTGGGGGAGGCGAGACTACACTTTCGAGCGAAACATAGAAATGGTCCCATAACGAGCACAGTTTCTACGCAAGAATCAGCCACAGGAGTAGCATTGAAAGCGTTCTGCGCACCACCTATATACCTCTAGCACCAGCCACGGTAAGCTTACCGACGCTGTATTCAGGCATGATAACCTGAAAACGCTTAAAAATAAAAACCGCATTTAAATATGCCTCGTCCTACCATTTACAACGAAACAGCGCCAGGCTCCTCGAGGTCCGTGTCAACGGAATTTCGGCGCACGTTAAAGATCGTGCAGGGTAACGTGCGTGAAAGTATGTTTTTGGAGCCAACAGATGAATCCGAGATCTATTCAACATTCATGAATCTAAATAATACAAAGGCGTTAGATGTTGATAACTTGCAAATAAAGCCAATTAAATATGTGTTAGAATTTATCGTTCCCGTACTCGCACATATTTTTAATTTAATACTCAAAACAAGCGTATTTCCACGTGCTATGAAAGATTCAAGAGTCGTTTTAATATTCAAAGGTGGCGACAGCAATTTGCCGTCAAATTATAGGCCAATATCGGTTATTCCTACATTTTCCAAGGGATTAGAGAAGTTAATTTTTCGACGGATAACACAATTCTTCGATAAACATAACATCCTTTCTGAAGCACAGTTCGGATTTAGAAGAAATAAATCAACTGAGACAGCTCTGTTAGCTTTGAAGGAGAACATTCTACAAAACATAGATAATAATATTTACACTTTGGGGGTATTTATAGATTTTACCAAAGCATTTGATTGCCTCAATCATAACATACTGATTAATAAACTCTCGTCCTTTGGAATCAGAGGTGAACCACTTGCACTACTCATGTCATACTTAAGCAATAGGAATCAGTGTGTATGCATAGGTCCCTTCCGATCATCGTTTTTACCGATAACAACCGGTGTGCCTCAAGGGAGCGTATTGGGACCACTGCTCTTTAATGCCTATATTAATGATATTGTTCAGGTAGATACAACAGCTAAATTTATCATATATGCTGATGACAGCACCATATTACTTTCTGACAAAGACGAAAATAACTTAATTGCTAAATGTAATGACGTGCTAGAGAAGCTCCAATTATGGTCACGATTAAATAGAATAAAAGTTAATACAGCAAAAACAAAGGCAATTATTTTCAGAGCAAGAAATAAACCAATTAAATTTCAACACTCGCTTGTATATGCAGGTAGCAAAATTGACTTAGTGTCTCAGCATAAAATTCTTGGCGTCATTTTTTCTGCTCACCTTAGTTGGGATGCTCATGTAGACAGCATATGTAAAAAACTTTCTGCCGCGACTGGAGCGCTGTCTCGCTGTCGTGCGCTGCTCCCAAGAAGGGTGAAACTTGACATATACTACGCGCTTTTTGCATCGCATATCAACTATTGTAGTTTAATTTGGGCTACCACAACGAAAACAAACATCATGAAAGTATTGCTGTTACAAAAAAAGATCATCCGTTTAATCGCCAACGTGCCTTATCGGTACACAACGGAAAACTTATTTCCCGTGTACAACATTGTGAAAGTGGACCACATGTATGAATATCGAATTTTGCGCTCCTTTTCCTTTTCTTCCCCCCAATACAGAGACTATATTACTCACCTGGCTTCTTTGCGACAAAGTGAAAACTTGCCTAGCACCCGCAGTTCTGATGCTTGGTTCATCCCGCATTTCCGAACCAATTATAAATTACAATCGCTACAACACAATCTCCCCTGCCTTCTAAACAGATATAAGCACACGGCAAACTTTAATTTTCGGGAATTGCGGAAATATTTTGTGACCTTGTAGACAAGTTTGTAATTATCATGACAGTTGCAGACTTTCTTTTCGTTTTTTCCTCTCTGCAAGTTGTAAATGTTTGTGCTGCCTGGTTTTTATTTTGCCTGTAATGTTCTGCTGTTTGGGATTGATTTTGTATAATTTCCATTCGAAAGCAAAACCAGCCCGACAATGTATGTAATCTGCCATTTAAGTGAAAGATGGTTCAATCAGATTTACGGTCGTGTTGTTTTGCAAATTCCGTATATTGGATTATGTATATTATGTTCTCTTATGTTGTCTTTATGGTCGTTACTGCCATGTAACGGTTTGCTAGGCCTCGTCAAGCTGCTATTGCAGCTTTTAGCTCAGCAACTGCACACACACAAATGTATGGCAAATTTCATGTTGAAATAAATCTTGAAATCATGAAATCTTGAAATCCTCAGGTGGTCAAAATTAACCCGGAGCCCACCACTACGGCGTTCCTCATTCCCTGCGTTGCGTCGGCGCGTTAAACCCTTCAATCAATCAAGCTTCCTCGAGGTACCTGGCCTTTTCGTTGGTTCATGGCCACTGCAATGAAACAGTTGATACACTTTCAACCGTTATCGAAGGGAACGTATTTCACAGACGCTTACCTTCGCAAACACTATAGTGAGAGTGATGGCTGAAGGAGGGGAGGGGGGGGTGCCAGGCCCATTAGTCTTAGTAGAAATCTGCAGAGCGGGCAGTACTGAGCATGATTTGGGCGTCACCCAGGTGTCCATCGTTACTTTCTGAAGTTACTGCACCCCACATGCAAAGCTATGTCGGCAATGTGACGCCAGCACACACGGGGAGCACTCGTGTGAGCCGAGCCCACAGTGGCCGTACTATCTCGCGCCGGATCGGTAAGAATTGTTTTCAGCGCTTTTGCGGCATGGCGACAAAGCAAGCATGCGAGCGAGCAGACAGCAACATATCGCAGTGGGACACACATCCTCGCTCCCGACATCTCAACTGCGCATGTCCGTGCGTTTTCCTCGGCCACTGCCAGGTGACGGCACCGGGATCTTCGGCCGTGCGCTGCGCGGTTCGTATTTGAATTGTCCATGACTGTACGCGCAAAATTGTATTAGATGCGAAGGATCTCTTGCTCTCGGCTCCGTCGTCCGTCCGTCTGCACCTTTCGCCCTACACTATAAAAAATGAAACAGTTAGCGGCGCGCGGTTTCGATCCCACGACTCTGGCCGCAACGGGAGGTACGTGGCGCTCTTCCCACTGCGCTACAAAACCGAGACAGGAGGAGCAAGTGCTACGAACGGGCCTTATGTCCTTGACTCATTCAAACTACGTCAAGAAGCTACTGATACAATGAAGGCACGCGAAGCTGAACGTCACCGGAAACAACGAACTCAAAACTTTAGAGGAGTGTGTTGAATTTCCCGTCGGTAAGATGTGGCGGGAAGCGCCACGCGCTTTGCAGCTCAACCAGAAAAGAGGACGAAGAGGGCGGGCAGCGGGGTAGGAGCGTGAGCACGGAATAAAGAAAGGCGAGCACCAGGAGAAGTTCGATCTCGTAACGCCGGTGTCTGTCTCTTCGCTGTCTCTACATGGGGGTTCACACTACGTTCCCATTCGTGCTCCGATAAATGAAACAACATAAAGGCAACACAATGGAACCTACACGGAACTCCTATGATGCTTCGCATCCTTATCATGGTTCCCCGCGGGAAGATGGTGTATTTTTTTGTACCAATACATACGCGTCCCGCATTTGTACGAAGTGACTACTTCTCGGACGCCGAAATAAGCCGCTGTCGAACACCTACTCGTTTCTTTTCATGTTGACATTTTGCCCCTCTGTCAGCCTGAGCCAAACTCATCAAAGCGCACTCAGCGTTCGATGTTCGCGGTCAAATAAAAGCGCCAGAGGAAGTAAAACAAACTTTCACTAAGCCTTGGCCGTGAAGAAGCCAGCGCGTTCAAGGTCGCCGTTTCGTCGGCGGTGAGCCATCGGCGGCGGCTCGCGCCAACGGTCATGCTGCCTTGTTCGCATACTCAGGCCGTCGAAAACCTGCCCCTCACGCAGAAATGCGGTTGGACGTTTCTGCCACGACTGTCCGCATAGTATTCAAGCAGCATATCTTACACACTTGAGCGTTCTTCAGAGTGTGCACAAAGTTTTCTTTTTACGAGGTAAATCTCTGGGCGCGGTGAATACTTCACTTACCTCTATTAGATGCAGTTGCTGTGCGGCCGCAGCTCCGTCCGTATGTCTTACCTTATCGTGAACACTGTTCGCACGTGGAGCACGGCAAAAGCACGGTAAAATTGTCGCGACATTGACCAGCGAGACCACGTAGTACAAAACACCACCCTAACGGCCACACAACAAAGAACGCCCGCCGGCGGAGCACGCAGGCACGTTAAAAACTTCCAGTCCGTCTGCATGTCAATGACCCGAAGCCAGCTCGCGGAAAGCGCGAAACGCGTGACGTCACACCTGCTCCGACCAATAAGAGCAGCATCTGTTTTTTTGTTTTCTACGCTCTTCCTATCAGTTCCCGTCTCCCGCAAAGTGGCTCCGCGAACCGAGTGGAAAAATTCCCCCGCATTTCCCCGAGGGGGAGAATGTGAAAGTGCGAATGCACGGTTGTCGGCCCGCTTGCGGCGCTTGCGCTCGGCCCCCGCAGCCCACCGCCTTCTCTTCCATCTCTTCCATCGGGTTTGTAGTATCACGTGTACACCACGCAGTTATCAAGCCGCTATAACGCCGCTGAGTCGCCAACGCACGCCGCTGACGACGTAGTTTGAATGCGTTAAAGATATAAGGCGCGTTACTCACTCTGATATCAGCGTGGCTTCCGTGGCTTAGTCGGTAGCGCGTCGCGCTGCGGCCGCAAAGTCCTCGGATCGAAACCTGGCGCCGGATGCTGTTTCTTTTTTTAAATGTAGAGGAGCACTGCGGACGCCAACGCCGCCGACGCCGCCGCCGCCGCCGCCGCCGGCGGTGGATGGTTTGGGGTCGCTTATAAAGAGCATTCGCTCTTAAAAAGGGTCGCTGAAATCATGACTCTGACCTGTGACTCTGTTTAGACTCACCAAGCGTAAAAGGTAGTCGTGGCGGCAGGGACTCTCTTTTGACCGCCTTTTTTCTCAGAGTCCATCCATCCATCCATCCATCCATCCATCCATCCTTCCGTCCGTCCATCCATCCATACATCCATCCATCTAGCCATCCATCCGTCCGTCCGCCCATCCATCCACCGACCTAACTCTCTATCTATCTATCTATCTATCTATCTATCTATCTATCTATCTATCTATCTATCTATCTATCTATCTATCTATCTATCTATCTATCTATCTATCTATCTATCTATCTGTCTGTCTGTCTGTCTGTCTGTCTGTCTGTTTACCTACCTACCTATCTGCCTGCCTGCCTGCCTGCCTGCCTGCCTGCCTGCCTTGCCGTCCCTGCCCTGCCCTGCCCTGCCCAGCCCAGCCCAGCTCAGCTCATCTCAGGCAAACGTGGAGCGCTTTTTTCAGGAAACGTTCTAGAGTTAGATGATTCCTACACTACGGAGCCACAAAGCGGCGAGCGGCCATAACACCGGCCACCTTGCGCATTAAGTTCTTATAGCCACCATCATCATCTGCGGTGCCAGTCAATTGTTTTCGCAGCAAACTGCACCGATGTTTGGAAACGCGGCTACCTGCGCCGGAGCAGACGGCGCGCGTACGCTCCTCTGTGCGAAGTATACAGGTGCGCCCTGTGTGATTTCGCTACTTCCGCCACGTGTTGGTAGTGAAGCTCGTGTGTGTCTCCGAGTGGTAGATATGAGGCTTTGCACTGCCGAACTTCGGCAAAGAAAAGCGTTAGCAGCCGCGGCTATAGCACTCTAAGAAAAAAATTACACCACCTTCCAACGTGGGAATTGTGAGGGGATGCAAAGCCGTGGAGTAGTAGCGTGGTAAATGGTTGTTAGGGTAAAGACACGTGTAGTAGAGTATTAAATGTCCTATTTATTTATCGAGTAATGGGGAACATTTTGCGGCTTCTCGTTCTCGAAGCGAGGAATCCGCTGTTCGACGCTGGCGTTTCGAAGCGTTGTCATGTTGCCGAACGCCATCTGGATCAGCTACTCGCCGCTGGCGTTTCAAAGCGGCTTCTCGTTCTCGAAGCGAGGAATCCGCTGCTCGACGCAGCCGTTTACGTTCGGCGTCGCGAGCTCTCCTCTGTGCAGCCTTGTCTTCGGAGGTGCTCGCGATCCTGACAGTGTGCTGGCTGGCGCTAGTTGAAGGTGCGCCCCCCAGTTCACTGACGGAATCGTTGGCGTCCATTTCCAGTCATCGGACGGCGAAGTACCGAAGAAGCAACTGAGTGGAGCGCGGACGGGTTTATTTGCAGGGCAGAGGGAGTGGAGACGAGGAGCAGCGAGCATGCGCGTGATTGGACAGCTGGTGTGCAGAGGGGAGAGGAGGAGCAGCGGGCACTAGCTCACAGGTGGTGTGGAGAGGAGGAGGGGAGAGAGAGCGGGGTTATCACAGCTGTTGTGGAGAGAAGGAGAGGTGCGGACGCCGGACGACGGAGGGATGACTAAGCGATGCTTTGCATCTAAAGGGGGTCAGAAAAGAGCCCCGGCAATCACGACTCCATTTTACGCATTGTGGCTCTTGTAGGGATGCACACAAGATAGTCGCAGTTTGTGCGAAGCTTTGTCAACTCTGTCCGCGGAAGAACTTTGTGGAAGAGGTGGACTGATACGAGGAGCAAATAAAACAAAACAAACAAACAAAAAAAGATGTCGCTCTTATTGGCCGCCGTCGGTGTGACGTCGGACGTCTCGTGCCCCCACGCGCAGGCGTCGTGTCGTCGAAGTGCAAGCAGAGTGGAATTTTTTAGTTGGCTGCGAGCTCCGCCGGCGCGGTGTCCTTTGTGTTGGGGCCGTTGGGGCGGTATTGCTGGTCTTGCTGGTCGTGGTCGCGACAATTTTACAGTGATTTTCCCGTGCTGTACGCAAGGACAACGTCCGCGATAATGGAACCAATACGGGCGAAGCTGCAGCAACACCACAAGTGCATCTGATCGAGGTACGGGAAGTATTCACTGTGGCGAGAAATTTCTCCTCGTAAACACACTTCGTGCGCAACCTTTGCCATTAACGCTCAAGTGTGTAGGATATGCTGGCTCAAATACTATGCGGACAGCCGTGTTAGAAACATCCCCTTACGAAAATGCCATATATGGCCCATATATAAATTATATGTGGCCATATATAGTTATATATGTTTTCATATATGGCTATCACATGCCATATATGGTGGCAAATAGGGCCATATATGGTGTGGTCAGTCCATATAAGGCGTCAAATACGGCTGTATACGGCCCAGCATAGAGCCATATATTGCGGGTTCAAACCCATATATGGCTCCAATTACAGCCATATATGGCCCAGCCAACCCATATATGGTGTCAAGTACAACCGTATATGGCCCGGCCAACCCATATATGGCGCCTTGGCCCCCATATATGCTGCTAGATGGTTGTTTTTATGGCATGAACAAGACCTTTATGACACCATCAGATTTATGTATTACACGAAATGCAGCCGAGATGTAGCGATGCTGGGGCCAGGACGGGGCGAAACCCGCCCACTCCACCAAACATGTTACGTGGCGCAGGACATAAACCATGAGATGTGGACAATGTATTTTACACTATTTACATGGCGGCTATCGTCGAGCTCGCACCGGCTGCCCATCAGCCACTCCCTCGTCGTCGTCGATGGTGGGACATCGGGAATTGTCCACTTGTTCGTTACAGTATTGTAGCCGACCCGTCAGATCACAGAAAATACTAATTGCAGGGAGGAACTGATTTTTGCATCACGGCCGCCTTTCTTTACACCGTGTCTCAGTATTAACCTATGGATCATTGGCACGGCATCCTGCAGGCAGTGGGCGCTAACAGGTCGAGGTATCCCCACCCCTTTACCGATGGCCTAGCGTGCGCTATAGACAACTTTAGTTGGAAAAGTGCTGCGCTCACAGAGGCCTCTGTCCAGTGCATCGTGCCTATGCGTTACACGAACTACGCTCGCTTGCAGTTTACTGACAGGGAGCCAGACGGTGCGGCATGCATTGCAGGCTGTGTGCTCTGTTGTTCGTACTTCCTTTAGTCCTCCCTGTACCCATATTTCTGTAAATATGCGGTTGAGCGGGTGCTATAGAAAAGGTTAGTCAGCCCGCGCAAAAAAAGAAAACGCCGCGTTCTGTTACAATGCTAAGTACTTCGTGCTGGGGCTCAAATAAGTTGACGGACAGGTTATCGTTCTGACCTGTTTAGCAAGGCACTTGCACTGTGTGGCTGCACTAAATTTGGCCGCGTTTCTGTTTGCTTCCTGGCAAAGGTCGTCGAAGGGAGGTAACTGCAAAGGCCTTGTCACCTAACGACCTAACTCACTCTGCTCACTTGCCTGCCCACCCTTCTCTCTCTTTCACGGCCTTTTCCCTTTTCTCATCACGTTAGCACTCGAGGTTCGCTGAGTTCACTTTTTTTTTTCTGTTCGTAGCGCCCGCCTGTCATATGTTGGCAGTGTTTGCGGTTTTGTTGTCGGCATTCGACGGTGATTTTAAAAGGTCCTTCTTTTGCATTTACTGTGCAAAACTGACATTACCGGGATTATTACTTATTAAACGCTGGTTCCCCCAATTATGTTGAGTTCCAATTAGAGGTAAACCCATAACGGCAGCGGGGCCTGAACTAGAGTTCCGGTATATAGGCCTCGTGCGCTGGTATAGAGGCGCCACTGAATTTGAACCAGTGGCGCACCCTGTCGATCCGCGCCGTATCTTTTGCTCGTACCGCGCTTCGTCGGTCCGTGTATCCCGTGAGCAGGGCGTGTGTGACTGCGCAAAGCGGGCCGTTCGTGAACTGTTCTGCGAGTTCCAATAAATAGGAAGCCCTGAGAAATACTATAAAATAAAGGCTACTTCACCTGAGAAAAAAAAGACCCAGCAACCACGTCTTCGGCATCAACCCAGAAATTCAGACCGAAACAGTACCGTCTATATAGCCCTGGAACGTGGCGTGATTCAAATGAATAGTTTAAAATACAAGTGCGGCTGGGAGTAAGCAGATTATATGAAATATAAATTTTAATCCGTCAGCATTTTTGCTAATACCGCGGAGAACAAGCTGTGTAATGCCTGGCGTTTACACAAATACGCTCAATGGCAGATCGAAGTTACCGCGTCATAATAGAGTAACTGTAGACCATTTGTAGATTGAAATTAAGAAGACATAAAGTAAAAAAGAATAAAATTGAACTTGCTATATCGAAAATCTGCCTTATTCACAACAATCACACGATCAATAAAGCAAAGTTATGAAAAACCCAGAAATACAACCCGAACAAGAAAAAAATTGTTAAAACTCGCCAAGCGCCAAACGCCTGCCATTTTCAAAAAAGGGCATCTATATTAGTGAAGTTAACACATTTTCTGTATACAGCTAAATCAGAAAAACTAAATCAGAAAAACTAAAAATACCAATAGAGCTCGAAATGAAATAATGAAACAAAAAGAAAACCGATTCGCCGCAATCACCTGTTTATTGATTCCAAAATAACGCAAACAAGAAAAAGCAAACCAAAACACCAAAGAAATTCGAGAAGAACGAACCTGGCGGCAATTAAAAGCCTCAAGATGAAAAATCGGCGTAGGAATCCATGCACAGGAGACGTACAGCTTTCTAAATTTCTGGAATTTTGTCGATATTTCACGAACATAATACCTTGTTTCGCTTCTGTGTTTGTCGGCAAACCCAAAGCGCTTTTGTTTCGAGGAAACGGCTGGAAGGCTGTCTGCTTCGGCTGGGCTAGCACTCGGTGACGGTGGCTGTTTACAGGAGTAGCCACAACAACCGAGCAGACAGTAGGGAGTTTTAGCTGACCGTTTTTCACGCTCCGCTCCGCTCCGATAGCAAGCGCGAGCGCCACTGCGCATTCGTGGTGCGCTCAGCGGCGAACGGCATTGGCTCCGGTTGCGCTGAGCGGGACGCCGCTACCGGAGCGGACCGTCAAAAACGGTCAGCTAAAACCCTCTATTGTCGACGGAGTTGCCGCGTGCGTTGGATAAGCCATCTGCGCGTCCAACGCCGGACACATAGAAGTAGAGAAAACGCTTATTTACATGTTAGCGCGACGAGTGATATTGAAATTGTAGAACATCGAAATTAGTGTACACGCCACCCGAAGACGTTACCCGCACAAATTAGCGATGTAAATTGCGGTTATGCTGACGTTCCTGCGTGCGAGGGCAGCCACCAAATTGTAAAGCCAACATAAGCTCCGACAGACGCTGTTGACGAAACAATGCTTGAACCAAACGTTGAAATGATCAGATGTCTTCTCGGAGCGCAGCCTGCGCCCTCCATAATAACATTCACATAAAAACGAACATAATTATTGTTCGGCGATGTTCCAGCCTGGTTGAGCCAACTGTTGAGCCATCTGCAAACATAATAGTAGGCAGGATTGCTTCTTTTTCGCACGTAAACGCGCCTTTCTGTCATACCACGGGCGCTGGCGGCGGCTGACCTCGCCTGCCCCGAACGAGCAAAATACGCCGCCGGGGCTGCCAGGAGGCGCTGCCTGTGCCACTCAAGTAGCAGTGCGCTAGCCCTATAGCGCCCCAAAGATAGCAGAGTTGCGCGTCAACCTGAGATACTAAGTTTCAAAGTCCTGCGCTAAAGCCATCCGTCAAGCAAGTGGGAGCCGCCACGCGGTTGCAGCGTCAGTGTAAGAAGGTGCCTTCGCGTGCTGCGGGCGCCATGCCGCTGACCAGCGCACAATTGGGAAAGGAGTCAGTGCGCAGCACTCCAGCGGTGCTTTACGGTCACGAGCGACGCGGCGGCTCGGGGAATAAGATGCGCAACTCCGCGTCGCTGCGGAAGCTATCACCGGAATGTACGCGAGCAGTGCCCCTCCCGCCCCATCTGGGGCGGTATTCTCGAGTTTTGTCCCTTTTGCATCCCTTTCAAAGGTGTCCCTTTTGGCGAGCCCTGATTGGCTAAAAGCAAACAACCCCAAGTGACATAACGCAAGCGTAACAAGCCTGCTGCCAACGCCCACTGCTTAACCGGAGGTACGTCACGATGAAAGGGACTCAAAAGGGGCGTTTTCAAAAGGGACAGTTACGAGAATACCGCCCCTGATACGTTATATTGCATAGAGATAATATACTGACTCTAGAGGGAAAGCGCGCCGCTGAGCCAATGCATTGGAACCGTACGACACACGGTGGCAGACATGATACAACGATTTGAAGGTTGCCAGCTGAGCTTTTGCTTACTAAAAACGGCGAAAGCGATGCGTTGTAATCTGGCAACGTGCTACTGTGGCGTTTCCGCGTCCGGCTAGCGAAGCATGCCGGGAGAAATTGTAACATGGCGGACCGCTGGCCAGGCGGATTTTGTGTAGGTGGCATCGACAGCATTGCGTAGTTTATCTCCTGTGGGTAGGTAACCGACGTGTTTTCGATTTAGCGTACGTGCGACTTGTATGTACTGGGACTATTTGAGCAAGATGTGGCAACGCTCACGCAACACTTGCGCGCAAGCTCCAATGCGACTGATCGTATGCGCGAGGACGCCAACGAGTCAGCTGATCCGTACTGGGTGCACAGAATAATGAATCTCCGTATGATCTCCGTGCATTTTTGCGCTGTGCCGCTTTATTTGCCATTCTGTGACATTTTGCGAGTCGCTCAATGATTTTCAAATGAAGTGTAGTGAACTGACTGTGGCTTTAGCTCAATATAAAACCTTTATTGACACACACAAAAAAGACATCGCATGGGCCAACGCTGATATTGCCGGTGAGTCGCGGCCCTTTGAAGCACAGGAACGAAAGAGCGCGGTCGATCGCAGGCCAACGGAGTGGAAGAATGCATGCCAAGGGAGTATGCGAAATACAGTCCGCGGCGTGTCCCGTTTTCCTTTCCGTCTGTATTCGTCAAGTTCTAGCTGCTTTCCACCACTTCAAAGGGAAAGCTTGCGGGACTGAATGCGCAGTATTGAATGGGCAGTAATTTACCGCACAGAGCGCGCGAGGAGAGAACATTTACTGATTAAAAAAGAAACCGCATTTCGTTACCTATTTTTTCGTTCTACCTTCTCGAACGTTTGCGAGAAAGTTCGAATCACGAAGAGCTGTAAGAAGTTCCATGAATAAAACAACTGCAACCGAACGATTATAAAAGCTCCTTTTATTTCTTTTCCAACGGGAACGATCGCTGGCTGCCACTCCGTAGCCTGTAGTGAACTTGCGGTAGTCGAGGTCAGATCAGAATCGCTGTTCCGGCGCCAGTTCAGGGGAATAGTTAGGGTGCTTAACGTGAAGAAAGAATGACAGCCTCGCAAGCGCCCGGGGAGGCACTTGCTCAGCGCGTGCATCTGAGTTGTACACGTTTTGCACGCACGCAGATCTGAGCTGAAGACTGCACACACACACACACTACGCAAGTCAGGCGCAAGGGCCTCGCCACTTCCTAGCAGCTTAATTACACTAAAAGTTGTTTATAAAGCTATTTTTAATTACTGAAGCACTTATTTGTAACTATTTTGCCTCAGTTTTTTGTTTTAGTTAAATAATTACGGAACAACTTTTTAGAAAACTGAATACAATTGATCTGGCAACCATGAAAATTGTATCATGTCAGCGCCCACGATTCGTACGGTCTCGGAGCTCGCTTTACCCCCCTGTTATATTGTCGCTCTGCTGGCATACAACACTTCGCAAACGTCTCCAAAGGGAAGCGCTTGGCTATTCAATGGCGCATTTAAAGCAAAGCTTTACCAGTTGTGTCCAGCGCTTTCGTGGCGGATGCGCAAGGGGACCTTTTTGACAGGAGACACAACCACGTGGACACAACTCCCGGCGACACACTCCCCGAAGTGCATCACGTGAATCGCCGCGCTGCGGCCGCCGACAGCGGCAGCCGCCGCCGCCGCTGCGGCCAAAGCAGCAGACCACCCCCGCGGCCTCCCATGTATGCGGCGCTGGGTCGTTTCGGGCAACGTGGCTCGTCTCGTGCCCAGCGAAGAGAAACGGTGCGTTCGCCCGCCTTCGTCTGTGGGGGTTGCACAGAACCGAACAGCTGTGAGACGTGGTCGATAATGCAGCCAAATCAAAGGTTAACGAAGAGAAACCGAAATTCAACCAGACTGAGTCAAGCTTTTGCTTTGGATATCCAAGATTAGCTGAGCTAAGCCGCAGGCATTTTTTTGTACCTTTCTGCTTGCAGCTATCACCAGCGACTGATATCGCTGCAGTTGGGTCGACGAAGCTAAGCGAGCCCGGAAATGTGCCTTGTTTCGTGAAATTAAAGACAACTGCCTAAGTCTTATTCACAAGGGGCATAGTCTTGGCTCCTGTCCGGTGTCACGGGGCGGGACTTTGTGATATAAGGCATTGTAAAGCGACCAAAATATTGTTTGGAAATTCAAAAAGCCTATTCAGGGCAAAGGTCTAGAACGTTGTCGCTATTTAGAGAAGAGTTCGCTTCTCTGGGTCTTTCATTTGTGGTTAATATGTTGGTCCCAAAGTAGCGCATGTCGCTTAGTTGAAGGCTGTTCCAACTTAAGGGAAATACAAAATGTGTATTTTGTATTTACAAGTACCTAGGAATGGCCTCCTATCTCAAAGGTGTCGCGATGTGCGGAAACCAGCAAACTGACCTGCCGTGGTGGCTCTGTGGCTATAGCGTTGCGCTGCTGAGCCGAAAGACCCGGGTTCTACCTCAGCCGCTGATTTTCTGATGAAGGCGAAAAGCGAAAACACCCGTGTGTTTGACCCCGCACGGGGCACCTTGAGTAATCTTGGTGACGGTATCGGTGACACCGCGGACCCCGTGCCACGAAGGCGTAGTCAACCACGGCGATGTGTATGTAGTTGGAGGATGAGAAACCACGAACGGTGGCTTTCGGAGTCCTGGTGAAGTTCCGGCGGATGGGCTCCCTGTCTGTTGACCAGGCAGGGAGCTCCGGGATCTCTCAAGCTGTCAGGATAAGGTTTGAGTAGGAAGTACCCCTGTCCCGTTTTTTTTCCTATGCCATATGGATAACTCAAAACCCACTTCAAAATGTGATAGGCCCATCAAAATGGGCCGCACCAAAGTTTCCTTCCCATCCCTTCCTACCATCAACATTCCGAAACCTGAGAACTGTCCTTGATTCTTGGTTATCGAAGCCGTTGACAAAACAAACCCTGTTTCTTCTAAGTCCGCATTTTTATCACTGAATTCCTGGTTTCTGTAAATATGTTTAGAAAATCGTTCGATGCTAAGAAACTCCGAACCGGTGAAGTGTTAGTCAATGTCAACACTTAGCATCAAGCCACTAACTTTCTGACCCAAACCCGCATGGCAGATCTGGAAAACAGAGTCGCAGACCACCCTAGCCTCAGCAGCTCTCAGGGTGTGATTTCTGAGAAAGATTAATTGAATGAGACCGAAGCCGATCGGCTGAAAGGCCTGAAAGATCAGGGCGTAACTGAAGTGAGGCGTATCACCATAAGGCAAGATAATCAGGAAATACGCACAAAGCATATAATCTTGACATCCAACCACCACAAACTTCCGGAATTCCTTAAAGCAGCCTTCATCCGGTGCTCCGTCCGAGCGTACATCACGAATCCACGTCGCTGATACAAGTGCAAGCGGTTCGGGCATGGCACTACCTCGTATCGGGGCAAACCAACCTGCGCAAGTGCGCCCAACACCATCTCACTGATGACTGTACTTCTGATTAATTCATCTGTGCCAATTGCCAAGGACCTCACGCTGCATATTCACGAATCTGCGAGCGGTTCAAACTCAAGAAAAAACGTCAACATCAATTGGTCACGGAAAACACCCCCTTCCCAGAGGCGCGGAAGAGGTTCGCTTCTTTCCCTCTTTGGAAGTACGCCGAAGAGCCTCGTCGCGGGGTGGACTGGCGTCTGGTTTCGGCGGGGACCCAGTACCGCGAGTCGGACCTGGTCGCCCCCAACCTCCGCGGGCTGCCTCAGACAGCCCAATGCGTCACCACACTTCCTGCTCAGCCAGCAGCGGCTGTGGTGGCAGCCACGTCTATTTGGGATGCCGCTGCATCCACTGTTTTCTCTTCACCGGCCCGAGGCACACGCGAGGGAACGAAGGAGATGGATACGGAGGCACTCGCGGCAGTTCCCATTCCCGCCGCACCGCTTGTGCCACCCGGGGTGCTCCTGAAGCCTTCGGCGGTTGCGGCTTGAACGAGGGCACCGGAAAGTGTGCCAAGTCCAGGGCCCCGGCCCGCCAGGCACCGCCCCCCCCCCAATGTGATGATCAGATAGACATCGCACCTTTCCTGGCTGCGCAGCAGTGAAGGGAGCGGTCTGCGGCGTTCAGGTCAGTAGATAAGGTAAAAACCCTTCCAAGAGTGTAAGCCCCGAAATACCTTACATAAATAGTCACGCTCCAGTAGCTCTGAACACTTAATTATAGGAAGAGAAAATATTGTTCAGTGGAACTCCTGAATAATCTTGATACTGTGTACGAGATCCTGCATGCTAAAGAGGCAAGTGTAGTGAGTGTCCAAGAAACAAATATAAATTAGAATCACACAAATTTCTCAAATAGTTATATGTATTCAGTAAGGATATGGATGGCTGCGCACACTCTTCGGGCGGTGTGGCAGTAATAGCCCGGAAATCCTAAGCATGCCACCCTATCACTCTGAACACTGTCCTTGAGGCAGTAGCAATTGGCGCAATAATATTTAATAGGTCGGTAATGGTATGCTTCATTTACGTTCGTCCTGATGTTTTACTTTCGAGCTCTGACTTCAAGGCGCAGTTGACCAGCTGCCCGAACCACACATCCCCACAGACGACTTCAATGCGCACAGTTCTTTTTGAACTCTTAGGGACACCCGAGGTCGCCTGATGGAGAAGCTTCTAACATCCTCTGAAGCATGCCTTTTCAACAAGAAACAGCGTACATACCATAACATGGGACACAATACATGCTCATGTCTTGACTTGGCTATTGGTTCCGCAGTTCTCTTTCCTTGTCTTTAGTGGGGTGTGGGCGCGCCCCATATGGTAGTGACCACTTCCCCACTTCATTGACATATATAGGTAAAGGCCCAAGCAGTCCATCTTGTCATAGCAGGTTTAATGAATGAAAGGCAAACTGGAGTAAATTCAGATATCTCTAAACTACAACACACAGCCATAGCGCAATTACACGTAGACTAAACCGGCCAACTACTCCCGGCGCGCATCCGACGCCGCGGGAAAGTCCATTCCCCACGCCTCTGGTGCCCCGCGAACCAAAAGAGACCGTGGTGGAAGGATTACTGTAGGCGTGCGCGAGAGGCCCAGAAAAAGGTGTGGGGTATCCTCCGTAGGTACCCCACGTCGGGTAACCTCCTGTTGTTCAAAAGGGCAAAGGCCTTTAAAAACGTGTGCGCCATGCGGCAAAACGAGATAGTTGGTGCTAATTTATAACATCAGTAAACTGATACACAGACATACGCAAGGTATGAACACGATTACGTAAACTTAAGGGACAACAAAGAGACAGCCTGCCCCTGGTTAGTACAACAGGGGACACACAGGATGACCAGGATAACGCAGTTGCAAAGCACTTCCAACACGTGTGCAGTTCAGCACGCTACACAAACACATTCATAAAACACAAAAATTCGGCCGAAAAGAACCCTTTATTAGATAACAGGTCAACAACTTCTTATAACTCAGAGTTTTCACTGCATGAGCTGAGGGCTGTCCTGAGCATGTGTAAACCCTCACATGTTTAAACAACATCACCCTGAGCATGTGTAAACAACATCACATATACAATAATACAACACCTACACGCAGACACACTTGAAACCCTCCTACATTTATACAGTAAAATATGGCTTCCGGGGCACGTTCCACACTCATGGCGGGAAGCCATAGTAGTGGCTTTCTTGAAGGAGGGAAATGACCCGTCGTACCCCTCAAGCTACTGTCCTATATCCCTGACGAGCAGCCTGTGCAGGCTCTTCGAGAAGATGATAAACCGCAGGCTAGTGTAGTTCCTTGAGTACAATGGCGTTCTCGAGAGCCTCCAGGCAAGCTTCAGGGTGGGGCGATCGACGAACGATCAACTCGTCGCACTTGACTCCTACATCAAGGATGCCTTCGTGTATAAACAGTATTGTGTAACGGTGTTGTTCGACCTCGAAAAGGCCTTAGACACCGCTTGGCGTTATGGGATCCTCATTGACCTCAAGTCATTCGGTGTTTCGGGTGACATGTAAACACCCTTGTTATTTACTCTCCGTAGAAAACCTTTCGAGTGAGAGTTGGTTGTGCACTCTCAAAGATGAACTCTTTTGGAAAAGCATTGCCACCTACAATTTCTTATTAAATGTATGAATACGAACTCCAGATATCTTTTAAATCCTGTAATATGTCAATCTGTGAACGTTACGTCCAGCTTGGCGTCAAGAAACATTCCGGCTGGGCAGAAAAGAATGGTTTTAAACTTAACCCTGGAAAAACCTCTTGCGTTGTGTTCTCCAGGAAGCGTGAGATCCACGTGAACCCATGCATTACTCTTAATTGTGTGTCCATTCCTGTGAACAAGGAGCACAAGTTATTAGGTGTTGTGTTTGACCACAAACTCGCACATCAAGGAACTTAAGCATAAGAAAACAATGAATTTCCTTAAGGGTCTCTCCCATCAATCCTATGGTGCCGACAAAGAACTCCTGTTGCGCTTGTATGCTGCTTTGGTTGGGTGTCGTTTGAACTATGGCAGTGTGGTGTATGGGTCGGTGACTAAAACAGCATTGCTGATGCTTGACCCAGAGCTACACTTGGGGCGTCGTCTAGCGTCGGGTGCTTTCCGCACTAGCCCGGTCGAAAGTTTGTACGTCGAGTGTAACAAGTGGTGCCTTGAGAACCAACGGCAGTACATGGACTTGCTTTATGCTTTTAAAATTTCATCGCTTAATAACCATCCTTGTTATACTGTTTTTAATAATATACCCACATCTCTGCTGTTCGTAAATCGCTCATCCGTTTCTCTGGCCTTCTCACTTAGAGGGAGACAGCGAGCCTCGGATCTCGGCGCTTCCGTTTTAGATGTTTACAGATCATCCCTTTCTGACATTTTACAGCCTTGGCAAGTTCGCTGTGTGTCTTGTGACCTTTCTTTCATGAAACATGACAAAAATCGGGTACCGCGAGGTGCAATACTGCAGCACTTTTTCTCTGCAGTTTGAATACCCATGTGCAGAATTTTACAGTGACGCTTCTAAAACCTCCACATTGGTGTCTTGCGCTTCTCATGTTCGGAATTTCAATGCAGCCAGAACCATGAGCGTACCCACAACCAATTTTTCGGCGGGAAGGATATGGAATTTTACTCATTGTGCAACAAATTCTTGAAAATCAAACTCCCAATTCGGTCATCTATACAGATTCCTTGAGTGTTGTTTGTGCACTATCATCGCACAAGCCCCCAAGAAACCCCATTGTTAATCTCGTTTTCAACACCATTATGTCTGTCTATGCGCAAAAGCACGAGCTGCACCTCTGCTGAGCTCCACCTCTGCTGCACCTCTGCACTCAGGAACACTGTAGATATAACAACGGTACCCTATACAGACCTCAAGCCACACAAAAGACAACACTGCGTAGAACACGGAAAACACACTGGAGTGAACAGATACACAACAAACTACATGTAATAAAGCCACACTCGGGACGGTACACAGTTAACGCATAGAAAAGACACATTGAAGTCACCTTGGCATGGCTACGGATAGGGCACACCCATGAAACGCACTCGTATTTGCTCACGGGATCTTCTAGATCCCAGTGCAGCAGGTGCGGAGAGGCCCTATCCGTAGTTCACGTACTCATTCAATGCAAGGCGCTCGACACCACACGACGCAAATATTTTCCTGAACTGTACAGACAACACATGTCCCTACAGCCGTCACACTTCTTGGACGACAACCCAATGTTTTCTAATAGGCTTGTTTTCAGTTTTTATCATTCGTCAAGTTTTTACAGCTTCTTTCATATCATGCATAATTATCCTGGCCCTATACAACAGCCATGTTCATGAATTCGCTTCACTTTTTTCGCTTCACCTTCATACAAGCATTGTAGAGGGAAGGGGCTTACATAGAAGCAGAAAAAAAGTCGTCAAAAGCACCCACAAACGTTTAAGGATTGTACACACAAAAATATAAAATAATGTTTAAGAAACTGGTAAAGCAAATGCAATACCCGAAGCCATAAACGAAATCATACTTGGAGCAAAAATAAAAGCAAATGGTAAGCGCACATCATTCGCCGTAAAAGAACACAGTAACGGCGGCTCGACAGAAGCACACAATACACTAAGAAGAAAAATAAAAAAAGAAACAATAAACAACGAAAAACAAAAAAAAACACTCCTTACTAGAAAGTATTAGGGAAACAAATTCACAGCAAATTTGAACTTAACAATGCTTCCCGGAAATGGTTAGGGTTAGTAATGCAAGCTAATGAAGCAGGCAGGTGGTTCCACTCACGGCACGTTTTCGGCAAAAACGAATGAGAGTAGGTGACAGTGTTTTGGTGCAGGATATGAACTTTGTGACTTGCTGGCCTTGCGCTATTAAACTCAAATCATTGTCATCATCACCCGTATGCTTGAGATTTCTGCGCTCGTTAAAGGTCCCCAGGTGGTAAAAATTCATCCGGAACCCTCCACTACAGCACGCCTCATCGCCTGTGTAGCGTCGGCGCGTTAAACCTCACAATCAGCAACTTCTTGGTCTACTCTCGATCGGCGTCCAGAGGCGATCTTCTGCATCCTAGCCATAGAAACATTCGCTGTAAAATTCTGAACTTCTCAATCGTCCTTGTTCCCGTTTGCTCCTGTTCTCGCCCAGACGCGTACGACTATGGAACGCCTGTCTTAATGAACGATAAACTAGCAAAAAGCTATAGCAAAGGCCGAGAAGCGCTACTGCTTTTTAAAATAACAATATTCGTGCACATTTGTCCTCTCATTGCGCTTTTCGTGTTTCCCTGGACTATTTTTCTGTTCCTTTATAATGTATTGTTTCAAAAGGCCCACTATGTCAAAGCGGATTTCAGGCGTTACTATACTACCCCGGAATATTACTTCGATTGTCGCACTTCCCAGGCCTGATGCACGGCAGGGTCGAGGGAACACGTGGCGCCACCTGTCAGCGGTGGCTACGTTGGCTCCCAACCCATCAAAATAAAAATGTACAACAATTCCTACTAGAATCTCATGACATACGGCTCAAAATGCAGCAGAAAAAATCAAAAGTTGGTGTGTGCCTTTTCTTTGTTCGTGTTACTGCCATGTAGCTCTAAATTTCTGCGTTATGTTTCCGCGTGTGTGCACCGTGATGTCGCTAATAAAAATTACCAGTGGCTTAGCTCGGCTATGCCAGGATATATGTAGCGGGAGCTAAGGTTCAGCTGGTTATTCTTAGCTTTTCTGGTTGTCTAGGAAACGCCCCGCTATATGTATACCCCCACTGATACCTCCGCGCATGCGCACAAAATGAGATGCGCTATCAAGCTGCTCCGGCGCAGCGTTAGATTTGGCTACTGCGCAACGGAGGCGCACAGCTGGGCACGCGCCGGCGCCAGTGCGTCTGCCGCGCCTATGACGTCATGCTCTCTAATGCGCAGACCGGCAAGGCGCACGCAGTAGCGGCGTCTTCGGCGCGCCAGCTGGGCGCCGTGTGACGTCACTGCTCCTTGCGCATGAGAAGCACGGCTCTCAAGGAGCCACGTGAAACTGCTCGACCTCGGCCAGTGTAGCTCACGCTACAAAATAGCATGTGGTAGTATTTGAATAAGTACCTACTCACGACTCCACTGCGGACAAAGCAAGTGGAGTTCCGACAAACATACAAACGCATAACAGGTTCACCTGTGTATCCGCTTTCTAGTTTGTGGAAAAAAGGTGCGGAAAACGTTAGGTATTAAGAAAATAAAAAAGGGTGTTTCGCTGTCTAGTTCACCAACTAATTAAGCTCTCTTGAATTAAGGAGTGGTAATATACATCAATATATACGTATCATCCCACGGATACGCGTGCTTTCAATGTTCGTAAGCATGAGGGAAAAATATCTGAAATGAGTTAAAACAACGCAACCACCGTGACAGATTCATGGAACACGGCAACACGAAACAGGTAAACGCAACAGCCGTAATCGGATACCCGCATATCGAATTTCATTCGAATTATTCTCAAGTATGTTGTCTCTGAGGACTTGTAGTTTGGGTATTTTATAGACTAGGTTGGAAGAAAAGAGCCCAACTGGAGCTTTTCTTGCTACGTTAACAACTTCACTGAAAAACTGTGGACGCTCGCATACAAGAACATCACGAACATTTGTAGTTTTGAAACGATTTTCATAATTTGAAATTTGTCTTCCTTTCTCCTATCAAAGCAAGCTAAAACAACGGGTTAAAACATGTTTAACTGCTTTAGAGAAAGCGTCCGCACACACAGAAAACGTCCGAGAAACGACTGCTTTTTAGGACCTCGCCATAATTTGAAGCAACACTTGCGCATGTCTCGTCTACTGTTTCATCGTCCGTGCTTTTTTTGTGTTGCGCTTCAAATCATGGCAGCTGTTCACCAACTAGCCCAGCAAGAAGTTCTTCTCGACCACATTTGTTAAGACCCGTTGATCAACCAATCAACGCAGTGAAAGAAACGCCTCAAGCGAAGTATTCTCAGCCCTCCATATTCAATAAACCGCCATCGCAGTTTCAGCAGTATCAGATGCTGATTCTGCAGGACAGTAGTCAACGCCTATACATATACATTTATAAAACCCTACAAAAAATCTAATGACCTGCCATTACGAAGTTTTGGCTTCAAACTTTATGAAGTCGTAGTCTGAGCATCTCAATATGGTACATGCGAATATTGGGCCGAGATTTAATAGAGAAACAAAAAATCCAAATTCCCGTGCCAACACCTTCGGGCACCCAAAAGCAACAGAGGATTTTACCTGTCAGAAAGTTGATCGTGGGGGCAAACTTTCTGACGACAGCGACTTAGCGTTCTCCCGAACAGACATTGCGTATTACTTGTTAGATGTCTTTATTTGCGACGACTGTTCTGCTCGAAGAGAGTTGGTTGACTTGTTAGGTGCAGTGGTAGTTTGCGATGACTGACCTGTTGAAAGAGATGTTTTTGACGTAAGCGATATTTTCCGGTTGGTGTGGGTCACGTTGTCCTAGGCGTTTACCTTGCATTTGCTCTACGGCTCGAGCGAGGGAGGTAGCTTTTTTCTTTGGACACGATCCGTACGAGGGCGCATACTAACCATTACAATTCGCACACCGTGGATGCGACCATGGTGTGCAATCTTTCTAAGAATGTGGCCCAGCACACACTGTGCACCACACAGGGTTCTTGCAGTGCTTGGCAACGTGTTCGTGTCGCTGGCACTTAGTGCACTGCGTAGCGACACCCATATATTCCTCTATGGGGTAGCTATGAAACCCAAGGTATACCCGCTTAGGCAGGGGGAGTCACTCGCAAGCTCCAGAATCACTGTGCCACGTCGCGACTGTGTGACTGTACCGGTTTCATCAGGGACGTTAGGACGCCTTCGGACGTTAGGAAATATTACTCCTTCATCCTGTAGATACTCGATCAGTTCATTGTCCGTGTGCTCTCGAGGCACACCTTGTATCCAGCCAAAAGTCACTGAGTAATAGCCTGGAACCGAAACTCGGATGGTCATACCAGCGACTACCGTGACTTCTGATAGCATATTGGCCGCAGCAAGTGTTGATACCATGACGATGAGGTTTCCATCCTTGTTCAGGCAATGCGTCAGTACTTTTTCTTGATTCGACGTGACGAATTCTGCGGCTAGAAGGTTCGATGATTGATTGATTGTAGGGTTTAATGCGCCGACGCAACGCAGGCGATGAAGCGCGCCGTGGTGGAGGGCTCCGGATTAATTTTGACCACCTGGGGATCTTTAACGTGCGCCGAAATCTCGTACACAGCACGCTTCTTCTCGGGAGGTTGGTCTTGTGAAGGTCCAGAAGCCGCGTCACCGGGTAGCGACGGCGGGAAATTTTGGTGACTATCCGCTGACGTCATTTTCACGCCCAGGCCTTCCCTAATGGCATCATAAAGCATAGGCGATGATCGGCACCCATCGGACAGCGGAGACCGCTCGCGACGTTGAAGGAGCTGTTTCATGTGCGGAACCTGCCTTGCAGGCGTCTTCAGGTGATTAAAAGGTGGCAGCACGTAGGAACATAGTGCGCTGTGCTGTAAAGTAGACGTGAAAAGCGAGAACTCACAGTTAAGATTAAGCGGAGAGCCTACTGCGTTCTCCTTCTTCTTCTTCATTGCTCGGCACGTTAAATGTTGTAATTAACTGAATCTGTATAAGTTGTTTCGAATGGTTGTTGCAGAGCACTCCTTACACCCGTTTCATCGAACAGTAGTCCCCCTCCTCCCGTACTAGCTATCCCCGTACTAGTCCGCACTTAAATGTAGTTCCGAATGCTAAGGCTAACTGCTGCACTTCGTCAGTGAGTCAAGGCGTTGAGCAACGAAGCATTAAGCACGGGTTTTATCTCCGGATCAGGTCGTTATTTTTCTAACGGCGTTCGAAGAATTAAGAGTGCATGAGGTTGGGGAGACTTTCCGTGTACCTAGAGTAGTCCTTTACCAGTTATTCTGCAATATTTATCAGCCATATAAATATCGGCGGTGCGTATCGGCCAGTTGCATTGGCGAGCCGAATCCCAAATATGGGCGAGTTTCAAATGTTTTCCGCTGGTTAGGCCGTGTTCACACTGTTGCCGCAACTGTCGTAATAACTTTAAAGAATGACGTCATTTCACTTGTCAGCCAACCGAACTGCGTGACACGCCTTTTTAACGTCGATAAATCACGATATGGCTTTTGCGTCGGTGGTCTGAACATAGCCGTAATCGTGGCACCAAAATAAAGAAAAACAAATCTGCGTTTCATCCTTCATCGAAGAATTGCAGCAACCCACAAGTGTCTCAAAGCACCGTATTTTGTTTCGTTAGCGTTCTGGGCTTAGTGATCAAGCAGGCTGATAACGTCATTTCTACGCAATAACCTTTCATAAAAGAGGAAAAGTGCCGAGAGTAAGCAAAGCCAATGCCGATTCTAGAAGCTCATATCTTGCACATGCGCCGTTGACCCCCGCAGTGAGCGTTTATTTGACGTTCTGGACGTGCTGCGACTATACCACCTTCTCAAGCACAGTCCGTTATGGCTTCGGCCGGCACGCAGTATACGGTGTTCGGTTTCGACAGCCGCATAGACTGGAAGCCCACCGTGTTTGTAGATGGCTTGCCAAGGCACCGGGTTTGCAGTGCCTGCAGTATGGTTTCGTCTGCGATAGCTTTGTTACCCTGCAATCATCTCCTGTGCAACAAATGCTACGAGAGCCGCGGTGACGGAGAATGCAGCCGCTGTCCCCTGGATCAAGATATCTGGAAACCGGAAGATGTTGCGTGGTCAACGTTTACCAAGGATAACCTGCTGGGGCGTAAGGTAAGTGGAAGGTGCTCAGCCCTGTCCCCCAGAGAAAATTTGATGCGTTGTAATTAAGAGTAGTTCGGTGGTTGTTATCGAGCGCCTGGAGCGCGACAACGTTAAGAGTTCGTGGCGAAACAAACACCTGTAGGGGCGGCAACACAGGCCCAAAGTCTTTGTTTCTTTGAGAATAAGAAAACGTTTCCGCGCGCATTCTTATTTGTTGAAGTAGCTCAGTGGTGCTCCAAAAATGTGCATCAGCCGTTGTTCAGGCTGGAACAATACTACAGTAGGGGAAGAATCAATGGCCGCCGAGAGGCCCATTTGTTGGAGACGACGCCTTTCTCCGTGCGGTTGTTCAAGCACTATACAACTGTATTTCAGGCGCTCCGGAGTTGGGGAGCTCCTGATTTGAGATTTATTGCGAGCACTGTTGCGTGGCAGTTTTATGACACCCGTAAGGCATACACTTTCGTTCAAGTTTTATGCGATTGAAAACATCAGCCTCACAGTTGTGGTGAAGTTGAGATTGTTCCGGCAGCCAATATTTTATCGGTCGCTGATATTGTGCTGGAAGTCGGCATTTTACCATTCCCAGATATTGTGCCGGCTGTGTTTTGTAGTGTGTCGAAAAAGCAACAAACACGATATTTTGCTTGTTGCGACCTCGGGAACATCCTCTCGTTATTTTACTATTTGCCTCGCAGATGCATTTTCTATTGTTCAGGCTTTGTTCGCCAATTTATTTCAAGCGAACATCTAACGTAACTAGTCCTACCTAATCTCACCTAACCTAACCTAACCTAACCTAAACCAACCCAACCCAAACAACCCAACCCAACCAAACCCGGCCTAAACAAACCTAACCTAACATAACATACCAAGACCCAACCAAACATTTAAATTCAGCTCTTGAATAACCAACAGACGGAATGCCGCGAAAGAACCGAGTTTCTGTATACATAAACACAGTGAAGAACGCAAAAAAAACCCAGGGCCAACGGTAATAACAAAAACTATATATATGGGAAGATATTATCGAACGCACGACTTAACGATAAGAAACCGGAGGCACTACCACTGCGCCACGCTCGCCACAGCTGATTCAGCGCTTGGCAGAGGCAGACATACCAGTCACAATGAAGAAAGCCTGAACCGCCATTCAGAACACAGTGCTGTTAAAATATCCCTGCTGGCTAAATTGCGGGGTGCGGGCCATATATCCACTTGGTATGGTGAAAATTAGGCCATAGCCTGCTGCATACTTGAGGACTTGTCCGTTGCTCACGATGCGCATCCAACCCTGTTTGCTTCCGAATCCCACGTATTCGGACATTTGCACGGGGGCATTGATAACGTCTAGCTTACATGCTGTCCGCTTGTCACAACTCAACACTACAACGGGGTTTCAGCAGGAATTTACCTGAGTTTCTTTAGGGCATTCCCAGCGAAATCATTTTTCTGCCAAGAGAACCAAGGATAAAAATCACCGCATCAGAGCGTGAAGAAGTATAAAAATGAGGGTTAAGGTCACGCGAGGGATTTTGGTGCAAAAATCCCATTTTAGCGCAGATGGCGCTACCAGTAACGCCTGAGGCTGATTCCACAGAGGTCGAACATGTGTGTACCCGCGCATTTTTTTGTTTTTGCGCACATTTTTGAGTTTTGCACCAGTCAGGGAAAAGCCAAACGTGCGGTTCGTTTTTTTAGCGTGGGTAGTCATGGAATAATCAAATGCGAACCGAGGGCCAGAGGTAAAGGTGCCGTCAACTGGCAGCATCCCAGGAAAAGGTACGGACATGCACAGTAGAGATGTCGGGAGGGAGGGTGCGCGTCCCACTGCGATTGTTCCCTCTCCTCCCTCGCATGCTTGCCTTATCGCCACGCCACAAGAATGCCGTAAACAATTGTTAGCGATGCGGCGCGAGGTAACTGCGGGCACTGCGTGCTCGCCGCACACAAGCGCCTGCTCGACGTCTGTGCTGGCGTCACATTGCCGACAAAGCTATACATTTGTGATGCAGTTATTTGAGCAAATAATGTACACCTGGGTCACGTCCGAAAAACACATGTTCAGTGCTACCTGCTCGGTAGATTTCTACAAGCACTGAGGTGCCTGCGAAAAAAAAAAAATCGGGCAGCCAATATTGTTTAGCAAGGGCAACTGGCTTATGCAGTCAATAGGATGGCAGCAGTGACTCGGTCCTAATGTTAAATCACGACGGCCACGTTTCTGTCGAAGCTATGAGGAGGTGTCAGTCGTATCTAGGTGTCCGTATGTTCCTTGAAGGCATCATGTGCAGGCTAGACCGTGTCCTAGTTTTGATGAATGATGATATCCAGTCCCTTGATTTTGGCGGGATTTGAGGAGCAGGTAATGTGCTCTGTACGTGACCCTGATCACGGCGTCTTGTCATTGCTGTGCTGTTGTATGTCGGAGAGGGAAAATGCCGTGTGCACTACTACCGATCCGTAATTCTTGGGTTTGTAGCTTTTGCGGTCCACTTCACCAGATTTACGGAGCGATGATTTTTCCGGTGTGTAGGTTAAGCTTCGACATTGTGGACACTGGGGAGTGCTTGCGGTATTCTTCAGTGATACGTGTTTGCTGTAGGGCACCCTGCTGGCGCGGATATAACCAGCGGAGATCCAACGCATTATAAGTGTCAACAGATCGCACGTTTCATGCGGAGGGTAGGAAGACCCAGACACCTGTTCTCGTAAGACGATGGAACACACTGTGAGCGAGGCAGTGGGCGCACCTTCGTCTTTCTCTTCCCTCAGCTATCGCCCTCTGCCTGCGCCCATCCCCTTCTTTATTTATAACACGCTCCGCATCGGCCAGAAATGCAAGGACTGGCCTTGAAGTTCAGCCTGTAACCAGGGCACCTAATTTATGTTCGAGTGATAACGCAGCGATGAATGGTGTCGGACGGTTTGCATCGGTGGTGCTTGGAGCGATGATTCGCATCTGATGTCGCGTCCCCCAGTTTCTCCGGTATTCCCTGCGCAGCGCGACCATGCGCTTCGTATCGTTGTTCTTGGAGTAGCCGCTGTGGTCGTAAGGGAATACGATTAGTCGGGATAGTGCGATGTGCATCTTGATGACGAGCACGCTCCTGAAGCTGCAGTGGTTGATCGGTGTGCAAATGACAGCGGCTGCGACAAACAAAAGGAGTCTAGCATAATTATTGGTGGTGCGCTCGCCGCAATCTCTGGTTATCAATCTGTGGATGTTGAAGTGACGATGACTCCGCGCTGCGGTGTATTGGGAACCATCGAGGGAGGCGCCAGATTCGGAAGCGGGATGCCGACAGGAGCTTCAAAACTTGCGAAGGGGTCGATCTCGGCAGGCATCTGCACAGGTGGTGAAATATCTGGTGTCCAGCTGGTATGCGGTCGCGGTTATCAACGATATGACAGAAGGCGTGGCTGCTCATATTCTTTCGGGTTGGCGGGCGGACATTCACCTCCTTCCGTTGCGACTTCAAATGGGCGACTTTCTGACCTTTACGAGTGTCGTCTAAGTGCATTCTGAGGGTCGTGTCGCCAGGAGAAGAAAACTTGGGCTGGCATGGAAGCCCGCTGTGCTTGCTCTCCACAGGATCACTGAGTTCCTTGTGTTGTGTACGCGGACATGCCTCACGAGAAGTGGTGACAGCATGGTCATCGGTTGGCGAAAAAGGACGACAGGAACGCGCCAGCCTCATCGTTACCCTGCCTCTTATTCTCTTATCTCGAAAACAGCATGCTCTCACTGTCGGGGAAGACGGCGAGGCTGGTACTTGCAGGGCAGATCGGGAGTCATTTGACGCTGGGTGAGGTCCCCTGCTTTTATTGTACGTCGTTTGGTTACAGGAGACTCACCGTGAGTGGCGTTGACAGGAGTCAGCAGGCACCATCCACATGGACGAACTTATGTTGGCTGCGTGTTCGTCGCGCATGGTTTGTTCGAACTGTGGTTGGCGCGTCTTTGTCTGAACCATCGGAAGAGATACAATGTGGGTGTTTTCCGGTACGATGGGGACACCCATGGGCTCTCGATTGTCACTAGAGACACGTATCCCGAGGAAGTTCGCGTGTGTGTGTGTTCTAGTGAACTCAAACATCAACGGAAGGCCATCCAGCGGCTCGAAGAAGCCCTGGCGAAGCAGCGGAGAAAGGGACCCGACGCCCCGACCGCCAACGGCAGAGATGCCAGAGGCAGTGATGGGAGCGGAGGGATCCGAGTATCAGCAGCCTAGCCGGGGCACGAATCTTCGAGATCTAGGCCTAAAACTAATGGACCATTACCATAGTCTATAGATAGGGAGTATCCGCGCCCTGCGTGGCCGGGGACCTCCCGCACGCCGGATGTTTTCTATAAAGTCTTTTCTCTCTCTCTCTCCAGCTGGTTGGGACGTAGCCACCAGCGGCTGAATTCATAGCGGGCTTTGACAACCGGGTTGAGCAGCATGCGCGTTCGACACGAGCGTATTTTGTCGTCGAAATGCTGGGATTCGGCAACGTCTTCCTTCAGCTTCTCGCCGGTCAGGAAGTGGTAAATCTTGGCGATCAGATCGGTTTCGTGCGGAACCGGGTCCTGAAGAAGGGCGTCTATTGGCGCATTGAGTCCCGTGATTTTCTCTCGGAGGAGCCTGCGGCCTAGCTTCAGGCGTTCCAATGGAAGGGGTGGCGTTGCAAAACGAGGGTCGGCTTGGGCACGAGCACGGAGTAAGAATATTTAGGCGTTGACACTGCGCGCAGCGGCGCTGCCAGGTCTTGTTCGCCGCTCCATACACTTCTTCGGAACGCCGCCACAGTGCGCCCCGCCACGAGGGCCCGTCTGCTCGCCGAGCTACGGCAGCCGTAATGCAGGTGCTTCGGGATCGTTCAGTGGAGAGGCGTGTACGTGAAGGTTTTCGATTGCAGATAGGCACAGCCAGATTGAAAATGCTGTTGACACCAAATAATTTCGGGCTCCTTTCATTTTTATTCGCAGAAGCTGCAGCAGTGCGCGGAACAGCAGCGAGAACGCGGTCGTGCGACCCTTCCGAGCTCGTTGTCGAAACGCTTTTATTGCGAATAATTTTTTTCGCTCATCCGTACGACTCCCGAGAGCGTAGTTACTTTACCGCCTTTTAAAATAAAAGGTTGTCCTAAACTAACACGTTCGCCCATTTGAGCCTAAGAGCCTACGTGTAGCATAAAATGTTGGTTGAGCAGTGTAAATCACCCAAGTTGAGGTGGTAATGCCCGCCGTGTAGAGAATATGGTAAAATTCGTCCAACTATGGTTCTTAACGTGTCCAGAGACGTCATTGACGCTTTCGTATTTCGACTGTATCAGAAATGCTATCTCCATAGCTAGGCCCACAACCCGTGCTGTTTTGCTGTGTAGCGGGACGCCTCCGCCGTTGTATGCGCGAGGGCCCGAAACGAAGCTAAACCAAGACTATACATATGCGACATTTTAATGGATAAGGCACTGCAGTGCTATCTACTCGACGCGAAAATGGTCAGCGGAAATTTCCCAGGTGTTTCTCCATCAAGCTCGTCTTTCACGCCGATACCGACGTTGCTGATCGGTTGTCTATCTCACGGAAACAGAGGCATGCACGCCCAGATATACAATACTGACGCGACTTTAAACTGTGATTGGCGGATGTCAGTTTGGAATAATTGCAGTCGGCATGGTAAGTCGACTTGGTGACCACAAAATTCTCAACCGAATTTAGTAGGGTCAGGGCAAATTATACAGCTTTACCAACATATTATGTTAAACCAAAATGTACAGCGGCTAAAAACTCGGCCCGCAATGGCTGTATAAACATATCCGCACCACTGCCATGGCATACGGCATGTGGTGTGCCTGCGTAAATGCTTCTTGAAAAACACAAGGAAGATACCGCCATCGGTAGCCTCAATTTTTCTAATAAATTTGGAACTTGTGCTAGCTGGTTCTCTCGCACATTTTGACAAAAAAAAAACTGCACGTAGACAAGGGCGAATAAAGGAATTAAAATACAAGATCTCGTGTTTGTGTTTTCCTTTTTGTCCTTATCTATGCACGGTTTCTTTTGTCAATATTTGCAGACGCCTCAATTATTTCCTCCGTGGACCTTGTGACCCCCAGACTTTTGATATTGGGAAATTTTACTTATCAGGGAGTTCAATCGAAGAACATAAGTGTAACACTGACTGCGGCATCAGCGAAAGAATGCAAATGGTGCCAGTGTTCTGTGCGATTTGAATAATCCCAATTGGTCCTGATTTTGAGCCTTGCATTGTGGTGTGTATTATTTCCCGCAGTGGCGTATCCAGAAATTATTTTCGGGGGTTGCTATACACCACAGGTAAAAAAATAAAAAGCAATAGATCCTGCGGAGAAACAATTTTCGTTTTTCTGCTTTAGTAATGTCTGTTATTTGTTTCGTCGACTGTAATATCTGCAGAAAATACGGGTACGTACAGGGCTCTAAAGAACCATAATTCTGACACACCAACATTCTTGTTATCTTTGATTTTCCATTTTATTATAACGATTCGGTGTGGTAATGATTAAGCATTGCTCTGTCTAGGCCCCTGATTGCCCATGTATACATTCAGCATAAAGATAAAAAAATAATTTTTGTTCCACGAAAGCCATAATAGCTGTAATGTGTAACATACATTTTGAACTACAAGTCGCCTTTCTGGATGGAGAAAACACAATGCATTACAAGTGCCGTTCCGAGAGATTTGCCATCGAAAAATTGGGCCCATCTCCCCGCAAGGGGGACTCGAGTAATTGCGTCGCATAGGGGGTGGGTGTATTGCGTTAACATTTAGTGTTCGGGGAGTTGGTGGTAGTGAATGCGTTGTATCAGCAGCTTCTTGACGTAGTTTGAATGAGTCAAGGATATAAGGCGCGTTCGTAGCCTCACATTCTGTGTCGGCTTTGTGGCGCAGTGGGTAGAGCACCATGTACATTGCGTTCCGCCCGCAGGGTCGAGGGATCGAAACCAGGCGCCAGATAGTATTTTTTTATATAGTGAGAGGGAGGGGTGCGGACGACGACTGTGCGGACTACGACTACGGACGTCAACGCGGGTGACATCCTGAGTTACTGAAATGCTCCGCATTTAAAAGCAAATGGTCCGCAATGTCCGCGCACTGCGTCGCTTTGCTGTATCGCGTGAGTTCCAAAACACTCACTGCGGCACCAGCCGCAGTGATTGGTGACGAACACAACGTGGAAGCTGAAACATAATGTCTAGTCCTCACTCTGGCAGTAGAAAACACCGAAACGCAGCGTGAATGACACGGAAAGTCAGGCACGCCGCGCATCCACCGCAGCTGCACCCACAACTCCGCAAGCAATATCCGGCCCCTCATTCGCAGCGCCCCCGCGCCGCTGCGGTCTCCGCATGTACTAAGGGCGAACACGATCTGGCCGTGTTCTCCGCCGTGGCGGCCGGCGAGTGTCAACACCTAAATATTCGTATACCGGAGGCACGAGCCATGGTTGGCAGCGGTAGAGGGCGAGGCCTTCTGGATCAAGAAGCGTGAAGGAATCGAGGCCTCGCGAGCATCGTAGCTGCTGCGCCGTCAAAGATAGATTCACGTGTGCCTCGAAGACCGGATTTCGGCACCAGCATGTGGAGGACCCAAGAGACAAGGACGATCCATGCAGCCGTGAGCGAGGCAGTGGGCGCACCTTTGTCTTCCTTTTCACCTAGCTATTGCCCTCTGCCTGCGCCATTCTCCTTCTTTATGTATAACAGATGTCAAATGTGAAAGAAGGTACAGTCGCGGCCACTGATACAGAGAACACGGAGCGGCTGGCCGCGCTCCGCGGAGCGCCACGACGGGCTCCACAGGAAGTATTGCGGCGAAAGCGCAATCAGGGCTTGGGAAGGAGTAAGCTGGGCGCCGTCTGCTACGGCTCCTCCCACTTCGCCGCGAGTTATTTGTAGAAGAGCGCGTGCGGCGAAGTTGGAGGAGCCGTAGGGGACGACGCGCAGCCGGGCTGCGCCGCTGGCTCTGAATGAGCTTGCGCTGCAATACTTCGCGCGGCGCCCGCTTGGTTGTGCGAGAAGTGCAGCCACGCTCCGCTCGCCGTGTTCCCTGCATCAGTGGCCGCGACTGTACTTCAGGTTCAGCCGCGGTTGCGAAATTACTGATTGATGAGCTACTCTATAGGGTTTGGATGGTTATGTTGGATTGTGGAGCGGCGGATGCGTATGTTTACTGTGGCATCTGTGAGAAATGCTTTAACAATGTTGAGATATCCAGATACTACAGCTGGTTCAAGCTAGGCCCGTGAGAACTGACGCGTGGGACTATGGTGAAAGTACCCTTTAATATCAAAGGCTGCTAAGGCGGAAGTGCTGATTAGAAGGTGATCCAGAAGGTTTTGCCTTAAGAAAGAGGTCGGAATCCGCGGAGTGCATAAAATTGTATCGTAGTAATTTCTTCGCCGTCATTTCCATCTCGTGCTCCGTATGGATGGATTCCTGTTTGTAATTTTTGTGGCGATTGCTATTGTTTAATTTTCAGAAAACCGGAAAATAATTGGTGATATCACATGTAGTGACAGGTTCGGTTAAACTTCGACGATTTGAATAGTAGAATGGGAAGGGCATAGCATGGCTTTTGATACCTCACCCAAAGGAAGATTTAGCCTTCCATGGAACGAGTTTACGATATAGTTTTCGGACTTCGCGGATTCCGAGCCAAAGACCGGCAGGACGTGCGATCCGCCACCTCAACGCCTCATGGTGCGGACTGCCTTTACCAGACCTGGATTTATAACGTACCTTAGGCACGGGCACAATCTACTGAGTTTGCGTGGTGTTAAAGTTTCGTGGTATTGGCTTACACGCATACTCCTTTAAAAGGCGTACACTGGGCTGCCTTGCCAGCACAATACGGAGATTCTGGAACGTGACAACAACCCTGTGCAGAGAACTGCGGTTCTAATAAACCACCGTAGAGAGAGAGAGAGAGAGGGGATAACTTTAATGGAGACCAGTGATGTTAGCCGAGCCGTCGGGCTGGCTTGCTATGCTAGATGAGAGAAGACAAACACAAAGGAAAAAAAAGAAAAAAAGTGAAGACAAAAAGATGTAATTTGATGCGGCCAAAAATTTCAATCACAAAACTCTGTCCAGTTCTGTGCTCCGAAGAAACTCCAGAAGAGCTTTGATTGCACGTGCAGCCTGACTGGGACCCGACCATGGACCCAAAACAGCCCTCAGCTCAGGTCCCGCACCAAGCAGTATTGTCTGTTTGCCTTCAGGGTCACACTTATTAGCTCCTCCTTACGGCTGGCACTGTCGCGGTGCCGAACGAATTGTTTCATGGTTGAGGAAAGGTGTGATCACATGCGACTGACAACCGAGGCCAATATGGCAAGGACAGAAACCTGAACGGTAACAAAAGCTAACACCCGCTGCACTAGGCGTATTATTGTTGCGGATGGACATATGCTTATTAGCGTCTGACTTTGTTTTTAATTTCTTACGCAGATTCAGTGCTGGAACTGGTGCAATGGCTGCGACCTCGTGGGGCCGGTGTGCGAGATTGTGGATCATTTCGGTGACTGCCAGTACCACGCCGTCAGCTGCTTCCGCTGCACGCAAAGCCTGGCGTACAAAGAACTTGCGGGACATCTGGAGACAAACTGCACTATGCCAGAACCAAGTACTACAAGCATCGGCCATGGAATTCCGGATGCAACCTTCACACTATTTGCAAATACCATTGGAGAACTTCGCGACAAGCTTTCGTCTTTACAGACTTGCGTTCTTGAGTCGAAGGAACTTATATCGGGTCATGTGCAAGTTGCTAGAGATCGAATAACTTCTGATATGCTTGTCGCTGAATCCCTGCAAACACTGGACAACAGCCTTAAAGAAAACATGGGGCAGAGCCAAGTTGGGGCACACAAAACTGCCGAGGAGCTAGCACTGATTCGTAACAGCGTCGCCGCTATCATGAGTACCGTTCGTGATGTGGAAACGTTAGTAAATGAAATGAAAGCATCGTTAGGTACCTCCTGTGCAGACGATACAAGAAAAACAACTGCATCTTGCCGGAATCTACAGCAAAAATTGGATGGCTTGTCAACGTCCTGTGCAAAGTTTGAAAAAACTGGAAAGAGCATCGACGCGCTGCAGAGAACTTTGAATGAGCGTGCAAATGGCGAACGAGTTATAAAGGATAGTTTGAAACGTCTGAACGACCGCCTGAACGACGAGGTCTGCATGAATATTTCAGTTTTAGGCGAAACTGCAAAACTAGTGTCGGGACTTCCGCTGTATTCATGCGAGCCGCTCACCTGGGAGGTTGAAAAGTGGTCGGACCTGAAAAATGTAGCTACCGCAGATGGACAGGTTACAACTTGTGCCAAGAACCCTAAATTCTTCTACGGATATTTAATCCTCCCAGGGATCAAGATAGACAGTAAGGATGGAAATCTGAAACTCTTCGCGATATATCACTTATGTCAAGGAGGCTATGACTCGATGCTTAACTGGCCATTTGAAAACGATGTGCACTTAAACGTTATGAATAAAGAGGTAAAATCTATTCCGCTGTGCATCAAGCAAGCCGGCAAAGGTACGGCCGTGAAGGGGGATGCAAGGCCGACAACAGAAAAAAACGACTTCGTAACATGTTGGAGATCTCTCAACGTGACGGACGTAGAGAACAATGGATGTGTGATCGATGACAAAGTCACTGTAACGTTTACAGTGTCACGGCTGTAGCGAATGAAACTGCATTTTTTATACTATGGGGGGGAGATCGAATTACATTGAGTACTTCGTGGCCATTGGATAGACTCATGAACAACCGTTTTATAATAAAGGACTGCTGAACATCTGACGGTGTCAATTATTAGTGTTTGTCTTAAATAGAAGGCTAAATCAGTTAATTTCCTGAATGTGCATGTCGTGACGCCAGAAAGGTGGTTTCAGCTTTGTTATTACGACTTCGCATGTTAAAGCAGAAAACAAATTCGATGCAGGACAGCTACGTACTACGTAGAACAGCAGCCACCGTCAGCGCGTAACGACTCAGTTATGCGGTATATTCCAGTCTCACCTTACCTTCATTTGTAGAAACAGCGTCCGCTGTGATGCTTAATTGAATTTTGGAATGGCATCTACAGAAGCCACGTTTTGGTGATGAATCGCACCGCCACAGAGGGCTCTGTCCACCTCCTGAGGAACGTTATCACGCTCCAAAATCTCGACATCGGCGATCTCGCATTTCGCGTCCGGCTAACAAATTCCTAAAGGCTACGTAACGTTCGTTTAGTTGCGTAGATTTTAAAGTTTTAGAAATGTGTTGCTGGGTATGTTGACGTCGAAACAAATGGGCATTAGTAAATAGATCCCATTGGGCATGTTATGGCATATTTTAAAAGCTGCAAGCCTGTGACGGAAGGTCGTGTCGTTACTGGTCAGTTATCTTCAGAGGATATGTAAGATGTAGTTAGAAATATTGAGCCCAATGTCAAAAACCTTTACGTTGAGTCTAACGACGTGGCAAGCAACGCCAAACTCAATTTTCGGCAAGCGGCGGGGACCGGTTCACTGCGCTATGCCTCAGACGGTAACTTTGAGCCTACGGTTGAGCCATGGCACACACAATTTACCCCATATTTATGACTACGTCATGCGTGCGTCGTTCTCTTCGCTTTGTCTTCTTCGTTTGCATTGGTTACCAGTGCGCAAACCATCCAGAAGCTGCTAATCCAGTGCGCAAACCATCCAGAATTGAGAAGCTGCTAATCTGTATTATGCTAACTCCATACGTCCCGCATCACACACATGCAGCGCAGAAGGAAAGTATCGCCAAAGGAAGCCACAACACTCTCGCATTCAAAGCCCTCATAAGAGCCACGGAGCTCATGTTCTAGTTCTTTGTGTTGGGCTTCTTTTCTAGCGTGCGCCTGGATATTTTAAAGTACTTCGAAAGCCGCGTTCCGAGAGGAGTTTAACGTTCCTAGGTGGTTCTTTCGCACTTTTCTTGTCGCGTGGGCGTGTAAGCACAGAGCAAGAAAGACTATGCCACAAGGCCACAGAACAAGAACAAGACAGCAGGAGAAACGACGTTTCTTAACGCGGCCAGACAACGGCACAAGCACTTGGGGAGGTTAAGGTAGCAGCATCTCACAGGAGAAGAAACTGCATCTCCACCTCAATCGAGATTTTCCTTCGTGTCCTCGGGATGAATTTTAGCCATAAGTTCGTCCATCAGGTGCCGCCACCATCTGCTTTGCCGCCGCAGCTACGAAACATTGTAGTCCGCGCTGATTCTGATTGCGACACACTCTGGTCGCTCGGCGCGCGCCCGAATGGGCCGTTTCGCCTCATATACAGTTCAATATCGTTACTACGAACCCCACATTAACAAATTTTTCTCAGTTACGAACATTTTGGAAATCCCCGCCATATTGCCTAGATTTTCAGGTTAAAAATATTTCAAAACTACGGATATCCACATAGCGCATATTTCACAATAACGTACGTAATTTATTTTCTCCTCTGTTGCGGAGAAACATCAGTATTACGAAGTTGGGTGAAGTAACAGGGCCGCAACTCTGGCGTGAAACAGAAACCGCCGTTTCTGTGCGTGTTACCCCATGTGGGCTAGCTATTATCATCGCCATGTTGAGTGCCAATTTATAGTGCCACCACAGCGCTGTATTTTAATGTCCTGTATTCTAGCCAGCCAAGCCGCCTTTGCTCCTTTCCTCTCTCGCTATTTCAGGTGTTAGTCGGTGGACGAATGGTGATTCGGTTGTTTCTCACGCCATTCACGTGTGCGGGCAGGTATTTCATTGTTGTGAGTGATGTTGCTGTGAAGTTTGTGCGATATTCAACGACGAATGCGACACAGCGAAGAAGCGACAGCAGCCGTCGTCCCGACACGAACGAAGACGTCTGTGGGCCACAGAACACACAAGACGATATAGTGTGAAAAATTGATGTTTTACGCACATAAACAAAGTCCACACTTTCATCGCTCGTTGCGATGATTTGTCCCGTTTTGGCATTGCGCAGAGTGGAATCCGTCGTGCGTGCTGCATTCACCAGAAGAAAATAACCGATTTCTTCGAATAACGCTGTTTTGAGGTGAGTACAACGTTTACACTAGAAGTCGAAATTCACTCCTAGGTATGAGCACTGGTATATAGCCGCAAGTTCATAACAATATTTCAAAATAACGAATGATTTTGGGCGGACCCACGTGATTCTTTAGATCGACATTCGACTGTGTTAACCTTTTCATTCGTTAATCTTTAATAAGATCATGACATGTTCTGGGTTGTGTTGCGCATGCGCAGTTACATGTTCCTGTCGACTGCGGGAATTATAAGGCCGCTAGCAGAGCCCACTGATAAAATGGTAGCCACCAAGGCGCAGAGTTTAGAAAGGTTTATAATCTTGTTTCGTGCGTAAAAACGATCCGGCCGTTTTCAGATGTAGGTTGACGAAAGGGGCCGTATACGATCGATTCCGCAGCTCGAGCAAGTTGGTGCGACTATAAGTCATCCGACTGACCTGATTGATTGATTGTGGGGTTTAACGCGCCGACGCAACGCAGGCGATGAGGCGCGCCGTAGTGGAGGGCTCCGGATTAATTTCGACCACCTGGGGATCTTTAACGTGCGCTGAAATCTCGTACTCACGGGCGTTTTTGCTTTTTGCCTCCATCAGAAAAGCGGCCGCCGCGGCCGGGAATCGATCCCCCGATCTCGTGCTCAGTAGCGCAACGCCTTAGCCACTGAGCCACCGCGGCGGGTCATCCGACTGACCTGATCGGCACAACCGTGGGTCCAGTTGGACGTGTTTTCAAAGCGCCGAGAGAGAGAGAGAGAGAGAGAGAGAGAGAGAGAGAGAGAGAGAGAGAGAGAGAGAGAGAGAGAGAGAGAGAGAGAGAGAGAGAGAAAACGTTTATTGAAACAACAGGGACGGTGTAAAACAAGTTTTTTATTTTTTGCATGCTGAATTATTGCTCATTTGCGTGCTCAGTTTGTGAGAGGATTGTTGTGCACGTTACGTATATAGCACTATAGGGTTCCCTATATAGTTGAACATATCTCTGGAGCAGAATCCCGAAAATCAAATCCCTTTCGTCTAACGACAAAGATGATTAAAACGCGAAGCTTTCTTTCACCGCTGACCGAGTAGAACCAAAGTGCAATCTCGTGAGGGAATCATTCGTTGTCGTCTGCCCATGACTGCAGCCAGCGGTGCACGTATTAGTGGTCTCGATGCAGTGATTGCGCCCCCGTGGCGTGTTTCCAGATGCTTCGCTGCACACAGCACCCACATGACATGTGTGATGTCACTGCGCATGCTATTCTTTTCAGCGCCTGCTTGTGATCTTGTGGCCTTGATGTAGACTACTTTGTACTGGCGCTGATGGCTTGGGTTCCAGCCGCAGCAAGTATATCTCGGTTTCTTTTCATTTCCTTTCGGTTCTTCTAAATTATTTTTGTTTGTAAACACAGATCTACGTGTTATTTTTGTTATTTATAGTGATTTGGTATGTTTTAGGTCTTTAAGTTTGGGGCGCAGCCAATGATGATATTTAATTCGTTTTCCATCGCGCGAACAGACATGTCCCGTGGGTGCTCTGTGCAGCGAAGCGTTTGAAAATACGCGCCCGTGTGTCTTAAACCAAAGCGCCTTACACCAATGCAGGCTTTCCCACGTGGTTTATTGAAGAAGATGGTGATGATCACCCCGAAGTGTTTGGTACGTACCCACTCAAAGTTATTGGCCCAGAATAAAGTGTTGACAGTGCCCCTCTGTTTGATGGGCCTTTATGGAAGCTCATTGTATAAGTTGGCTTTCCTCCACTGTGTTTTGGTAGTAACGATTTCGATGTTGGAGTTAACTTTGGACTTTGAAGACATTGCTTTTTAGCCGAATAAGCGTCGTGTTTCACTCATTTTTCATTTCACTAACAATCAGCGTCACCGTCATAAAAGGTGGCCTTTCTGCAGTGCGTTTCGGTGTGAACCTTAGCAAAAATTGTGATGCAAAACCTAGTACACGTACACTGTAAAAAATATATACTCCCTACAGGTTATAAATCGTCTGTGCTCTAGTGATCCTCCTTCTAGGAGTTTTGTTTAGAACGGGTTAGGGAGGTTTAGTTTACCTCCTCAGAACAGGGTGTTTTTAGCAGATACAAAGGCGATAGGTCGGGAGTTTTTAAGAAATGCTTGGGAAAATTGAAGAAAGTTAAAATGGAGCATTTTTTACTTCCTTTAAGTGATTTTAATGTTATTTTCCGGTGGTTGGCTAGGAGTCTGTTTTTGCTTCCTTGGGGAGCATTTATATAACTTGAGAGATGTTTTAGGGGGGTTTCAGGGGAGCATTTTAGTCTTTTAATTGGAGTTTTACCGAGGTTTAGGGAGCTTATGGGAGCATTTTAATGCTTTTTAGGGAAGCTTACAAACCCAAAGGCAGGTTTTTGTCCCCCAAATGGGTATTGAGTCTTGCGAAGATTTTTATTTTCGCGCTCACAAAACTTTTTGGAGCCTCTACTGAAAGAAAGCAGTATGTTAATCATCATTAACGAGTTTTAATGAACGGTTGACACCTCGGGTGGTATTTCAAAGTACAATGGTCGCTTTCCCAATGCTTGGAATGGACTACTTGGCTTCTATTTTCTTTCGGTTAAATCAAATCTTTATTCTAACATCAACAACTACAACAGTTCTCGATGATGGGGGCACAATCAAAAAGCTGAGGCTAGGTTCCACTGGGACAGTGCCCTGTATGCAAGGCAAAAAGTAGAAAGTGCATGAGACACAAATGTCTGTATATTTCACTCAACTATGCAAATTACACACAGCTATGTAAATTTCACACAACAGTGCAAATAAACGTGGTGGTGGTTTAACTGGTTTATTGAGTGGAGAGGTTGCAAGCGAATCTGCTCCCGGCTACTCCATTTCACCAATACAAGGTCATAGACCCGGCTATACTAGTCCCCTGTCCACAACAATATCGTGAGTACTAAAAGTTGTCTGTAAAATGTCCTCCTGGTTTGGTGCTCACTGAGTCACGATAAAAATCTAATATTTCACCTAATAATATGTCGCTATTTCTGTTGAGGTAAAAACACATTCAGGGCACGAACAACCTTATTTTGAAGCCCCGCATCAGGCCATGGTCCTAGTAAAGATGCTAAACACACCACACAACGGTTATCTAATGGGAGTTTGTTGAAAAGTTCAAGTCTTTGCCGTGAATATACTATGCAGATACACAGAACTACACCGGCACATTCCCGTTTTATTTATACAAACAATAGTCAGCAACAATCAATCTGGGTGTGAGAAAAATAAATACATGCTTGATTGCTACCTTCTTACTTTCATACCTTATGAGAAGAAGACATTTCCATGCAAGAACGAAAAATGGTTGTGACATTCTTAACACAGATTTGTTTTTGTGTAATGACCACATACAAGCTGAAAAAATGTAGTTTCACACAAAGGTAATAAAATAAAAGGAAGCGTAACTAACACTAGCATTAAGATTATTGAAATTATGTTAAATCATTTTATACCCTTAAAAAGCAACCGAACAACTGATCCGACAAAATGTGATTAGATCTAAGGTCTTCCCACGACGCTCGGTACCTGCAAGTCCTGAAGCATACTAAAAAAATCTCAAAAAAGCGCGGGTCGTCCCGGGATATTTCACATTATATATCAAAAGAATACACAAGAAAACCACCATAGCTCTGTCAACAGTAAGAGAGCAAGGAAAGAAAGCTGGTGATGTGTGTCTACGCCAACAGCATCATTGCAGAACTGCATGCAGGGTACGAGGGGAACTTTCCTTCTGAAGAAGCAATGAAAACAGAAGATTCAGTTAGATCCAAAAACAGTTTACGGAAAGTCCTGCTCAAACGTTTAACAGTAACACAAATAAAACACAAGCCAGACACCATGGTAAGAGCAACCTGCTATAACTGCAACAAGTGCAGTAACCAATTTCATGCAGTAACCAAAGCTTATAAACGAGGTTTGCTATAAAGTTTAGGCCGAGTCAAGAATGCAACAGTGCTGCATAAAATTAGGTGTAAATATGAGGCTGGAGGCCTTGGGGAAAGGCCTTTGTCCTGCACGATGATGATGATGAAATACCGTAGAAGCTCGTTAGTTTGAACCCAAAAGGAATCAGAAACTAGTTCACGTAAAGTGCAGTTCGAATGAGGAAGCGGGTGCTATGAATGAGAGTTCAGCTTTTTTCGGCGTATTCTGCAACTGTAGCTGATCGCAGGCCCAAGTGTCAGGCACTACAAAAACGTGCAACTGCTTGAGCCGAACAATGGCAGCGCCTGCTGTGGCAAGTCAAAACATGCCACAGCAAACACCAGAGCGCTAGCGCGCTGGCTCAGCCAGGCAAGTGAACTTTGCACTATGTGCACACCTGCTTGTGCTTCTCACTCATTCTAGTGGGTGTCTAGCAAAATTTCGTTTGGTATTGCAATGCCTTGTATTTACTATGGGCCACTGTATATATATCCAAGTAGCAGTGTAAGCCAGTGGCTGCTAGTTCGAACTGACTGTTGTGGATACTGACCCTTTCGAATTATCGGGAGTTTTTTCCCACCGAAATACAGTGTCGAATTGGGACCTAGACATCAATTCTGGTTAAATGTAATTTTAAATTAACCAATTTCGAACTAACAAGCTTTAAATGTATGACATTTGCTTCTTTACAGCAATTAATAGTTTTTAAGCGCCATTTTTGTGCGTCAGTGGTGCATTCAAGATCAGTCTCTGTAGCAACCTCAGCTTTCATCACAGAATGTGATGTACGCCTGCCTCCAAAATAAACAAACCTAACTTGCAAGCTAACCTTAAAAGAGTACACGCCCAAAATTTTAGGGGCGAAGCTCCTAAATCCATGGGTCTGTCCATTCCTTGTGTCTCGTGGTACGTGACCGCCGCATGCTTTCGGAGATGTCGCAAAGTGGGCCGCGTTGCACGCGCAAGAACGGGCTGCAACCGGCAGCGCAAACTCGGCACCGGGAGCGCGAGCTTGTCTGTGTTCGCCAACGGAGGCGCGAGCGCACGTGCACTGCGAGGGGGAGATCACGCAAGAGATCACGCCACGAACGCAGGCAGTCGTTCTCGGAGATCGAACGAGACGCAAGGACCTTTGCTCGTTTCCTCTCGTCTTGTTCGGGCACAAGTTCGCCCTAAATAAAAGTTCTTTCTTTACCGTTGTGTCCCATCCTACATGACAAATTGTGGTGAGGTGCGGGGTAGTCCTCGATGGCGCGGGGTCTTTCACCAGGTCTGGGCCTGGGAGCATTGACTCCGAAGCCCCGTAGCCCGAGTTCCCTGTAGGGACACCGACGGTACATGTGTCCTGCCTTGCCACAGTGGTAACAGAGGGGGAGTTGATCGGGCAACGAGTCACCGGATGGAGGAGGTGGTTGTTGACAAGGCTGCGGAGCGGAGGGTGCGCAGGGCGGCGGCAGCGCGCGCTCGCCGACAGGATCCCGCCGTGCGCGAAAGAGAGGCCGAAGCATCTCGTCTAGAAAGTCGCGGTTAAACCGCGCGTCGGCAGCTTCGGGCTGAGCTCGCTTGATGCGTTTTGCAGCCGCCTCGCGAGCTCTCACTGCATCGGGGTTTGCCTGCCGATACGAGCGCTTGCTTGCAGCCCCACGAACCCTACAACAACAACAACAAACGAACAAGAACAAAATAGAAGAACAAAATAAAAGTTGATTTGTACAATGTACGCACACAGTCTTACGTCTTTCTTAATGATGTAATGGGTGAACTTTCACGGGAGGGTTACGGTTACCGATGATCTCCCCCTCTCGAGCTTCGTCCCACTTATCATCATTCATTCCGTGGATATGGCGTGATTTTTTTGTGTTACGTTTTTGTCACTGTTATGGGTGCCTAACAGCCCACTAGTTACTGAACGGCACATTAGATGGTCGGTCGCCGCCTAAATAATTTACAGCCTCGAGCAACAGGAGCAGGACTGGGATAACTCTCTCCCAGACTAAGAGCATTCACTGTCATAACCTATCCACGCACCTCCGCCAGCTGAAATGTTGCCGACGATTATGCAATGACCTAGTCACAGGATTTCTATTTCGTGAGCATTCATCAAAGCCTGGTGAACTTTTGACCGAATCCGTCACCAGTCCACTTGGTTGAGAGACGATCACAAATATGTTGAGAGGACTACTGTGTGTCTATTGCCAGCTAATACACAATCACTTGAAGGAAACAAATTTCAACGTCAGCACTACACGTTTCTCAGACTTAGAAACTAACGAAGCTGGTTTCACTGCTTTATAATAGCTTCATGTCCCATACTAGAAAGCAATCTTCCATTCTCAGAAAAATCTTCATCCTCGACTTTGTCCACTGGTCCTTTGCATTCAATACAATATGAATAAAAAGAGCTCCTGAGGCATATATTATTTTGAAACTGATCACTCGGTACCCAGCTCCACCGAATGACCACGTAAACAACGTAAACAACTATACTGATCACCCTGGAGAGGCTCTACCCGATGCTACATTACACAGCATCTATACAATATAACTGAAAAATTGCCCGCCACGCTGGCTCGGTCGCTGTGGTGTTGTGCGGCGAGTGTTTCTTCGCGACACCATAAACTGGCAAAATAGATGTAGACTGAAATGTTTGGAATGTTGGTAAAATTTCCAGACTCCAAGGGGTTAAGGAAGCACAGAGGCACAATACTAACCGCACCTAAGAAAAGCCTTATGATTTGAATATCTGCAGACTGAAATGACACTCTGAAAAATATTTTTCTTACACTAATGTGTTATACTGTGGACAAATATTACCATGTTCACTCGAATGGCGGACGGTACTGTTTTTTAAGAAGGTTGTTTAGGCAAGTCGGGGGCGGTCTTAGATTCAAGCATGCGACTTTCCTGTTATTCTTTGACATTCAACGCCATCTCGCAGCCACAGGCTTGCATCCTGCAGGTTTACAGGCTGCACTTAACTTATTTAAACGTCGTGGACACAGCTGGCAATGCTCCATGCTTGCTTGTACACATTGCCGAGTGACCAAGAGGTACACCTGTGTTCACAGCACAATAGCACTCTTCAAGCAGTGACACTACACTGGGGTTTTTAAGCGGCAGGTAGTTTTGGAGGCAAAGGGAACTTCAAACCTCAAAGCGCAGCGTGACTTCCGCTTGGTTGTGGAGAATGTGCGCCGATGGCAGACGCAGTGGAATGAACTTTTAAACTGCGCTGGCAAGCGAATGGCCTTCACAAAACCTCGGAAAGGTCGACACCGCCGGGTGGAGAAGGATGTCGCCGACTTTATCCGGCAGCAAGGGAAGGTGGAATGCCTGTGACGATGAAGATATTACACGTGAAGGGAAAGAAGATTTAAAACATTCGAGGCGTCGCGTGGACTCAGCTCAGGGCCAGCAAGGGCTCAGTCACTTATGTTATGAAGAAGGTCGGGTTCACCCTCTGACGGCGGGCGTCTGGGACAAAACATGGCCCCTGACATTAAGGAGAGGCTAGCCGCATTCCAACCCTTGGTTGTCAAGAAACAGCTGGAAAAAAAGTGGGACAGATCAGTAACCTCGAACAGACCCCAGTGTATATTGACATGGCTGTGGCATACACGGTGAATGAGAAGGGCGCTTAATAAGTGAAAGTGAAAACTGCGAACTAAGAGAATTCGCGCACCACCATGACGTCATGTTGCACAGCTGGTGGGCGAGAGCTCCCGCCCACATTATTTTTGAGGGGAAGTTTTCCAGCTGGGAAAGATTATCCTAAAAACGTTAGAGAAATAAGATTTAGTGCAGCGAAAGACACGGACGGTGAAAAGGATTGAACGAGAGCCCGTCCCGTCATTTTCACCGTCCGTGTCTTTCGCTGCGCTAAATCGTATTTCTGTAATAGGAATCAACTCACCCAGCAACTCGTCTTACTAAAACATTGTTGAGGGAGATCATGAGAATGGGTGGATGAGTGGCGCCTTCATGAAAGATTGGCTGAAGACTGGCAACGCCGTGGGCTCTGCGGTTTAAGGAGTCACTGCCGGACACTCCTAGTGCGTCCTACCGTGGTTACTTGGCTGACGCCGGCCGTTAAGTCTGTGCTTTGAGAAGGTGGCTCCGACATTGCGGTAATACCGACAGTATGATGAGCCGGCTACAACTGCTTGACGTGGCCATCAACAAGCCATTTAAGGACAGGCTGTGGAAGTGTTACAATGACTGTTTGACGCGGCAAGACCACCAACTCACACCTAGCAGGTGCATCAAGCGCGCTTCACTCAGCCAAGTAGCAAGCCAGGATCACTGAAGAATGGGGCGAAATTCTGGCCGAGCTAATTGTGCGGGCCTTCCATAACTGCAGCGTCTCGAATGCGCTGGGCGGAAGTGAAGAGAGGGAACTGTGGGAAGAGTTTAGCAAAAAAAAAAGAAAACGACAACGATGTCGGCAAAGACGACGTCGGCGAGTCAGCATTGAACATGCTTCGAGAAGTGCCGCAAGTGCAGTAAAGCGCATGACTTAGTCCCAAGTACAGCGCCTTTTTTTATTCGGCTTACATTCGATGTAACCTTAGTTTATTTTGTGGCCACCTGAATTTCGTGGGTCGGTTTACAATTAAGGCTGGTCTAAATTCGAGTAAATATGGTGACTTCGTCTTCTATAAGTTCACCGCTACAAGCAGTAGCGGTGAACTTGACTTCTTGAATAAGTTGACTTGAATAAGTTCACCGCTACAAGCAGTAAAGAAAATAAATAAACAGTTGAAATGACATTGCTACTTGAACAGGAACTACAAAGTGGTCCAGTACTGTAAACCCTACAACTTTACAGCAAATAAGCTTTCAGAATGCCAATTTCCTGAAAACCAATCTGCGAAATTGCTTGAAATGCAGCAAAACCACAAAAGCAATTTACAAGATCACTATTTATTCCCGCAGGTGTGGTTTACAATACTACTTTCACATCCGAATGATGAGACAAAGTTGGGAGAGAGATTTCGAAAGGCACTCCTCACAAGACCCCTCCAACCATAAAGTTACCATATCCACGTGAATCTATGCCAGCCTTAATTCTAGGTAGGCCCGCAAAATTTAGGTCAGAAAATAGGAGAAGCTTACCTCGAATGTAAGCCGAATGAAAAAAAGGTGTTGGGCTGGGACTAGAACATGCACTTTATTATTCTTATGGTGCTCATCGCGCATGTTCAATGCTCACTCGTCGTCGTGGTTTTCGTCGACATCGCTGTCCCCTTTCCCCAGCGCTGTCCTCACTTCCGTGCGTCGCATTCGAGACACTGCAGTTACTAAAAGTCGGTACAATTAGCTCTGCCAAAATTGCGCCGCACTCTGTGGTGGTCCCAGTTTGCTGCTTGATTCAGGAAGCTCGCGTGATGCGCCTCGTACGTGCGAGTTGTTGGTCGGGCCGCATCAACCAGTCATTGTAACGCTTCCGTAGCATGTTCCTAAATGGCTTGTTGATGGCTACGTCGAGCGGTTGTAGCTGGCTCACCATACTGCCGGGTATTACCTCATTGTCTGAACCACCTTCTGAAAGCACGGACTTAACGGCACCTGTCAAGTAACTACGGTAGAAGTGATCAGGAGTTACACCTTAAACTGCAGAGCACACAGCGTTGCTAAACAGTCTTCACCCAGTCTTTGGTGAGGGAACCACTCATCCATGCATTCTCATGGGCTCGTACGACGTTTTTTGGGAACGCTTTTCCAGCTGGAAGAGTCTAGCGCTTAAAAATGATTTATGGCGGTTACTTTCAGCCATCGGCCATGCAAAACAACATCACGGTAGTGCGCTGCTTTTCGTAGCCTAAAGTTTTGACTCGCTTGTTTTGCGCCCTTCTCATTCACTGTGGAGGCCACCGCCATATACCACTGTGTGATCGGCGTTACCGATCTGTCCCAGTCTTTACTCCTTTTTCAGTTGCTTCTTGATAACAAAGCGGTAGAATGTGACTAGCTTTTCCTCAAAGTCAGGGGGTTGGTTTTGGCACACAGATGTCCAGCGCCTCAGGCTAAACCTGATTCACTCCATAAAACCAGTCACCCAGCTACTGCTGGCCTTGAACGAAGTCCGTGCGACGCCTTAAACGTTTGCGACCTCCCCTGCCTTTGCCTGAATTATTTCTATCATCACAGGCATTCAACGCTCTCTTTGCTTCCGGATCAGCGACATCCTTCTTCACCTCGCGGTGTCAACCATTCTTAGGGCCTGTGAAGGCTATTTGCCTGGGAGCGCAGTTGAAAATTTCATTCCACTGCGTCCGCCACCAGTGCACGTTCTTCTTACCGGAACTTAACTCGCACTGTGCTTCGACATTTGAAGTTCGCTGAACATCCAAAACTACCTTCTACTTAAAAGCCACTCGCACCGCTTGGTGGACGCTGCTGTGCTTCGAACACAGGGACTTCTCGAGGTTTTGTGGCGGTGTAAGCAAGCAAGCACGGAACGCTTAGAGCTGGGTTCACAATGTTTGAACAAGCAAAATGTAGCCCGCGATCCTGCAAGCTGCAAGCCTGTGGCTGCGTGATAGCGTTGAGTCTCTACTGGTGACAGGAAAGCCGCATCCTGAAGTCTAAGCCGAGCTATGACTTTTTAAATGACGTTTTTAAATGAAGTAATCACCTAGAATCGATTAAATGAGTATCAGAGACGTGCGGGTAGCCCGACTGAGGACTTTTTGGGAACCACTTTGATCCAGCTCATTTGCTGGGTACCTGCAATAGGCGACGGACACCTAAGATGCAACGGGCCTACAAAACTAATGCTTCGCACAGCAGTTCTCTTGGCATAATAAGACCAGATGTGTGCCTAGACCAGATGTATGCTCATGCACGCATGTGCACACCACTGTGTGTGGACTTAGATTTCTTAAATATACCACGAAGCGCACAACGATTACAAACCTTCCCTGATGTCCCCCACGTTGCCTCGTATCCTCTTTAAACTTTTTAGCCTAGTCTGCCTCAAAACAAAAAAGCTTGAGAAGGTGGGATTCCGAAAATGATTTATTTGTTTCATGTGGATATTCTTTCATTTGCTCATTCCCCTGGTAAACACACGCCCATTTTTGAGAACTCGCAGCATTTTTACTCTTCATGCAATCCCAGCTGTCACCGCAGTTCTCCCCTTTTCCCACCTGGAAAATGACTGAACTGACATTACAACGGCTGTGTTGGCCCTACACAAGCATTCCGTATTCGTTACTAATCCTGTGACCTCAATGGAGCATTTGTAAATAGTCCTTACGTCATCTGAACCCCCCCCCCCTCCAAAACACAACCTTTCATCGCAATTTTTTCATGAATAGAATAAAGCAGAAAATGTACCAACGGCGTCAAATGACACGCGAACATGAAAATACGAACCTGAAAGCACAAATAGCGCGATTTCTTTCCATGCAAGCCAAAATGTCGCGTGGCTTAGTTACAAAAACAAAGTTGGGAAAAGTGGATTTCCAAACATACCAATTGCGTGCCGTTATATCAACTCTACCAACAGTATTTTTCAATTTTGCACGTTCTTGTTCATATTTTCGTGTTCGCGTTTCATTTGACGGCGATAGTACGTTCAGCACGGGCTCCAACCCAATGTTCAAATAAATATTTTCAGCGTTGCTATCACTAACAGTTCTGCATTTATTGCTTTGTATTGGGAGAGGTCATGATCAATGGAAAACCTTCAGCTGGAATGTACGGAAATGAAAGGTGGTCAAGAGTTGTGCAATGTTTCCCTGTATATATGTGTGTTTTACTTCAGTAAAGTTCAGTTGTTAGTATTGAGACTGCAGTTCGTATCTGCAATATCTTCCGGCTCTTGCCCCATAATATATGGTCTGAATTCTGGAAGCAGCGGTGAGCCACTTGTCAGACATTTACTGTCTCCCATGAATCGGCATCACTGTTTGGTATGAGCTGTTGGATCATAATGCCTACTCTTTTGTTTCTTTTCATGTTTCAAGTGACCTCACACCCGCGCCACACGTACAGAAAAAATGACATTACGTGCTTAAGGCCTTAACTTTTAATGGCATTGATTCGCTGCTACACACAAAAATTAAGAGCCATTCACTCTAATAGCATTTTTGGTTTAAAGAGTTCCGCCAAACTAATTCGCCTTCACGAACGCCTTAAATCTGCCTGCTCTGAAATACAATAGGCGCCGAATGAAACCAACGAAACTCAGCACCACCCGCCGCGGTGGCTCAGTGGCCAAGGCGTTGCGCTGCTGAGCACGAGGTCGCGGGTTCGATTCCCGGCCGCGGCGGCCGCTTTTCTGATGGAGGCGAAAAGCAAAAACGCCCGTGTGTACGAGATTTCGGCGCACGATAAAGATCCCCAGGTGGTCAAAATTAATCCGGAGCCCTCCACTACGGCGCGCCTCATCGCCTGCGTTGCGTCGGCGCGTTAAACCCTACAATCAATCAATCAATCAATCAAACTCAGCACCACCCGTCATGGTGGCTCAGTGGGTAAGGCGTTGCGCTGCTGAGCACGAGCTCGCGGGTTAAATCCCCGGCCGCGGCGGCCGCTTTTTAAATGCGAATGCATTTATTAATTAGCCGGGCGTTGTCTTGCTCCGTTGGACGGCGTGCGCCTGCATTCCTCCAGCGCGAGCGCACGTGAGCGCGCGCCTCGAGGTTCTGCCTTCGTCGTCGTCGTAAATGCGAATGCATTTCTTAGTCGGGGGTTGGGGTTGTCTTGCTCCGTTGGCCGGCGTGCGCCTGCATTCCTCCAGCGCGAGCGCACGTGAGCGCGCGCCTCGAGGTTCTGCCTTCGTCGTCGTCGTCGTCGTAAATGCGAATGCATTTCTTAGTCGGGGGTTGTCGTGCTCCGTCGGCGTGCGGCCGCAGGTGTTATCTCTCCGCGTTCCTCCTCGCCCCTAGCAACAGCTGTGGCGCGCCTAGCAACTGGAGCAGGTGGTAGCTCGGGCGGGAGTAGCGGAGGGCAAGGGGAGAGGAGGAGCGCGCTCGAGCGTGTGAGGGCGCTCGCATCGCGGAGCTCGGGCGGAGTAGCGGGGAGTGAGTGGAGAGGAGGAGCGTGTTCGGGCGTGTGAGGGCGCTCGCATAGCGGAGCTCGGCGGGGGAGAGAGCTCGCGCGCGGGGCGGGCGTGTTGCGCGGGTCTCTCTCTCCTCTCCGCGTACCCTCTCTCCGCTCGCTGCGCTCGGAAAATGTATATAAATGCAGTGGATCGCACGCCTCTCTCCGTTACTGCTTGCCGCAGCGCACTAATCGGTGCACCCAATGCATTCGCATTTCCGCACGATCACCTTCGGGGAGGTGGGGGGAGTTTTTTTGATGGAGGAGAAAAGCAAAAACGCCCGTGTGTACGAGATTTCGGCGCACGTTAAAGATCCCCAGGTGGTGAAAATTAATCCGAAGCCCTCCACTACGGCGCGCCTCATGGCCTGCGTTGCTTCGCGCGTTAAACCCTACAATCAATCACTTAATCAATCAACTCAGCACCAGAGTGCCGACGCGGCAGGGTAGCTGAACTTCGAAATAAGATGATATTTTGTGTCCTCTCGGCGGCAAAGTAGTGTATACGAAGTTCAGTAAAACAGGGCGAAAGGCAGAACGTCATGTTACATCGTTTTAAATTCTTCAGATTTGGCTACCCCTTGCAGGGGATGGCCGCTGCTGAAGCCACTTTTAGAAATGGCTCCCACCATTTTTTTAGGAAACATAATTTCTCATAATGTTTTCTTTCCAAAAGAACATTTTGAACACTTCTAAGACGTAATTTTCCATGTTAAATACCTCCAAAATATGAGTGCTTTCTGTTTTTGGTCATTATCACCATCATGCGCAATACATTTAGCTCCTTTGATTCACGGCATGTGGCACAACCCACCCAAATAATTTCATTCGGTTTCTTAAGCCCTTAAGCACTTCATGTCATTTTTCATGCTTGTGTGGCACCGGTATTAAACACCACCAACTTCTGCGAGCATGGGATTACGATCATGCTTCTACGCCACTCCTGACATTAGTCAAAAGATTCCTAAAATACCTTCATGGAACTTGACCTCATACCCTTCACTGCAGTTCTTCTGCACTTCATATGAGCCATTGCTTGGTCATATTTTTCAAAAGGGACGCTTTAGGGACGCTGAAGTATCAAATTTCTGTTTGTGTCAGTAAGCCACGAACCAGCTTGAACATACTCTTCATCGTTTTCCGTCACTAAAGCAGTAATTAATTTATGAAGCCAGAAATGAGAAAGCATCACGCGATGTCTGTGACGGCAGAAGAATTACACCATGAACCTAAAATGATGTTCAAATTTCTTGCAATGTGAGTGGACGATGCGCAAACTTTTAAGGCTCATGCGCAAGCACTTGCACTTGTGCCAACGCAATGTTTTTTTAAAGGGACACTGAAGTGAATTTGTCAAGCTCCCGTTTTTGCTTGCACTGCGTAGAATGGCTCAAATTAGCACACTTTTCATCGTTTATCCGGTTGACAAATCGGTAATTATTTTACAAAGCGCGTAAGAAAAAAAACTACCATGCGCGGTTTGCGGCGGCCGCACCAACTAAGGCTGTGACGTTGGGAGGAGGAGCGCCGTGATTGGACGATACCCAACGTTAGCAATCAAACAAGTTTCGGTTTCGGTTTCGGTTCTGTAAAACATAACCAATGGCGTTGTTGGATGGGAATTCTCAATATCTCAGTAATCATCGTACCGCGCTTCTGCCATGTTGTCGGCTGTAAAAATGCATAAAGATAAGCCTCCCAGGACGGCTTGTAGTCGTAGTTTTCACTAGCCGAGACCTACGCAGTGCATGAACGCCCTCCGCGTACCCGCAGACGCCCAAATGTCATGCGCTTTTCCCCCATATTTGGAGCTTGCCTCCCTCATGCCTGTATCGTAAAAAGCGTGTTCGCACCAGGCCAAGGGTCTGTTCATTCTGGCCTGTGCCCACTGCCTGCAAGCAGTCGGTGCTTATGGCAACAGCACGCCAACGAGAACTCGCTAGCGCGCCAGTGCCAGCCTGCGCGCGTTTTGCGAACTAGTTCGTGTAGACATGAACGTTGCGGCCCAAAAAAAGGTGAACTCAATATATAAAACATCGGCGGAAAACAAAAAAGTTAACTTACAAAAAAAAAAAACGTACCCGCGGGGATTCGAACTCATGACTTGCAAAACACTTGCAGTGACATACGTAACGCCCCAGACCACTCAGCCACGGAACGGGATGCGAAGGCCTTGCTAATATAGGGTATATATTGTACAACCGGTTTACACTTTTATTTAGTTTTGGCATTTCAAGCAGCTTAGGTGACTATTTGTTGTACTGCGCTCGTGCAGTAAGCGTCGCCCGAGTTTCCACAGTAGCTCTCGTCTAGCAATTGCATTTCGTAGACGGAAAAGCGTTCGAAGATGCGTAGTCGTGCTGCTGACCGCTGTACTTGTTCGCCCAGCGCAAAAACGTGCTTCCCGCGCCCTAGTTTTACGCTGTACGGTAAAAATATCAGTTGATTTTATTTCCTTAGTACCTATATTGACTTCGCTGACTCTTCTCCCGCCTTCAAGAGGCCTTATATTTTCCTACTGGCGTACCAGTCAGCGAAGCGTCGCATGTGCGCTTGTGTGAAGCGACCTTGACTTGGAGCTAGATACAGTGTACAAACAAACCAAGTAAAGAAAGGCACATTCTTCCATTCACAAACGTGTCCTGGCTTCGTTTCAACTAAGCGAACGAATTGCGACCAAGCAATTTTTTTTAACCTCCTTGATTGCGACGACCCGCCGGCGGCCGGCGGACGAAACGCCGGGCCGACTGACTCTGTCTGAAGGCCGGGGAGCCGTGCCGTAGCGCAGCCAATTGCCAGCTCATCCCCTCCTGACGTCACACGAAAACGCCACAGAAAATGGGCGAGCGTAAAGAGAGGAGGACAGCATTTTCGAATTAGTTTTTCTACTAAATAAAATCGCGTAAACGCGCCTAGAGTGGTCGAAACATGGCCTGGGGACTCCGGACTACAATTTGCGCTAGTAATCCCGCAATGTTTACATATCACTTCAGTGTCCCTTTAAGACTTTCCGGGATATTTGCCACATACATAAATGTGAGAACCAAAACCAGAGTTCTGGTTCTGGTTCTCTGCAACAACATGCTTAGCTTGTGTGCTTATCTTTGGTTTCGCGCACTCGCTACTTCGAGAATTGGTTTGAATACCGCTGCCAACTTGTCAGCACCAAAGTCGACAGGGTAAAACTGCCAGCCCCTCTCAGCGCATTCAGGGCGAGCAAGTATCGAACCAATCAGTGCCAAAAGACGAGCCAAGATGTAAGCAGTGGCTGAACACTCCCCGTGTCAGCGGAGGCCTACTGTAAGGCGGTTAGCCCACACTTTCAGAACTTTCCTGTCTCATCCCTGTTGTACTCACCTAATCATAACTGGTGTGTTGACATGAGGCCAATCAGTCCGTCGATTCACCACCATGTCAGCAAGCTGCAGGTGCCCTGTCACATTGGGACGCTGAACATCGGCCACCTCCGGGCGCTGGTGTGTGCGCATGGACGGAACTTGCCTATGCCGCAATCGATGTTGCTGCGCAAAATCACGTACAACCTGTGTCAAAAGTGCTTCGTGCACCTTGGTTCTATGCTTTCCACAGAATGTTTGGTTGATTTTAGATGCCCTATAGTAAACTCTATCCTCCGTTGGAGTGACCTTATAACCCAGAAAACCACTAACGTCTCTGCGACATCCCAAAAAAATCCGAAGGTCTATGTCCCAGCAGTATATTTATTAGACATCCGAACAACATGCAATATTTTAATGAAGAATTTTGGATATTAAGATAATGTGGCTGGTACCTTATATTCGGATGTTATTTCGACTATGTTAAAGACGTTCTCTCGATGTTGCTGCTACTTTATTTGTGGATGATATTCAGACACTTTTTGGTGACGTAGTTCGGATGTTGCTGGTATTTTAGTTTTTTACTTCGTACATGTTTGTCGCACTTACATTTATGTTAGCTATATCTGCTATACTTTATTTTCAAACTCCTCAAAGGCGTACTTTTTTAAGGTTACCTAGGGGTTTTGTATGTGAATGTGCGAGTTTTGTAATCCAAGAATACTGCTTTTTCGGAAATTTGAATGCAGACGCCACAATAATTAACTTAGACTTATATATATCTGAAGAAAATTTGGTGCTCACAGCAGTTTCTCTTTAGTGAAACCACCATTTTGCTTGGTCGTTCTACCTGCGTAACGAAAATACGAATGCTGGCCTAGCAAATCACTGGCGACACTGTTCATCCACATATGTTAACAAAAAAATTTCCCCAGCTTTTACCGAGGATGAAAGGCTTGAGGGACAGGAGAGCTGGAGGGCTCTCTCCTGGTCACTTCCCTCCCCGTGCGGACATCTTACACCGCAACGGCGGCAGAGGCGGCAATAACCCTGGCCCTTATCACCAGGCCGCAATCACACATTATAATCACCGATTCGAAGACGGCCGTTAAAAACTTCATTCGCGGTACCAGTTAGGCTACGGCTCTCATAATTCTCCAAAATCCCCCTACTCAACCTGTCGACATCGTCTGGACCCCGCCCCACACAGGGGTGGGAGGCAACGAGGCGGCCCACAAAGCAGCACGAGAACTCACCAGCCGTGCTGGGCTCGCTCCTGCTCTCTACCACGATGCTCGGTCGGCCCGTGATCGACTGCTTTCGTACGAAGAAGGCACAAGGCATTACCGCATCTCCCGTTACCGCTACCCCTCTGCCCAGTCATCCCTAACGGACGCCGAGGAGCGCCTATGGCGACTCTTACAGACAAACTGCCTCGCCAGTCATTCCCTCCATCAAAAGATCTATCCCTCTGAGTTCCCTTCACCCAACTGTCCTCTCTGTGACTTCCTGGACGCACTAACCCAGGTCTTGTGGGCCTGTCCTCTTAAACCCATTCCCCCAATCTCCAGCGTCGAGCAGGGGGGGGGGAGGGGGACGGGCTGGACTGCTCGCAACCGGGGGTGCAGCTACTTCTCGTTGACCGAGCCGGCAGCCACCACGCGTTCCTAGCCAACTTGCTCGGAAAATAAAGTGACCTCTCTCTCTCTCTCTCTCTCTCTCTCTCTCTCTCTCTCTCTCTCTCTCTCTCTCTCTCTCTCTCTCTCTCTCTCCCTTCGTCGAAGACTCTGCTGTTGCACCTGACATGGATTTCCGAACTTGCTGTCGAAAGCTCTCCATGAATGGCCGGCCCGGATCGTTTCGACCGCTGGCTTCAACAAGGTGGACCGTGTTAGCCCGCTCGGGAACCGGAGGCTACCGGGTTCGCGAACACGGCGTCTGCAGCGCGAGCTGTTCGGTGCTCCGCACTTCCGGTACGAGCGTGCGTGAACTGGCGAGTAGAAGAGCACGCGAGAGGTCACTTCACGAACGCTGGGCAGAGTGTTCTCGAAGGGGAAGTTGTTGTTGTTGTTCCTGGTGACCTGGCACATACCCACGTGGGGGATTGGCCAGGAATCGGACGTGAAAAAGACTAATGCACCCGCCTAAAACACAGGAAAATTATAAACCTAGCGATTTCTACGCAGAAAGATAGAAAATAGAATTCGTTGAAATTTGTAAGCGGAGTTTGGGACAGAACAAATGGGCCTTTTGGACCGGTAAAAATACCTGCAAGAATCAAAGCTAACCGGACAGGCGCCTGGTCTCGGAAAAGTATGCATGAATGACTGCAGCCACCCCTCGGTGACAATTTATCTCAGTGATGTGGCCCCAAAAGATAGTTGTACGGGCATGAAAATAGGCAGAACAATTCGTCGCAATGGCGTGGCAAGATGACGTTGTCTCGTCATTAAAAAACCGCTGAAATGCAATAGGAAGGGCTCTAAAGTCTCCTGATTACCGCAGACAGCACATCGGGTGGAGGAGGCTAGACCAGCACGGTGCAAATAAAAGTTGAGTTGGGGGACTCGACATCTGAAGCTAGTTAATGTGATCTCGCATGGACGAGATTCACAAAAACGGGTAATAAATTATGTTTTAAAAGGGCATAATCCTCAAAATTATTGATGATCCCTTTTTGCACTCCTGCTAGCTGTTAATAGGTACGAAACCTTGCTTCTGCTACAATGAAGGTAATAGGGCATAGGTCAACTGCAGGGCCATCCAACGACGATCGCACCAAGGAATCACCCTGTTTATTAAGCTGTAACCCTTTGTGACCTGGAACCCAAATGAGGCAGATGTCCCGCAAATGGGAAGGCACAAGGAAGTTGAAAGTACGAATAAGAGCGGAATTTTCGGACGAAGACAGAGCAGAACAAACGGATAAGGAGTCAGTAATTATTGCTACATTAAAGTGCTGCGGAGGTACTTCTTTTAAGACCAGAACTGCTAGTTGTATGATGCCGGGTGTTCGTCACGAAGCTCACGCTCACGTGCACTCGGTAATTTCGTTTCTTTTTTGTGAGCCTCTCACCTGGCGTAACCCCACGCGCAAGCCTGCACGATGCCAAGCGCTCCTCACGTGAAGCACGCCCACATGCGCTCGTATTTTCTGCGCTCAGTATTTTCTCTGTTGTGAGCCCCTCACGTGGGGGAGGCCCATGCGCAAGCCTGTATGATGCCGTGCACTCTTCACGAAATGCACGCTCATGTGCGCCCGGCCTTTTCTTCTGTTTTTTCTCTTCATGGGTGCCGCAAGCAAGACCATAAACAGCCCTATACTTTGAGGATGCGAAATTTTAGTGAAAAATATCAAAAGGCATTTTTAAAGTCCATCTGGGTTTTTCTGTTAAAAAACGCTATTCCATGTGTTGAAAGGAATTCTAGTAACACCCAGCCGAACCTACGGGCTCGATTGGAGGTGCAATATCCCGTTTGAAAAAGACATGACTGAATTTAAAAATTAGCAGCCCTTTAAGGCTGGCAGTTACGTTAGGATTTTGTAATATTAGAGCATTTATAACTTATTGACGTTAATTTCAGTCCTCAGCGTTACTGTCCCACCACTGGAGCATCAGAATTCATACCACAACTTTAGATAGCTCGTTGTGCTTGAAATTGTTCCATTTCAGTTTTACGGTTTTCTAACTGTGCACCACTGTTTAGCTTGGTCCCAATATTAAAATATTTTGGGACACAAACTGGGGTGGTCGCTTATTTAAGAGGTGAAGTAAACATTTTATGGTAAGTGATCTCAAGACGGCATGCACTCCATGCATTGGGCTCAGCTATTTCCCATGGCTTAGTAAAAGTATATGCTGCCATAAAAAACATCAGTGTTCATGTATGTTACGCCAAAATCTGAGAACTTTTTTTGTGCCTTAAAATTCAGTAGAAAAAAACTACATTCTTAAGCGTCATACACGTGTGTTTCACGAATTCTAAAAGCAAAAGGAGCCGATAATGACGCAAGCGCACTTCCCTGAAAAAAAAAAAACGTGTGCTGCAGTCGGGATCGTTCGCGAGGCCTAATACGCTGCTTGGATAGAAAATGCACATGCCTAGTGTTAGTTTATAAAGTAAGACGTTAGTGTTAGGCGTTATCTTTTCTATTTAAACTTATACACACATAATATCTTGATATATCAGACATACCACCTGCGGGGTTTTGATTCTGTTGTTTGAATTTCGCGCCATTTGTTTATGCTTGGCTACTCGAACTTGCAATGCAAAATTTAGGCAAATAAAGCATCCAATTTATTTTAATTGAGTGAGTAAAATTCCTTATAAAGAACGAGTTTTATTTGAGGCTCGAGTTTCGCGGCCAACAATGTTCTTTTATTTGTATAAGCCATGAGCGCCGTCTCCTTCATTATCTCTGATACCCAAAGTGGGGCATGAATGGTTCCGGTTGTTAAGATATAAACTATATAAGGTACTCACAATGTGTACGAACGCTGTAGTTTGTACAGTTGAAAAATTCATTGTTTATATGTTGTTTTGAGGCGGCAAAATAACGACAATTCTATAAATCCAGATAATATGAGCCAATAGAATCCACTGGTCATGACCTTCAAAAAGAAACTATAGTGCCTGGAATATTCTAGGCACTATAGAGCAACTGTCAGGTGTGTGCTCCGCAGTTCAGTTTAAACGTGTAACAGGATGATATCCTTAAATTTTATTCAAATGCCTACTGTTACAACTGTGAATGAATGAAGACTGTGTACAGCCGTGTGAATTATGTTGAGAGCTCAACTCGTCCGCAAGTGTTCAGCGAGTCGCCAGTGCGCCGATAGTTGTCACCCGATGCAACACTGTTTAGACCGTTGCCACGTCGTTCATCGCCTTCACCTCGTGAGTATTGTGCATCTCAACAACATTACCTGTGAAGGATCAGGCTTTATTAGTTTTGCCAGTATATCTATGAAATGGCATATACGTTGTACTTTGTTGCTGGCGTTGTGTGAAACGTGCTTCGAAAGAAAGCGGTAGCGTTATAGACGGGACGGAGCGATAAGTAGATAAACATTTGTGCTTTGTTTCGTTAGTTTCCGCCTCCTTCCGCTCCATTGGCTCCCGCCTTCTCTTGAAGTTATGTACAAACCACTCCAAGTTCAAACTCTTTTGAAGCGTTCCTCAACGAAAACGGTTGTTGGCGACGCGATTTTTAAGAGATTAACGGCTCACGCAGACGAGGACATAACAAGGAAAGAATAGGACAAAGCGCTAAACTATAAATGAGTTTTATTCAGACAAGAAATACATAAACCGAGAAACATCCGATAGGAATGGCAACGCCAGCTAACGTAAACATTTCGCGCACTGCCAGCTAGACCAATTGCTCCTACTGGCGACGCGATGCTGATTTGCCATAGTGGCCTAGTTGTGACGACGTTTTGTCCAAATTCTTTAGGCGGCCTGGTTTCCCACTCGTGCCTAAAGGCACAACGTCTTTGAAGTGTCTTGGGGATTGTTTGTGTTCGCAGCATAGAAGACGACTTTTGTACAGTCAGGAAAAAAAACATTAGAACGCACAAGGGTTCACCAGAACGGCGAAACCCGATGCGCGGCAGTGATGTAATGAACACGAGTGGCTGGCTTTTCCATTTTTGCATCCTGTGTGTATATATTTCCAAGACTTGGGCGAAGAAACCGTAGAACGACAAAATCAGTGCGGTGTTACTCGCTTTCAGTCCTATAGCATTTTAGCATAAGCAGCTTGAAAAATTGCAATCGTAACATTTGTGTTTTTAGCACACCGTTCTGCCCAACATAGCAACCTGGTTTTTGCACAAGTTGGTGTCTCTTTTATGTCTAGCACAAAGTGCAAACGTAAAACCAAACTCGTAACAAGACTGACTGCCAACTTTTCATTGGGGAAGTCCTATCCGGAATAGCATGTAATGCAGTCAAGTCACTCCACCTATGCAACAAACAAAGCCTGCTGCATGCCATAAAATTGAGCCCGTATCAAATGCAAATGGCGTGTATCACGTTTTACTTCACGTGCATCTTGTTTGCGTCTTGATTTTTCCGTCTGCCAGTCATGTTTGTTGCTTAAATGCCACCCAAGCACCCAATTCGTTACATTTTGCGTGTGCTGCATTACCGAGGCATAGATTTGTTAACTTGTTTTTCTCATGTAGCTCCTGGTGCAAGCCAATGCAATCTCATGCCGCACCCTGCACTGCATTGTAGGAATTATGCGGTACGTGTTCTTATGTGGCCTAATTGACTGTGCATCAAAGCAAAGTTGAATTGTAAAAATATTCAGCTTGCTTGGGACCAGGGCATAGTAGGTGCAGTAGTAGCCGAAGTGAGTGGGGGAGATCGATTATTTTGCTTTCATTTCCACCATTGATTGATTGATTGTAGGGTTTAACGCGCCGACGCAACGCAGGCGATGAGGCGCGCCGTAGTGGAGGGCTCCGGATTAATTTTGACCACCTGGGGATCTTTAACGTGCGCCGAAATCTCGTACACACGGGTGTTTTCGCTTTTCGCCTCCATCAGAAAAGCGGCCGCCGCGGCCGGGAACGGAATTCATTTCCACCAGGTTTTTAAGCAGTGCCTCTGCCACCACTGTCACATGGCCGTTGTTTGCTTGAAAACGTAAAGGCCAGTGAAAGACCATGAGCAAAATGCACTTAATTCAATGAAAGCCTGCCTAAACAACTGACTACAGTCGAATTCAAACCTCGCCAATTGGAATGCAGTGGCCACTGGAAATTTAACGTAAACAGAGTTTAAATTGAGGGAAGACTATGTATGAATGTAATTTTGCAATAATAAGTTCTTGTACTTTGATACGTACGGCTGTACAACGTATGCTTCACCGAAAAACGTAGGACAAACAGGACAAGCGGACAGGACAACAGGAGGAGTTTTTTAGTGATGTGCATTTTGAAGGTTTAGTTATGCCCAGCTCGCCATTCTGCTGCAGGATGTATACTTCCATGGAAATGACCCTGTCCGGGTTCGTGCATGTTTTCTTCAGCCACATTTTGTGGACATGGCTTCATGCGTGTATATATTGTCACTTCAATCACCCAAGGGGTTAGAATGCACAGAGAAAAGTATTTTGCAGGTTCAGATGGGACCTGTATGCTGGGCTAAAATGTCCTCAGTCACCGTTCACGAAATATAATTCTTATGAATTTTGGTACCTCACGTTGGCCATCATAGTTAGTTTTAAGGTTGTCTTAGTAGTGTCAGTGCGGACATTAATCATATGGTTAAATCCTTGTTGTAGCGAGCACAGCCCTCGCCGCCAGAAGCCAGGGGCCCTATAGCCTCTGCTGCGTTCCAGATCGGCCGTGGGTTGAAAGCCCAAGCTTCCTTGCCCAGTAGGCCACCGGATTCTCGTTCCAAAGTCTGAAGCTGAGAAAGCATTTGCAGGGGGTCGCACTCCAAGATCGCAGCCTGAGGTGTCATGAAGCCCTGGCGAGGGTCAAAGGAAGCTGGGGTTCGTTCAAGGAGCAAAGCCTGCTCTTCTTTTTCTTGTTCTCTTTTCGGTTTCACATGATCCCTCGCATTCAATTCCTTCAGATTGGCCCTTAGTGATTCTGGTGCTTTTTGTGTTACTCTTTGGTTGTTTTGATTACGCTGCTACTTCTTTAAGGGGTTGCTCATGACATATGTGTCGAAACGTAAAATTCAAATTCAAAATTGAAGGATAAAATTGAACCCTAATGGGCTGTGCTGCATCAGGCTTCACATGTCAATTTATAGAGTAGTTATGCCTATTGCAAACGTAAGTGATTAGTCATTAAAAAAATTACACCATCTTCCCGTGGGGAACCATGAGGAGGAATCGAAGCATCATGGGGGTTCCGTGTAGGTTCCATTGTGTTGCCGTTATGTTGTTTCGGCTTTGTTCGGCCTGTGTACTGTACTGCAAGAAGAAATGGCGGATTCTCGTTCTGCTCGCGCTTCTGGAGCTCGCGTGCCTGGGCGCGAATTGTGCTGGCAATGATGATGCAGTGGAAGCGCGGTGACACGACAATATGAATATGATAATAAAGACGACGACGACGACGACGACGATGATGATGGTGATGAACAACCTTCTTTGGTTCCCAACTCAGAAAGAGACGCACGGCGATGGAGATCCCACAAACGCCTCCCCTCGTCAGACAGCTGCCTGTAGCTCTTGAGCCTCTACGGCGTCCAAGCACATGCCCCATTCGCGTTCATGGTGACGCCGTTTAATTATGAACGAAAACATACAGCTACTTTGAGAATTTCCTTCTAACACGTTAGCATTCTTAACCAAATTCTCATTTTCGTGCATATAGAGAGCGTTACAAGTACGGCTGGTGCTTTAGAGTTCTCGCCAATCTGCATAATAAAAATTAATGAAGGACATAAGGTGCGTTCGTAGCACATGATCTCGTCTTGCTTTGTAGCGCAGTGGGAAGAGCGCCAGGTAGCTCCCGTTGCGGCCAGAGAGCCGTGGGATCGAAAGCGGGTGCCGCCTAACTTTCTTTCTATGGTGAACTCCGCTGACGTCAGCCCAAACGCTGACGGGGCTGAAGAGACGCGCATGCGCAGTACAGTGCGGACAGCGGACAAAGACAACGACAACGAGGGAGGGAGGGACACAGCCCCGAGCATGAGATGCTTCGGATCTAAAAGAAAAGCCGTTCTGAGAACTCCTGTGTCACAACGGCTCGGGGTGTGACCGGTGCCATGCCGTCCAGGCGGGGATCTGGCCTCCAACCGTGCACGATTGTTGTCGTCTCAGGACATGCCTAGACGAATATGAGATGAGCTACAGCTCAAAGATTGGCGTCTGCGAGCGAAGGGCCATCCGCTGAGAAACCCGTGCCTCAACGTACATTGCGCAGTACGGGGCCAACTGCTGGGGAACCCGCGAGCCTACATACACCGCACAGCAATCCTTTGGGTGCATGGGTTTGCGCTCAACCCGCACATCAAAGGCTCAAACCTGTATTGACGCCTGCTCCTGTAGGCCTTCATTGACCATTACCTGCCTGTCGACCAACCTAAGATACTGCTACACCTTTGAACAGCGTCTGGCCAAGACTCAGTCTTGAGGCTATGGCACTACAACTGACATAGGAGTGAAATGGCTATTTAAGATTTCCTCGCGTGTCGTGGAGGAGGGACCTCAGTTACGAATGACTGATGGATCATGTGGTGATAATAATAATTAGCTGATTGATCTATTGGTTGGTCTGTTATTATAATAGGGAGGTTTGGTTTAGCGCACACAGCAACTCTGCACACGAAAGGAACTTCGGCGGACGAGTATGCGCGCGCACAATGCAACGAAGCGTCATGCGTCCCTGTGTTCAATTGCTGTGTTGTGACTCCTCAAACGTTGCTTAGTGCTTGCAAGCTAGATCCAATGCACACTGACGGCACTCGGGGAGGTGGGGAGGAGAAGCCATTTCTTTGCCGGCCTCAGAATGTTCACTGTTCAGTGCGAAAATGTCCAAAAATGTGGCCAGTACAAGGTGGCACGCAGCACAGGAGCTGGTGCATGGCATATACTGCCTGCAATTCTTATTTAAAGGCGGCACCGTGTTAGTTTTTCTGCTGATGATAGGGTGTTTAGTGTTGCGGTATTTTGAAATTACTCGTGTATTCGTGCTCGTTTGAATTACTGTGAATTCTTGCGCATTAAAATGTACGTAATGTCAGCAAGACCAAAGCATCAGCTTGAATACCTTCAAAAAATTTGAATGAACCAAATTTGATACTACATCTCAACACCCGTCATACCTTCCTATTAAGGCGTTCTGATGTTTAAAACGCAAAGCAAATGATCCAGCACCGAGTGTGTTCGACTATTCTGTATACTTATCTGTTTAGGGGATGGGTGCTCCGCTTGCACTATAGCAGCAGCTAATCAGGAGAAAGGGACTGGTCTTCACAAATGTCAAAATGCATAATGATGGAGCATACATTTTTGTTTTTAACATATGGGCTGCAGGTTTCGATCAAATTTGACGGACTCGCTGGCTTGTTACAGAACATAAGGAACAAGACTTGACTTGAGGTATGCTTCAGTAAGAGAAACAATCACACATGCTGGTTTTCAGGCTTCTGTACTGAGAATGTGGTGCAAAGTGTCACTACGTTTGCCTTACATGTACACTATTTTTAACTAAAAAAAGTCTGATAACTGCTGCCATGCAGCTTGAAAGGCCCCCTGATCGGTACTCCCATGATCACCTTCAAATTTATTGGGACTACACAAGTACGCATTAGCAATCGGCTGACGTTGACTAGTGCACGAAGTTTTTGTGCATTTAAGAGAGGGAGAGGGGAACCTTCTTAACTCTAAAGCCCATAACAGTCTTTCTGAATAGCTGAGTATCTTGCAGTTTCTTAGAGTACAACTGTTGATTGGATGGCCTCAGCGAGACTTTATGCTGCAAAATGTTTCAGACTGGAGTATCCTCAGCATGGGACTGCTGAAAAATGCACAAAAGCAGGAAAACCTGTCCTTTAGATTTTGTAGCTAACTCTCATTGAGTGTCAGCTATTAAAGATCAGCAGTTTGTTGCTGAAAATTGGAATGTACATGACGATATATTTCATTTCCAGATTATTTCTCAATGTAGGGTGGTTCTCTTTGTGGTGAGCTTTTTATTCAGCCTTTTTTCACACATGATTTCCAGTCGAACAGTCTCCTACGAAAAGGTGGAACAAAGCTAAACCCGCCGTGCATGGATGCCTCACAATACTTAAATGCAGGTTTGTTATCAAATTTAGGTGCTTCCTTATGAGCTAACTCCGTTCCAAATGCTTGTGGTCCTTCATGTGATGCTGTATAGACCAGTGACAATCTCATGCTGCTAGAGACAGCGGCTCTAATTATTTTAGGTATCTTTGAGTACTGAATACACCTTCAAGACTTTAAATCTAGTGCTCATTGAAAAGCAATGTTTTCAATTGTACTCCCTCTCATCACTCTATTCGTTGGCTAACGTTCATGAATTGTGATCAGTTAAACCAGCTCTCAGCAAATTACTAAGTCTATTAATAGAGCATGTCACAAGAACAAGTAGAAGTAATTGCGATGCAGCTGATGTCCATCAACATAGAACAGAGTGCACCCAGCTACTGTAAACCTGTTAAAATTGCAAGTTGCGTTTTCATGCTCTTGATTGTCCTGGAATTTCTTTTTGTCCTTGGAAGACCTTAAACTTTGGGGTTTCCGCACGGCCATGTTGTGTGAATCTTATATTATGGGGGCTCATTGGGTGTGATCCTGATAAACCTGATTTATTATTGCTTAGTGCAACACCGGCAGTGCTAACTCAAACTGCTGCTCAAGGAACAGGGGAGCTTGCATCCGCCACGTTTTTTTTTTGGTTTGGCTGGCCTCAACTTCGAGATTGGCGAAAAGCCTTACGTTGCAGGCCACACTGAGGCTAGAGCATTGCCACCTACTCCAAAGACATATTACAATATCTGCCTACATAAATGAAAATGCAGTTACATGACGAACATAAATATGAACTGGTGAATTTAGTTGTATTTTACTTTCCTTTTCTGGCTTCATGTTCAGAGGGATGTATTAGCAACACAATCAGTTCCAGCCTGGTAGCCTGAGCATTGTCTGTTTGCCGCACTGCGCTTTGCTTATACTTGGTAGCGAGGGGCACCGTCGCACTAACGCTTTGGCTGGACTGGTTCTTTCTTTTCTTCCTTGGTCCAGACGTGCGTGAGCTGGTTCTGCACCATCCTTTTGGAGGATCGGCCAAGCCCTTTAACTTCACCTCACTACATATACATGTTGTCGATTGTTGAGAACTCTGATGTGGAGATGGAAGTGGGTCAAGGTGGTGTAGGGGTTGTGGGCAGTATGTGGGGAGGAACATGACTTGGCCACATTAAGTCTTGCTGTCCATACAGTTGAACCAACAACACCCCAGTCGTGCCATTGCATAGGACGCGCTGGGGGTTGTTGCACAACTTTTGGACTGTCAGTTATTTGTTATTTTTACATTCTTCATGCACGTCAGACAGGAACAGCGCTGTGACAGTGCTGTGTCAGTGTTGTGTCTATGCCCCTTTTTTCTTGTTTCTGTGTTCTGTGCATGAAGTATTCCTCAAAAGTGCATGCACGGATACAAGTACAGCGCCAACAAGACACGTAAGCAGTATAAACTCACAGGATCTAGCTTACATTAGGTAGTGTCGACTGGGGGAATGATGAAAATGAGCTGGCTAGAATGAAAAAGGTGACAACAACAAATTATTTAACGCTAGCATGCCCTAAAATATATATCCATCCGAGATCCCCCACCAACCCGCCGCGGTGGCTCAGTGGCTAAGGCGTTGCGCTGCTGAGCACGAGGTCGCGGGTTCGATTTCCGGCCGCGGCGGCCGCTTTTCTGATGGAGGCGAAAAGCAAAAACGCCCGTGTGTACGAGATTTCGGCGCACGTTAAAGATCCCCAGGTGGTCAAAATTAATCCGGAGCCCTCCACTACGGCGCGCCTCATCGCCTGCGTTGCGTCGGCGCGTTAAACCCCCACAATCAATCAATCAATCCCCCACCTGTTACAAAGGGGCAGCCGTCAAACTGTCATAAATAATTAATTTCTATTTGGTCTGTGCCCACTGTGGTGGCGTTGATGCTTTGTTTGCTTTCTTTTTTATGTGTCAGTTCGTGTGCAATCGTGATCAGGTGATTTGTACATCCTATGTAGGATTAAAGCCATTGCTGCCTATTTATGGTTTGTGTAGGTGGATTTGCCAAAAATGCAGAAACATGGGACGCCATCACACGTGTGGTGTAGACAGAAGATGAGAATTACCGCAAAATCTAAAGTCGAATTCAACAGCATTAGGACACAAGTGGAAAACAAGTTAAAAGATTTGCTCTAAGCTTCAGAATTTCATCTAGCCGGATGAAACAGTATGTGCAATCTTCAAAACTTCGTCTAGTTGAATGAAACTAAGTACAGTAAAGGAAAGTACTTTCTTTTGTTTTCTGCAATAAAATTTAATGTGTGCAAACTGGGTTCGTACTGTAGAACTTTTGTGAAAGGCCCTTTGAATATTATTGATTTTTTTATAAAAACTGTATGAAATGGTACCCTGCTTCTTATGCTATATTTCAGAAAATATAAAATTTTTCTTGACGTAATTTAAATGGGCCCTACAGGCCGAGACCTGGTGTTGTCTTTTACTGGTGAGCAGATTTTTTATTTGTTGGATTATTCCTCTCTGATCCCAGCTGCTGCCCACATCTTGCCTTCACCTTTGTCTGCATCAGGCGGGGTTGCCTCTGCCACTTCCCAAGTTCTACTGATGGCCATGCTCACCTCAGTACCACGGTTGTTTACAGGTGTGTATTACCATAGCCTTCTTCATACTTTCTGCGCCTGCGACGTCGCCGGGAGAACAATAGGAGGGCTCCGTCGCTCGAGTTGCGGAGAGCCGCCGCTCACTTTGGTGTGGGCGCCACTTACGTAGAGTGCCGCGGCCGTCGGCGCGCCGATGGCGAGCGCGCAGCAGTGCCGGCTTGGTGCCGGCGTGCGCGCATCAACGCACCGTTATAGAGCTCTCTTGCTTGCAGTTTGCGTGCTTTCTAACAAAAACTGTACCGGTGGAAATACAGGAAGAGCCACAGCCTTTATTCAAAGGGTTCAAGTGGTGCCAAACGTAAGGGTAATATTTAATGAGAGAATCGAGCCAACATCGTGCGTAGCAGCACGACGACAGACTGCAGTGGGCACTGTGCGGAGTTGGCTGTACGAGTACCACGACCCAAAAAAGAACTACAAAAGAAGGAAAATAAAATGCTTAAGTGCACATAAATGTGCTGTTACAAACAGCATCGCATTTTTTGTTGGAGAAACCCCTGATGGACGTCGTGACGCACAAGTCTTTTTTTTTCTCCAGCGTGCCGCATATAATTAGTGAAACAAATGAAACAGGCAGGAAAGCATATTAAGTTGAAATGAGTTGCAACCCAGTGTGCACAAAACAAGACCAGGCAACTGATTGATTGATTGTAGGGTTTAACGCGCCGCCGCAACGCAGGCGATGAGGTGCGCCGTAGTGGAGGGCTCCGGATTAATTTTGACCACCTGGGGATCGTTAACGTGCGCCGAAATCTCGTACACACGGGTGTTTTTTGCTTTTCGCCTCCATCAGCAAATCAGCCGGAAATCGAACCCGCGACCTCGTGCTCAGCAGTGCAAAAAACCAGGCAATTATTCAGTGGAAACCAAAAAGCACTCAAACATTTTATTCTGAAGAGCAAGAGGCAACCAGTAAAGGCTGCTTTTTAAAGCTTTATATACTTTCTGCAAAGAGGCTTTTTTGAAAATGACTTATACACGTCATTTTTGTCGGGAGCTGCAGAGGCATAGTTCACAAGTAGTGGCCTGATAAATCTCAGGCAGATCAGCTGTGCCAGCTCCTTGTGGCGCAGCCGTTCACTGTGGGGTCAGCTGAGGGGGCCGGAATCAACAATGGCAGGTACAGCCGCTTGCTGAAGTGTCCTCAATGGCTTCTTCAGCTTCGGCTCCTCTTTCAGGGCAGCTTCTATGAACAGGCGCAGGATGTCCAAAACATAGACGAGCTTATCAGAAGGGTACATTAGTCCGCCTCTGTCTTGGTTCCGTGTTAATTGCTGGAGTGGCTGATCAGACTGTGGCTCCGTAGTCAGCGAACAGCAGCTGTCGTACATCACATGTTCCCTGATGACACGGACAACATAGCCACCCACGTACACTGTTGCTGAAAGCTGCAGCGTTGGCAAACTTGTAGCCCTGGAAACCTACATGTGCAGCTTCTAGTGGCAGCTCACGTGAGCCGTAGCAGGCTTCGATCGCATTGAGTAAAAGCCCTTTGCTGGGCTCAGGCGGGCTGTTTATTGTGCAGCACATTGCTTCCTTCCGACGCTGCAGCAATCCCGGTTTTCAATAGCTTCTCCATCCCAGACATGGCCTAACGAACATCTAACTGGTCATTGGAACCCAGTGACCTCAGCAGAGTGCCGAATAGAGATTCTATGGGATCACTATACTGGACTTCCTGGTGATGACAGGACTTCTTCCACATCCCTCCGGCGTCAGAAACGAAAGAGCCATGTACTAAAGGGTGCGGGTAGTCAACACTGCACGTGGGGGAGAAGCAACGTGCGATTCTGCAAGAAAAGAACTCGGTCCAGGAGCAGCGCCAGCCCGCTCGGAGCGGCTAGTGCGGTAACAGAGACGGGCGGCGGCAGTCCTACGTGACTAGCGCCGCCACTCGGCGGCCGGTGGCAGTCGGCGAGCGGACCGCCGACGGTCGCTGACGGCGCACGTCGCAGGCATAGAAAGTATAAAGGAGGCTACGGTATTACACATCATTCTCTCAGTTCCGAAAGAGTTCCCATGGGGTATTACAATATAACGGGGGAGATAATTTGTGGTAACCAAAATCAGTCTTTTTGGGCTGTCTAAAGCCTTTTAATGCTAAAGATATATCCAATAACTTCCTCCACCATTTTGGGTCAGATATTTTCCCTTTTGATTTTTTCTGGGGCTTTTTTGAAGTAAGCACCCATGTGCTTCCAGCACACCCTAGTGCCATGATATGGACTTTTTTAAATTTTATAAAATTAATACTTAATGTTCCAACAATAGCTTTGTTTAGACACTTTTCTATGGTTACAAGTCACATGAAAAGATATGATATGATATGCAACGGCATAAGAATTCTCAAGGGAGAGTACACTAGACATTTACACATAAATTCTCACACATAACTGTACACTAAAAAGAATCTCGATTACAGGCAAAAAACAAGGAAACTTGTAGCATGAGTACATGTCTCGCAGTACATCTGGAAAAGAAATGGAAGTAACACGTGGCAGATCCTGTGATATTCAAAGCCTAGAAAATGGCCTGACAATGATAATCAATAGTAACAAAAAAGCAAAAAAAAACAAGATATGGCGATGGTAGAAATTACCGCGAGCAGTATTTGGCGTTTACTCCTTTAACGCCTACTTTCGTATAGCATGGCTGCATCGGCAGATGTGCTCCTTTGTCTTGAAGGAGATCGCCACCTGCTAACCCTGCTCCAATGCTTCACGCAGGTCTTTGTCAGATTCGGCTTCCTCTAGTGCACTTGTGGTCCAGTTGAGGTTGTTAACAAGGAGACGCCGGGCGGGTTTTGGACTCACAGGGCAACTGCATCTACCTGGGCCCTCCTGAGGGAGTGAAGGCCCAGGACAAGAACACAGTTGCAAAGGACGGGACATTCGACTTTCGCGCTTTGGTACCTGAGACTCGACCACGATATTAGATGCGAAGCGTCTTATGCTCGGGGGTATGTCCCGCGGCGCGGGCGGTGGTCCGGCGTCCGCACACCACCTGCGCATACGCCACCGTCGTCATCTTCCCATAGGGGAACCGCTGAAGACGAAGATGGAGAAGACAATCTTATGCTCGGGGGTATGTCCCGCGGCCACGGCGGTGGTCCGGCGTCCGCACATCACGTGCGCATGCGCCACCGTCGTCATCTTCCCATAGGGGAACCGCTGAAGACGAAGAAGGAGAAGAAGACAAAGCTGCGAAGAGGAGGGCGTGTACGTTGCTGTCGCCCCGTCCGCAGCACTTCTGATGATGATTTTGGCAGGATGCCCCTAGGGATTGGCCGCATGCTTCGCTTGATACCCGTTGTGCTTGCGCTTGACTCCGTGATTCTTCAGATGAAGTAGGATGGAAGCAACAGCCCCGTCAGTGAGTGTGCTGACGCAATTAGATTAGAACATCAGCGCAAACAGTAACAGACCTTTAGATACCACTTCAATCTCGTCTCACTCGCGTATATACGCATGCAATAAGGAAAATTACACCCATCTCCCCGAAGAGAACCATGAGTAGGATATATGAGAATTACGGGGTTCACTACATTTCCACCAAATTTGGCTAACATACATCACGAAAACGCAAACAGAACCCCCATGACGCTCCGCATCCTACTCATGGTTCCCTTCGGGGAGATGGGTGTAATTTTTGCCATCTTGTGCCAAAATAAGTCTGTAATTCATCTCAAAGTTAGTGGGCAGTTTGTGATGCCAGGAAGACGTTCTCAGCGTCTCCGGTTTATAACGCGCAGGATGGATTCCGCGCCATGGAAGCCCCAAGACTCCGGCCGCGCCATAACTGGCAGCACTACAGCGTGAAAACGAAAGAAGAAGAAGAAGGAAGAAGAAGGCAGGGCCCACGCACTCCTCAATACATTCGTGCCTTGCGTGGTCTCGGAAGGTTGCCGATGCAGATGCGGCGGAAGGACTTTCACCAAGAGGTCACCAGGCAGCACAGGACTGTTCGGCGTAACGCAAGCCGGTATACTTTATAAATCGTCGTTCATTTAATTGCTGTGCCTCTTTTACGGTAGAATACAGAAAATATTCAGTTCTTTGTAGAGCTGGAATAGATGTATTATACATGACCTGATATCTTCTGTGGGGCGGCTTACCAGCAATAAACGGAGAGGGGGGGGGGGCGGGAGGCTGTTGAATTTCACAAAGATGAAATGGCCGCTTTTAGCCAATGTCATTTAGGACAATCTTCCTGAGCACTTTCATGCTCTGACTAAATCAACTATTTTTACAACAGTTGCTTGACCAGTTTTGTTGTATATAAAACTGGCGCGAATGCCTTTACGAAGTGTTTTGGTACTCCACAGAAACTGAGGAGCATGAGGAATCCACAGAAACTGAGGAGCATTCAATTCCTTCACACAAAACGTATGTCCAGTATTTGCCCATTTTTCTTGCAAAGAAATTTTCTACTCGATCAACTTTTCTGATGATCTTTCACAGGGCTGATCCTAAAGATCAAGCAAGTGCTTTCATTTTCAATCTAGTTTTTATGTTGTTTTCATGAGTCACGTGCACATCATTTAATAGCCCGAAAGAACTTAATTTTCCTCTAATGGCGTGCTACGGTAAAAAAAAATTCTAGACGTGTTACGAATGACGCCTTGCTTCAGGTGGCTGCAGCTGTATCCCTCTGTGTTCACGCAAGGAAAGGCATAAGTGTAGAGTTTCATAATTTGTTTAAAACCAATGACATAACAATGGTAGTATTCATTAAGCAAACCTTGCATACTACAACGAATAAAACAATAAATATTTCATTGGGCAAGTTTGAATGCGTAAGTTTCTCAACCCGTCGGAGGCGAACTTGCGGCTCCGCAAGGTTATTTATTTATTATTTATTTATTTTTTATGTATTTATTTGTTTGATACCTGCTTGCCTTTGCATGCATTACAGCAGGGAGATACATAACACTAAACATCTAATATAAGACCAAATAACAAAATATTTCCACAAAGCGTGGTGAAAATAGTCATTATAAACAGTTGGTGCAATCACACGTAAAGATAATTACACTCTCGTATAGATTTAAGATAAAATAAATCTTGCAAGGCGTCACCTTTAAAGGAAAGTTAATAATTTGGTTTAAGCTAGCGGTCCCACTTTGGGATATGTAGAATGGCGCTTGGATATACTTCTCCCCTTCCATTCGAGTTTTCGAATGATAGATACTAAAAAAAGTCTCAACCTCAGGTTTCGTCTATGATCTATCCCGTCTTACCATTCAAGTTTACTTTTACTTTCCCTCATGCTAAGTTGAGCGTGCCAATTACCTAATGCGAATCGCACTGCCCTATTCTGTAAGTTTTCGAGCGTATCAACCAGCTCTTTGTTGTAGGGATCCCAGAAAACACATACGTACTCCAACCTTCAGCGCACAAGAGCGAAATACGGTTGTTCTTTTAGGTTAGATGGGGGTTCACTGAAATTTTATCTCAGAAAGCCAAAAACACGTGCAGCCGTAACCTTTATGTTGTGAACATGCGAATTTAACCTCGAACCACTCGTAAATAAACACCTAGTTATTTATATTTCCTGGCCGTTCTTACAGCAGCGTAATTTACAATATATGTATTCAATTGGAATGAAGGTTTTCTTGTAAAGGTGCCGTTAACACACTGTTTAACATCCCAAAACGTTTCTGAATCAGCACACCAGGATGTTATTAAATTCGAATAAAGCTGCAGGTATACGGAATCACGTTCATTCGCTATAGTACGGTAAACTACACAGTACTTTTGAACAAAGCTATAGGGCCAATAGTAATAACCATGCAAAAACCGATTCATTCAGTTCATAGGATGAAATGTACTACGCAGAAGGTGATATGGAACACCATCATTTGCTTTTTTGCAGTCCAAGAATATACAGTCAACCACTTTAAGCTTATCTATTGCAAGAGCCAAATCGCGCGTGAACTCAACAATCTGCGTTGAGCAAGAAAATCCTGACAAAATCCGTGTTTGCTAGGATGCTGGCGATTATGATTAACCAAATGAGTCATATCCCAAGAGTAGCTAAGCTCATCTTCAAATATCGGAACTAAATTAACAGCTAGGCTTATTCAGTGACAAGGCTCTGTTGTTATCGCAAATTTAAAATAATTTTTTTTTCTAAATTGGCAGTCGTAAAATCCCATGAAGTAACATAGTGCAGGGCATGAAGTTGATCCTACCAATGCACGAGCGAGTCTCTTCTACGTTTATCACCAACAACATAGTGCAAGATTGCTTGTGACAGTTTAATTGTAAGCAGAATAACTTGCGCTTTTGCTCGCACTTGCCTTTCTTTGGTGAGGAGTCCTTGACATGGTGGCGGATTAGCTCCTGCGTGGTGGCCGCTTGCTCGACGCCCTTGAAGGCCAGTTATTCTGGTGAACCATCTCCATCTCGGATCGGGCATCTCTGCCGGGTAGCTGTCTCTGCCGGGTCGATGCCGGGTCGATTCGGGAAACAGTGGTTTCCCGAAGAAAACGAATATTCTGCCACCGGACGCGCGGTTCACCGTTGAAAGAGCGAACGCACGGAAGCGGCGCTCCGGCCGATCTCCTTTCGAACACCAACTGCCACAAGAATACGGATATTCTGTGGCCGGCCGCTTGCCGTGCTTCGGCTGAACACCACTTCCCGAAACAAAAACGGATGCCCTAAAGCCGTACTTCGGCCGTTCTCTTCCTCAACATCGGCAGCCGAAAGTGAACTGAATATCTGGCAGCCGGGTAGGTGCCGGTGTGCGTCTGAACACGGGCGGCCCGAGATATACCGAAGTTGCCGAATGTTCGCCGTTAATCGCATGATCAGTGGCTGCCAGAACCTGGATGGTGGCCGGATATGCCAGAAAGCGGCCATAGACGGGCCGGTCTTGGGACACACTTCCTGTGCCGCCTTGGTCCAAGTAAAGCTTCCGTGGCTTAGCGGTGAGGAGGTAATCCCTTGAAAACTGCTCCTCCAATGTAACGAGGGCAGTGGCAACCTTTCTGTAATAGCCAGTGTGACTCAGATTGTCGTTAAGGCCCTCTGATGTGGTGAGCCAGCTGCTTAGGGGAAAACCCTGAAAACCCGCGCGAAGAAAAGAGCCCGGCTGGTCGCGGAAGTACAAGAAGTGCTGTACGGTCAGCTTGAGGTCTACATTCACCAAGCCCACTCTTCCCTTCTCTGGACTCCAAAACAGGTTGGGTCGACGCACGGGTTTGGAAGTTGAACGCGAGAAGTAGGCAGCCCATAACTGGTAAATTTTGTTTATTGAGCTGGCGTCGATCGTAGTGATGTGTCCTCTGTACAAAGTGGCAGGGTACACAAGGGGATTGCAGGTGTATCCCTTGGGAGAATTACGATGTGCCTCGGCCTCCATGGCTGGAGTTTTCTCTCAGCAGCCACCAGTTTCTTCCGCCATCTTGCAATGCACGCCTTCTCCAGGTCGAGATTTATGCTGACGTAGTTTCCAATACTCTCCTTCCAACTGATGCCGAAGAGTTGTCGAGGTTTGTAAACCCACTTACCAAGCCAAGCTCCTTCTGACTTGAACATCTTTATTTCTGCCCCCCGAGAAACAGCAGAAGCGACCACCCAGCTCTACCACCTCACCCGCCTGTGCCACAGATGTGCAGAAGGCCACATCGTCTGCATAGGCCAGGACTTGCAATTTCTCCTCCCCGAAGACAAGGCCTCTGATTGCGTCTGACGCAGTAATCTTCCGGCAGAGTGGCTCAACGTACTGGGCGAAGAGCACTGGTGGCATCGGGCACCCCTGACGCACTGATTTTTGCGCTGAAATGAGGATGCCAGGCCGACCGTTTAAGACAGGGCTGGCGGTAATGTCGTTTTAACAAGACTTCATCCATTCCACCATTATTACATTGTAATCCGCAAGTGACGCAGAAGCGTAAGTACGTAGGGGCCGTTCGCTTGGTTGAACGCTTTCCTTGAGTCCAGTTGGATCTGCACCTTAGAGAAAAAGTGAATTTTCAGACATCTTTCCGCTGGGCAGCGGTGCGGGAGGGTTCTGTGGGCAGCCGGGGCGTGCAGTTCAGGCCAATCGCAGGAGAAGCAGTCAGACACGGCCGCGTCGCGTGCTTGTGAGGAGCTCTCGCTTGACATGACCGGTCCCGACAGGAGCTGTGAGACTACTTGAGAAAGGCCAGCACCCCAGCTGAAACACCATAACAAATGTTGCCACGTTTTTATGGGACATGATACTTAGTGCAGGGGAATGAATTTTCAAGTATTTTTCCGATACATTAAAGCTTTGGTTCAACCACTTTGGAAACACTACAAAGCATTTCATTAACCATCAGTTTGGTCAGAAGGCAGTTTTTTAACGAAAAGTGAGACCACAATAAAGAGAAGCTTCTTCTCAATTGCAAACATTTTCTGTGAGAGCATTGTCTTACCTGCTGCTTTTTTTTTTAAACGAAGTACGGAATACGAAAACAAAGGTGCTTAGTATCAGTCGTATGTTATCGTAATCTCCAAAATTATCTGTAATGTCCAAGTCAAGTCAAAGTAAACATAGAAGGGAAATATAGAGTGCACAGAATAAGTGAAAAGGGAGACAGACTTCTAGTGGAAGTCGCCAAGGGATTATGTTGTGCAGAGTAGAACTCATCAATGTGTTTTAGTCCAAAGCCAACATTTTTGCTGAAAAGTAGGTGCGGGCATAGAAAATGGGACACATTAACTTGGCGATATGTCATTTGTGGACCGATGAAATTCCTTCTTAGACATTTTGGGAATTGTGTCCCACTCAAAAATATTTGAGCTGTAAAGCTGTTATGAATGGCTATTTTGAACGCGTGGAAAAATTAAAAGTATTGTTTTGCGTCAACAATTCTCAGGCCGCAGTGACTGTACCCAGACCAGCAGCACTCGTATTGTACTGGTCTCATCAAAAGTGCCCACAGACGCTCACCACTTGCTGGGATAAAAGAGAGTGAGAATAAACAACTTTCACGCTGTCGCACACTTAGTGATCATAAACTGGCCCAGAAGTAGTATTGCATTGGGCTTCCCTTTGACCTTTCCCGCTCCTGCTGCATGAGCTTACTGTGCGCAGGAACAGGCTGTGGTCAAGGTAATGTGACGCTCTATTGTGTACTCTTTATAGCTGCAAAGCTTACTGGTATGGGTGGGTGGTCCTGGAAAGGTGGGGTCGCGCGTTTTGAATACACAGCAATTGCGGGAACCAACCTCAGTAGTTGTGCAGGTCTACCTGTCTCTTTCTTAATTTCCAGTTGTGTGTTCGTGTAGTGGACCCCAACATTTATTCTTTATTTGTTGGTTATCTTCAACGTGCCCGGATTTTTTTTACATGCCATGGCAGCTTATGGCTAAGGTGTCGCGCTGGTGAACCGGAAGATGCGGTTTGATCCTGACAGCGGCAGCCGTATTGGACATAGAGGCAAAAAAAATAATGCCGAAATGTCGAGACGCTACTTCACATTCAAGGTTTCTTCATGCTATCAATTTATAGCCCTTTTCTCTAGGGAGCATACATGTCTAGGTGTAGCTTTAGTGCCTTAAATCCACAAAATTTTAATTTTTGTGCCCAGTCACTGAATGGAACCGCGTTGTCTCGTTAAGCACATAATATAATCAGACAAAAACAGACGAAACGTGCTCATGCGCATACCCGCTCGCATCGTCCAGGGTAGTTTTTACTGATCATAAAAATAGTGCATGTGCATTCGAAATTCCAGAAATCATAATCTGCACCATGATCAGGATGCAATCTTTTACTTTTTTTGCTTGCTACCACATTTCCTGGCAGCGTGAAAGACAGCTGCACAGCGTTCCGTTAGAGATAATTTGTGTGCAAGGTGACTCGTTATTTTCAGGCGTGTACCAACAACGTTGGAGTTGTCATGTGGCATGAAGCGAAATGTTTGAATGAGAGCATGCGTTGGTTCTCTTTTTCTGTGGCGTAGTTTGAGGAGAGGAGTGCGTGTACGGTGTCGCATGGCTCGTGCCTCTTTTTTTCATCACTCAAATGACTCTCCAGCTGCTTCACTAGCAGTGGGTGCCCACAGAAACTGTATTATATTTCAGGCTACCACCTCTTAATAAACAATATACAGATGCATTTAGTGCTACAGCAGGGGATTCAGTGGTCACAAAAACCCGTGTTTTATCTCGTTTCACGCTGAAAGTCAGTGGCGTGCATTGTAGTAAGTTCAATGAACATTACCCTTAATTTCTGTATCATCATCATCAGCCTATCTACGCCCACTGCAGGGCTAAGGCCTCTACCATATATCTCCAATTACCCCGGTCCTGGCTAACTGCGACCAATTTATCACTGCGAATTTCTTGATCTCATCTAAGCACCTAACCTTCTGCCGCCCCCTGCCACGCTTGCCTTCTCCAGGGATCTACTCTGTTACCCTTAATGACCAGCGGTTATCTTGCCTTGACATCACATGCGGTGACCACACCCAATTGTCCTTAATTTTTTCTAATATGTCCTTAACCCGCGTTTCATCTCTAACCCACGCCGCTCTCCTACTGTCCCTTAATGCTACAGCCATCATCTTCCGTTTCATTTCCCGCTGAGTAGTCCTTAATTTAAGTTGAACCCTTCGGTGAGATCCAAAGTGTTTGCCACGTAGGTGAGTACCAGTAAGATGCAGCTGTCATACACTTTGTTATTCAGGGACAACGGTAGCCTGCCATTCGGTGTCATACCAGTTTTAAAAGGTGTATTGATATCACAGATTTTTCTGTACCCATGCCTATATTGAAGAATTAGCTGGCAAGGGAGGTGCTACTGCAACAGTCTGCACAAAACGCCTGCTCAAGCTACTCTTGATGGGCAACTTGGTACAGGAGTTCTCCTGGTTTGGGAAAAAAGAGAAGCACGCTTTTTTCTACATGCGAGTGGCATCTTGAATGGTTTGTAACTAGATATCTTCGTGGTGTTACACACGTGAACGTCTTTCACCAGACAATGTATGGGATCCAGATTTCTATTTTCTGTCACATCCTGCGCAAATACCATCTTTGTCGACAACTTGCAGCTGCTTAGTTTGTATTGCCAGAAGAGGTGCTTAATTTGTTTCAGCCTTTAGAGCACGAAATTTTAGATGCGACTGCATCTCATTCGCTCGCCTTGTCCCTCCATACGGCGTTGTTTTTGTCCGTCCTCACCCCTCCCCCATTCTCCTCGCCATGCGAGGTGCGCTCTCCGCCGCTCACCCCGTCTCCTCTCCGATAGCGAACACTCTCTCGCAAGGGGCATTGGATTGGATTCGGTTGAGTTGGCTTGGCTTGGATTGGGTTGGATTTGGATTGGATCGGATTAACGTGGATTGTATTGGATTGTGTTGCGTCATAGCCGCGCCACGTTGCGTCATAGCCGCGATCGTTCCAGCACCGGCGTTCCGATTTCCATCGATGCGTCTAATGGAGCCTAACAATTCTGCTACCGCCCGCGCAACCATAACAAGCACCGATCACTGTGATAACAGGAATGCTAGCACCACTGAAGACAAGGCTGCGAAGCGGCGTGAACGTGATACCGAACGCAAACGGTTTAAGCGAGCAGCCGATGCTGAACGTTACGCCGCGTGTTAAATAAAGAATACATCATACGCGTTCCTCACACGTTTCACGCAATTAGAGAATCAACCCAACGGAAACACCAAGTGAACCCCCAAGAAGCGTCGCATCTTCACAGGGTTCCCCTCGCGGGAAGATGGGGTCATTTTTTACCCACTTTCCAACCCTTCTGGTCTGCAACCATTTTGGCCGTTTCTGGCACCAAAAGAAGGACGCAAACTGTGCAAGAATCCCGGTAATCACTAACTGAGGGAGGCACGCACCATTAAACCACCTTTGAATCGTTTCTGTGCTTCGAAGCATTTTTGTTTTGTGTTATTGTTCCCGATCGTATCACTAGGTATGAATTGTGTAGTCTTGTAAGTCTGTCTTGTTGTAACAATTATTCAATCATTTGTGTTTCCCCGTTTTTTTTCATTCCCCAAGCATATCACGTCGTGTGAAATATTAAAGTAGCGTAATTTTATGCTGTATTCCTAACATCATTCAATCTTTTCCTGTTTTTAAAGTTTTCCTTTGGTTTGATTTATTTTCCTGCCATTTCAGTGGGTGTGACTTATTTTGCCACGTAATTTTCTTGTGCACTTGTAACCACCGTAAAATAATTTGTGTACATACACATTTTTTATACTGGTCATAACCAATTCCCTAGATATGAGTTTATTTAAAGTAGCATATATTTGTACTGCAATCGCTACCACCACTTAATCATTGCTGTGTTTTCAAGCTGCTTTTCTTTTATTGTCCCCCAATCTTTTCACTAGGTTTGAATTGTTTAGAATTTTATGAATTTCCCCGCACGGGGCACCTTGAGCAATCTTGGTGACGGTACTGGCGATACCGCGGACCCCGAGCCCCCAAACATAAGCTGGATCCAACCGTGGTGATGTGTTTTTTAAGGTGAAGGGTAGAAACCTCTAACGGTGGCCGTCGGAGCCCAGGTCAAGCTCCGGCGGATGGGCTCCCTGTCTGTTTACCAGGCAGGGAGCTCCGGGACCTCCTCAGCTATCAGGGTAAGGTTGTGGAAGAAAGTACCCCCGTCTCCCTGCTTCTATACTATGATATATGGCATTTTCTAAACCCCCCCCCCCAGACGTGATCGGCCCCCGAAAAGGGGCCGCACCGAAGTTTCATTCCCACCTCTGTCAACAACTGTCCTTTCAACAAACATGAATAACTATTCTCGTTTTCTTGTGATCGAGTCAGCTGACCCAACGAGACCCGCCGCTTCACTGTCGGTATTCCTTGTCTCGAAATTTCTGCAAAGCACATTAGGTGACAAGTATGAAGCCAAAAAGCTCAGGACAGGAGAAATCCTTGTCGAACTCAACAATGAAAAACAATCCCGCACACTTCTTGCCCAAACTCGCATCCATGATCTGGACATCAAGATCACGCCCCACCGGAGCCTGAACAGCTCCCAGGGTGTGATTTCAGAGTCGGATCTCCATTCATAAACAGATTCCGACCTTCTTGAAGGTTTAAAGGACCAGGGCGTCACAGCTGTGCGGCGCATCACGATGCGCAGGGACGATAAGATAATCCCAACCAAACACATTATCCTGACCTTCGACCGTTCGACACTTCCGCAATATATAAATGCAGGCTACATCCGATGCTCTATTCGACCGTACATACCGAACCCGCGCCGCTGCTTTACGTGCCAGCGGTTCGGGCACAGCACAACCTCTTGCCGCGGCAAAACTACCTGTGCGAAATGTGCAGCGCAGGACCACCCCACTGACAATTGCAATTCTGACAACCTCACATGTGCAAACTGCAGGGGCCCTCATGCGGCCTACTCCAGGAAGTGTGAGAAATTCCAAGTGGAAAAGAAAATAATCCATCTAAAAGTGACAGAAAACATCACCTTCCCAGAGGCGCGGAAGAGGTTCGCCTCTTTCCCCCTGGGGAGGTACGCCGACGCGGCTCGCCGGGGGGCGGAGCGGCGTCTGGTTTCGGCGGGGACCCAGTACCGCGAGTCGGATTTGGTCCCGCCCCCGCCCCCCCCTGGGTTGCCTCTTGCCGCCCAACCCGCCACCACGCCGCTTGCTGAGGCAGCAGCGGTTGTGGTGGCAACCTCTTCCGTCGGGACCGGTGCCGCTCCCGTCCGTGCCTCCCCATCGTCCAGTGCGTTGGAGTGTTCCATGGACACCACGAGCCCCGCACCGGCTCCCACCGCCACCGCACCGCCCGTGCCACTTCTGGTGCCTCCGACACCACCGGCGGTGGCGGCTCAAACGAAGGGCCCCCGAAGGGGGGCCAAGTCCGGGGGGCCCGGTTCGACGGGCACACCCAGGACATCGGATGACGAGATGGACGTCGTGCCGTTCTTGCCTGCAACGCAGCGCAAGGAGCGGCCTCCGACGTCCAAGCCTTCAGATAGGCCGCCCAAAAAGCCCAATCCAAGAGTCACAGCCCCGAAAGACGACACATAAACATACACACTCCAGTAGCTCTTACACTAAATAATGGGAAGAGAAAATATTGTTCAATGGAACTGCAGAGGCCTTCTGAATAATCTTGACGACGTGTATGAGATTCTGCATACCAATCAGCCAAGTGTAATGTGTGTTCAGGAAACACATTTGAATTCTAAACACACAAATTTCTTGAATAGTTACCGGGTATACAGGAAAGACAGGGATGGCTGCACACACTCTTCTGGCGGTGTGGCCATAATCGTCCGGAAATCCTTAGCATGCCACCCTGTCACCTTGAACACTATCCTTGAGGCTGTAGCAATACGCTTAATAATATTTAATAGGTTGATAACGGTATGCTCCATATACATTCCTCCTGATGTTTCACTTACGAGCTCCGACTTCGAGGCGCTGGTTGACCAGCTGCCCGAACCATACATCCTTACAGGCGACCTTAATGCTCACAACTCTCTTTGGGGCTCTTCCAGAACGGATGCTCGAGGTCGCCTGATAGAAAAATTCCTTACATCTTCTGGAGCATGCCTTTTCAACAATAAACAGCCTACATACCATAACATAGGTCACAACACATACTCATGTCTTGACTTGGCTATTGGCTCCGCAGTTCTCTTTCCTCTTGTCGAGTGGGGAGTGGGAACTGACCCATATGGCAGTGACCACTTCCCCACCTCACTCACATACATAGGTAAAGGCCCAAGCAGTCCATCTTCCTCTAATAGGTTCAATGAAGCACGAGCTAACTGGAATACATTTACAGAGACATCCAAACTACACCACTCATCCATAGGACACCTACACGTTGAAGAAGCTACCCAACTCCTCACGGCGCACATCCTCGACGCCGCCGAAAGGTCCATTCCCCACGCCTCTGGAGCCCCGCGCAACCAGCGGAGGCCGTGGTGGAATGAGGACTGTAGGCGGGCGCGAGAGGCCCAGAACAAGGCGTGGGGTATCCTTCGTCGGTACCCCACGTCGGGTAACCTCATTTTGTTCAAACGGGCCAAGGCGTTCGGAAAACGTGTGCGCCGTGAGGCAAAACGAGAGAGTTGGCGCACCTTCCTTACATCCATTAACTCATACACAGATGCACATAAGGTATGGACAAGAATACGCAAACTTAAAGGACAACATACACATAGCCTGCCCCTGGTCAGTACAACAGGGGACACACTCGAAGACCAGGCTAACACTCTTGCACAACACTTCCAACACGTTTCCAGCTCTGCACACTACACAAACACTTTCCTGAAACATAAATATACCTGTGAAAAGAAGTCCCTACATTGCAATAACAGGTCCAAATCTGGTTACAATTCTGAATTTACACTCAATGAGTTGAGGGCTGCACTGAGCACGTGTAAACCTTCAGCTCCCGGCGCAGATAAGATTACATACACCATGATACAACACCTACACCCGGACACTCTTGAAACACTCCTACACCTATACAACAACATATGGCTTTCGGGGCACATCCCAAAATCTTGGAGGGAGGCTATCGTAGTGGCGTTCCTGAAGGAGGGTAAGGACCCTTCTTCTCCCGCCAGTTATCGACCCATCGCCCTCACAAGCTGCCTGGGCAAGCTTCTCGAGAAGATGATCAACAGGAGACTTGTGTACTTCTTAGAGTTCAATGGTCTTCTCGAGAGCTGCCAGGCCGGCTTCAGGGTGGGGCGATCCACAAACGACCAACTCGTCGCCCTTGAGTCGTATATCAAGGATGCGTTTGTCCATAAACAGTTTTGTGCTACGGTGTTTTTTGATCTCGAGAAAGCCTACGATACCGCTTGGCGATACGGGATACTTTGCGACCTAAAAGCCTTCGGTGTCTCGGGAAATATGTTTAATACACTTCATAGCTACCTGGCGGAGCGAACATTTCGTGTGAGAGTTGGCACTGCCCTTTCAAATGTTTTCCTGCAGGAAAACGGCGTGCCTCAAGGCGGCGTTTTGAGCTGCACATTGTTCATTGTCAAGATGAACTCACTTCGAAAGGCGTTGCCACGAACCATTTCCTGTACAATATATGTAGATGATGTGCAAATATCTTTTAAATCATGCAATATGTCAATCTGCGAACGCCAAGTCCAGCTTGGTGTCAACAAACTAGCAGGCTGGGCAGATCAGAACGGTTTTAAGCTGAACCCAGTCAAGAGCTCTTGTGTTGTGTTTTCCAAAAGGCGTGGGATCAGGCCAGATCCAGACATCAAACTGAATGGTGTCTCGATTCCGGTCAAAAAAGAACACAAGTTCCTTGGTATAATTCTTGATGAAAAACTTTCCTTTATCCCTCATATGAAACAACTAAAACAAAAATGTCTTAAAACAATGAATATCCTGAAGGTTCTCTCCCACCATTCGTATGGTTCTGACAAAGAACTCCTACTGCGGCTCTATACTGCTTTGGTTGGCTCTCGTTTGGACTATGGCAGTGTGGTATATGGGTCGGCGAGTAAAACAGCATTGCGAATGCTTGACCCAGTACTACACTTGGGGCTACGGCTTGCGTCGGGTGCTTTTCGCACTAGCCCTGTCGAGAGTCTATATGTTGAATGTAATAAGTGGAGCCTTGAGAACCAGCGAACGTACATGGACTTACTTTATGCTTTTAAAATTTCATCTCAGAATAACCACCCTTTTTATCCTGTCCTTAACGATACATCCACATCTGCGGTGTTTGTAAATCGCCCGTCCGTTACTCCGCCTTTTTCACTTCGAGCGAGAGAGCGAGCCTCGGATCTGAGTGCTTCGTTTTTAGACGTGTACAGGTCATCCTCTTTAAATATTTTACCGCCTTGGCAAGTTCGCCCTGTGTCCTGTGACCTTTCTTTTATAAAGCTTGACAAAAATCGGGTACCGCGAGCTGCAATACTTCAGCACTTTCTTTCTTTGCAGTTCAAATACCCACGTGCTGAATTCTACAGTGACGCTTCTAAAACCTCCACTATGGTGTCGTGCGCTGCGCATGGTCCAAATTTCAATGCAGCCAGAACCATGAGCGTGCAAACAACAATTTTTTCAGCAGAAGCGTACGGAATTTTACTGATTGTACGACATATCCTTGAAAATCAAATTCCCAATTCTATCATCTACACAGATTCTTTGAGTGTTGTTCGCGCATTATCATCGCATAAACCCCCCAAAAACCACATAATTAATCTTGTATTCAACACTATAATGTCGGTGTATGCGGAGAAGCATCGGCTGCTCCTCTGCTGGGTCCCAGGACACGCTGGGATCGCTGGGAACGAGTTGGCGGACGAGAGGGCCGGTGCTGCTGCACTCAGGAACACTGTCGACATAACAAGCGTACCATATACAGACCTCAAGCCTCACATAAAACAACACCTGCGCAGAACATGGCAAACACACTGGGACGAACAGACAGACAACAAACTACACGTAATAAAGCCACACTTGGGACGGTACACAACTGACTCACACAACAGACACACAGAAGTCGCCTTGGCAAGGCTGCGGATAGGGCACACCCATGCGACGCACTCGCATCTGCTGACGGGATCTTCTAGACCCCAGTGCAGCAGGTGCGGAGAGGCCCTATCCGTAGTGCACATACTAATCACATGCAAGGCACTTCACACAACACGACACAAACACTTCAGAGAACTCTACAGACAACATATTCCCCTACATCCATCATTTTTTCTAGGTGACGATGCCATTGTTTCTGTGAAACGTGTGTTTGAGTATTTGTTAGACGTCAAGTTTTTAAACCTCATTTCCTATCACGCATAATCAAATCTGGCCCTATACACCAGCCATCACCATTTTCTTTAATTGGTTTTACTATGTTCGGTTTACACTTTTTTTTCTTCCTTTTTATACCTACCTTTGTATGGTAATCACTTCTCCATTAAATAACGTCTTCTCTGGCGCTCTTTGCCCTCGTTGGCCTTGCGCCATTAAACACTAACCATCATCATCATCAATTTTATGAATTTGTCTTGTTCTCCTATTCACTATTCAATGATTTCTGTGTTTCCACACTTTTCTTGCGTTGTTTTGCACCCATTTCACTTATTTCAAGTTGCAAAGATATCGTGTTCTTGCACCCTTGGCTCACATGTTTCCTTTCTTTCCCATTTTTGCCACTCTTTCTGCTGTGTGTGACTTGTTTAATTCTTGTAATTACACAATCTGTACCTTTTAAATAGGCCAGGGCAGGTAGGCATCACAACTAAAGTGGTAGTGTTGTGAAAGAGTATTGCATAACTTTGAAGTCAATATAAACTGTTTTACCTGAACTCTTTTGTGTTTATGTGTACTTTGAATGCTTTCTTTCTGCTCAGCCGCACTTATTTACAGCTAGCATGTCAAGGCTGTCATTTTATTTAGTTCAATTTTTAATTCTTTCTCTGACAGATTTTTTGCAGAAGTCCTGTACAGCCGTGCTGTTTGGTCCAATTCGATGACACTGGTGTGGTTCGTTAGTGTCAAAGGCACTTGTGCTGATCAGGACTGGTTTGCTGTTACGTTCTGCCACTTGTTTTCGATGCGACATTTCTTATTTGGAGATGTGATTTGTGCGCTTCTGCAGGGAGTTTGTGGTCTGCTTGGGTCTTCATACAGTATGCAGCAGTTCAAAAATGGGAACACATTACTCTAGAAACCAGGCACCAAGTAACAGCAAGCTGTGCTGAATACCGAGCAAGACATGTATTTAAAATATGAGTATCCACGACACTTAGGCAACCTCATAAAGGGGGCTGGCCAAGCTCCAAAATATGTATAAAGAATCTATATTTATTGTGTACAGGCTCATCGCAATAGTATCATACTAATCTAGACTAGACAGGAATTTTACAAACTAATGTTTGTGCCAAAGACAGCAAAACAACGTAGAGTAGGATACCAATACGTCTTGCATGCATACCACTACAAATCCATAATCTGTATCACTAAAGTAACATCCCATAAACACCCTATAAAAGTACCATAAGAGGTATATTCTACGTTATCTTTTGTGTGATTTCGATGGGTTTTAAAGCAAAGCTTTTTACCTCTACCCCCCAAGGGTTCTTTCGCGAACGTTGTGTCAACACAAATCTCCCGCGAACAAATAAAAGAATTTACTGGCACCGCCAGGAATCGAACCTGGCACTAACAGAGTAACAAAGCCAGAACCCGTTGTCTTACCGATTTAGCTACGAGCCCACGCGAAGGCGGGGAACACAAGTGGGGCACTCACCAAGCACATCTACGGGTTTAACCCCTGCATTTTCGCTGAAGGCCACGTAAGAGCGAAAAAAGGAAGCTCGCACCAAACCGTGGCATCTAATTGCTAGTACGGCAATGTTCTAAAGCATGTACCTTTCAGTGTCCACGTAAGAAATCTCAGCTCCTTGTCGTCCGCCCTCACGCCAAACGACACCTCAAGGAACACATTCAAATACTCCTTGATGGCCAGGCCATCACTCCAAGCCCCAACATCAAGATCCTCGGCCTACATCTCCAGGCCAACACCAAGACTTACCTATCGTTGCAGGGCCTCAAACACAGCATGAATCAAATTATACACATGATCAGGCGAGTTGCCCCCAAAACGCGAGGCCTCAAGGGATCGGATACCTTTCGATTATTTCAAGCTTTTGTTTTCTCGGGCATCGCTTACGTCAACCTCCTGTCTTCTTCTCGGCAAGGAGGAGATAAAGATGCTTTATATAATGATTAGAAAGGCGGTTGAGCAGGTGGCTTCCCCTGAGTGCGTCAACAGAGAGGCTGCTTAGCACGCGGCTTTATACATGCTGGAAGAGCTGATAGAGGGCCATATTTCTATCGTGAAGCTCCAAATGCGCAGAACTGTGGCGCGTCGCCCCATCCTTCACCAGATTGGCTGGGCAGCACAGAACGTCATTTCGCTTGATATACTCCTGGACTTTTGGCGACAAGAACTAAAGATGCTCCCTTAGCTTATTAAAATATGGACTCCTCACATGTTGGGATGATGCAGTTATCTACACAGACGCCTCCCAATACCGCGGGCAGAAGTATGCCATCATCGTGGCTATCTCCAGAACCAGCTTCCTTGCTTATGCCTCACTCAAGACCGAAGACATCACGGCAGCAGAAGATGCAGCAATCGCGTTGGCTCTCACTCCTCCAGGGGTTTGTAAGGTAGTCACCGATTCCAAACAAGCCTACCGGAATTACCAGTCGCGTTTGGTGTCCCGACCTGCACTGCGTGTGCTAAAAACCACTAACCACTCCCGAAATTATTTCATTCAGCTCACGTGGACACCCGCTCACGCTTCCATGAAGGTTAAGTCTTTCCCTTAAGCCGCAGCCTTTTTCTGAACCCGACAACTACAACGTCTATGATTTTTCGAATGCGGCAAGTAAGATATGCGCCTTTAAAAGGGAGGACCTGTTACTTCATCCCCGAACGCAGCTTCCTAAGTATTTTCTGGGACGGTATACGCCTCGAGCGCGGCCTGTAGGGGCGCCACTGAAAGCCCCCTAGCGGCCCGTTTCGAAAGCAGGCGCGGGAGTCCCCGGCCCGCTCCCCCCTTTCGCCGTTGTTTTTGGGGCTCGTTCAAGACAGCGATTTACTGTTAGTCCGCGTTCGAAATACCGAATAACGTGGAGAAGGCACTCTGTTTGCAAGCGCGGTGTGTTCACGAGAGTATAAACGTTTATGACGCTATCTCAGTGATATTTAAATGAGCGCCGGGCGTGTGTCACAGGCCGTCGTCCCGAAGCCAGCATTTGCATGCAGCTGATTGCAATTCCGCTGTCCTGAAATTTAGTGCCAGTGTCTCCGTAAGCAGTGTTTCCTCCGATGGTCATGTTGCGGCCATACACACTATGATGTAAATCGCCTTTGTGCACTTACAAAATCCAGCGGAGCACTCATACCTGACAGCACACAAGTTACGCCTGCCAATATCACATATCAGACATGGATCAGTACCATAAACAAGCCAATGCGGCACAAATTTCACAAACATTGTACCAAAGAAGCACGATGGATAATGCAAAATTACACTCCGGAGTCAGCACACGACGACAAATTTAATGCTGGGTCGTCTTGTTCCGAGGTGAGCGCTCGCAAAGATTCATCTGTTACATTTATCCTCCACGAGAAGCTCTACGATAGGCTTATAGAGTAATCCGCGCCCCCGACCAAACTCTTCTTCGAAACATCGTCATATGACACCGGGAGACTGCAGAATCTAGCATAAAGCGAAATCAGAGGCCCTTATCAGATACGACACTCTTCCAACGAGCCCGTGTGTACGAGATTTCGGCGCACGTTAAGGATCTCCAGGTGGTCAAAATTAATCCGGAGCCCTCCACTACGGCGTGCCTCATCGTCTCCGTTGCGTCGGCGCGTTCAACCCTGCAATCAATCAATCAATCAATCAACTCTTCCAACGACACCTCGTATCGCTTGTGAACTGCCTACCCTGTATTCTCCAAAAAATGCGTCCGCCGAGTGATCAGCCGCTCGTTGAAGGCGAAAAACAAACGAAAAGTGAACACGCAGCTTGTGTATGTGATTACTAAAACGTTCACTCGTTGATTTCGCTCCGCATCTGTAAACAACGATAGTTGAGCGTCCTCCTGCTCACCCCCCCCCCCCCATGTCTAGCGAAATATCAGTGGATTTCGCATCTAGTTGGTCTGGTGAATACATTCTTACTCAAACAAACGTCTTTAGCAATTCAGAAGCTACACTCGTTTTTTTTTCATTCCCGTACGACTATTTTACTTATTGCTGACTTGCAGACCATTCATTTTCCCGTGGTTTCATTAACATATACCTTGGTTCTTACTATAAGTCATGAGTGGGCACATATCTGACAATGCACAGCCTTTGAGTGTACTTTACATTTTCCCGTGGCTTATATTCCCATAAAAGGCACAATTTTTTGTCAGCTATTGGGTTATCACATCCCCGAAACATATTTCTCTACGACGTACATATTCGAAGCAAAGCCGCATTTGTTGTCTGTGCTGCAAAACGAACCAACCTCTTACAGTGCCAATATCAGGTCTAAACGAGGCGACAATAAATAGAATTTACTTCTGCTGACGTGTTCGAAGGTGACGGCGGTGATATGATGCTGCCGTCGCCGACGCCCGCAAGAGCGGCCAAGAAGCGCGCAGAACCGTCTCCCCGGGTAGCTCTTGTTAACGTTAGAGCGCTCTCCCAAGACGCAGCTGTTTTTTTTAAGAGCCCTAAACGTGCAGTTAGCTTACAGACGTCACCATAACAAGTTGTTTACTGCGCGGAAAGGCAAAGAGAAGCGAATGAGAACCAAAACACTGCATGACCACCTATCAGCCACGCAGCGCTAATCCCGCAAACGCCGCGGAGAAGCGGCGGCAGGCGGCGCAGCGATCGCGAATCTCGAGGCGTATATCGCGTATCCTTGGACCACGGGAACCAAAACATAAGCTTTGACCTACCGTAACCAAGTTTTGCAAGGGGAAATTAAGGACGGAAGCCTGGAATGATGGCCCTCACAGGCCGGGTGAAGCTATGGTCGTTGGATTCCCTGTCTGCTTACTAGGCAGGGCGCTCGGGGTCATGCAGGGTACCAGAGAAACCCGAGCTTCTTCTGCATTACCGGCTCGCTGCTGCAATTATCTTTTTGATGTATTTACTGACGCCTGCAAGATATGATGGGGCCCTAAAAAAAACAGGGACTTCAATATGAAATGGCCCAAACCAAACACCTTCCTGATAAAAATCGTCTGAGTTGAATACGCCTTGCGACAGTCCCACGAGATTTCCCTGGCGGGCAACAGCGCAAACAAGTCTCTCCCCTTTGCGTGTTTCGTCCAGTTTGCCCTGTTACCCGCCATGGGAATGTACCAACTAGCCCAGCTTAAAACACTCCTGAGAATTCTCTATTGACGCAATGTTATTGCCATGGCGACTAGTCGTTTTGGTAAAACATATTGTAGAAGACATTTGCAAACCTTTAAGCTAATAAGCAATAGCGTATTGGTTGTGCATTTTGAATGGTAGCGCAGTAGACACAGACACGAGGGAAAGACCACGGCGAAAAAGCAGCGTCGTTCTGTCGTTTTATGTCCCTCGTATATGTGCGTACTGCACTGCCATTGAAGATTCTTATAAATCGGTCTATGCATTGACGGAAAAGCTCTACTCTTCTATATAAATTCTCTGCAGATACGGAAGCTGGCTATCTTAGGGCCACTCCTTAGATCTCAAGTGTACTTGGTACCCTTTGAAAGCACGTTACCTTTCAACAAATTATACATAGCCTGTTTCATGACGTAATTTAACTTATGTAACAACTGAGCCCGAAAAACATTTTGCTACATTAATTTCACATCTGCGACAGACAACTAACGCAACAAGCGGTGTAATGTCAATTACGCCCGACACTGCAATATTCGCCTCGAGATCGACATGTAGGTGGTCGCGCTGCTAGTGTGGATGCCCCGCGAGAGGGGACCGGGAGAATGCACACTGTGGCTGCGCTTCATGCCTTTCTCGCACCGTATGTGCGCACAAGAGGCGTAGACAAGAGTGGTATACTGTAGTTCGGTCCCTCAACGTTCAATGTATAGCATGGAAGCGGCAATTAGTTTTCATTACTACGCCAAAAAAGCGGCGACCTATCGGGAATCTCAGAACGGCCGCAATAATGGCAATGAACTTGTACGCCGTGGCTCATAGCAAGCTCGATTTGTTTTCCTGACTATGGGTTTTAGCCTTCAATAAAAGGATAAATAGAAACAAATCAGGAAGCTTCGATCTCGGGAATTCAGTTGACAAGAGCAGTTTCAATCGCTTCCATTGGTAGCACGACACATTCTGGCTTTTGTGGGATGCCCTGAAATGGTAACACCACTTAACTTCCCCGACATTTTTTCTAGGAGCTTAAGATATTTTTTGTGTATTCGAAAGCCAACATAATATTACTGAATTTTAACCAGCGCAGAGATATAAATGCAATCGTTCAAACGGATATTTTGCTCGCAGCTTTAGATAAATGAAATTTTAGCGGCCGTGAATGCAGGTTTGGTAAATAACGGTGGCGAGTCAGTTATCTAGGGCTTTCATCGCAAGTGAACTTGCTGATTAAACTGCTAACGCTCGCAGTAGAATCCACATCTCACGTTAAGGTACACTTTGCCGAAGTGACCAGCAGGTTTACAGTACGTGTGTAAACCAACCTTCTTGGACCTTAATAGTGAGTACAGACTTTCTGTTACGGCTGCACTGTTGACCTTTCCTTTTAAAATCTAACAGGTGCCAAGAACAGAGAGATGTGTTTGCATTCTTGCGTAATGTCGCTTACGAACCACAAATACGGCAGTTGCCCTGTTGCAGATGTAGCAAAACGTTTCACTTTATTTCTCGTTACGAAATAGCGCAACGGGTTCCCGGTAACTGCTTTGTGTTGTAAACTGAACGTCGCCTTTGTCTCGGCAATTAATTCTTGAAGATTGGTTAGAAAAGGCACGGATGAAAGTTTTGTGTGCGTATTTTAAATAATAAATAAAATTGCCAACACAGTACAAGCAACGACTGTCCAAAAATGGTATTTATTTTAAAAAAGGTACGGGAAGAATTCGATCACACAAGCGCTTGCAGGTGTAAAATACGACACTGGTAATGTATGGGCGATAGCGCACGGGTCGTGTGCAATGTAGTTGTTTTTGTTTGTTTCTTCTTTCTGAAAGCACACAGCGTAACTTCACAAGGGTGTGGCAAATGTACGGGTATGCACTGGTCTTGTCGCTTCTTACCCGTTTCGTGCAGTAAACTTTTATCCTTTAAGTAACCACCACGCCACCTTTAAAAAGCGCCGCTTGACGTTCCTGAAACGGTAGGTGACGGCACTCATCAATAAGGAAAGTGCAATGTGTCGAAACAATGTTTATAACACGTTTCACTCACAAGCGGTGACAACGGCGACGATGTGTTGTGGAGCTAACCTTGCGCGGCATCCCCCAACGGCCGCTGAATATTGCTTTTCTAGAAAAATCACCAAGCAGAGGTAACTATGCCACTGCTTAGTGCGATACAAGTGCACATATTCCTTACTTATCGTGTGCAGCACGCGTCTTGCGCCGCGCGCTACATGAACGAGCAGACGACGCCAGAGCGCCATCCACACTAGGAGCGGCTCGTCCCGCCACCGCCAGGGGCCGACTGTGTTCGATCCCGGGGCGAATAGTTTAAAAACGACCTGCTGCAGTGACTCAGCGAAAAAAGCTTAGCGTTATGCAGTGCATACTAGCGAGTTGAATCTGTGGGCGTGGTGGCTACTTTTGTGATAGAGCAAAAGCAAACGGCAGCACTTTCAAATACTTCGGTGTATTGTGTGTTGAAGATCACTCAAGTAATATATATTCCATATCCATACACAATCACGTGAATGCAGGCCTGTTGATTTGCGGCGCTGTACAATTTTAATCACGCGAAGTGTTTCCCGTTGTTTACAAATGTGGCGAGAACGCCGATGATGAGCGAAAAAATGCAATAAATACAGATTCATTGCTTCATTGCAGCGTTTTATCTCGCCTGGGGAGCCTCGAGGCCACGCTGTTTTTTATGTGGGCGGAAGGCTACGAGACAGGGTGACTGATAGTATTTTTGCTACACAAGACACTTTGACAAAAGCAGCAAATCAGCGAGATTAAGCACAGCCAGCGCCGATTCTTATCAGCCTTATCGTACGCATCCTCGACCGTGACAATGGTGGGTGTTCTTTCGCATTGCAGTTTCTGCAGCGGTCCTACCACTGTAGCAGCCAGGCTTCGCGATGGCTGTGGGCGGCGCGCAGTACACTGTGTTTGGTTTCGACAGCCGGATAGACTGGAAGCCTACCGTGTTCGTAGACGGCATCCCAAAGAACAGGCTGTGTAGTGCCTGCGGCTTGGTTTCAGCTGCGACAGCATTGTTACCCTGCAACCATCTCCTCTGCAACAGATGCTACGACAGCAGTGATGACGAAGAACGCAACCGCTGTCCCCTGGATACAGAGTCCTGCAAGCCAGAAGATGCAATCTGGTCATCGTTCCCGAGAGAGAAACTCCTAGGGCGCAAGGTGAGTTGTATGCACTCATTCGTCTTGCCGACCATTCCACATTTATCACAGCGTTTAAGCGCGACAAGCTGGCCTTATTATGGCACTACACGACCATGTCCGAAGGGATTTTGTGACCTGTGCCTTGTATGTGAGCCTGGCCCCAGTAAATGACTGCAGTCGCAGCGATACTCTAAAGGCTCTTTTCTCGTTTTAGGTCAATCGAAGAAACGTTGCACACTAAGCCTAATTTTATAAGCTAATTCAATTCTGTGCCAAGCAGGGTGGCCACCGCTATCCGGGACTGGAGGATATGACACACGGGAATGAAGTGATTATGTGCAGACCAAGTGCAGCTTGACTGAATCTCTTTACGGGTACTCTTGCTGGAGGAGCACTCCTTATGTTTGGAGGGAATCCATGTATCGGTGGGCGAGGGTGTGAGGGGGGCTCAGGGTCATCTTTACGCGGTGCTTAATTAAGAATACGCTTGCGTTCATTTTTAATGCGCTTGAATACTCCGCTGGTCTTGCTGGTATACTGAAACCCAGATATATGTAAATTACAGTGCATCCCAGTGGCCGCAATATTTATGGTTATTTAAGCGACGCTCGTTTCCCCGGTTAGAGCATTTGTACCGTGATCCACAGCCTTACTTGGAGCGCCAGAGTGGTGTGCTCTGGCGCACTTGGGAGACACTGTGTCCTGTACTCCTTGCTTAGTGCATCTGAAGCAGGGGCCGGACACTTCGGCTAGTTTAGGTATTGGAAATAGTTTTGCCGTGACGCTGGTAGCCGAGCGAAAATTTAGCAACTTTTGCATATGTGGCTCTCTCTTTCCAACATACGCAGCAATAAAGTAAAGTGATGCTGTTATGTCTAGAAATAAAACGTGTTCGTGGCATTTTCCTTTTTTTGACCGCTTGTTTATTTAGTCGCTTCATTCGTTGCCCGGCCGGGCGGCGCTTTCGCTCTTATCTCATCTGCTGCCGCCCCACTCGTCGGCTCCGGCCGTTTTCCCTGTGTGCACGCGTAGAAGTTTCGTAGTGTTCCTTGAAGGTGAACCTTTTGGTGTCTGAGTGCGAACGTGCATAAAATGTCAGAGAAACTGATAAAAACATATAAGGAGTGCTGCGCTGCTGTTTGGTGCGACCATTCGGGTAGGAATAGCACAGCGAAATGTTTCCACTTCCCAGCGGACAGCATTGTAAGCACACTTTTTATTCAGTCTAAGTTATGAAGAAGCAAGGGCTATCCATATCAATGCATGACGAACGGAAAAATCTTCCGCTGTTGCTTTACAGTGAATTTCTTTTTTTTTTTGGTACAACGCATTTTTCAGTAATGTTGTAAGCATGTGAAGCTACTTCTCGACAGTTTCTCACGAGCCGATTGCTGCCAGCGGACGTGCAGGCGGAAATTTCGCATCGGTATCAGTTGAACGGTTGCTCTTCATTTTTTTCAATGAGAGGGCAGCTTTGAAATTGTTTACCGAGGGTGCTTAAATGCTTCTTTGACTACCTGGAGTGGCTTTAGAGCGTTCCGAAGAGCAGTTATAAATAGTGACATTACTACCTTTCAATGTTTTTAACACGAAAGATGTGTCAAGAATCATTTACCTAGCAGCTGAGCGCTTGCATTTTGTGTTACGAGTAGTTTGAGTTACCTGCGCGACGGCTGAGCTGCGCTTGGCTTTTCCAGCTCTGCTAGTGAGCAATTTTTGTACAGTCCAAAGCTTCATGACACGAAACATGCGACCCCGTGACGCTCAATACATGTAGAGCGCTCTGTTGAGAGGCTGGCATGCTGTCGCAGTTGGCGTGTTTAGCGGGCGCACCGCCTGAAAGCGCTTAATCGCGGACCGGCCTGCTGCATTAGTTACGCCATGGCATCTGGTAATATGAAGACTTGAGGGTAAAGCAATCTTATTGCATAATCAGGCAGCGAAATTCAAACGTCTGAGTATGTTCGCTGGGTTTCGTGCTTGACAAAAAAGCCCTTTGCTGCACATGTATTCTCTGGAATTGTTTCTACGTATCGGAAGTAGCTACCACAGCATACAAAAGCACATTCAATCATTATCAAGGTGTGGATCCGCCAAATCTACGAACTAAGAAAGTTCACCAACCTATGGCCAGACCGATCTGCATGTACTGTGCTGCACGCAGTCCTTGTGAGTGTTTGTCACAAAGCTTACGAATGTGCAGGTGCTCTAAAAGTTAAACGGAACTGGCGAGCGGTGGCCGTAGCGGGCCAAACTAGGGTGCCTGGATGAGGGGCGGGCGAGGAGGAACATCCAGGCACCCTAGGCCAAACTGCATGCCAGCGCCATCTATGAATAGATGGGCCGCAGATAGCGAGAGCGCCTGGGCACATCCGTCTGGGCCATCTTGATACGCTAAAGGTCGCCTCATCGCCGGCTCAAGCGAAGCTCCGCCGCAGCCATCCCTGCTCGCCGGGGGCAAGCAGGGGGAGGGGAAGTGAGTAAACGTGGGAGGGTATGAGGTATGAGCACCCGAAGATCACATGTATGAGGCTACACGGGTTAGCGCAGAATTTCCATGTGGCAGGGTATTGGGTGTGGTACATCCGATGTAGCCAAGTTGGGTGAGGGAAGTTGTTTGTCTGAAGTTTTCGGAGTATCACTTCTTTTCTTTTGTCAAGATGCGGTTGAGGAGGTGGGAAATACTGTACTGAGGTGCCGCAATGTTGGGTGATGTCTTGAAATTATGACCAGGGGAATGAGACTCGCGGTTTCCTCACAGGCGACCAGCTCATTTATGTTGTCCCATTGTGTACAGAAGGTGCCATCTTTTTACCCATAATGTGTAATATTCACCTCTCACCAACGTAGTCACCCCCATCTGGTGTAGCAAGCCTTGTTCCTAGCAGGGCTGACCTTACCAGTTCACATTAAAGAGCATTCTCTTTTCTGTTAGTGCAGACAACAACCATCCAGTTATCTTCCTTCCAGCTCGCGATGCCAGACACGAAAAGACTCGCTTTGTGGGCGCGGATACGGCTTGTATTGCCCGTTTCGTGCAGTCGAGGCAGTATTGTCTCTGTGAAGATGGAAACGCGGTGGCAGCATGGAACAATAGTAGAAAAGAAGGCCGATACTCTGTACGCTTATCTAGTGACACTAGCCCAGCGCAACAAACAATCCCACTCAGACAAGAAACATTTCGTAGTCTCCTGCATAACGATTTGTCAGCGGTCTACAACAGTTTTGATGGACATCCACTGTCGCAGGGAGGGATGGCGACCTTTTTTTGTCTTGTTTATTCGTTTCAGTCGGTCAACTTTGGTAGGATTAGCTTGACCTCCCTGCTCTGCGGCTACACGCAACTGACGTTGTTACGAATGCGAATCAAAGATTACACGTGTAACAGCACTGCAGCAGCAGAAATGCGACCAAAATGCCGTTTTGCTGTGCATTTTTGATAGTGTTGACCCGGTCGAAGTCAACGGCGACGCCGTAGATGCGGCAATCTCGCAACACTGAAAAACGCCAAAATGGCCGCCGTAGCTGACTGGCGTACCTCAGTGGCTGTACTCTAAGGCCGGGTTCAGACTGTTGCCGCAGCTGTCGTAATAACTTAAAAAATGACGTCATTTCACGTCTCAGCCAACCAAACTGCGTGACACGCCGTTTTTTTTTTACGTCCATAGATCACGATATGACTTTTCAGTTGTAGACTCAGCATAGCGTAACACCTTATCTACTGACGTTACGTTCAGCCTCTCGGGCGGCCAATGCTGGGTCCTATCTAGCCTGACGCATACACTCAGCCTCTTGGGCAAGAACTGCACTTTTTAGTGACAGTAGTCTTGCCTAGCCTGGAAGATAATCTGCAAACGTAATCTTTACCAGTAACACACGGTTCGTGGGGGGGAGAGGGGGGTCACATGGTTCACAGGCGCTTTATCAACCATAGTGCGATTTTGATGCATGTTTTGTGGCTTCCTTAAGCGAATTCTGAGCTTTATGCTGCATGTCTCATTACCCTGACGGATGCGCTCGGCGTGTTAGACATTGGCGCCCTGGTGTTTTTGCCCACGAAGATGAAACCTTCCAAAAATTAAAACGAGCGCAAATGACGAGGACACAGAAACACAGACAGACGGGACGAGCGAGTGTGTTTCATCAGTTGAGGGTGCTGGGACGGAGCAGAGACACGGTGGCACGCGAACTTTTGGAGGCCTACTTTATCAAAAATAAGGGCACAGATTGTGTCAGTACCACGTCGGTGAGTTCCGCCTTTTATGTCGAAATCGGTAGCGCGCATGTGGCTTGCGCTTCAGGTGTTCTGTGCGCAGGCGCGCCTCTGTGGTGTTGACGGGTCTATGCAGAGGAGGGTTTCGAAATAAAATTGTTGGTGGTGAGCGCTCGTCCCGTGTACTGTGTTTCTGTGTCCTCGTCCTTTCCGCGCGTTTTAATTTTTTGAAGCCATGAACCAGCACGCCCACCAAAGCATTCTATGGAGATGAAACCGTTGGGGGTATAGGTAAACATCTTTGCGGTAAAAGAAGACAATTGCAGCGCTGTTTGCGATACGTCATGTCGGTGACCAGTATAGCTTATCATGACGAGAAAATCATCATACCGTTATCGCGTTCCTTTTTTTTTATTTCGCTTCGCTCCACTGATAGCGCCCCGCTCCGCCGGGGAACATTCCAATCAACCACTGGCGACCCGAGTGCCAGCAAAACGAAAGGGGCGCAAGCACTGATGACGCCGCAATCGCAAAGCAAGCTGCCCGGAGCCCAGGCGCCACCGACAGGGCAACCCAAGTCCGCCAGAGCACAACGCTACGGCGCTCCAAGCATATATGTGGACGACTGTACGAAAGCGCTAACAGCACGTCTTGCCCCCTTGCATTTTTCAGACCTCGTGACTGACACACGGTTGCCGACAAAATTTGCCATTGCGTTATAAATAAATTTGGATGCAAACGTGTTTTGTCCCTAAATGAAACACGCAGAGAAATCCTAAGAGCTAAGAGCAAAACGTTATGCAGTATTGGCCTACGACCTCGGAGCAAAGGTCTATTCGATAATACTCTAAATTTTGCGCCGATGGAGCTACCCGTAGCGCATGAGGCCACGTTTTCCGGGGTACTGGTCTCCTACACTTTATGCCCGATTTCGGGATATACTGCATCTCCATGATTCAAACGCGCTCCTGATTGTAACACGCAGATAAGTTCACTTATAATAATTGGCAGTCCCTTGTAATACGCATATGCAACTACAGGACACCGTACCTGGCAGACTTCAAGACATTCTATTTCACGCTCGCAAACTGCGGCAGCAAAATTCCTTGAGCTTCATAAAATTGTTTAGCCAGCTACTTTTGGTGCCTGATTCCACGAGAGATAGAAATTGCTTGATCAAGCGTGTTTTGTTTGCTCTCATATTCCTGAAATAAGCGCAATCCAGGGATAGCCTAAAAGTGCAATTCGTTTTTCTTTACCGTGCGTAGTTGGCGAGAAAAAAAAATGCGAAGGTTGAGCCGGTGACGCGTAGCTTCCGGTGGCTGCAGTTTTTGTTTACTAATTTGGGGCTTTGCGCACGGTAAGGTGTAACTATTAGGGCTGAATTTTTTTAATACAACACATACCAAAATCAAAAACAGGTCAATACAAACTGCGTTCTGCTGTTAATAAAAAGTTAACAACAAAACCGTGAAATGGGACGAGGCACTTGATTGTCGCTCCCTTTGACGGCCGCTATCTCCATATCTTCTATATAGTGGCCAACTTGCAAGTGATAGGTAATGTCGGTCACATATTTATCAAGATATGCGTAAATGTGGCTTGTGTAGAAAAAATATAAATATACGCAATAAAATATTGACCGCAACGATTTTTCTAAAAATGCGGACGGTAAATGAAAATAAAAGAAAACCTATTCTCAATTTCTTTCGAAATTGTGCAAACCTGACTCCTCAAGTGGGCCAAGAATACTTCTAAAAACATGTTTCATTAGTTTGATCATCGCGAGGTTCCAGGCGACAGAACTCGCGCATTCGAGACACGTGTGCGTGTCGTGTGCTCCGTGTCGTGTGCTCCGCTACTGTCCTTGATTCAATGTTTCGCGCTTGGTTAAAAAAGTCTGTTCCCCTTCTGGGGACGAAAAAATTCTGCAGGCATTCAGAGAATTATCTACTATTGCGTAGCATTCTTACGCTGCTTGTCTTGAGTGTGGGTTTTTTTCAGCCAAGTTTTTTGGCCAAGATCCTGTCCACCAATTATCTCCATTTGCGCCGTTATAACGATTAGACGGGGAACTTTTGCGAAATCTGCATTGTTGTGGAAATGTAGGGCATTGCAGGGTTCGCCAGTTCCCGTATTGTTTTTTGAATTCTGATTTTTTTACTGTTTTGAAATTTCGTTCGACCAATTATCTCATTTGCGCTAGTATAACGATGTTAGGTGGAACTGCCGCACATCTGCATTATATTGGAAATGCAGGTCATTGTACGGTTTGAAGTTTTGTTTATTTTTTATATTTTTATTTATATTTTTTTCAAAATTTTATTCGACCTGTTATATCCATTTACGCTATTATAACGGCTACAGGTGGAACTTTCCCGAATGCTGCATTATTGGAGAAATGCAGGGCGTTACAATGTTTGGAATTTTCCGTAATTATTTTATATTTCTGGTATATTTTCAGTTTTTCAAAATTTCGAACGCGCAATTTTCTTCATTTACGCTATTATAACGATTACTGGTGGAACTTTCGCGAAATCGGCCTTATTGTGGAAATGCCATGCGTTATACGTTTTGCCATTTTCCGTAATTTTTAATTCCTTTTCTTGTTTTTAGTTCTCCAAAACTTCGCCTAAAAAATTATCCCCATTCACGTTATTAGATTACATTTCGAACTTTCGCGAAATCTGCTTTATTTTCGAAAAGCAGGGTGTTACAACGGTTCGCCATTTTCCGTAACTTTGTAATTTTTTTTTCAAAATTTCGTTCGACCATTTGTCTCCGTTTACGCTATTTTAATGAATATAGGTGTAATTTTAGCGAAATCTTCAATATTGTGAAAATTCCACGCATCTTGCGTTTTGCCATTTTGCGTATTTTTTAAATATTTTGCGTATTTTATAGCTTCTCAGAATTCCGTCCGACAAATTATCTCCATTTACGTTATTATAACGATTGCATTTGGAACTTTCACGAAATCTGCATTATTGTGGAAATGCAAGGCGTTACAAGGTTCGCCATTTTCCGTAATTTTTTTTTTATACTTTTCCTCTTTCTGTTTCTGAAAATTTTGTGTGACCAGTTATCTCCATTTACGCCATTAGAGCGAATACATTTGGAACTTTCGCGAAATCTGCATTTTTGTGGAAATGCAGGCCGTTACACGGTCCTGGCTGGAGGGGAGCGGGAGGGGGGCACTCAGCAAGGAATTCTACGCCTTAAAAAGAATTTGTTTGGAACCTCTGATGCCCTTCCAATCTAGATATCAGCGTTGCATTTCGTTATTTGCAATATTTCACCCAAGAAGCGCTAGCACAGCTGCACCGCATGGCGCACCCGACAAAAAGAGCGATTTTATGAAATTTCAAAATGAAGGAAGCAATCACTTTGTGTAGAAGGCGGCCGCAAGTGGCTTGCGAATTTTAGGGTTCTTGTGCAAACATCAAGGTAAAGAGAATAATTTCCGTATTTTCCTGCGCAGATTCAGTGCTGGAACTCGAGCAATGGCTGCGACTTCACAGAGACGGTGTCCCAGGTCGTGGATCACTTCGGACAGGACTGCCAGTACCACGCAGTCACCTGCTTTCGGTGCAGCCGAAACATGGCCTACAAAGAACTCGCTGATCACCTAAAAAGCAACCATTGCACTCTCCCGGAAGCCACGACTGCAAGCAGCAGCCATGGAATTCCTGACGCCACCGTCGCGCGCTTTGAGAGAGGAATGGGAGAGCTTCGGGAGAAGCTTTCTTTCTTGCAAACATGCTTTGATAAAACAAATGAACTTATCGCGGTTCAAACGCAGGTTTTCAGAGAACGAGCCGCTGCTGACGTGCTTGTAGCTGAATCCGTCCAAACATTTGACAACACCTTAAAAGAAAGCATTAGTCAGAACCAGACTGCCACAGATAGAATTTCCGAGGAGCTGGCACTTGCGCGGAACAGCATCAGTGCCATCACGAACACGTTAAGGCAGGTGGTAGTACTAGTAAATAAAACGAATACCAGTCATGTATCCCCAGTCTGCCGTGATATACAACAAAGATTGAATGACTTCACTGCCTCCTCAGCAGAGGGGTCGCTAAGAACTGAAAAGCGGCAGGACTCAATGGAGAAAATTTATCGTGAGTTCGTGAATCACGAGGTGGACTTCGCGGAAACCTTGAAACGCCTAAATGAATGTTTAAAGGAGCCATGAAGAGAAAATACAAGTTGGTTTTATTCGAAAGATTTCGTGTTTTCTAGTGCCCCCAGCGCTTGTCCGGATACAAACGGTGCTTTATTCAATAAGAAATTAAACAATTTAGGTTAAAATTTTGATTTTCCCGCTCAATCGTGCGTTTTCGTGGTCCCAAGTGACATCACGGGAACCGACCGCTCTGCAGCCTAGAGTGCCTTCATTCACGCATCCGCCGTACAGGGTAGAGACACGTAACGCTGGCGCCGCCATGTTCGGTTGCTCGCTCGCCGCCGAAGCAAGTCATTGTGTAAAAACCGCGCTAAAATTATCGCCGCAACGCGGTTTACTGAAGAAGTTTGAATCATATTGTCTGTTTCGCGTCGCTAGGTCTCGTGGGAAAAGAAAAGAATAACGCGTTGAGCCCGTTGGCCCAATTGCGGCGGCACGGGACCGTTCAAAGGTTGTCTCCACCCTGTACAGCGGTGTTGGTTTGTACCCGCGTTTCTTTACGTTCTGTAACCTAGATGGCGCCACCATACCGTGGCAAGCGTTTGGTTTGTTTTTGCCCGCATTTAAACCTGGCTTGTTTTTGTTCTGGGAGAAAATATTCGTTCCCTGAAACAGTGCTCGCTCGACAAATGGGGTCACGTAAGACACCGTTGCTTGCGTCAATCGGCCAGTGTCGTCTGAGACAACCCCAATCCCCGTATGCTGTGCAGCTAAACCAAAGCATGCAGTGCGCAGTACGAACAGCAGAACGCATCAGTACTTCTATGTTTACATGTGCTTTCGTAACTTCCACTGTTTGTCCCATCATTCTTATTGCTTTGTAAAGAATGTGCCCTAAATTTAAGCGCAAATCGCTCGTTCGTCTAGTTTGTAAGCTCTACCTAATTTGCGTCTGCTTCTGCCAGCCTCCGCCAATCGCAGAGCTTAGCCGTCAGAACTGAAAAAGGACGCTGCCACAACGGAAGTAGCGATAGCTCTGGCTGAGAGCGCTAAGTACTTTTATGGGTATTTTATTCTTCCAGGGATAAGAATTAAAAAAACGGGTGGCGATTTAACCTTACATTTATATTATCACGTACGTCGAGGAGACTATGACTTGCTGCTGGATTGGCCAATTAAAAAGAGGGTGAATCTACATGTTTTGGATGCTCAGAAAACGGAAATTCCCCAAATTGCCTGTGTAGACACAAGCCTTGGGCCCTTGAAAGGGCACGAAATGCCGACCAGCGCTAGAAATGTTTATGTATGGAGCAGTAGCTCTATGAAAGTAACCGAAATCGAGAGAAATGGGTCCGTGCAGGACGACAAGATCTCTGTCAAGTTTACGGTGTCACATCTGTAGCTACGTAAATTCTGTCTTCATGCATTGCATAGGGAGAATGGGAAAATGCAGGACTGTATGACTGTTAGACACATCAGTGCAAGACACTTTGTAATAAAGAAATATAGCAAAAGTTGTACTTCGCTTTTCTCTGTGGCTGTTGGGGGCAAGACAAAACAGAATCTACGGCAGCCAATTTATACAAAATGTTGAGAAGGTGCCTTCAGTGCGTTAGTACGGTTAACATGTCCAACATGCGGAACGCTCAGCCCATACGTTAATATGTTGAAGCAGCTTCTATTTACATATCTTGAAAGCCTAGAAACACAAATTCGCAGCAAAACCACGTAAACAGTGGCGTTTCTATGTTCTCGAAGCTACTGAAATGGCGACAAAACCACGAGAAAGGCGCAGGTAAGCAAGCATGTGAGATCTAAGATGATTTACATTATAGAAAATTAACGAGTCAAAAACAATAAAGCAAGATTTGATGTTTAACGCTTTCATGCTATCGCTATATAACATCACCCTATTGTGCTTAAGATGAACCTATACGGATTTGGCTGGAACGCTGCTTCTTCGATTTTATGTCACCTCTGCTATGGATCACAGCTCATTGAAATTTTGAAACACACTGAGCAAACAAAACCAGTGAACTATGGTGTGCCACAGGGCTGTTTTTTTCAGGTCCGTTTTTTTTTACATCAGCGAGGCTGGTAATATTTATCGGCGAAACCGTTAAACACATGTCACCGTGAGTGGCAAGTTCTCCTGGCCAATGTTCCACGGCCGGGACAATCGCCATGCTGTGCCGCATAGAGTAGAAGGGAAGGTTGAAACACCTGGTACTAGCTGCCTACTGACTGGCTCAGACTGGATCTTTTCTCTTATCGTCCTCATTGCGGAAATAACATCTCTTCATAACTCTGTATCAGTCGTACCAATAGAATATGCCCATGGCAAGTTTTTGTAACCTTTAAGCTGTTTACCAAATGGCAATTTTTTTCGTGCCCGCAGTTAAAAATACCAAGAAATAACCCAGCACGCGCACGTAAGCGTGGGCCTCGCGGCGACCACCGGGAAGTTAACAAAACCAAGAAAATGCTTAGCGGTCGTGTGTGCCGTCCTCGCGATGACCGCCCAGCGTCCCTTGCGACGGTTATTCAAGCCAAGCATACCCACTTGGATATATTGGCCAAAATAAAAAAACAAAAACTCCAGCATTCGCAGTAATCGTTGGCCACACTTGCTCGGAACAAAAAAATACACGTCATAGCGTACACCACTCCAAGGTGAAGCCAATGCTTATCACTTCCAAATAAATGAAAGAAGCTCACGCTTATAGCAACAGTTATGGAGTAAAGGTTGTTGCGGTAGCGAAGAATAGGCAAATTGGCTGCGGGCGCGATGGTCTCAAAGCTTGCGTACAGCCTTCAAGTCTCACGCGTTAGTGTGAGCTTCCTTCATTGTTTTTTTTTCGGTAGGTCAGGTTGTGATTTGGCGAATTGCTCGAATAAGACTTTGTGGCATCAAACAATAATTTCAAACCGAATGCTACAAAACAAAAGCAATACTTTTTCATCCACGTCGTAGAATCAGCGCAGTTCCGTCTATTGTAGAATTTATTGCGTGTTTCAAAACAGTGAGCGCATGTTTTTAAAAAAGCATGTCATGAATTTTAAAAGCATGTCATGGCTCCCTACCTAATCTAGAAATTACTCCACGCCAGTGGTCTAGTGTGCTTTTACTCTAATTCTTTTTCAGCCTCAGATAACCTTTTACTTTCAAACTGTATGTTTAACTCTATGCTTAACTATGGCGCCTTAGTCTGAGCTACCATGTTTCGGGGAAATATAGAAAAACAGACAGTTTTAGAAAAACGAGCAATTTGCCTAGTCAGCAAGGTTCCTTATCTTTGTAATACACGGCAACTCTTTAAAGATCATAACGTTATTCGCTTGCATTCCCGTTACAGTTATTAACTATGCCGCTATTACAAACACGCATGAGTAAATAACAGTGCACTATTAAAATTAGCTGGCTGAGAAAAGCTTTCTTCAAACTAAAATACTTTCCGACGAATTAAGAAACGAATGCTGCGACAGAGATGACCGTCTTTAATAAAGAATGTTCAATGTATTTTTACCATTCCTTTGAACAAACACGCAGTTTTTTATGCCGAACTCATGTTTTTACAAGGATGAACTTTTTCTCCCATTCTGCTTTCTACAGGGTAAGCAGGGTAAACCCTGTTTACCCTGTATTCTATTACTGCTTATGGTTTCATTGTAGATACCGTATAAACCTTGCGCTGTTTGTGCACATTTTTTTTCTATATTGGCCATTGCCGATTGCCCCCTGTCGCACCGGGGAAGTGGGGCCAGTCAAGCTGTTATACAGATCTTTTTCAGGTACCCTTTCAGTAAACGTGTTTATTTTCCGCAAAACTCATCTGTCTGTCTCTCCGTCCGTCCGTACTTCCGTCTCCCCTACCCACCCATTCACCTGTGCGCCCGTCCGTCCGTCTAACTAAACCCTACCACTCACCTACCTTAATACTTACCTTCAAACATACCTACCCGCCTGCCTGCCTGCCTACCCGCACGCCCGCCGGCCCGCCTGCTTGCCTGCCTCGCCGCCAACCGACCGACACCCACACCCATCCCCTTACCAGTCCGTCCATCCGTGCGTCCATCCGTTCATCCGAACGTGGGAGTTAGTATCACCGCTCCGCCCACCAAGGAAATCTCGGAGGGGGCTCGGGACCCAGAGCCTTTCAGGAGTCGGCCTTATGGCTAATGGTAGCACCCCGCCAATGAGCACACGCCAGCGCGTCTGTGTCAGTCCGCACGCGCCCTCCGAACGCTCTCGTGAAACAGTGAGTGTTACAGCGCAAAAATGGTGAATTCAGTATAAAAATAAATCATCAAAAACACATAAATAAACTTGAATATAGAAAAAAACAGCATCCGCTGTTGGGGATTGCAACTTTCGATATGCAAAACAACATATACCTAAAGCTCCAGACCACTTCGCCACGAGGAAACGCTGCCGGGAGCACTAAAACTATATATTGTATATCCTGTTCATATTTTTATTTAGATTTACCATTGAAAACACCTTAGATAACAATTTCTTGAATACCGCTCATGCAGTAAGCGTCTGCCAAAAGCACAAAAATATCTCACCTCTAGCGACAGCATTTCTGAGGCAGAAAAGCAATTCGCAAATGTGTGGTCGCCCTGCTGGCCACTGTGCTAATTCGCCCAGCGCCAGCACGGCTTCTCCCACGGTTTTAAGCTGAATAAAAAACGTTTCGGTCGATTTTAATTCCTTCGTACAGGGGGGGAATAAAAGAAATAAGAACAACGGAGCACGTAGCCTCTGACGCATGCCGCACCGCCTGGCTGCATTGTCAGTAAACTGCGCGCATGCGTAGTTTGAGCGTTTGAGAGTGGGGAAATGCTTGATAAAGAATCGGCGCCGGTCATTTATGTTGCGGCGTCTTTTTATGGTCTGTCGCTACTGAGCATACTATTATCTGCTACATTAGGCAGCCAAGCACGCAGGAGGCGGATTGCAGATAGCATGAGGCCCTTTAACGATCATCATGCTCAATGGCGACGCAGCGTGAAAAGGCGTCTCAAAATAAACGACCGGCGTCGCTTCTCGATGAATCATTTCCCATAAACGTACGCCAAACTCTCAAACTCTCTCGAAGAAGTGCGCATGCGCGCAGTTGCAGCCAGATGGTGCAGCATGAGTCTTATGCTGTGTTCACACTACCGACGTAGCAGCCATATCGTGCGCTATGTTAGTAAAAAAAGGCATGTCACGCAGTTCGGTTGGCTGAGACGTGGAATGACGTCATTATTGAAATAAATTACGACAGTTACGAGACAATTCTGAACCCGGCCTTAGGCTGTGCGCTCCGTTGTTCACATTTCTTTTCATCCCCCCTGTACCTATATTACCATCGCTGACTCTTCTCCCGCCTTCAATTGGCCTCGGTTTTTTCTACTAGCGTACCACTCAGCGAAGCGTAGCATGTGCGCTTGTGTGGAGCGACTTCTACTTAGAGAGCTTGATAGAGACTAGAAACCAACAAACTATAGCCCCATTTTCCCCGGCAGAAACGTGCTGTGGCTTAGTTTCAACTGTGCGAACAAAGTCTGTCGATTCGCCGGCGGCCGGCCGACTAGACGCTGGGCCGACTGATTCGGAGGGTCACCAAGCCATGCAGTAGCGCAGTAAAGGCAAGCTATCTGGTTCTGACGTCAGACGCAACATCATAAGAAATCGGCAAGGAGGAAGCCGAGAGGAGAACAGTATCTTCAAATTTATTTTTCTACTGAATAAAGTCGCGTAAACGGTGCAAGAGTGTTCAAAACATGGTCTAGAGACTTCAAACAACGATTTGCGCTAGTATTCCTGCAATGTTTACGGATTACTTCAGGGTCCCTTTAATTAAGATGACGATGACGGTGTAGGTTTACGTAAGAATGGCTCATACGTCGATGGATGATGGCCACTACCGACAGAAAACACTGCACCACAGTTGTGTGCGCTCCGGCGCCGATTACACAACTAACAATATCTGCGCCAAAATTTGTATAAGGACGTTTTATTTCAGACCGCTTTGTGCTCGGTCATCCTTTCGGTAGGAGCAGCGCGTAGAATATCCATATTTGTGAAAGCCATATTGAAGTGGTGCAACAGGCATACAATAAGGCCTAAGGTATTGAGAATTCTTCCATGCGTTTCTATTGATCTGTTATGGTTGAACAATAGCAACAAAGCTGTTGGCAATGATTTATTCCGATATTTGTCTTGTTCTGAGCGCACAAAGCAAGCTGTAAATTAAGGCGTGTTGGTCTTCTGGCCTTTCAGCGCCAGCGTGATGCATGCATTTGACTCGAGGGGAACACAGTCGAGAGCCCCTGCACTTCGACAACAGCGTAAGTGCTAACAAGGGAAATAAACAACGCGAACATGAACGGCTGCTAGCCCTACCTGTGGGCTGTCGGAAAATACACAGGCTACACCATTAATATGACATTATATGACTATGCTTGTGTGGTATCCTACCGATTGTCTTGCGCCATCCCAATAAAAACGGCAGACCGGCTGCACAGAAACAGTAATTAGTTTAAACACCTTGTCCGAGCACAGTGTCCGAATTTCTGCATCGTGCTGTTGGCGTCTTTTACCTTAGTGTTTTATCGGACATAGAGTTATCGGTCCTACCCTACTTCTAGTCCCGTCCCTCTGTAACCACTCTGTTATCGTAAAGGTTCACTAGTTGTCAATTCTAGGCATCACATGCCCTGCCAAACTCCAGTTGTTTCCCTTAATGTGAGTTTGTCTCTAGTTGACCCAGTTTGGTGCCTAAAGTAGAAAGAATGATTTGGCTGCTTGGTAGCTGTTGACTTTAATGTTTAATGCCCTCTCAGAGCAGGGACGATGACAAAAAAAATTGAGGCAACACGCCGCTAACTCGCAACTGTTGCTTTATTGAAAATAAGCACAAATGTAGACTTACTACGTCTCACGTGGTGCGTTCATGTCGCATAGGTAAAAACCGCGAAAGCAACTTTTACAGGGAATGTACGCAATCGACGGCACGCGTGTCAGTAGAAAGGGAAAGGCATTGAAAAAAAAAAGCACAAGATATCAATACATCGCTAAATCCACAATGAGTGGCACAGTCAAAAGTAGTCTTTGTCAGTTACGAGGCCGCTGACACATCGTTCGCCACTCCTCTTTATGTAAAACGCTTCTATTAACTATCTAGCGGTTTTAGCCGTATGGCTTGAGAAAAATGTCGTATCGCGAAAGACGGGTGAACACCCATGTGTGACACAATGTTCCCATAATTGGGAGCCCTGCTTTGATTTTTCAGCATTTTGGTGTTCCTGCAGACGTGTGTTTATAAGCATCGCGCCGTTGGGCGATGCCTAAGTGTGGCCACACCACATCGGCATAATACAAACACACGTAGCACAACACTCAAAGGGAATTGGTATGTTTCACTTGGCATCCTCATTTTCTTAAGCGTTTCGCAATGAGAGACAACATTCTGTCTATCTGCCGCATAACTCGGTCAATTTGTTTGGGGGCTGAGAAAACCACACCACGTTAGACCGGCTGGCAACACGTTTTACACGGTGCGACATGTTTTCTACATACGCAACGGCGAGAAGTGTTTTACTTTTTTCTTTCACTCATTCCACCCAACCTCACTTCGCGCCTTTTATTAACTTGAGAATAATATTGCGAATGACAGACTGGAAATGCAGCCCTATTTAATGTTTCTAGTTGGCTTGTAAAACTATTGAACTTTTTTTTGCTGTGGACCATTTTGCGATTGCTGCCCGAAAACACGAAACACCCATTCAATTTTAACAATCTTTTATTGCTGGCAATGGAACTTTAATTAATTATTCCACAACAAAAACATTCACTCTTTCTCTCTCTTTCTCTCTTCGTAAAAAGCAAAAACGTTCTGTCCAGCACAGAAAGAGAATAAACACTTTGACCTTTTCGTTCAAACTGAATAGCACCCCGCAGCCGCAACCTTTCACATTCACACCTAAAGCCACAGAAGCACAGATGACCTCGGTCTTTCCTGGGTCACGGCGATTAAACAGCCTTGCTGCCAGTCTTTCTCTATTCGCTGACCTTCAGTGCTCGTGAAGCATAGATCGCAAAGCGGTATCTCAGAAGTTTGTCACAGCTTGCGTATTTCGCGATTCGAATTTGGATCCTTCGAAAAAAAAACGCAACTAAGCAATCATGCACCCCTCCGTCAAGCGATGGCGATGGTTGAACGCAAAGCCTTTTCGGGACATATTGTTTCGTTGCGTTTACGGCTTCCAAGCAGCTTCGACCATGTCGAAATGGAGCATTCGGCCTCCGGCTTCCTACAGCATGGGTCGCGGGATGTTGACACAACGGCCATTGATGGTGGGTGACGCAACGGTTAGATGAGCTCAAGTAGGTGACGCAACGGAACGTGCTGGCCTGATGAATCGTTGTCGGTACCGCCTGCCGGATACCGCTTTTTATCGCCAGCTTTTCCTTCCGGTGAAGGAATGAAACCGTGCGGTTTCGCACTTCGACGCAGCCGCTCGCCCATACCGCGTCTAAGATTTGCGGAACCCGTTCGAAGCGGTGGGGCTATCGAAGGATGTCACCGCCAACGGCTCTTATCAGATGGGCCACGTTTGGCTTGTCAGTTTACTGACAGAAAAAGACAAGAAATGACTGGTCGCCAAGGGAAGCTTGCAAGTGAAGGGGCGTTTCTGTGCCGTCGTAAACCACACAAAGCAAGTAGTGACTTTCAAGGTACACTGGGTACCGTTCTTCTTGCTGAACGTCATGAAAGTGCACACCCAAATATTTTACTGAGTCTGCATATTCATCTGAGTTGATCTACGTGGATGGAGCGGTCGATGATGATGATGTTGAAGGTGGCTCGCTGATCGAAGGCACATAGCTGACGACGGTCTACTCTGCAAACTGTACACTTTATTACACTATTTAAAGCTAAGTTACAACAGACATCACAGTGCCATTGCTCGAGGAGAGCTCGAGACGAACCCGCATCCAGCGGGGCTCTCTCCTATTTCTCTACAACAAACACCTTGGTTCTATTATAAAAAACTACGCCTCCAAGGAAGGCGGAACCAAAGAGACAGAGAAGGACCCATAAGGAAAATATCTGGCCATTCATAGCTCACACAGGCGGAGCTCATAATTAAGCAATTGGCCCACCCCTTGTTCCAAACTCATTTCCCATTCCCACGCAAACTATACGTCAATACGCAGAAAGGATTCCAACCGGAAGCCGTGAGACGTAAAACAAATAATCTAACCAAGTCTTACGCGTTGTTACACCGATTTCGGTAGTGGCCCGACAACGCCTACACTCCCGGACCCCACATGCCAACAAACGCCTGCAGCGTGTCGCCACTTGTTTACCAAAGGTGCCGCCGCCACACCATGCCCGTTCCCGCGGCCAACTGCTGTGAGAATTCATGTCCAGTTGTCGCTCCGTTTCCGGCCATCCCCGAATTGCCCATTGCAAAACAAAACAGAGCATGTTACAGTTGCAAAGAAAGCCGTCGCCGCCGCTGCCGCCGCTTTGACATTTCGTGTCTTCCTGACGTGTCCACCCAGAGATCTATGACCCAGCCGCTGTGCTGGCGCTACCGTTTCCGCGCCGTAGCCTGGACACGACCGCGCCCGGTGCGAAACCACATGGCCCCCGAACTCGCATGCTTGCGAGCATTAGGGCCAACGGATTCCCAGTTGCCGCCGAAGCGCTAGGTGGTGTCCGCCGCCCCGAGAGAAACACAACAACATGTACTCGAAGTGCTTCCATCTGGGGCGCGTCGCGCCCCTCGGACCCTCTAGGCCGGCAGTTGACACTCAGTCCGAGCCTCTACGAAAATGACACACAAAAAAAACATTCCAGGCCAGTCTTAGGAATAAGAAAAAGCAAACCCCAAACTTAGCATCTTGGTGACGCGTATACAGGACTTCAAATGTGAAGAATTCCTAGTGACTGACATATTTGTTCGAGCCGAATTCAGAAGTTTATGAAAACATGCAAGTTTTGTTTTCGAAGTACTAACACGCAGAAAATTTGATTGGAAACAATTTATGCCTGAAAGCACATGTCATTGTAGCAAGCTTGCGGCTTTACTATAATTCGCATTGCGATAGAATAGTAATGTATCGTGGCGCATTGCACCAAATAACAGAAGGAAACTACCGAATAGGCTATTTTAGTATAAATTGAAGAATAGCGGTGAAAGCATTGAGCACTGCGGCCTTTCGGTTCTCGAAGAAGAAGAAAATTTTAGGTGAATCACATGTGATCTTATAGACCCTTTGAAAAATGGCCCGAGCGCTGGCGGAAGAGCCGTAAGCCATTCCGGCGACACTGTGCAGCGCCATCATAAAGGAAACGAAAACAGCGAAAAGGCAGCAAGCGCAGAGCAGCCAACGTCCGCGGTGGCGTAATATTGGCATGCGCTTTTTGTAAAGTTGTTGTAAAGAGAGGGAGTGGAAAGGAGGAGTGAGCTCGGGTTTGTGAGGGCGCTCGCATCGCGGAGCTGGGCGGAGAAAGCTCGCGCGCTTAAATGCGAATGCATTTCTTAGTCGGGGGTTGTCGTGCGTTGGTCGGCGTGCGCCTAGCAACAGCTGTGGCGCGCCTAGCAACCGGAGCAGGTGGTAGCTCGGGCGGGAGTAGCGGAGGGCAAGGGGACAGGAGGAGCGCGCTCGGCGTGTAAGGGCGCTCGCATCGCGGAGCTCGGCCGGAGTAGCGGAGAGTGAGTGGAGAGGAGGAGCGCGCTCGGGCTTGTGAAGGCGCTCGCATCGCGGAGCTCGGCGGAGAGAGCTCGCGCGCGGGGCGGGCGTGTTGCGCGGGTCTCTCTCTCCTCTCCGCGTACCCTCTCTCCGCTCGCTTCGCTCGGAAAAATATATATAAATGCCGTGGAGCGCGCGCCTCTCTCCGTGACTGCTTGCCGCAGCGCACTCATCGGTGCACCCAATGCATTCGCATTTCCGCACGATCCCCTTCGGGGAGGTGGGGAGAGTTTTTTTTTCCATAACTGGGTGGGAAAATACTCGTTCGAAGAGCAGCATATTCTGATTTTTTATTAGACGATGTAGTCAGCTGATAGACCCTACAAGATCCTACTATTTCAGCGTAGAATACGGTCATCTGGAATGACTAACCACCGCCTACTATTTTAGTCGTCGATTTCTTATTGTGTTGATTCGATGCGCCCTTGCCCCGTCGCAATGGTGGCTGGCAGCTATGAACGGACTATGAGGAGCCAGTTCTTTGCTGAGAGCTGACGCTACGATCGTTCAAAGTTTCTAAACCATTTGAAGAAAGGACGAAAGCATACATAAAGACACACCCTTTGTCTCCACCAAATTTTCCGTACAATCTTTCGTTGCCTTGCAGACAGTAAAATGTTGTCCCTTATCTGTCTTGTTTGCTGCGATTCGTCTTTTTTGTAGCGTGAGGTACACTGGCCGAGGTTGAGCAGTTTCGCGTGGCTCTTGCAGAGCCATGCTGCGCAAGCACGGCACGTGGCGGCCCGGCCCACTTGATCATCATGCAGGGGTGATCGGGTGGGGAACCGATAGCTCGTGCGTCGCAGCAACACCGTGCTGCGCAAGCGCGGCATGTAGCGGCCCGGTCCACTTGATGATCATGTGAGGGGTGGCTGGGAGTGGAACCGATGGCGCGTGCGTCACTGCAACACCGACGTGCGCCTGTGGAATTACAGCCCACGCGTCCAGTGTCTTCGCCGACATCCGTTCCGCACGTGGTGGCCCGGTGCACTTGATGATCATGAGAACGGTGGCCGGGTGGGGAACCGATGGCTCGTGCGTAGCAGCAACACCGTGCTGCGCAAGCGCTGCCCGTGGCGGCCCGGTCCACTTGGCGATCATGAGAGGGGTGTCCGGGTGGGGAACTGATGGCTCGTGCGTCGCAGCAACACCTAGCTGTGCAAGCGCGGCACGAGGCGGGCAGGTCCACTTGATGATCATGCGAGGGGTGGCCGGGTGGGGGACCGATGGCTCGTACGCCGCAGCAACACCGGGCTGCGCAAGCGCGGCATGTCATGGCCCGGTCCACTTGGCGATCATGAGAGGGGTAGCCGGGTTGGAAACCGATGGCTCGTGAGTCGCAGCAACACCGTGATGTGCATACGCGGCACGTGCCAGCCCGGTCCACTTGATGATCATGAGAAGGGTCACCTGATGTGGAACCTATGAATCGTGCGTCGCTGCGACACCGGCGTGCGCCTGTGGAACTACGCCCCACGCGTCCAGCGCCTTCGCCGACATCCGTTCCGCACGTGGCGTGCCGTTCCACTTGATGGTCATGAGAGGGGTGGCCGGGTGGGGAACCGATGGCTCGTGCGTCGCAGTAACACCGTGCTGTGTAAGCGTGGCACGTGCCAGCCCGGTCCACTTGATGATCATGAGAGGGGTCACCGGGTGTGTAACCGATAAATCGTGCGTCGCTGCGACACCGGCATGCGCCGGTCGAAGCGCGCCCCACGCGTTCAGTGTATTCGACGACATCCGTTCCGCACGTGGCGGCCCGGTCACTTGATGATCATCCGAGGGGTGGCCGGGTGTGGAACCGACAGCTTGTGCGTCGCAGCAACACAGTGCTCGGCAAGCGCGGCACGTGGCAGCCCGGTCCACTTGATCATGTGAGGAGTGGCCGGGTGTGAAACCGATGGCTCGTGCGTCGCTGCAACACCGGCGTGCGCCAGTGGAACTACACCCCACGCGTCCAGCGTCTTCGCCGACATCCGTTCCGCAAGTGGCGTCCCGGTCCACTTGATGATCATGCGAGGGGTGGCCGGGTGTGAAACCGATGGCTCGTGCGTCGCAGCAACACCGTGCTGCGCAAGCGCGGCCCTTGGCGACACGGTCCACTTGGCGATCATGAGAGCGGTGGCCGGGTGGGGAACTGATGGCTCGTGCGTCGCAACAACCCCGTGCTGTGCACGCGGCACATGCCGGCCCGTTACACTTGATGATCATGTGAGGGGTGGCCGGTTGTTGAACCGATGGCTCGAGCGTTGCTGCAACACCGGCGTGCGCCTGTGGAACTACACCCCACGCGTCCAGCGTCTTCGCCAACGTCCGTTCCGGACGTGGCGTCCCGGTCCACTTGATGATCATGCGAGTAGTGGCCGGGTGTGGAACCGATGTCTCGTGCGTCGCTGCAAAACCGGCGTGCGCCGGTCGAAGCGCGCCCCACGCGTCGAGCGTCTTCGCCGACATCCGTTCCGCACGTCGCGTCCTGGTCCACTTGATGGTCATGAGAGGGGTGGCCGGGTGGGGAACCGATGGCTCGTGCGTCGCAGTAACACCGTGCTGTGTAAGCGCGGCACGTGCCAGCCCGGTCCACTTGAAGATCATTAGAGGGGTCACCGGGTGTGTAACCGATAAATCGTGCGTCGCTGCGACACCGGCGTGCGCCGGTCGAAGCGCGCCCCACGCGTCCAGTGTATTCGCCGACATCCGTTCCGCACGTGGCGGCCCGGTCCACTTGATGATCATCCGAGGGGTGGCCGGGTGTGGAATCGATATCTTGTGCGTCGAAGCGACACAGTCCTAAGCAAGCGCGGAACGTGGCGGCCTTGATCATGTGAGGGGCGGCCGGGTGTGAAACTGATGGCTCGTGCGTCGCTGCAACACCGGCGTGTGCCTGTGGAACCGGCTTAGCTCTGGGGCGATTGGTGACACTGCGCAGGAGCCGCTTGATAAATGTACATATGTCACATAAAGCGTGTACCGTGTGTGTGTCATTGAAGCAGCAGTAAGCATAATAATCAAGCAAAACCTAGAAAACCAGGAAAGCTAAGGACATCCAGCTGACCCTAACTCACGCTACGTATATCCTCGGATAGCGGATCTAAGCCACTGCTAAATTTTTTTCGCCGGCAGGTCACGTGGAAACTCCTGATAGGACACATGCATATAAGGATGTGTAAGTTATAAACACGTGATTTATCTTCCACCTGTATCATATAAGCAGTACAATTTGTGCATCGCGTCAGGGGGTTCGTACTTACATCGATATTTATTGAAAAGTTGGATTCTTATTCAGTTCGAGTACGGCGTGGTCGCGGCACGGTATGTGCCGTTAACACCACAAGAAAACGAAATTTCCATAATTTAAATGTAAAAAATAAAGTCCTAGACGGTATTCCCGATCTACTGCCGTTCAAATGCCAAAACAAGCGGAGCGAGAGTGGAACACACGTGCAGGCTCGAATTTTTGGCTGCTTCGATGTTCGAATTAAAACTTCGGCAGTCATAATCGGCACGTGAAACTGTACCCCGAAACATGTCCCCCCCCCCCCAAAAAAAAAAAAGAATGTCGTCAAATGACGCCATTATATAAAGATATTACGACAGTGGCGACAACAGTCTGAACCCGGCCTAAGACGCAGTTCGCGGTCCCTTCCTGAGACGCACTTCGCGCCGCCGCCGAAGAGGCTCATCGGCGAGAGAACCCACTAGTGAGTGCTGCTCCAGGGCACTGCAGCCATCAGGAGTAAGTGCTGAACTGGGAGTGACGCAACCGGTTATGCACATCTGCCGCAGCTGTTATGGAACGCGCACACGCGCTCTCAGCCAGTTCTTACTGAGCAATAAGTGACACAACTGCTGGAACTGCGTAATCCGCCGCTGCTGCTAAACCAGCTGCTCGAACAGCTGCGCCCAAATACCGTATTTTCGCGCGTATAACCCTCACCAAATAATGCGAAAATTTCAGTCGCAAAGTATGGGTGCGGAAAATACGCGGGTTTTTTTCTTTAGCGCAGCTTTACAGCAGTGCGCCTTCCATGGCAGCGATTGCGCAAAACATCACGAGCTCAATCTCACAACAGAATTTTATTGGTGAATTGTGACTTTCGCCTTGCAGTCAGTGTATTCTACTTGCTAAAGATACGCTTTTTCTCTAAACACAGCATGCGATGTGCTGCTTGAGCAGTAGCTTTGGTGCAGCCTTTTCCGTATCAAATGTGCGGGCAATACGCGAAGATATTTTTTTCTTTTTCGCCGGCTGAAAGTGGACGTGCGAATTACGTGCGGGGTCGGGTTGTACGCGCGAAAATACGGTGTCGCATTAGAGAGTATCGTAATCGCCAGCCAATTTTTCACAGGAAATATAAGCCGTCTTGTATTAAAATATGACGGCCATAGGGCCTTTTTATTTTATATTATTTTTTTTTTGATGCGCCGGGGGTGTGGCACGCAGTTTTACGATCCCGGGGATTTGAGGGGTCTCCGCAACGTGGCGCTACGTTCACTAGCGATTCTTGTCTACATCGCTCTGTTACCGGAGACGATCTGCTGGATCCTAGCCCTAGACAGCTTTGCTGTAAAAAAAGGAAGACGAGCGCGTTTGTGGTTTACAGATGTCTAACCATCCATCAGCGCGGGCAGAGCGAAGAACGAATGCAGGCTCTACTTCGCCTGCGGGAAAACAACTCTGCTGCCTAAATGTTCGGCGTTAATAACGGTGGCAGTCGCGACCCGCACGTCAAACGCAGCTTTCAAAAGAGTGTACATAACAGACGCATTGCCCTGAAGATTCACAAATTAAAATGGGGGACGCTAAAGTCGCGCGCCGTACGTACCTTACGCCCAGCATTACTACATGCAAACAAATCGCTTGCAAAGAGCTACGCAGCAGTGCATGGACATCGTTCCTTATAATGCTACACGAGCACTAGCAGCGTATACTAAGCAACCAAAAAGTTTCTGTTGCCGTGGGAAAATTTCCAGCGCTTGAGGGGAAAACCAATATGCTGTAACTATAGCAAGCTGCTTGAACGCTTGTGATGATTACGATGTACTCGTGATGTTTGGTAATAGCAAACGCTACGGTGGGTTCTTCCCCTGCCTCGGAGTCTGCAGTCAATATGATGGCAGCAGTGACTCGGTCCTAATGGTAAATCACGATGGTCAGGTATCCATTGAGTCGACGGTAGGAGGAGGTGTCAGTGTACCAGTGGTGTCTAGGTGTCCGTACGTTCCGTAAAGGTATCATATGCAGGCACGCCTGCGACAGTCATGTATAGTGGAGTGGATCTTACGCGGTATTTGAGCTGTTCTCTTGAGTTTGGTAACCGAGTGATGGGAAGTGTTTCCGTGGGTTGGCTGTGGAAGTAAGGCAATGCGTTTGGGTTGTGCCATATGCTTCAAAAAGTTCAAAACATGGGTCGAGGTGGTGGGCGGTAGGCGAAGATACATGACCTAGTTTGCTGAATGATGATATCCAGTTCCTTGATTTCGGTATGATTGAGGGGCAGGTAATGTCCTCTGTATGTGATCCTGCAAACGAGAAGTTCTTGTGTCATAGTTGCGTCATTTTATATGAGAGAGGAAAAATGGCGTGTGCACTACTACCGATGCGCAATTTTCTGGTGCGTAGCTTTTGTGGTCTGTTTCACCAGATTAAGGTGCTATAATTTTTTCAGTGCGCAGGTTAAGCTGCGACATTGAAGATATTCTTGAGCACTTGAGGTATTCTTCACTGCTAAGTGCTTGTTGTAGGGCGCCCTGCTGGCCCTGATGTAACCAGTGGAGATCCAAAGCATTATAGGTGTCAACAGATAGCACGTTTCATGCGGAGGGTAGACGTCAAAAGTGGAGGAAGGTCCTTCAGGTTCAACAGCGGTAGCGAAATTAATTATTGATGAACTGCTTTATAGGGTTTGGCTGGTGATGTTAAAGTGTAGAGCGACCGACGCCTACGGTCACTGCGGCATCTGTAAAGAATGCCTTGACAATAGTCCTATATCCAGATACTGCAGTTGGTTCAAGCTAGGCCCGAGAGAATTGACGCATTGGACTCATCGTAAAAGTCCCCTGTAATATCAAAGGCTGCTCATGCGGTAGTGCTGACTAGAAGGTGATCCAGAAGGTGTTCCGTAATGTTATGCGGTACGTTTTGCCTAACGAGTAGCGGTCGCAACCCGCGGAGTGTTTAAAATTCGTTCCTAGTAATCTCTTCGCCATCACTTCCACTTCATGCATTTTATGCATTGCTGTTTGCAATTTCTGTGGTGATTGCTATTTGAGTATTTACTTTATTAAAACCAGAAAATAATTAGTGATATCATATCCAGCGACAGGTTCACTTAAGGTTTGACCGTTTTAATAGTACGATGAAAGCGGCATTGTATGTCTTTTGACACCTCACCCAAAGCAAGATTTGCCTTCAATTGAACGAGTTTGCGATATAGTTTCCAGACTTCGCTGAGTCCCAATCAAAGAACGGCAGGATGTGCGGTTCTCCGCCTCAACGCCTCATGGTCCAGACTGCCTTTACCAGACCTGGGTTTAAAACGTACGTTAGGCACGTGCACAATCTACGGAGTTTGCAGGCTGGTAAAGTTTTGTGGTATTGGCTTACTCGCATACTCCTTCAAAAGATGCGCACCGGGCTGCCTTGCGAGCACAATACTCCGCTTCTGGAAGCCGGCAACAACTCTGTGCAGAAAACTGAGGTTAGAATAAACCACCGTCAGTATTCCACTGAACTAGGTAGCAGTACTGTCGGTCTTCTTTCATGGTCATACTTGCTTCATATGACTGCCATTGTCGCGGTGCCGAACGAATTTTTTCGGGGTTGAGAAAGGGTGTGATCACACGCGACTGACAATCGAGGCTGAAATGACAAGGACAGAAACCTTAACGGTAACAAAAGCTAACATACGCTGCACTAGACGTGTGATTGTTGCGGATGGACATCTGTTTATTAGCGTCTGACTTTGTTTTTAATTTCTGACTCAGAATAAGTGGTGGAACTGGTGAAATGGCTGCGACGTCGTGGGGCCGGTATTTGAGATCGTGGATCATTTCGATGACTGCCAGTACCACGCAGTCAGCTGCTTCCGCTGCACGCAAAGCATGGCGTACAAAGAACTTGCTGGACACCTGGAGACAAATTGCGCTATGCCAGAACCCAACACTTCAAACAGCGGCCCCGAAATTCCGAATACAATCCTAACACTATTTGCACATGCCATTGAAGAACTTCGGTGCAAGCTTTCGACTTTACAGACTTGTATTCTTGAGTCGAAGGAACTTATATCGGGCCATGTGCAGGCTACCAGAGATCGACAAACTTCTGACATGCTTGTCGCTGAATCCCTGCAAACATTGGAGAACCGCCTTAAAAAGAACATGGGGCTCAGCCAAGTTGGGGCAAGCAAAACTGCCGAGGAGCTAGCACGTTAGTAAATGAAATGAAAGTATTTTTAGGTACCTTCTGCGCAGACAATGCAAGAAAAACATCGGCATCCTGCTTGAATCTACCACAAAAACTGCATGGCTTCTCAACGTCCTGTGCAAAGAAGTTTGAAAAAAAAACTGGAAAGAGCATCGAAGCACTGCAGAGAGCTTTGAATGAGCGTGCAAATGGCGAACGAGTTTTAAAAGATAGTTTGAAACGTCTTAATGAAAGCCTAAACTACGACGTCTGCATAAATATTTCCGTTTTAGGCCAAACTACAAAGCTAGCGACGGGACTTCAGCTGTATTCCTGTGAGCCGCTCATCTGAGAGGTGGAAAAGTTGTCGAGCCTGAAAAATGTAGCCGCCGCAGATGGTGAAGTTGCAACTTGTGCGAAGAACCCTAAATTCTTCTACGGGTTTTTAATGCTCCCAGGGATAAAGAGATACAGTGAGGATGGAAATCTGAAACTCTTCTCGATATATCACTTAAGTCTCTGTAACGTTTACGGGGTCACGGCTGTAGCAAATGAAAATGTATTTTCTGTACAATGGAGGAGATCGAAGTACATTGAGTACTTTGTGGCCATTGGATAGAGTCATGAACAACCATTTTATAATAAAGGACTGCTGAACCTCTGGTGGTGTCGATTATTAGTGTTTTGTGTCCTAACTAGAATGCTAGATCAGTTAATTTCCTCTAAGTGCATGTAGTGACGCCAGTAAGGTGGTTTCAGCTTTATTATTAAGACTTCGCATGTTAAAGCAAAAAACCAATTCAATGCAGGGCGCCTATGCTACGTAGAACAGCAGCCACCGTCAGCGCGTAACGACTCAGTTCATTTCATTTCATTTTAGATGCGAAGGAACTCACGATCGGGGCTGTGTCCCTCCCTCCCTTGTTGCTGTCCGCCGTCCGCACTCTACTCCGCATGCGCGTCTCTGCAGCCCCGTCAGCGTTTGGCCTGACGTGAGCGCAGTACACTATAAAACGAAATAGCTAGCCGGCGACCGGTTTCGATCCCACGACTCCCTGGCCGCAACGGGAGGTACGTGGTGCTCTTCCCACTGCGCTACAAACCGAGACGGGAGCATGCGCTACGAACGCGCGTTATGTCCTTCACTCATTCAAACTACCTCAAGAAGCTACTGATACAACGAAGGCACGCGAAGCTGAACGTCAACAGAAACGACGAACTGAAAAGTTTAGAGGAGGATGTTGAATTTCCCGTGGAAAAGCTGAGGCGGGAAGCGCCACGGGCCTTGCAGCTCAACCAGAGAAGAGGACGAAGAGGGCGGGCAGCGGGGTAGGAGCGTGAGCATGCAAAAAAGAAAAACGAGAAGCAGGAGGTGTTCGATCAGGTAACGCGGGTGTCGGTCTCTTCACTGTCTCTACAGCTCTCTACATTTCATTGCCTCTACATGGGGGTTCACACTACGTTCCCATTCATGCTCCGATAAATGAAACAACATAACAGCAACACAATGGAATCTACACGGAACCCCCATGATGCTTGGCATCCTCCTCATGGTTTCCCACGGAAAGATGGTGTAATTTTTTTATTTCATTCATTTCATTTCATTTCATTTACCTTCAAGGCCAGGGCTTTACAGAGGGGAGTGGGTAACTTATATACAAAAGATACAACAAAAGCAGCATGAGTGATGATGTACATTATTAGATAGTGTAGGCAAAAGCGGTGTCAACTATGTTCCTTCGGAATTGTAGGGGCTCTGTGATGGCAGCTGTTTGCCCGGGATGGTGGTCCTAGTTCTCCGATGTCCTGGGTATAACTGACTGCGAACATGTCTCAGTGTGACAATGCATTACTCCTACTTTATGTTGATGATCAATGCGTGAAGAGACATAGGGTGGTGAAAGAATGAAGGATGTGCGGAGAACCGGAATATGGTAAAAAATCTTGCTGAAGAAACAAAGACGGAAGTACCGGCGACGAGGTGCTAGTTCTGGTAAACAAAGTGAGTTTTTCATGGAAGTGACACTCGATGTACGAGTATAATTACGGTAAATGAAACCGGCGGCATGATTTTGAACACGTTCAAGAGAGTTAGTTGGAGTTTCGCAGCCGGGGTTCCAAATTGGATAAACATATTCAGGTTTTGGGAGGACTACTGTTTGCTACAGTAGTGTTTTTTGGCCAAGAGGGGCAGTATAAAAGTCACGGCGGAGGTAGCCTAGCGTTCGGTTGGCATTTTTAATTATGTTATCAATGTCAACCGACCAGGTAAAGTCTGAAGATATGTGTACCCCTAAATAACGGTAAGATGTTACGAACTCGAGAATAGAACTGTTAAGGTGATAGAAAGGTACAGCAGAAGGTTTAAGTCTTCAAACCCGTAAAACTTCGCACTTGTTTGCGTCGAGTTCCATCTTCCATGTTTTACACCAGGAAGTGATTGCGTTGATATCTGTTTGTAAAAGTTTAATATCGTTGTCGTCAATAATTTCACAAAAAATAAAGCGATCACCCACGAAAAAGCGGTTGTTAGACGAAACGCAGTCAGGTAGATCATTAACGTAAATTAAAAATAGCAGGGAACATAGAACAGAGCCTTGTGGGATGCCAGAATAAACGGGACTGGGTGATGATTCGTGATTATTGGCAACTACATACTGTGACCTATTAAAGAGGAATAATTCAAGCCATAAAAGAAGTCAGAATCTAGGTATAGTTGGCCGCTCCGTTCCTCTGGCTCGGAGTCGCAAGATGCCAAGGCGGCGCCAAGGCGGCCAGATGCCAAGAACCAACCGAAGGTAATTCGAGTGCTCGAATTCTACCAACCGAAGGCGCAGCCGCTTTTCAGAGCACTCCAGAGCGCTCGTAAGCGCCCAACCGAATACGCCATCTGTTTTAAAAGAAGAGATTGTGAGAGACATTATCGTACGCTTTAGCGAAATCAAGGAGTACACAGTCTGCGCATAAGCGGCGGTCCAAAATCAAGTAAAGCTTATGAGTGAATGAGAAAAGTTGCGTTTCGCACGAGAACATCTTGCGGAAGCCGTGTTGAGCCGAGGTAAAAAAGGAGTTCGATTCAAGCAAATTTATGAGACTAGAAAAGATAACATGTTCAAGAATTTGCATGGGATGCTTGTTAGTGATATGGGGTGATAATTACAGGGCCAATGTCTACTACCGGACTTGTGCAGCGGGACCACGTTCCCGACCTTGAAGTCAGCAGGTATTTCGTGGCTATCCAGGAACTGCTGAAATAATTTAGATAGGGCAACAGAACAACACACAACAGTGTTTCTCAGAAATTATGCTGAAATTAAATCTGGACCTGGACTGGACGACACTTTCAATGATTCGATTATTTTTGCTTTGCCACGCTGGTCAAAAACAATATGAGTCATTAGGGGTAATCAAAGTTGGCCGTGTTTATCGGAGCGGAGCTAACTGTACGAACGAAGTTTTTTGCAGAATTCAGTATGAAGGAAAAAAAGGGCACTCGGTGTCGGGAACAGACGGGTCAATGCTATCTGTTAGTTGAATACAGTTACCTTTGGCCGGATTAATGACGCTCCAAAATTTATGTGGGTTACTAGCGAGGAACGATGGTAACGGGTTTAAAAAAATTGGTTTTCCTTGTTTTACCGCTGAAATATTTTCGGTATTAGCGGTTTTGAACTCGTCCCAACGGACAGTCGATGTTTGACATTTCTTTTCAGCTCGGTATAATTTTTTTTTTTGCGATTTGACAGTCTCTTTAGATAAGTGTCACACCATTGTGTTCTAGTATTTGTTTTGAAACTGCGTGAAGGGTAATACTTACACACTTCATGACCCTTATTTTTAAACGTTTTTAAATTGTGCTCCAATGTGTGTTCCGCGAAGTTTTCAGTGAATTCATCTACAAATATCGAGAGTTCATTATTTATGAGTTCAAAGTTTGCCCTTGCGTAATCATGGATTACTTTCGTGTACGCGTGCTTTTCGGAACGGGAAGGTTTACCTCAAATGATAAAGTAAGGTAGTCGCTCAGTCTGGGTAAATATGCGATCTCCGAGACTACTTCAGGATATGTTGTTAGAATTAACTCCAGTGTGTTAGCCGTATCGTTCGTTATTCTAGTTCGCTTAGTGACCATTTGCGAAAAATTAAACAAAGAACGGAGATATAGGAATTCATTGGTATTCGAGGTTTGCGAACTAGATACTGGCTGACCAGGTTTCCAGGAAATATTTTGGAAGTTAAAGTCGCCCATTAGAAAAATTGGTGCAGAGGGATGTCGCGTAATGCAATGTCAAGAGCGTCGTGCAATTCGGCGTAAAAGAAGGCGGGTACTTTGACGAGCGGTAGCAGGCTGCAAATATGAACTTACCATGATTTATTTATACGCATGCCCAAACAGTTTCCAATTCACTATTAACGTGGATGACATGAGACTGAAGCGATTTCTTGATAGCAAGTAGCACACCACCACCCTGGCGCAAATTCCGGTAACAGCGATAAATTGAGAAGGGTCATAAAGCATTAAAGAATTCACTGTCATGAACATTGGAATGAAGCCACGTTTCAGTTAGAGCGATGATGTCAGCGTTGCAAGTGTCGACCAGAGAGTTAAAGATTCGCGCTTGCTGGGGATGCTTCGAACATTTGCAAGTAGAACGGTAATGCGCGGCGCCAACAAACACGCACCAGCTCCCCTCAATCCATCCTAGCTGTCATAGACGAGTGCATTCGGCCCATTATCGACATCCAAGGGTGCGCGTGTCACTTCCTCAATGCTGCCCGTTGTCCTGTCGTACATGAAACATTTACTATTTGCGAGAAGCTTGTTGTGCAGTAGTGTGAAAGAAAATGGTTGTGACCTCTTTTTAGCGAACTCTATAAGCTTTCTTCACGCCAACCGCGTGACTGGTGAAAAGTCATCCGAAATAGAGATTTTTTTCTAGCTTTAGCTTTGGTCGAGCGGAAAATATATTTTCTTTTAATTTAAAGTTGGCCAGTTTTATGATGGCAGGACGGCATTTCGTTTCATCGAACGTAGCAAGGCGATGTGCGCGTTCAACTGCACTTTGGGGAAAAACTTCACCAAGCGCGGATGAAAGAACAGGTAGTGTTTTTTCTTCAGTTTGCGGCCACGTCTCGCGCGAGTCGGAACTGCCGTGAAAAATTACATTGGTCCGCCTTGAGCGATCCCCAAGGTCACCAAGACGATAATCTAGTAGCAACTGCTGAACCGCTACTCGCTCTGTGGCTTCTTCAATAACCGCAAGGTTGTCACCGTAAACGTCGCACCCGCAAGCCTTACATTCACGGCATTCAAGACGACGACACATGTCATGCAGTTTTAGTTTTAAAGACGGATGGCTGGATTTCAGTTTAACATCCGACATTACTGCAGCTTGAGATTTAGCCATTTCTGTGGTCCTTTCGTTAATTCCTTTAAGGAGCTCGAGTACAGTGGCATATCATTTAGGCAGAGCGTCATCCTCAGTCGCAGAGTCTGTTCCTAAGTTGCGGTATGTTCCAGTGTCACCTTACCTTTTTTTGTAGAAACAGAGTCCGCTGTGATGCCTAAATGAATTTTGGAGTGGCATGTACCAAAGCCACGTTTTCTTGATGAATCGCACCGTCATAGACGGCTGTGTCCACCTCAAGAGGGTCGTTTTCACGCTCCGAAATCTCGACACCGGCGATCTCGCATTTCGCCTGCCGCTAACAAATTCCTAAAGGCTACGTAACGTTCATTTATTTGCGTAGATTTGAAAGTTTTAGAAATGTGTTGCTGCGTATGTTGACGTCGAAACCAATGGGCATTAGTAATGACAGTCCATTGGGCATGTTATCGCATATTGAAAAAACTGCCAGCCTCTGACGGCAGGTGTGATCGTTACTGGTCAATTCGTAACTTTAGAGGGTATGAAAGATGTAGTTAGGAATATTGAGCTGGGCTAAAGTTTAGTAACCACAGTTAAAAGTAACTGCGGTTACTAACTCCTTTTTCTCAACGAAAAGCTGTATTAGCTAAAAAAGGGAAAATGACCTCAGATCGCCTCAGCGAAAGTGCCAATTATTTCAGGAATGCGATTGTGAGAGTTGTAAAAAATAAAGCAAGAACAATAAACGTAGCTGTATGTTTCTGATAAAGATATTAAATAAGTTCCCGTATGTTCCATATGAAGCTGCCGCCAGCACGGCTCCTAGATGACACCCGTCTAGTAGGCGTGCCGCGAACAGCGCTGGACAGCGTTATTTCTCTGAGCAGAAATAGAGACATCCGCTCCACTTTTCAAGAGTCCGTTGTAGCGGCCAAGAGAGCAATAATAGCTGTATACCTTTTATAAATTTTAGCTGACACGAGCGCGCTATCAGAGTTCAGTGATAGCGTTGTTCCCGGCCTTCGTTCGAAGTCTTTGTGAAGACAGAAACAAACACCGCGTGAACGACCGACAGTGGCAACGCCCACCGACCAGCTATCAGCCTATCAGCTTCGTTTCCGCTGAGAAGGACAGCAGAAGCAGAGGGGCGGTTGCTTCACCCCGCACTTTTCTGTGAATATCACTTCAGACATGGCTGCCGGCGGCGTGAAGTGTACCGTGTTCGGATTTGACTGCTTTTTGGATTGGAGGCCCACTATTTTTCTCAACGCCTTTCCGCCCACTAGGGTGTGTAGCGTCTGTGATCTAGTGCCTCACGCGGTAGGCTTGCTGCCATGCCACCATGTCCTCTGCCCTCGATGCTACAACAAGTGCTGTGAAGGTCGACGCTGCAAGTGTCCGCTGGACAAAGCCGTTCACGAACAACAAGATCTCGTCTGGTCCATGTTCACGCAAGAAAGCATTCTGGAACGCAAGGTGGGTTGTAATACTTTCCAGTTAAGTGCTTTAAAAAACCTGAGACCTCGGCACCGGTGAGGGGCCAAAACACAACTCGCTCAGTTTCTTAACCTTAGTTTGCGTTTTAAAAGAAGTCCCGTTGACTGGTGTTATGAACTGCGTTCAACGAAGCATTTGTTAATTTTAGGTTGGCTCACTCTAAAGTTGTAAAAAGGGCCGCAGCCTTTTCCTGTTTAATAATACGTGATAGAAAGATCGCGTAAACGTTCCTTCGGCGCTACCTTAGCAAAGAAAGTACGCCCGATTGCAAGAAGAGGGTTTTCTCCCTAGTGTTCTTGTGGCTGTGAGTGATAAGCTGCTAAAAGGTGTTAAAGGGCGTGGTAAACGTAAGGTGGGTGTTGGTTTTTTGGAGAAGAAGAAATATTCGCAGTCATTACGTACATACACAGGATGGCGGACGGACTAAAACTGCAGGTTCCCGCTATAGTGTTAAAGTGGTTTTCAAGGCTCCAAATAAATTACCAGAGATTTGCTTACTGGTGGCCAAAAAACAAATAGCAAAGGTAAGTCAGTTAATAATGAGTGCCCTCTGAACCACATATACAAGTACGGTGCCATTTCAGTAGGTGTCCTGTATCGTATTTCGTCGTCTTGAGGTTTCAACAGCGGAGCTGTATAGGCGATCCAAATCCACCCGCCGAAAAATCCTCGCACCAAGAAAGTTCGAAACCTCACGAACAAAATCATGCACCCCTCCGTCTAACTACGGCAATGGTTGTACGCCAAGCTTTCTCGTGATGGATTCTTTGTTTGTCGTATGAGTTTTCCCAACCACTTCAACCATGTCAAAATTTAACAAACGCATAGACGCCGGGTTCATAACGCAAGGGACCCAGGTTGTATTCCGAACTGTTAAAGGGCGTTTTTCATTGATTTCCCCCACGAACATCCATCATTATTGTCAGAGAAAGTTGGATTTCCTGCAGGACGTTTTCGCGTTACAGACGCATCAGTGAGAATACCAAAACCACGTTTTCAAAAATGTGGTTAGCGGGGTCCCGAGATCCCTAGAATCAAACCTCGGACCTATACGCCGACAGACTGACAACCTCACCCTTGGGCCACCCCAAATTTCCCGAGGGGTACCGGGTTAGCCACGGCGGCGAACATGTGCAGCCAATTTGAAAGAAAAAAAATTACGCCTACCTCCCCTCGCGGGAACACTGGTGTGATGCGACGCTGAGGGGGGTTCAAGCGCATGCGGAGAGCAACCGTAGACCAAAAGGCCGCCGGAGAGCGGCACACCGGTTATATGCGCAGCCCGCCCGAAGGAGAGCAGACCGCGGATTGAGAGAGTACTGCACATGCGCAGCACCACACACCGCGCAGCGCCGCCCGCCGGCGGAATGAGAGCGCGCTGGGCCGCACACCCGCAGATGTTGAGAGAGACGCACTGGCGCACGCGCCGGCGCCAGTCCGTCTGCCGCGGCTATGACGAAACACAATCCAACACAATCCACTTTAATCCAATCTAAATCCAATCCAATCCAAGTCAAGCAAAGCAAAGCCAATCCAATCCAATCCAATGACCCTCCCGAGAGAGTGTTCGCTATCGGAGAGGAGAGGGGGAGAGTGGCTGCGGACAACGGACGCACGCAGGAAGGCAGCGGTGCGGACAAGGGGGGGAGGAGAGGGGGAGAGTGGAGGATAGACGCAGCCTTGCGGACAACAACGAACGCACGCAGGAAGGCAGCGGTGGGAACAACAACAACGGACGCACGCAGGAAGGCAGCGGTGTGGACAACAACAACGGACGCACGCAGGAAGGCCAGGGCCGCCGACAAGAGATGCTCTCAGCGTCGCATCTAAAAACGCTATACCGTTGTCGCAATTGAACCTTTGTCTCTTGCGTTATGAAACCAGCGTATATCCGATGATATATCACTGCATTCCGTGCACACAGCATTTCCGCAGGGTTCGTAGGGCGGCCGTTGGCTTTAGACTTGAACGCGGGTTCTAGCACGTGCTAGGGCGGTTCACGTTGGGAGAGATCTGTAAACCGTCGGGCAAAACGATCTGAGCCTGGCAGACACGAAGAAATTTTAGAGGAAAGTTCGGAAATAAGTGTGAAGCGATGGCATACGGAGCGGAAACTTGGCGCCTTACTCGACAAAATAAAAGCAAACTTAGGTCGGCTCAATGGGCCATGGAAACAATAATCATCGGAGTAACACTTAGAGACAGGAAACGATCTTCCTGGAAAAAAGATCTAACTAGAGTAGAATTTAACACAGTTGTTATAAAGTAAAAGAAATTGACTTTACCTGGCCACGTCGTAAGGCGAAATGACAATCCGGGGAGTACCTGGGTGACAGAGTGGACACCGAGAGATGTGCCTATACTCGGGGACAACTTTATGTGACAATGGAGAGACAGCTTTGGGGTCAGGAGGGAGGGGGAGCTATCTGCTTTCTGTTACTCCGCCAAAGGCGTTCCCGATAAACTAGTGTCGGTTTAAGTTTAAGCGTGACAGATACGCATTTGTTACAGCGCACTTACTCGCATGACCTCCGTGGTTGCGTGCGCTGAACCACGATCCCAGAGCATGCAATCATATTGGCATCTCCTTCTCCGGGCTGCATTTGTTTGTAAACACAAGCCAACGCTTTTACTGGAGAATTAACAGCGACCGAGGACAATACCACCGAACTCTGTATCGTTCAGAAGGGAAGTGAATGTTGTTAGCGCTGCAGATTTGATGGCAAGCACTGATTGGTAAACTTTTATACAGCTCAAAGCTGCGCACCACCACGACAAATGTAGCGTACTTACAGAGCACGCGCGCTTACGCGCACGCTCGCTTACGCCGGCCAACTGGCTAACCGATCGGGTTGTGGAGACGACAGAGAGTCCTAGTTGCCTTAGACTCACTTTGAAAACCATTTGCTTCGCCTGTTTTGACAGCCTATGCTTCTTATACCTGTGCTACACGGCCGTTTCAAAGGCCTTCGGAAGGCCGTTAAACCAATTGTCTATTCAGTGAGCCATTTAAATACATAGGGTGAATTTCCAAGGGAGCATTCAACTGAAATGTGAAAGTGCCGTGTAGCACATGCAATAGGCTACTTAAAGAATCCCGCCATCTCCACAAAGCGAATGATGATGAGAGGGGCGAAGCTAAACTGCTTATCGGTAAAAACGTGAAACATTCGCCCACGCATCATATAAAGACTCGACACGTCAAGCTCTCCACCGCTCCGTTGACAAGCCAGTCGACGACGTCGATGTTTGTGGTGATTATGTAGGGCTTGCTTGGGATGATGAGAATCTCCGTGGGTAAGTAGGGGAATCCGGTGTGTGACATTTTAGCCACCTTGGCCGTCGCCTTCTGCAGAGCGTCTTGTGTCGCGTACCCCCGGTAGGTGTCTTCAACTCGCAGGTGACGAACAACCTCCTCTTCTTCCTCTCCTCCTTGTTGGGTAGCAACGAAAGCGTTGAATGTTTTGACCTCTTCAGGCAATCTTTGGTTGGCCAATCCCTAGGGGGATCCTGTCACAATCATCATCATTCCGTCGTGTATGGCAGCAACGAGGGACGGGACCGGGCCCCCGCAAGAGTCTTGAGCTCGCAGGCGAGGCAGGACAACCTCTTTTGCTTCGTCTCCTCCTTGTTGGGTAGCAACGAATGCGTTGAACGTTATGACCTCTCCGGCCCATCTTTGGTTGGCCAATCCCTGGAGGGGGGGGGGGGGGGGGGGTCCTGCCACAAACAGCATCAATGTGCCGTGTACAATGTGCCTTGTATGCCCGGGTCAGTGCCCGAGCAAGAGGAGCTTCGCCCCAAAAAATGCAATCCGAGAATGGAGTGGCAAGATGCCAAAGGCCGAAGACGACGACGACGGCTCCATTTTTTTCTGAAGAGTACTGATGCGACGCCAGTGGCGACAGCCAGAACCAAAAAAATCAGAAAATTTAAAAATAATTATCTCTGTCTCATATGTTCTGGCTAGTAATTTAGTGGAATTATCAATCCAAAGCTAAAACATACGGACAATATGTTTTAAGAGCGAATGCTCTTTATAAGCGACCCCAAACCATCCACCGCCGGCGTCGGCGGCGTCGGCGGCGTCCGCAGTGCTCTTTAAAGAAGAAACAGCATCCGGCGCCAGGTTTCGATCCGAGGACTTTGCGGGCCGCAGCCCGACGCTCTACCGAATAAGCCACGGACGCGACGCTGATAATGTCAGTAACGCGCCTTATATCTTTAACGCATTCAAACTACGTCGTCAGCGGCGTGCGTTGGCGACTCAGCGGCGTTATAGCGGCTTGATAACTGCGTGGTGTACACGTGATACTACAAACCCGATGGAAGAGATGGAAGAAAAGGCCGCCGGGCGAGGCGGTGGGCTGCGGGGTCCGAGCGCAAGCGCCGCAAGCGGGCCGACAACCGTGCATTCGCACTTTCACATTCTCCCCCTCGGGGAAATGCGGGGGAATTTTTTGAATTGCTTAGGCTACAGCCAACCAATCATTTTTGTTGAGCTACTTTCAGGTGCGCAGCGATACAGCATGGGGCGGTTCTGTAGACGTGACTGCATTGCCACAGAAAGTTGTTGCCGAGTAAAGAAAAAGACAAAGGCCAAATACTCGATGGAGGGACGAAATACGGAAATTCGGAGGCAAGAACGAACTCGAGCGGCGGGGCCAGGAGCGGTTGGAGGTCGATGGGAGAGGCCTTTGTCCTGCAGTGGACCTAATGGGCTGTTGATGATTCAGCCTTGCACCACTAATGCAATCTGCACCAATTATTTTGTTATATAGGTGAAACCGGTCATTGCGTCAAAAAAGGACTGCGCGAGCATCATCTCTCTATTCAGAATTCTTCACTTTGAAATAGGGCTTACCTCTGCGACTGGTGTAGTTGTTCACCTGCTGTGTTTGACGCAACCACCTAGTTCAATCATGATGATCAATATACAAGAGAAGTGTCAGAGGCGGCTTCCATTTTTAAATATCGTTATTCTTGCGTCAGACAACCTTCAGTGACGGTGCACAAAAGGAACGTTTCTTATCTTGAAGGGCGCGTGACTTGATGAGATGCAGTCCTGCAATTGCCCTCTTCTGGAGGTGACCTCATTGACATGCAGGCTCGGTTCTCTTCAGTACATGTTTCCCTTTTCAATAAAAAAAATCACCATCTTCCTATAGGAGAACCCTGAGTAGTATGCGAAGCAGCCATGGGGTCGACGTCATTTATACCGCGGAGCTACAAGGGCGCCCCCAGCGGAGTATGCAGCGGCTACCGTCGCGCCTCTAACCCTAATGTGTTTCGCATTATCGCAGGCGGAGCCGCAGGTGTTGCCGTTCATTGCGCAATCCCGGGGAGGAGAGGAGTTTCGGTTTCGGAGAGGAGAGGAGGAATGCCGGAGAGGAGAGGAGCGTCGTAGAGGAGAAGATAATTCCGGAGAGGAGAGGAGATGAGAAAAAGGGAGCATATGAGTGGGGGAGGATGCGCATTCGCAGGGGGGGGGGGGGGGGGGGGGGGGGAGTGTGGAGGCCGCACAACGGCGGAGGGAACAGGCGCGACCATAAGCTGCTTCGCATCTAAAACATCATGTGGGAGTGCACGGCTGTGCTTGCCTTCTTTCTTGCCGCGTCTTTCGTGCCCTAGTTTTTCCCAGTGTGATAACTTAGTGCCTAGTTGCTATAATGATTTTGTGTTGCGGATGCGCCCATGCACAGCCGACGCCTGAAGCATTCTTTATGAGATGAGCCTACCTGGGCGCCCTTCAGACTTGTTTGTCATAATTTATTTACACCCCGATGAGCCGCAAGGCGAATGTAGGCATCGATTGATAGGTGTGTGTTTGCTGCGCCAGTGTGAACATACGTTGGGGAAAAAGGTGAATAATGTTTGTAAAGGCAGTATTATAGTATGCCTCTTATTGACGCCGTGAGGAAAAGTTGGAGTATGGCAGCAAATTGCTGATTCGATCACATCGCATTGCAACAGCGAGCGACAACGAGACGTGAACAATCAAGCGTAGACAGCCACCTTCGAGAGTTTAGAGAGCGACGTTGCCAGGGTGACGTAACTTGAAGAGCACGTCGGCATCTACTTCCGCAGACGCACCGATTCATGCACAGGGCGCCTGGACGGGTTCCATGGCTTTTATAGACGCGTGCTAAGCCCCAACGGCACGGTGTAAGAGGAACGTGCGAGAAACGCCACGTTGCGGCGCTTGTGAAACCGGAGCAAAGAACGCGCATCAGGCCGTGCCTGAAGTCGCGAAGAAGAGGTACGACAAACTCGCGATAGCTAAATAACCACAAATTGACTTTGAATTAGCTTCCGTTTGGTTTGCGGAAACATCGACAAAGTCGCTACGACAAAGGCTTTGTGTTTTCGTACCCATCGCGTACTATGTGTAAAATTTTATAAAGCATTTTAATGAGTGGCCCTGCGTAGGCGATCAGTCTCTGCTCAATGTCAGGCTCGAAGCGCTCTCCAGAGCTTATGTTCGCTTGAATTTGGGAGAAGTTGCTTCGATTACACAGTGAAAACAAATGCTTGCAACGTCTTCTTTCTGAAGAGATGGCGAATTCGCGTTCGTATAAGTGACGTGAATGCGTCCGGTAATATTGCTGGGCCGATTACTTGCAATTCCTGCAGCGCTACTTTTATTTGCCTGTTCAATACAGATGGGCGTACTGCCCGAATTAGATCAGTAGAGATATACGGCCATTAACCAATGTAGGTTGGTTTCCCGCTGGGGTTTCACGTTACACGGATGTTGCATCGTCGGCGGTTTCTTCATCGCACACACACAGTAAATCTGTTCAAAACGGCACACATACATCCCCTTGCCAGTGGAAGGGCGCACGTGGCATATATTCTATGGAATGGTCTTCCACGATGAAGGTGTAACATTTTTATCATTCACCAACGGCAGCGCGAAAATACACTACCAGACAACGGATGTTTTCTGGTTGTATGTGTAAACGCTAATATATGTACTGTATATCATATAAAGGAGCAAAACGTGACCTGTAGCTTTTAGCCGTTACAAATATAGCTACCATGTTGGCCCGCGATTTGTCTTGAGCAGTTTCACGTTTGGTATATTATAACAGCCATTTGCCACCTTAAAAACACTGCAGATGTTCCCATTCGTCGTAATTTCAAAATAGCTTGAAGAAAGTATCCTTTCTGAATAGATGTGCTCTGTACATCACAAACTGACCCTTCATAAAGTACACCAGGACATGAGCACTACACCGTCTCACTAACAAAGCGCTACGGTATTTCAGACTGGCGTTATCTCTGCATAAAAATGCGAAGTTTTTTAACACGCAACCAAACTGGCAGTTGTTATTGAGACAAACCTTGGTTATTAAGCGAATTCAATGGTTGCATTGTACATCAAGGTCCATCCGGTAAAATTGGCGAAGTGGCATTGATTCTTTGTAATTTTCGGCGTGATTGTATTTTTCTAGCATCACTGCACTAAAAACAAAATTTAACACATACTAAATCCACAGGCAAATTGCTGCAAAAGGCGGCCCTCGAGAAAGATAATTGTACCAGTGTAGTAACGGAATACTTTAGTTTAGGCTTGTGGCAGTGTTGCATTTCTTAGGTATAAATAAGCGTTTAGACTCAATGAGTAGACAGCTGGATTCCACTAATTGAATTTTCTTCCCCGGCGTCTTTAAATGTATATTGTTGAGTTGGTGAAAATGAACACAGGTATGGATAATTACTGCCGAATTTCCATAGAACGGGTACGGTTAGCGATGATGCACCCGTCTAAAAATCGTAACATCTCTTGCCCTGCCTCGGGTTGCACATCGTCACACGAATTTCTTTCTTGCGCAGATTCACTGCTGGAACGCAGGGAGCGGTTGCAATGCTTCTGGCCCGGCGTCTGAAATCATCGAGCACTTCGACGGCGAGTGCAAGGTCCACCCTGTCACGTGCAAGCGCTGTGGTCAACTCATTGTGCATGATGCTATGGTGGAACACGTTGAGGCCATGAACTGCACGAGAAATTGTAGTGGAAGCAATTCTGCGCCAGAAGGCGTGCTTCCGTTTGACTTTCCCGTATTGGAGACATTGCAGTCTTGGGAGAACAGACTAGAGGAGAGTACGCGATTAGGCTTGGCAGCTATGGAAAGCGTCCGGGATGCGCAGACCTCACTGGATAGACATGTCACTGACGTCACAAGAACTGCAGCAGCGCAAACGACCGACCTTATTGGTGATCTTAGGACAACACTGACGAGCCAAAGTCGCGAAAGTACACAAAAGATACTTGCGGCATGTACGAAAGCAACCACTGGCATTAATGTCTTAACGAAAACTTATAAGAGTAAGACAAACGAAACCGATAAAACCTTGAAAACACTCAAGTCGTGTGTAGAAAGAAGCATGGTGCAGATCAAAAAACAAAGTGACGAAATGCTTACAGTTGTGAGGGATGTGTCAGAAGCAATCTTGCAAAATAAGCTCACCAGTTCAATGCCCTTCGAGTGGACGATGGATGGCTGGTCAGAGTTCAAAGAAAGGGCTGACCAGGAAGGATTCGCAACATGCTACGCTGAAAAACCAGAGTATTTTTATGGATACTTGATTTTGCCGGGGACTAAAATTGCAGAAAAAAATGGCGTAAAGTGCCTTTGTTTGGCTTTCAAAATATTGGAAGGGATATACGATGAGATCCTGCCTTGGCCGTTAAAGAAAGCCTTTTATTTCGAGGTTATTCATCCAACTGACAAAGAGAAGGTGGCAGTTCATGTTGTTGATACAACGTATTCCTCCGATCTTCGAGAACTTGGAATGCCCACAAACTCGGCAGATAACGGCTTAGCGGCCACAAGAGGCAAAGAGATCCAAAATTTAGAGACCAACGGTTACATGAAGGATGACAAAATCTTGCTCAAGTTGGAAGTTCTTCGTCACAAGCGTCCATGAATGCCTGTTTTGAAAGACCTGGAACCCACATTGACTACGTTCGCAAGGCCCCGTCATCCGCATAATCCTCTAGCTAACGTGATATGCTTTATATTTACGTTTCTTTTACTGTTATTTACCGTGCTCCGTTCGGTTACATTTATATAACCAAGAAACTTCCACGTGCCCATATTGTGCTGATTCCGCGTTTTTGTATTTTTCTCAAAAAACCTGTTCCGAGAACAAACAACCTGCTACATTGTTTGTCTACATCAGGCCGAAATTGATGTCTTCAATCCTGCTATTTTTTACACTTATAAAATGAATAAACTGCGCCAATACCTTCTTCTCTTTTGTTGTATAAACAATTTTATCTAACTATATGAGTGCACCCGGAAACAGCGCTGAACCGCCTTGGAGGTAGCAGTGTCAAGGTTAGTAGTATAGAGGTACAAGCAGGCACACGCAAAACAGTCTAATAAAGATGAGTAATAGTTTGGATCCGTTTTAATTACACATGCAGAGAAGCAAAGAACGTAAGATAGGGTGAGATTATGGAGAAATAAATATGCAACAAAATCCAGCAGTCTACAACGCCAAGGAAAGCATTTCTTCAAATAATTGCAATGATTCGCATAGTAGGTGAAGTTTTCAGAGAGGTTTACAAGGCCCATTATTGATATACGCTCACGTTTAAGATATTGTCACGAGACGAAGAAGCGGCTCTGTGGGGCGCGGAACCTGCGCTGGCTCTCTGGTAGCCGCCATGTACCTCAGATTGTGTAAATAGATCGCTGAACATGCACCATGGTTCGTCTCATTTGTTCTCCCGCCGCGCCACAATATTTTGAATTATGTATTTCTTCGTTTTTTAGAACCCGTTCGACCATCGACCCTTGTCGCCATTCAAAATTTTACAACGAAGGAATGTGTTAACTGCGCCATCTATGCATTTTTGTTTTTTGCAAATGCACGGCGTTCCATGTTGGGCCCTTTTTCACTTTTTAGCCTCGTTTCCGTTATTCTTTTCAAGCTATCTTTCGGTCTTCGTTTACAGGAGAGGTGTATAAGATTCATAGTTTTGGTATTGTGCGTTCCATTTTAAATCTTATTCCATTGTTTTTTTGATTTCTGGTTTTTTAAGTCAGTTCGGCAAATTATCTCAACTCACGCTATTTAAACGAATAAGTGTTTTATATCCACCAATTATGCAATTAGGCAAATGCGAGCAGTTACACGCTTGGCCGTTTTTTAACCAATTCTTATTCGTGTGACTAGGGAGTTTTCGTATAGCGCTCGCTGCTTTCGCGTACACGAAAGGTGTAATTTTTGCGGCACGCTACGTCTGCGCCGCGAAGTAAGTTTTAGTGGCGTTTCGTGGGTTTTGCTTTGCGAAACGCTATCGCCTACGGCGCCATCTGTTGATCCGAATTCGAAGCGACTCACCCATCTGTCCGAACAAGCACCTAAAATGTTTCACGATTACCCAACCAGTGGAACCAAAAGCCTCCCATAAGCGTTCAATACAAAACGTGCACAAAATGATAGAAATATTCTCCTACATAAGCACAATATATAGCGGCAGTATTGAGGCACCGAGATTACTTGTTTTGCCGATCACACGCAACGAGCAGAACTGAACGGCCGGGTTTGACATATACATTTTGACTCGAAAACACTCGAGACATTCGTTTCAAACAAACGCGGAGTAGCGATGTAACTGCTTGCACTTGGAAGACAAAGCGCAAGAATAAAATGCGATGTTTTGCCTTCAGCACGTGGTAAACTTGACTCAATTCAGGCGATTTGTGGTACCGAACTGCAAGTCGCTTCACTCTTATGCAAGCCGAGAATGCTTTTACCCGCGCACACTGGGTTATGTCGTCACTAATGATAACGAATTCCGTGCATAGCAAGCAAAGTCCACCCGCAGGAGCACACCATCGCCTTCCACCGTGAGCCGAACGCGTCAACAGCAGACACACAGCTTCAGAAGCCGGCGTGCAGGAGCATTGTTCGGGCAGCCAGCGATGCTATGTTAGAGTCGCTCACCGCGAGAGAAACGTGCGAACAACGGGACTTATTTAAGAAAGCAGGGCAAGAAACTTGGTGCATGTTCTATAACATGAAAATTACTACTCACAGAGGAGCCAAAGCATTGAGGTGCTCCGTACTACCTGCCGCCATGTTGTAAACTCAGGGATACGCGAGGGCCGTAGCGTACGCCCGCTACTTTGCTGAAATAGCGTGCACCCGTTTTACGGCCGCTCAACACAAAACGTACGTTGGCAGTGCATCTTACGCAAGACAGTAGCCTACGCTAACACATTGCGTAGAACTGAAAACGTTTTATTAAAACTCTCCACTGTCATTCTTTCACGGGATCTTGACGTGATAGCGCTATTCGGCTTATTTTTCAGTATTTCAGTGGCTTCTAGCCGCCCGTATCAGCCATGAAGTGTCAGCGGAAATAGGTCATCACTGCCACCAGGAAGCTACGTATGCAGCAGCTTGATGGGAGGGCGCGCCTGAATATTAACTGTGGTGCACCGGTAACTGAAGTGCAAAAAGGAAGGCAGTGACACCATGGCGGAGGCTAAAAAGGGTAGTATTGGGCTCTGGATTAATTTCTTTGACCTGGGGACCCGTGATGTGTGCCCAAATAGCAACACACGGGTGCCTTTGTTTTCTGCTTCCATCAGGAGGGAAATTGTCGCCGCGGCCGCGAATCAAGCACACGTCCTTGGGCTCCGGACATACACCTTACCCACTGATCTACTGGGACGTTGTTTCTATTAGAAGTCACCTAACTAAATGGGGGCAATAGATTAACGCCAGCGTCTCAAAATTCAATAAAGGCACAGAACAGAAATACATTAAAAGAAAATCCTGAATCTAGAGCTTAGTTACGAGCTTTCGGACAGCTTTTCCATATTTTTGCAACCCCGTCTCCGCCACAACCGTTGTTAAGCAAACGACGGTTGGCGCGACGTGGTCAAGTTCAAAATCACCCTAAGGATAGATATGATTGTCCTCTCAGAGTTCAGTCACGGGAGAATGCTCGGCATGGCTCTCGAGTCAAGCGACACAGCTGGTCTCAGAGAAACCTCTAAAGGGGCCGTGAAACGAAATAAAAGTTTTTTGTGAAAGATCTCGTGCTTTAGGTGCTCAGGAGCTTATCCGGCAGCAAATGACGCCGTATTGACTGAGAAATTCATCAATTTCGGTTAGAATTAGGATTCTCCCGCCCAATCGTGTGTTTTCGCGACGTCTGCAATGAAGTCACAAGGGCGGGTATTGAAAAAAAAAATTCACCATCTTCCCGTAGGGAAACCCTGAGTAGTATGCGAAGCAGCCATGGGGTCGACTCAAGTCCCCATTAGTTTTCAGTTCGATCGCGGCGTTGCGGGAGGAGAATGGGGGGAGAGGAGCGCGCGCGCGCGCGTCATTTATACCGCCGAGCTACACTAGCGCCCCCAGCGGAGTATGCAACGGCTACCGTCGCTATAGTGAACTAGAATACTTGGGTAGTGGAAAAAGCGGCCGCCTCCGCTCCGAGTGAGGCACTTAGTGTCAATGCCACGAGGTGGCGCTCGCGTGCCCCGCCCTAGCGCTTTTTCGCCTCGGGAAGCGGCGGGCAGGCGTGCGTCGGGCAGTCTCCGAGGAGCTGCAGTTCTTTTTCCGTGTCAAAATAGTAGAGAATGCTTTTAATGTACCAAGGTTTTTTATGGGAACGGTACGTACGTTGTGTATTTACTGTTTGCTCATTTTTTCATCACATTTGGCCAACCCAGCAGACCGCGCACGCCGTGCTCAATCTAGGCTAGCGGACGGATACTTTTTTCTTCGTTGTTTGATGGTTTTTCTATCGTGTTGTGGTAACTGACGAATCAGCGGGGGGCTTAAGGCTTTCTGCTTAAGGTCAATGTTTCTGCTTTTTTTCTTTATTTTTCTATTAAGTTCTGCCTACCGAGCAAACAGCGTCGTGCATGCGCAAACATTTACGTTGTGTTTTTACAAATTGTACCCACGAAGCACACATTGCAGATGTCTCAATACTTCAGTCAAGTCAACGGAAAGCGTGCAAATAAAGGATTCGCAACCGGAATTCTCAGAAAAGCACGAAGCCACACCGCATCAATTTACTGCGCGATCATTTTAAAACTGCATACTGTTTCGCACACTGTACACCGATAAACATAAAATAATTACACCTTATTTACATTTAATTATTTACATTCACGTTACAAACAATTAAAACAAAGAACCAAGATAATTTACATAAGTGTGGTTCCTGCTAGGCTCCTTTTACAATTTTCCAAACCAAGATCATGTGCAGCGGCTAGCTCGTGTTGTTTTCCTATAAGGATCAGTGCACCGACTCAACAGTGGGGGATAATGTCATTGTGTCATCTGTTTATTGTTCGCTCTCCATACTGTAAATAATTACCACATGTGTACGCTCACCCACGCATGTCCAACGAACGAGTGGAGCGCTTAACCAGCTTCACTATAGCAGACAATAGGAGCACGAAGGGAAAAGCAAAACCGAAACCACGTGTGAGTCGAAATGCAAGTGCGAAATAGAAGCTCGGTGCGCTTGTAGCAAGAACAGGTACGAATCAGTACAGCACGAAAGCGTCAACTCGCCGGAGCGCGCGAGCAACGCCAAACGAGTCCCGGTAATGCGCGCAAACGCAGCGCGTGTGAGAAAACACACAAAACAACGGAGAACGGAAGCAAATAAATAACCCAACCCGCAGCGTTCATTTTCGACTGTATTCGAGGGGCATCAGTTCTATTGCAGTGTACATTCATCCCTGGTGTGGCGAATGCGCTTTGCAATAGCTTTGCGAATGCTATTAGTAAGGTAGCAAGGTTGTTATGGAAAAAGTAAAGCTATGCCGTGCGCATGTACTATTTGTTCGTTTTTTCAACCCATTTGGCCAACCAAGAAGACCGCGTGTGTAGTGCTTTAGTGATCGAGGCTAGCGTGTGGATACTATTTCTTCATTGTTTGCTAATGTTTCTGTCGCATTTTGTCAGCCGCGGGAACAGCATGACGCGTTAGGCAGGCCGAATTACGCACATTTCCGTTTTTTTTTAATTTGGTCACGCTAGAGCACTGCGCAAGCCGCAATTCTAGGCCCGGCTTGAACCCGACAAATTTTTAAATATAAGCCCGAGCCCCGCCCGTACCCGGCAAAATTAATTACAATAAACCTGACCCCGTCAAACTGTTTTGAAATATCAGCCCGCGTTCGAAAGACTATAAACATGAATCCGAAAAAATTGGCCTTTTCAACCTGAAAACGTAACCATAAAGCGAGTATATTGGACTTACAATTTTTAAACTTAGACCGAGCTTTGTAAATATATATACGGACACGGAAAAATGAATTTTGTAGAATATCGACGAAATATATTTTTAACAGAGCTCCAGTGACTTGGCGCTTCGATTTTTTTTTTTCATTTAACCTAATTCACTGAGGTAACTTTTTGGTATAAACAATCACGAATTTGCGGCGCATGACTGCCGGGCTTCAGACACTGCGTGCATGCGCCCGGGCCAGCACGGCACGAAAGAAAATTGTTGAAGGCCGAGCCCCACTCGGTCCCGAGAAAATGCGTCCCACCTTGCCCGGGCCATTTCAGTGCACTAATCCACACAATACACCCGATATGCTTTTAATAACTTCACTCAAGGCAGCGAAAACGATCAACATCGAAAACTAATTCTCAGAAAAGCACAATATGGCGCACTTTATAAAGGGATCATTTTAAAACTGTACAGTTCAATGGTACGCTGGCCATTCATTAACATAAAACAATTACCATATTACGAATGCACAAGTTCATTAAAAGTGCTTCCCAAGTATTACAGACGCAAGATATTATGAAACAGTTAGGAATTAAACAAATAAAAGCAGGGTAAAACAAATGGCAAATATAAAATCTTTGTAGCAATTACCTAAATTTATTAGGGGTATAATCCCACAACACGCTATTGCACTATCCTTTCAAACCGCATGGGCCCTGGCCCTTCGGAAATAAGAGACCACCGCAAGCATATGTCCTCTCTAAATTACAAACAAAAAAAGAACCAAGAACATTTAAAGATCAGCGTAATGCAAGCTAGGTTTCTCTTGCAATTACACATAAAAATATATCATGTGCAGCGGCTTAAGAAACATCAAAACCGAGCGTGAACCACTCAACAGCAGCATAGCGGCAAGGCGCGCCGCCTCGGAATCTCCTCGAGCGGGGCACACCAGCGCCACGTGCGGCGGTTAACATGTTCGGCTTCAAGGGCGCTATGGGGAGAAGGCGGCGCTTTTTCCACTACCCAAGTATTCTAGTTCACTATACCGTCGCGTCTCTAACCCTAAGCTGCTTCGCATTATCGCGCGTGGAGCCGCAGGTGTTGCCATTCGTTGCGCAATCTCGGAGAGGAGAGGAGCTTCGGAGAGGAGAGGAGCGCCGGAGAAGCAAGGAGGAATGCCTCGCATACTACTACTCAGGGTTCCCCTACGGGAAGATGATGACGGTGGTTGAATGCGAAGCTATGTCGTGATGGATTCTTTGGTTGGCCAATCCCTAGGGGAATCCTGCCACAATCATCATCAGCGGGGCCTGGCCAGCCATGCGCAGTGGGGGTGTGAACGCGCCACAACGGCGCCCACACAACGGCGGAGGGAACAGGATCAACCATAAGCTGTTTCGCATCTAAAATTAAAGCCGTTTTATTCAATGTGAAAGCTGTCGGAAGCGCAGAGCAGTGATTCGCCATAATGGGCTTTACCGCCGTTATTCGCTTGCTGCTACCACCCCATGCAAATCAAATTTCCCGCCTTCGCAGTGGTCGCGCGTCCCCTTCCTGAAAGTGCGCCAGCGAGAGTTCTGCTCTCTTTGTGTTTTCCTCCCCGAAAGTGCCGACGTTGCACTGCCACATTTTGCGCAAGCTAGAGGATTGGATTGGATTAGATTTGTTTGGCTTGCATTTGATTGGTTTTGGATAAGATTGGGGTGTATTTCTATTGGATGATAAGTAGCAGCAAGCATAATATACAGCTAATCCTAGACAACCAGGAAAGCTAAGAATAACCAGCTGAACCTTAGGTCACGCTACGTATATCCTAGCACAGCCGAGCTAAGCCACTGCTAAGCGCCAGTGGTTCACGAGTTTCGAGCGCTTATGACTATATAAACCGCTTGGCTTTCGAAGCCTGTGGGTTACGCCTTGGCGAAGGGACCGTGAAAGGCTACACCGTAACGCCGTGGCTATATGCTATGTTCCAGCGAGCGAGCTAGGATGACAAGGCAAGCGCCTAAAGTGCTCTACACTTAAAACTTCCAGTGCGTCATTCGGCTCCGCAGCCCTCTTGCCGTCGGTCTCCACAGATGGCGCTACCATGCTCACCCACGAACCGTTGTCCGCCGTTTCTTTGTTATTGATCGTATTTGCACCTGGCTTGTTTATGTTACAGTAGAAAGTAATCGTTTCGGGAAACATGGCGTATCCTCGACAAACAGGGCCACATAAGACGATGTCGCTTGCGCCAATTGGCCAGTGTGGTGTAAGACAAGGGTATTATCGACAAACAGGGTCACGTGAATTGATGTCGCTTACGCCAATCGGCCAGTGTCGTGTAAGACAACTCCAAGGTGACGGACTGCTCTGCAGGTCAACAAACACAGCGCGTGCAGTACCAACACCAGTGCGCATCGCTACTTCCATGCTTACGTGTAGTTTAGTAACTTTTATTGTTTACCCAATCATTCTTACTGCTGTAAATTGAATGTGACTTATATTTAAGCGTATAAAGCTCGTTCGGGAAGCTTATCTTCCCTGCATAATTTACGTTTGTGTGTGCCGGCCTCAGCCAACCGCACAGCTAAGCATATGACATCATAGGTTCTGTTGCGGGAAATGAGTTAGGGGTCGCATGGCCATCCCTTTTTTTTTTCTTCTGATATAGCTTATTTAACTACATGGGTTTCTATAGGGCACTAGTCGGTCAAACAAGATGCCTTTATTGTGCGGGGAAATTATGCGCAGTGGAGCAGTGGAAATCTACGAAATACACATCAGGAATTAGCCTGCCTTGCTTTCCACAGACGGAAACTCAACGCAAGCTCTGGATATCAAAGCTAAAATTTTGAAATAACGTTGGTCTCGGTCTGTAGTTTACTTCCGCGCAGAGTGTATCAGGCAAATGTCAGTTGCAAATGATAATAACAGCACAGTAATAGCCACAGAAATGAAAATCCGACGCAAATGGGTCGCGGCGGTGAAAAGACAGGCACTTAAAAGAACAGCTGTTCCGTCGGACAACCTACCCGGTGTGAACACTACAAACCGTGGAAAGTTGCAAGTTTTTCGATAATTCGCAAGTTTTTTGATAATTCGCCCGGTAAGGCAGAACGCCTTACCGGGCACAGAAGAAGTTTGGCTCTAGGTCACTTTTGATGAACGCGGTGTGTACGTAGTAAGTTCCATAGCTACGAATTGAGTCGCGAGTCAGTGCGGCAATTTATAAGGCCCCGTTTGCGAAGACGATAGATACCCCAATGTGCACGCTACGTCGAAATGCTGAAAACTATGTTAAAAATGCTACGCTAAAAACTGCTCTCAATATATATTTTTTTCTCTAGCTACCTTCACTTCGAAACAACTCACACGACAGGGGTCTAAAAACACGTTAATTTCATTAAAAACGCATGCAAGCAACGTTAGCGGCGGTTACACGAACGGATACACAAATTTCAGAGGGAGGCAGGGAACTAAACGAAGGGGTGCATTCGGCGAGTCATCATGACAAATATTATGTGAGGTGATGCTAAAGCGAGCTTCCTTTGTTTGCTTACGAAAGGTATGCACGCCGGCGTATATGAGTCAATGCAACATTCACGCAACATAACGAAACGTAAACATTTTAGTGAAGTTTGCAATAAAACAGTAGCGATGCAGTTTTCAGGTGTGTCAAACACCCGAAGCAAATCACATGCCTCAAGGCACGCAACATAAATGCCGTAAAAGGATGTGTGACGCCAAGTTTGCGTGAAAACGAGTATCACAACAGAGCGCCGCCGTAATAAGTAATGACAACTACTGATACGTTTATTACGCCAAGGTCTCGAAAATGAGCTGCTACTTCCAGAACACGCAACTCTCAAATCCGAACCGTTTTGCCATCCTGATACGCGAATCTGTGAAAATCTGCGATACATTTTCAAACCAGTAGGGGCACTCACATTTTGCGCTTAAGAACAGCCAGCCATTTGACAGCTGCAGCAAGTCGGCCATTTATATACACCAAGTACAACGGCACTAGACCACGGTGCTTCCTAATGCCTCCGTCGCAGCGCTCAGCGGTAGGCAAGTGCAATCGCTTTATTACGACGACGTTACCGACACTTATTCCAACAGAAAAAGCTGCGAGCCAGAAACATCATTCGGCGAGAGTGCGCGCAACAGCCCCTCAATGAGTCATGACAGTGAGAGTATCAGCGCATTATGGCGTCAGACGTCCATCCAAATCGTAATCCTCAATCAAGAGGGCACTGGAGAGTTGGTTCCACGGTGGCTGAATTATAAAGGGGAGTAGCCACATATTCCCGAAGCTAAAGGCAGTCGTTTCATTACCTAGTGGCTGTGCGTACGAGTGGATAACGCTAGCAGCAATCACCACAGCAAGCGGCTTCTGCGACGAGTGCCAACAGTGATGCTCACCGCGGTATGCCCTGCACAACACGCAAGAAGCGCGCGTTCACTCGCCATTCATGAGTGGTGAGTGGGACTCACCGCGAGTGGAACTCGCACTCGCGAGTGGTGAGCGGGGCTCGCCGCGAGTGCAACTCGCACTCGCGAGTGGTGAGTGGGGTACACCGCGAGTGGAACTCGCACTCGCGAGTGGTGAGTGGGGTACACCGCGAGTGGCTTTCGCACTCGCGAGTGCTGGGCGGGGCTCGCCGCGAGTGGAACTCGCACTCACGAGTGGCGAGTTCCACTCGCCGCGAGTGGCGCTCGCACTCGCGAGTACTGAGCGTGGCTCGCCGCGAGTGGAAGTCGCACTCGCGAGTGGTGTACGGGGCTCACCGTGAGTGGCGATCGCCCCAACTCGCACTCGCACTCACCAGGCCAAAACGTCGGTGAGGCTCACTCACCACTCACTCGTGAGTGGTGAATGGGGGGTGTGGGAGTGCACTCTTGAGTGAGTTTGCCGACCTATGCGTTGAGGCAGGGAACGATACGGAGGGGAAAGCTGGCCGCCGCCTCCACCCCCACCCCTCTCTTTTCTTTCCCCAGCGCTCTGCGCTCATTGGATTTTCTGAATCAATACAAAACACACAAAAATGCTGGAGGTCACCTGTCTTTTTGTTTCCCTCTCCTGTACGACGGCACGCGAAAAAAGCGCGGGCAGCCATTAAGGCAGTTCGGTGGTTCGTATACCCGCGCGCGATTAGCGAACTTGGCGAAGCTTTTCATGCGTATATAACCTGGTAGGTGTCACGCCTGTGAAGGTATTATAACTCTGCCGCCGTAATTAAGCGTCTACGGGGTGGGATTATGTTGAGTGTGGGAGACCACGTTTTGCACTAGTCGGGAAACTAGTACACGGACGCGAATGCAGTTTCTTACCAAACTGGTGTTTAATTGAAACGCCGACAACTAAACGACGTTGGATACTTCGCTCCTCTGTTTCTTGTTTTAGTAACTTTTCTCGTGCAGCAGTTGCATGATTCTCATAGCCATGGTAAGAATGACTGAGTGCGGCTGCTCTCGGAGAGGGACGGTTGAATGTCATGTAAGTGGGGTTTTAGTTCCGACAAAATGCTGTAAAACAGCTAGCAATCTCTTCCTGGGATTTGCATACAGTTGGAGTAATTCTTCCAGATCACCATATAGTCAAAAAAGCTCCATGGAATTAGATAAATGCCTAAATATCGCTCTCCGAAAATATAAGGTACCCCTTCGGCCATGTGAAAATGTCTGTTTGCTTTGTTTCCCCTCTATTCAGTTTCTCGTTGGCGCCGCTGCGGGCGCCACTTCAAAATGTCCTGCCCAATAGCATTACAGACTGCTGTATAACCACCAACTGCGCGTTCCTATTCTAACACTGTGTGCCAATACGAACGGACGAGCGGGCGAACCTACTTATTTCAAAAGTGCTTACAATGAGCGAAGTATATGCCGCACACCGGGACAAACCAGTCATTGTCTGGTGCGAAGAACCCTTGCTACGAATAACGTGTGGTGTTCATCAGCTGATCCAAAAACCTGCTATTGTTACCCTGCAAAAAAATGAACAAACGTGTTTTCGATTGCCATTAGAGATGTCGTTAAAAAGAGCACTTTTCCTATCTAACTGGCATGAAAAAACTCTTCAATAAAGACCAGCTTCCTGCCACTTTTACCTAATATTCCGATTGCAGAAATGCCTAATTTAAAAAAGTCTGTCTTCAGTGGAACCGTCTTCTCAAGGGACAGCAGGCACGTGCAAAAGCAAGATAATACAGGCGAAAAACGACCGCACTATTTTAAAGCCATATAGTTTAAATAGAATCATTGGCTGGGACATAGTCCACGTGTGCAGGTTCGTGCCCTCTGTTGCATATTTCATCCATACAAGTTTGAAATTTCTGCATTTTGCCTCATTGTGGTGGAGGAATCTTGCTCTAATGACGTGCCTTCAAGCCAATAGCCATGCGATACTTGCGCACGACTTTGTACTGGTACAGAGTTCTTGTGTCTCCTCCTTCGGTTTGATTTCGTCTTTTGTCGGGAAATATTTCCGCAGGCTTGTGAGCCCGAGAGGTAAGTGTGGTTGTGATTTGGTGCGTTAAAGCACGGTGATATGTTTACAACACAAACCAGAAATTACGTGTGTATGACCCAATTTCTAATACCGGATCTTATGTGACTTCTGGCACCACAATGGAAGAAAAATCTCCTAAATAAATTCGGTCACTCTAGAATATTTTTTTATTCGCAAAAAAAATGCATCCTCTAAAAGTTTAAGTTGATTGCCAGCATGCTTTTGTGCGGGGATTGCAAAGAAGAAACTAAAAAATGAAACGAATCAACGATACTAGAATAATATCTCGTCTGTTTCCTGTGATTTCAGCGTGACCTGGGGTAGGCCCAAGTAGACCAGTTCCCGTCCCCGGTTCGAGACATCTCCCAGAACGAATCAAAACATTCTCCGTTTATAAGGACAGCCCGGTGGATGGATTGAAAAACTGCCAGATGTTCGGAACATGAGGCGTATTATAATTGCTGCCGCCACACAGTACAACGCAAGTGCAGGGATCTTGCGACCCACACGCGACTTTATACTCCGTTTCCTACAATGCGTCTTTGTGCATTTTTCCTGATATTCACCATTGGAGTTCAGGCATCTCTTCAACATCCCTCAGATGGCAGATCAAAGTGAGGTAGGTGTAACTGCAGATAGCCCCCTTCCCATTATTTCAACACGTTATACAAACACCAAGAGATGCGTACGAGATGAGGTAAAGGTAAATAAAAGAGTGGGTATTTCGTTAAATTTCTTCAAGAGGTTAGGCCACACAACAAAGAATGTACTTTTTCAATTTTGGGTTCCGTAGATACGCAGGTATGAAAGCCAAAATCTGCGTGCTTCGAGCGATAACACTTAGCTAACAACAGCGTGAAGCTTTCTGCTGTGCCATGGCCACGGGTGACGCGCCATTCCGCAATATCTCAGCAAGCCTATTTTTAAGTTCTGCGACAATTCAAAACCACTTTCGAGAGAACGTCATCTGGGGGTTACATATCTAGATACAGCACCAAGTGCGTTTATAAGCCGCTTTGAACGAAAAATGTGCAGAAGCCAAAACAAGACAAAGGGGCCAGCTGCTGCGGCGGTGAAATCTTCGACTTCCGTTCTGTCCTTGCGGCAACGCAAGATTTTGCTTTGAGTACACTCGTAAAGAACACAGCAAAAGCTTTTTGAAGAACAACTGCAGTGACTGTTTAAGATTACGACTTGCACTACAGGGTGTATCAGAGCAGCAGGAAATGGTCACGCACACCATTAGCTTGGAAGGCGAAAGCCCTCAACGGGGCGTTGAGCGCCACCGCTGGCCTCCAGTGTCGGTATTGAGGAACGGCTCGTCCACGAAAGGTCGCTAAATGGTCGCAGCTGTAACGAAAATTAGAAAATAAAGTCCCCCCACCTCCCCGAAGGGGATCGTGCGGAAATGCGAATGCATTGGGTGCACCGATGAGTGCGCTGCGGCAAGCAGTCACGTAGAGAGGCGCGCGCTCCACTGCATTTATATATATTTTTCCGAGCGCAGCGAGCGGAGAGAGGGTACGCGGAGAGGAGAGAGACTCGCTCAACACACCCGCCCCTCGCGCGAGCTCTCTCCGCCGAGCTCCGCGATGCGAGCGCCCTCACACGCCCGAGCGCGCTCCTCCTCTTCACTCACTCTCCGCTACTCCGCCCGAGCTCCGCGATGCGAGCGCCCTCACACGCCGAGTGCGCTCCTCCTCTCCCCTTGCCCTCCGCTACTCCCGCCCGAGCTACCACCTGCTCCGGTTGCTAGGCGCGCCACAGCTGTTGCTAGGCGCACGCCGGCCAACGCACGACAACCACCGACTAAGAAATGCATTAGCATTTAAGGGACACGCGCAACACGCCCGCCCCGCGCGCGAGCTCTCTCCGCCGAGCTCCGCGATGCGAGCACCCTCACACGCCCGAGCCCGCTCCTCCTCTCCACTCACTCTCCGCTACTCCACCCGAGCTCCGCGATGCGAGCGCCCTGACACACCCGAGCGCGCTCCTCCTCTCCACTCACTCTCCGGTACTCCGCCGGAGCTCCGCGATGCGAGCGCCCTCACACGCCGAGCGCGCTCCTCCTCTCCCTTTGCCCTCCGCTACTCCCGCCCGAGCTTCAACGTGCTCCGGTTGCTAGGCGCGCCACAGCTGTTGCTAGGCGCACGCCGGCCAACGCACAACAACCCCCGACTAAGAAATGCATTCGCATTTAAAAGTACATTTGGGTTTGTGTGGGCTTTGATACCGAGTTCCAGAGCAGGAGCCTGGTGCCTTATCACTGCCCCAACTCAACACCTTGCCTGAGAAAAAACAAGACATAGCCTGCTGCATGTCAAGTTACGAATGATTAATGATACCTAAATGCTGGCAAAGACATGCTAGTTAATGATTGAATAAATATTGGTAGTAATGATTAGACAGCCCGGAATGTGGTGGATTATGGTGGACGAGGAGAGCTTAGGCAAGATTAAGGTGGATTAAGGTACATTATGGTGGATTGGAGTGAGATTCACGAAGGTTATGGCGGACATAGGTAGAATAAGATGGATTAAGAACGGTAAAACACGTGGCTGTGATGTCCACCGGTGTATATGTATACGAAAAGTAACCGCCACACTAGTACGAAAGTATTTTGCTTTCAAAGCAGGCAAGTAGACTCAAGCGTTCCGAGAGCCTTTACTGAAAACGCTTTTCAAATTGGTCGAAAATATCAGAGGAAAAATTCAAGCCCATATCTTAGCCATATCACAAGGGCAATTTGAATTTCCGTTATTTTTAACGCTTAATGGTATTTTAACAATAGTTATTTGTGGTTGAATGAAGACGCTCACATCATTTTTTGTAACAGTATCACTGACCTTAATTGGGAAAAACCGAATATCTGTCGCCATGAATGCTATCGGCCCACGCCCATCTTTCCCTCTCCCCTCGCGCTCCCATCCCCCCTTCGGTCTGTTACTCTTGACTCGGCAATTAGCTTTTGGTCTGCCTAGCAGGTGATGCATATCACCTTCGGCTTATCTGTACCGAAAGGCACGCGGCCTGAAAGCTGTCCTCACCACTAAAATGCCACTTACATTCACTGAACCACTTAGTTGGTAATTTTGTGCGCCGTGACGCCTCATACTCCTGTCCTATGTAAATGTCCGCCTGGAAACCACTTTTAGGACTTAGACCGCGTGTCACTAGGCTGGTTGGCCATGCAACAATATCGCGTGGTCTGCTATAGCAAATCTCTTTTATAGTTGGTCTTAGGTATTTGTCCAAATTAGGTATAGTCGTTTATATGGCGTGATAAGCCGATCGTATCGACATTCCTATGAGTGTCTTTAGATTCTTCTGTAGCTGGTTCTATGGCTGTTTTTAGTTCTTCTTGTCGACATCACTGTGGGTGTTTTTATCTCGGTTATGGTTATATCAGTGGATTACCTATAGCCGTTTTATGGCTGTCTGTGGCCCTGCTTATTCAAATAAAAGATCCCAACCGCTCACAAATCCCAACCGCTAAAGCTAGGTTGGGATTTGTGAGCCCCCTAGGCGAAAGATAGATTGGAGGATCGCGTCAGAAGTTTAGGTTACAGCTGTGTACCGGGCAACTAGACAGATGCTGCGGCGGGAACAGAGTCCCGGCCATAATTTCTCGAGCGGTCTCTGTACGCTCCGCGGATAGGAGAGTTAGACGAAGTTGAGAAGCTCGAGTGACTTGTACGCACTTAGAGATAGCGTCTAACTGAAGTTTGAAGTTTTCCGCTTTTATTCCTTATGTACTCAGTTATCCTAATGTAAATAGTTGTATATAAACTCTTCGTTTCCCTTCATCAAAAACAAACGCCTCGAGTTTATCAATTCGGCCACCATCCCCGAGAACTTCTGCACCAACGCCCTGCGAGGTTCCTGCCAAATCAACCAGAGCCCGGGCGGTTGGGTTCCTGATCGCTACCGGACCTCGGGGAAACGAACATCATCAATCTTTACTTCTCCCCTACCGGGAACAGGGTTGCACGCAAACCTTGGCGAACCCTGATAAAGCCTATACCAGCCCCTAGTGAAATCTGCGTCAAACCAAATGCCCTACCGGACGGCCGCTGGATGAGAGCGCACGCAAGGGTCGGCCTCCCGCGTCACCCGGATTTCAAGTAGGGCGTGAGTGGTGGTGGTTGTGTTTGCCGCCGCTAGGTTCCCTCGCGGCGCTACCGTTCAGGGCCGGGTTTCGGGACAAAGCGGGTGAACCCCATGGGCGAGCACTTGTTCCAACTGAAAGGGGCAGCCAGCGCTCGTGTTTTAAAGACGCTGTAGTCTTTCCTGGGCTACCCAACCGCGAAAACTGACTGTTCGTATGTATGTCTCTCTGTCAGCCTGACCCTAGATTCAGCCGCCCGGCCAGAAGTTAAAATAATTCTTGAGTGAAACATAGGCAACACATTCGAGATCTAATAAATGAAAAAAAAATGTTCTATATCCATCCACATTGTTCGGAAAAGATAATATTCTGACCAATATTCAGGCCAATAGTAATCAGACCAATATTGCAATGACTGCGGATTAGGTACAGCTTACTTTTAAAATTGTGGCTTACACACTTGAGAAACCGACAGCTAACAAATTATTCCAGGTGACCAGGTAATCGAATTTATTGGTAGCGTTTAAGTGGCTGCTGTTCGGTTTTTTTTTTACGTTACATCGCTGGTATTAAACGATGGTATGAAACGATGCTGTTTGAAGGCTTCAGTAGACAGGCCTAATTCTAGGGTTCGACGGCTAGCGTTATGGGCTATTTAATGGCGAGGCTTTCGACTTCAAAAGGATTTCGACTTCAAACTAAAAAGGATCAGGTAGAAATGTATCCCCCCGTCATATTTCTTGGCGGTTGCTTTATGGCCCTAGGACAACATAAAGTATGGGCGGGAAAATTGGTACAAAATTGTCATTTAATCTGCTTATCTGCTTTGTGAACATCTTGTCCATTTGCCTAAAGTTTGCTTGGAAATTTGGAACTGTTAATGGGAAACAGCAGAATTTTGAATTTTCTTTGTATTTACTTTCATATTATTTTAAAATACTAAATATTGTTCTCGTTTTTAGCTGATATTGCTGCTCAGCGAACCGGTCCGCCAACCGCTTCGATACCTGACTTAGTCGAACCGAAACAGAACCAGAACACAATGAATTTGCCCGAACCCGAAACGGTATACTTTGGGTTCGACACGCGAATATATATATATATATATATATATATATATATATTTATATATATATATATATATATATATATATATATATATATATATATATATATATATATTCTAAGGGGAAGTATTGCTCAACGCGAGGTAGCTGACGAAAGGCCTTTAATGACCGTTATCCAAGATTGAGTCGGTTCACAGCCGCGCGCCTGTCGTCTTCGTCGTCGGTGGTTTTTGTCTTGTTGCCACTGTCGATGCTGCTTTCGCGGCTGCGGAGTCTGGCGCACTATCGTGTTTTGTTCACTAGCGCCTGTACCATTCATCTCCCTTACAATTTCCCCGGGACGAATAGGAGCCATCCTGGCGACTTAGGGGCACGAGACCATGGCGGGTTCGATGTATCGCTTCAGGCGTGCGACGTGAACGGTCTCTCGGCCACGGCAGCGATTGTCAGAGGAAGGAGTCAGAGGCTCGACCACATATTTAACAGGCGACGTCCGTTCGAGTACACGATACGGTCCGTGATACTTTGAAATGAGCTTGCTCGACAGCCCAGGAGTCGTGGCCGGAATCCAGAGCCAAACGAGATCACCCGGACGAAATTCTGGGGTAGGCGTCGACGCATCATGGCGGAACTTTTGGCGCCCTTGCTCGTCTGACGTGAACGAGCGAGCCAGTTGGCGACACTCCTCCGCACGTCGGGTGACGTCAGAGATTGACAAGGCTTCAGACACGTCGGGACTGTAGGGGAGGATCGTGTCAAGCAGGCACGACGGCTCGCGTCCATACACAAGGAAGAAGGGAGAGAAACCCGTGGTGGCTTGCTTGGCAGTGTTGTAGGCGTAGGTGACAAATGGGAGAATCATATCCCAGTTGGAATGGTCGGATGATACATACATTGCCAGCATGTCCCCCAAGGTGCGGTTAAAACGTTCCGTTAAGCCGTTTGTCTGCGGGTGATATGCAGTAGTGGTGCGGTGGACGATGCGGCAGGCCTTTAGGAGCGCTTCAATGACGTCAGAAAGAAAGACACGCCCCCTGTCACTGAGAAGTTCACGAGGAGCGCCGTGACGTAGGATGATGCGGTTGAGCAGAAATGTTGCAACGGCGTCGGCAGTACCGGCACGCAGCGCAGCGGTTTCGGCGAACCGTGTCAGGTGGTCGACGGCTACGATGACCCACCTATTGCCAGCCGCAGTACAGGGAAGGGGGCCGTAGAGGTCGATTCCTACCCGGTCAAAAGGTCGAATCGGGCACGCCAAAGGCTGCATCGGGCCAGACGCACGAGGGGGTGGTGGCTTGCGCCGTTGACAGTCCGTGCAAGAGTGAACATAACGACGAACGAAGCCATACATACCACGCCAGTAATATCGCAGTCTAAGGCGTTCGTAGGTCTTTAGCACGCCGGCGTGAGCACACTGAGGCTCACTGTGAAACTGGTCGCACACTTCAGAGCGCAGATGGCGGGGAATGACGAGCAGCCATTTGCGCCCATTAGGGTGGTAGTTCCGCCTGTAGAGCAAGCCATCACGAATAGCGAAGTGGGACGCTTGGCGCCGAATTGCTCGAGGTACCGACGAGTTGGACGGGTTCGAAAGGTAGTTGCAAAGCGACATGACCCACGGATCTTTTCGCTGTTCGGATGGCATGGAACTCACGTCAAGGAGCGATACAAAGCACTCAGAGGGGGAATTAGTCGTCTCGTCAGGCAACATCGGACACCGGGAGAGGGCGTCAGCGTCGTGGTGCTTGCGGCCAGAGCGATACACCACGCGGATGTCAAAGTCCTGAAGGCGGAGTGCCCAACGTGCCAGTCGGCCAGAAGGGTCTCTCAGGGACGACAACCAACAAAGCGCATGATGGTCGGTGACCACGTCGAAAGGTCGGCCATACAGATAAGGACGAAACTTCGAGAGGGCCCACACAATTGCCAAGCATTCCCGCTCAGTGACAGAGTAATTCGACTCCGCAGGTGTGAGTGTGCGGCTCGCGTAGGCGACCACGTATTCGTGAAACCCGGTTTTCCTTTGAGCCAGAACAGCACCCAGACCAACTCCACTCGCATCGGTGTGGACTTCAGTTGGGGCCGACGGGTCGAAATGACGAAGAATTGGCGGGGAAGTGAGGAGGCGACGTAGGGTTGTAAAGGCCTTGTCGCAAGCCGATGACCATGCCAAAAGACCCGTCTTGTTGCCAAGAAGTTGTGTCAATGGCGCGATGATGGAGGCGAAGTTACGCACAAAGCGGCGGAAATACGAGCATAGCCCGATGAAGCTACGAAGCTCTTTGATGGTGGTCGGCTTCGGGAATTCAGCCACGGCACGAAGCTTGTCCGGATCAGGAAGAACGCCATCTCTGGAAACGACGTGGCCAAGGATCGTCAGCTGGCGAGCAGCAAATCGGCACTTCTTTAGGTTTAGTTGGAGGCCTGCGTCCTTCATACAAGCTAAAACTTGCTCGAGCCGCCGTAGATGCGTGGGAAAGTCGGGTGAGAACACTACGACATCATCCAGGTAACACAGGCATGTTTTCCATTTGAGGCCGCGAAGAATATTGTCCATCATCCGTTCGAATGTGGCGGGCGCGTTGCACAGGCCGAACGGCATGACGTTAAATTCATATAAACCGTCTGGAGTAACAAAGGCTGTTTTCGGACGATCCGCATCTGCCATCGGGACTTGCCAGTATCCGGAGCGCAGGTCAAGGGACGAGAAATATTCTGCTCCTTGAAGGCAATCTAGGGCGTCGTCGATGCGTGGTAGCGGGTAAACATCCTTGCGAGTTATTTTGTTTAGGCGACGGTAGTCGACACAAAAACGGATGGAGCCGTCCTTTTTCCGCACGAGTACTACCGGCGACGCCCAGGGGCCGTTCGATTGTCGAATGATACCGCGCTGGAGCATGTCACCCACTTGTTCGTCAATTATGCTCCTTTCGGAAGGGGCAACGCGGTAAGGTCGCTGGCGTAAAGGCGCGTGGGAGCCGGTGTCGATAGGGTGGCTGACCGTCGTGGAGCAACCAAGCGACGTCTGCGCACAGTCAAAGGACGAATGAAATTGACACAGTAGTTTCATCAGTTGGTCTCGTTGGGGCGGCGTAAGGTCGGCGTCGATGGCACGATCGAAAACTTCCGTGGATACCCGAGATGCAGTGGCAGGAGGTGGGCAGAGTCCGGTCACCTCAACGTGCGGCAGGTCGTCCAAAGCGGCGATGACAACGGCAGACTCCACTGACTCGGCGCGTCCAAGGCACTCGCCGCGGAGCAAAGAGCGCGGACTAGCTCCAGGATTAGAGACGAACAGGGTGGTTTGGCCATCGCGGATACTGAGCAAGGCGAAAGGAAGCAACAGACATCGGCGTTGGCAGAACAATTGCGACGGCATGAAAATTGCATTGACGTCGGAAGGAAGATGGCAGATCAAGGGCACAGGGACGGTGGAGCATGAAGGGATAGTGGTGTCGTCGGCGACAGAAACTTTCACAGAAAGAGGTGTTGGAGAAATTTCTGATGGTATATCAAGCGGCGAAAACAACTCAACTTCGGCTCGGGCGCAGTCAATGATAGCGTTGTGCCGGGAGAGGAAATCCCATCCCAGGATGACGTCATGTGAGCATGAAGAAAGGGCAATGAACTGAACAATGTACAGAACGTCTTGGATGAACACCCGGGCAGTACACGTACCGACTGGGTCGACCGAACGTGCTGCAGCAGTACGTAAGGGTGGTCCAAAATGCGGCGTCATAACCTTTTTCAGGCGGCGGCAAAGCTCTAGGCGGATAACTGAAACGGCGGCTCCAGTGTCGACAAGCGCATGAGTGGCGACTCCGTCTATTATAATGTCGACGACGTTATTGGGTGAGAAGGTAGGTCTTGAACAGTTCGACGATGACGCAGCTCTTGCCTCCGGAACTGCGGCGCCTAGTTTTCCGCTTCAGGAGGCAAGGGGCGCCGATGCATCGGCGAAAGTGAACGGCGTCGCGGGGATGGGTGACGGTTGGTGGTGTCACGCGAGTTGGCGGGCGGAGTCGTCTCGGCAAAACTGGTCGGAGCACGAGGCATCGACTGCGGCGAGACATACGGCACGTTCCAAGAAGGCTGCCGTGCAGGCATCCCCCCGCGGCGGCAGTAACGCGCCACGTGTCCGGGAGTTGAGCAAAGAAAGCAGATTGGGCGATTGTCCGGCGTGCGCCAAGCGGTGGTCGAAAATGACGGGTCAAGCCGTACGCGTGGCGGCCTCTGCAACACAGGCGGCATCGGCAGATAGCTGGGATACGTTGGTCTTCCTGTGAGCTCAGTGGGCTGTTGCGGCATGACCGGGAAGATTGGCTGACTTGTGACGGCTTCGGCAAAGGGCCTGGAGATGGCGTCGGCGTAGGTTAGAGGTCCGGCAACAGGTAGTGTTTGCACTGAGGTCACGTACGTGGGCGGAACAGCAGGTGGTGTGGGTTGCGCGATGCCGGCACCGATGAGCGAAGCGGTCACAGGTGCGTGTTGGCGGGAGCATGGAATGGTATCGGCCACCTGCTGCTGGATAGCACTTCTCAACGAAGGGGCAAGGGTGGCGTCAGACGTCGGTGTGAAGGGAACTAGGGAAAGCTGACGGGCAACTTCTTCCCGGATGAACTGCTGAATGCGCGGAGACAGAGTGTTGTCGCTACCAGCAGTTAAACTCGACACATCCTGGCCAACAGATCGCCGTGTAAGAGCTCGCTGTCTCCTGAGCTCGTCATAGCTCTGGCACAGGTTGATGACGTCGGTGACCGTTTGGGGATTCTTCGCCAGCAGCATTTGAAAAGCGTCATCTGAAATGCCTTTGAGGATGTGCTTAATTGTGTCCTCGTCACTCATCGTGGCGCTCACCCTCCTGCACAAATCCACAACTTCCTCGATGTAACTGAGGAAGCTCTCACCGGGCTGCTGCGCTCGTTCTCGCAAGCGCTGCTCTGCGTGAAGCTTCCGCACTGAAGGGCGACCGAAGTGTTCCGAAAACCTCGATTTGAATTCCGACCACGTGGGGTATCGCTTTCCGTGGTTGCCATACCAAAGCTCGGCCGTACCGGTGAGGTAAAATTCCACGTTGTTCCGCTTCACGTTGTCACCCCAGTTGTTGTGGGCGCTTACTCTGTCGTACGTGACGAGCCAGTCTTCCACGTCCTGCTCGTCTGTGCCATTGAAGAATGGGGGATCCCGCTGACGAATAGAACCGGAACAGATGATGGTCGTCGTAGTAGGTGCAGCCGGGGGCTCAGTCTCGCGAGGAGGAGCCATGGCGCTGGGGAGCGTCCGGGAGCGGAGTTCCAGTGTATAGAGAGGTCAGGACCACAGCAACCTCCACCAATTCTAAGGGGAAGTATTGCTCAACGCGAGGTAGCTGACGAAAGGCCTTTAATGACCGTTATCCAAGATTGAGTCGGTTCACAGACGCGCGCCTGTCGTCTTCGTCGTCGGTGGTTTTTGTCTTGTTGCCACTGTCGATGCTGCTTTCGCGGCTGCGGAGTCTGGCGCACTATCGTGTTTTGTTCACTAGCGCCTGTACCATTCATCTCCCTTACAATATATATATATATATATATATATATATTGGGAGCTGAGTTTGTGTCTTGCTGCCTGCTAGGAGATATTTGTCCCCATTGGTATTAATCATCATCACCAGTAGCTTGCGGCTACCGCATCATCTGCTGTACATACTCATGATCACCGGCACAACCTCGTCATCGGCTAATCATCATCAGCAGGGACGCTGGTTCGCCATCTTGGTTCGTCCCCGCCTGACGCCTCGGAATAAAGGAGCTGCGAAAGCAACGGTCCCGTCACCTTCTATCTACGGCCTCACAAGTGGTGGAGTTGCAACTCGATCCCGAGCTGTACCTCTCCTTCGACACCCCTGGAGCTCCGTTCAGGTCGCCGCTTGCCCTCAAGACCAATGTCCATGTCGCAAGACACTGCGAGTAGCGCAGCCTCTGCGCCTCTGCAATGCATCGTCACCACTCCCCAGCGCGACCCGCCCGAGTTCACTGGTCTTCGGGGCGAAGACATGGAGGAGTGGCTGGACAGCTACACACACGTCAGCGAGTTCAATAGGTGGGATGATCGCCTCAAATTGTTCAACGTTGGCTTCTCTCTGAAGAAGATTGCCGAGACGTCGTATTTAAACCACAAACATGAATTTACCTACTGGGCTGGCTTCACCACGAAAGGTGCAAAAGATTTTTGGCCCCTTATAAAGCGCGGAGTGACAACGCGAGGAGGGAGCTGGAGGTCCGCGTGCAGCAAGCTAATGAGACATACACCTCATACATCGAGGATGTTATAGCGCTGTGTCGCCGCGTCGACAAAGATATGCCGGAGTCTGACAGTGTTCGTCACATTCTCAAAGGTATCGGCGAGTTCGCTTTCAACGCACTTGTCCTGCAGAACCTTTTCACCGTAGCAGACGTAAGATCCTCCTGTCAGCGTATCGACGAACTTCAATCGATCCGCCTCCCACGGGACACTGCGTCTACCCCTCATCTTGGGAACGAAGACCTTCGTGCGATGATTCGAGCTATAGTTCGCGAAGAAGTGTACGGCAACACCTCTCATTTTCCGCACGGTGTTTCGCCAAGCCGCTACGGCTCCTGGCCTTCGCGAGATGGTTAAAGAGGAGCTTGCGGCTATGCCTGTGCTAGGGCCGCCTGTCCATTCAGTTGCCCCATCAACACCGTCCTACTCAGATGTCGCTGGCCGGACACCTCTGCCATTGTCCCCGATCATGACCCACCCTTCGTCTGGCTATGTTGCGGCCATGCCCCACGCGCCGAGCTCAAAGCCCTACTTTCCACCAAGTCAGGATGCCTTCTCCAACCGGCCCGTGTGCTACTATTGCGGCATTCGAGGTCATATCTCCCGCTTTTGTCGACGCCGCCAACGGGATGAACGACGTGGCTATGCTGCCTATGAGCGCGAGAGCGTACCCCCGAACTACTACGGCTACCGGTGGCGTGCGTACCCGTCGCGTCCACGCCGCTCCCCGTCTCCGCCTCAGACTGACGACGTTCCTCGCAGCTCCCGTGCGCAACGACCCCGCTCGCCTTCACCAGGTCTCCGTTCAGTTTCCCCTCTTCGTCCTGCGTCTTACATCGCTAACCACCGCCAGGAAAACTAGTTAATGCAATTTTGGGAGCGAAAACTGCATCTCCTGCGAAGCTTACAAGTCCTCCAGAGCGTCCGTCGAACTTGCTGTCTGTTTTGGTTGAAGGTGTTTGCGTCGATGCCCTTATTGACACTGGTGCGAGCGTTTCAGTAATAAGTGCGGAATTGTGTGCTCGTCTACGCAAGGTACGAACACCCTACCCGGGCCTTTTCTACATGGAGCGAATAGCAGTGTGATTAAGCCATCCGGACAATGCACAGTGCGGATTGTTGTTGGTTCTCTTCGGCATCATGTTCAGTGTGCGGTGTTGTCCCCCTGTGCTCATCATCTTATTTTGGGTTGGGATTTTCTCTCATCCGCATCCGCCGTCATTTCATGTGATCACCCTGAAATTCAACTCACGGATACAGAGCAGCTCAGCGGCATTTCTGAAGTACCACAGCTACACCTCACAGCGAGTGCAGATTGTGTTTTAAACCCCCGCCGCGAGACGCTGCTTTCTCTCTGCTCAAACCGAATCAGTGACGGAGACGTGCTTATAGTTCCCTCTCCACGTTTTCTGCCCAAAGGTGTCGTCATCCCGACATGCCTCGTCCGCTTCGCACATGGATCAGCACAGCTTCTGGCTACAAACGCCACTTCCGAATCCATATTGCTCCCCGCGGGTGCTACTATCGCTTCTGTTCTGCCTAACGATACGCTCTCATTAGTTCCCCTGTGCTCCGTCTCTTCCGTTCCGACGCCTGCAAAATCTGAGCCAAATATTTCCACACTTAAGGCTACCATCAGCAAAGATCTCTCAGAAAGCGAAACAAACCAGCTACTTCAACTCCTGGATAAACACAGGGACACATTTGACTGCCTTTCTAGCAAGCTGGGGCAGACATCTGTGACAGCGCATCGGATCGAGACGGATGGGACCCACATCGTCCGCCGTCGCCCACACCGTGTGTCATCGTCCGAACGAAAAGTCATCGAAGAAAATGTAGCGGACATGCTGGAACGAAACATCATTCGGCCGTCTTCCAGCCCATGGTCTTCCCCCGTGGTTTTAGTCCGCAAGAAGGATGGTTCCGTGCGGTTTTGCGTGGACTATCGAGCCTTGAATAAGATCACCAAGAAGGATGTTTATCCAATGCCGCGTATAGATGACGCGCTCGACTGTCTACAGGGGGCGGAATGTTTCTCCAGCTTAGACCTGCGATCTGGTTATTGGCAGATACCCATGCACGAGCCTGACAAAGAAAAGACAGTGTTTGATACTCCAGACGGCTTATACGAGTTTAACGTTATGCCATTTGGTTTATGCAACGCCCCAGCCACGTTTGATCGCATGATAGACACAGTCCTTCGTGGCCTTAAATGGAAGACGTGCTTGTGTTACCTGGATGACATTGTTATTTTCTCGTCGAATTTTCCTGAACATCTCCGGCGTCTCGATGAAGTTCTGACTAATCTGGCCAAAGCCGGCCTGACTTTGAACACCAAGAAGTGCCACTGCGCCCGCAGATCCATCAAAGTTCTCGGTCACATTGTCAGCAAAGATGGTATACGGCCCGACTAAGACAAAATTTCCGCTGCGGCTAATTTCCCTCGACCTCAAGAACAAAAATCCCTTCGCAGTTTCCTTGGCTTGGCATCATATTTCCGTCGTTTCGTTCGCAATTTCGCCACCCTGGCCTCGCCCCTCAATCAGCTGCTGCATTCCGGTAACCCCTTTGTCTGGAGTGACGACTGCGAGAAGGCTTTTCAAAACCTAAAACAAGCACTTACTTACGGGCCTGTACTTCGCCACTTCGATGACACAAAGCCAGTCCTTCTTCATACTGACGCTAGCGGGCATGGAATTGGCGCCGTCTTGCTACAGCGCGATGCTCACTCGCATGAACGAGCGGTTGCCTACGCAAGCCGCTCTCTGACGTCCGCAGAAAAAAATTATCCCATCACAGAGCAAGAGTGTCTGGCTGTTGTGCTGTCTGTTCAAAAGTTCCTTCCATACCTTTACGGCCGACGCTTCACAGTCGTTACAGATCACCATGCCCTGTGTTGGCTGTCTTCTTTGAAAAATCTGTCAGGACGACTTGGGCGCTGGATTCTCCGCTTGCAAGAATATGACTTCACGGTGATCTATAAGTCTGGTCGCAAGCATCTCGATGCGGACGCGCTTTCCCGGTGTCCGCTGGTGAAGTCTTCAGACGACGTTGACCGACATTCTAATGTGCCGCCTTTGCCCATTGCACCCATCGATATTCCTATCAACGATATCCCCGACTTGCCCTTCAACACGCCGACAGTTATTGTCGGACAATAATCGATCGGCTCACCGGCTCCACACAACCACCCAATAGCCGCCTACGTCGTCAGCTGCACCAGTTCCAGCTTCTGGATGGCGCACTGTACCGCATCAATCACCACACCGATGGAGCTAGATGGGTTCCGGTTGTGCCCCGTTCCCTCCGTCCACGCATTTTGGAAGCGTTGCACGACGGCCCAACTGCAGGCCACTTCGGATTCCAGAAGACCTACGACCGTGTCCGAGGGCGCTTCTTTTGGCCAGGGCTTTCTACAAGTGTCGCCAAATACGTCGCCTCTTGTGCGCCTTGTCAGCACCGGAAACGCTCCACGTCACCCCCTGCCGGTCTACTCCAGCCCCTTCCGTGTCCAGCAAGCCCGCTTGAAGTGGTCGTTATTGACCTTTACGGTCCCTTGCCTCCGACAGCGGCCGGTCATCGCTGGATAGTTACGGCAGTGGACCACCTGACTCGCTACGCCGAAACCGCTCCGCTTCCTTCAGCTAGCGCCACCGAGATCGCTCACTTTTTCTTAAAGAACATTTTGCTACGCCATGGAGCGCCCCGCGTTTTGCTAACCGATCGAGGCAAGACATTTCTGTCTCAAATTCTCGCTGACTTGCTTCGAGCTTCCAACACCTGTCACAAGATGACGTCCAGCTATCATCCCCAAACAAACGGCCTCACAGAACGCTTCCATCGAACTCTCTCTGATATGATCTCTATGTATATTCAACCTGACCATCGCAACTGGGACGCACTCTTACCTCCTGTTACCTATGCTTACAATACCGCAATTCAGACCACAACCGGATACTCCCCGCACTACCTTGTATACGGCCGTCACCCTTCGCACACTCTGGATACCTGCTTCTTCGCCGCTCCCGTGTCACCTTCTGCGACGTCTCCTGAACAATTTGTTGCTCGCGTTGAACACTGCCGCCAAGTTGCCCGCATGCGCACTGAAGCGAGCCATCAGGATCGAAAGCAACGCTACGACGCTGTGCCTCGCTCTCCTCAATTCCGACCCGGTGATGAAGTCTTGGTGTGGACGTCTATTCGTGTTCGGGGCCTATGCGAGAAGTTCTTGCACCGTTTCCTTGGTCCGTACAAGGTTCTCGAGGCGACCTCTCCTGTAAACTTTCGGGTCACACCGGTTTTCCCAAGTTCCGACCGCCGCCATCGTGGCACCGAAATAGTTCACGTTTCCCGGCTCAAGGTTTTTAACCGCCGCGAAAGAAGCGGCCAGGCGGCCGCTTCTTTCAACGAGGGGGATAATAGTGTGAGCTGAGTTTGTGTCTTACTGCTTGCTAGGAGATATTTGTCCCCATTGGTATTAATCATCATCACCAGTAGCTTGCGGCTACCGCATCATCTGCTGTACATACTCATCGTCACCGGCACAACCTCGTCATCGGCTAATCATCATCAGCAGGGACGCTGGTTCGCCATCTTGGTTCGTCCCCGCCTGACGCCTCGGAATAAAGGAGCTGCGAAAGCAACGGTCCCGTCACCTTCTATATACGGCCTCACAATATATATATATATCTATATATATATATATATATATATATAAAGAGAGAGAGAGAGAGAGAAACTTTATTTAGTGAGTCTAGTGTGAGCTGCAGAGTTATGAGACCTCGGAGGAGGGGGCATTCCATGGTTGCCGGGTGTTGGTAGGTTTTGCGGAGGAGAACAGAGAGTTTTTATCTGGTCAGCCAATAGGTGCCGCAGAGCGTCTTCTAGAATCTCGGGGGTAGCGGCCATGCTTGACCACGAGTAGGGAATATCAGAGGAGAAAGGGTTAATGGCAGGAAATGTGGGAGACTTGCTGGGGCCGTACACGTTGCCAGTGCAGGTGTGTTCATTGTCTCAATAGCCACCGCATACCTTACAGTGCGGACGGCCTAGATACTGGTTTACGTGATGTTAAAAGCGATCACAGGGGAGGAACAGTGGGTGCGCCTGGCTGATGTATGTCACGCACCGGCAGGACAAATTTCGATGTGGCGGGAAGTAGCATTACTGATATCCGGATGTTGGCGGATGTTGGCGAAATGTGGGCGACGCCTTTTATGATGGATCGCTACTTTGTGGTATATATATATATATATATATATATATATATATATATATATATATATGTATACATATTGAGAGGACAAGGTTCACCGTAGAGGCCGATGTTCGGGGCGACCGTTTAATCGGAGGCTCGAGCAAGGAACGGCGTGAGTACACACACCATGATGATGAGTATTGTACAGAGCATACTAAGAGCACGTTTGCTAATGATGATGATAATGTACAGATGAAGAGGAAGCACTGTTCGCCGTCCGAAGATCCCACACCAAGACCGACTGTGCCAACCGGTGCCGGTAGATTGACCAAGGATGCTCATAATATCTATATATATATATATATATATATATATATATATATATATATATATATATATATATATATATATATAGGGAGCAGTAAAACTGTGAAGATGGTAGTGATCGCAAGTAAACCTTCAACTTCGAACAAGGTAGACCACGATTGTTGCCAACGTTTCAGCAAAGAGACTTGCCTTCATCAGGGAGGACGAAGCCCTCACGAAGGCAAGTCTCTTCGCTGAAAAGTTGGCAACAATCGTGGTTTCTACCTAGTTCGAAGTTTATATATATATATATATATATATATATATATATATATATATATATATATATATATATATATATATGATAGAGAAGTCACATTGAGAAACATAATATTTATTATAAAGTGTGGACCACGGGCTGGTCTTTTTATCTTTGCAAAAGACCGGCCCCCGTTCGAAGCATTAGAACAAATATTGTTATGTTTTTCAATGTGACTTCTCTGTCATACAGTTAACCTTATAGCCAGAAAACTTTTCGGTTAACTACATATATATATATATATATATATATATATATATATACATATATATAGATGATTACGAGAACGGCTGTCGTAGGGTCGTAGGTTGCCGTAACAAATAGTAAAAAATGGGTATAGCTTCTAACAAAACTGTTTATTGGTCCTTGGTCGACGTTTCGGTCGGATGCCGAGCTTTATCAAGACAACATTTCGTATTTCTCTGCATATTTCTCTGCACGTAAAGGGAGAGAGAGAGAGAGGGAGAGGGGAGGATTTGGGGAGAAACGCAACAGCAAACACCCCTCTCGGCGAGTTGAGGTAAAGGTTAACAAAAAAGAGAAATGGAGAGGAAAACAAAAACAAAAAGAAAACAAAACCATACCTAAACATGCATAGGGGAGAAAAGAGTACACAAATATTTCAAAACGCTGTCCTCTATCATTCGTCAGCTTGTAGAAAGAGTGACAGGGACCGCTCGCTTCAGAAGGGCGCCGCCCTGCTGAAGAAAGGAAAGCGCAAAGCAGTAACAGAAAGGATCTCACACAATCACTGGGGGCACAGCATTCCAATGGTCACTGACATTACGGAAATAGTTTACAGGAAGCGGTCGCAGCCGCACACATGTTTCAGTGACGTCAACCCTACAGAGAAATAGGAAGGCTCGTTTTGAGTGTAGGTACAATCTCCGCACTGTGGCTCAAAACTTGCAAGGTTTCGCCGACCGGCAGGACGGGCGAGCGGCATTCATCATACTTGGGTCTATTCTTCCGCTCTGTCCGGGCATTCGAAGGGGTCGTCCCTGACCAAGAACCCAGGGGAAGCGCGCTTAACTAATCCTCTACCGGCACGCGGTAGTGGCTCGGGTCCTTTGGTGGAGTAAACGATGGCGGTCGCCTCGAGGCTGTTTGTAGTATATGCCGCCTGTGCGGTAACCCCGGAAAGAAAATAAATAAAATAAGAAATCCATAATTACTTGTTCAGACAACACAGAGACTTACAATTTAGATAGGGGATTATTCTGCAGCCAGATTTTCAACAGCATGTATAGACGATATAATGCCAGGGCTAACATTTATTCCTGCCTTTACTGTATTGAATTTGTGAATAATGTAAGATTCCCGTTGTTCGCGTTCTCTTGTAGTAGAAAATCCACTGTGTAAAAGTGTAACCTTGATAGAATCGAACGGGTGGTTTTCGGAGTTAATATGTCGGGATAAGGGTAGATCCAGGAGTGAACGAACATGTGCGCGATGGTTGTTGAAGCGCATGCGGAATGCCGTGTCCGTCTGGCCAATGTATTGAATGCCACAAACACCGCACTCCAGAAGGTACACGACATTAGAAGAGTCGCAGTCGAGTGTCGCGTGAATTAGATGTTTGAAATTGGAGTTGGTGCTTTATGCCACCATGGTTGTCTGCATGTGTTTACATACGCTGCACCGTGCCTTTCCGCATGGTTGACACCCACCTTTGGCTGTCCTCTCAGTTTTGGCGTGTACAAGGTAATATTTAATATCTTTGGGGCGCCTGTATACGACAAGAGGGGTGGGGAAGATTTTCGAAAGCCGTTCACTCTGTTGTAGCATGTTGAAATGCTTTTTCAAGATTTTGTTTATGTTCGGGTAATCGCCTACGAACGTCAGAACCAGGTTGCCTCTCCCTTTCTGGTTTAGTTCTTTTCATGGTACAGCAACTCTTGGCGATCAAGGTTGGCCGTTTTGCAAATAGCGTCGTTGACTATGGGGGGTGGGTATTGTTGCTTCGCGAGTACATTGCGCAAGGGTTCTGCGTTTGCCTCGAAATCCTCGGTGCGCGAACAAATTCTCCTAAATCGGTGGGCCCGCGAGTATGGGACACTTGTTTTGCAGTGGCGCGGATGACAACTGTCAAAGTTCAGATACTACTACTTATCGGTAGGTTTTTTGTACACGGTAGTGATCAATTCTCCTTTGCCTGTATTTATATGCACGTCAAGGAAATTGATTTCCGTGGTTGAATAGGTATAAGTGAATGCGATGCTTGAATAGGCCATGGTGAAACACTCGATGAAGTCGATTAACTCCTCCCCCGCACCGGTCCAAATAAAGAATACGTCGTCCAGAAAGCGTTTGTAAAAAAATGGCCTAATTTCCCGGGTTGATAGAAATTTTGTTTCGAGATCGTTCATGAATATATTAGCGTAGTTGGGTGCCATTCGAGTACCCATCGCAGTGCCGTTTATTTGTAGGTAATACTGATTGCGGAGTTCAAAGCTATTTAACTTCAGCACTAGCTTGGTCAAAGTTTCAATAACTTGTGGTCTTGGAGAATCGTGATCCCGATGTATGTTATAGGACTCAACCTGGGCTTCAATCCTATCTCGCTGAGGTATATTTCTGTACAGAGAAGTTACATCTAGAGTTACAAGGAAGGCGCCATCAGGGATTTTTATGTTGTCGATTTCACATAGGAAGTGGTTAGTATCAGGAAGATACGCCGAATGGGTGGCGGGTATTTTCTTAATCAGGGAGTCTATGTAGCTTGATATTGGTTCGGTGAGAGTGCCTCTTCCCGAAATTATTGGTCTACCCGGGTTCCCATTTTTATGAACTTTAGGCAGCATGTAAAACCTTCCTGGCGTTGCGTGTGGTGCTGTAAGTGCTTTTCAGAGGCGTGGCTCTATTTCCCCAGTTTTTGCAGGATTATTTAGTGTTTTTGTTATTATGTCCTCATGTTCAACAGTTGTATCGGCGTCAAGTTTTTGGTAGAAAAATTTGTAATTTAACTGACGATGGCCTTTTTTAATGTAGTCTGGTTTACTAAGTATTACAATCCCTCTCCTTTTCTCGGCCGGTTTTATGACAATGTCTGTTCGATCACTCAGTGCCTTAAGTGCTTCGCGCTCCTCTCTAGAAAGATTCTGGGCCCCTGGTTCGCGAGCGTTATAAGCCCGCAAGACGTCTCTTTTAACGGCCTCAATGTACGAGTCAAAGTGTTTTTCCCACTCATATTTCTGTGTCCACTGCCGCCCTACATTGAGGGAGGTAGGGGCAGTGCGCTCTTTCGCTGGCTTATCATATCGCAGCCTGGTGCCCGAATTGACGATGTCGGGGGACGGCTGGACTTAGTGCCACGAGGGGTGTCTCTCCTCATCCTCCACGTCGGCACTAACGACATCGCGAGGACGCGCGCTGAGACAGCAATTCAAAGGTACCGTACCCTTCTTCAACACATCAAGGCCGAAAGACCAGACATTGGAACCATTTTTGTGTCATTGGTGCTTCCCCGGGGCCCTAACGAGAGACTACGCCAGCCCAACTGGAGAAGAGTAGAGATCATCAACCAGGAGGCGCACATATTGAACTGCCGGCTCGTAGACATGTGCAGTGAAATGCCCGGCGTATTTTACCTCGATCACGCTATGCAGCACTTCTCCGCTCGGATGGTGTTGGCGGCGGATGGGTTGCACCCGCACTTTACCGGAGTTTCACTACTCTCCTGGAACCTGTACAACCTGCTGCTGCGAACCCGGAAATTCCAAATCGGAGATTGGAGAGACCACGCCCTCCCCTGTACCACCACGAAACTACCACCGACGAGCCCGAACGTCCCCTGCATGAACAGCCTTCAAATGGACGATACGGCCTACCCCACGTGCCCCAGTGCAACTAGCCATCTGCAGCCAGTGACACCATCGTTCGCCCAGGTGGTCACCTTGAACAGTCTCTCCGCTAGCAGTACAGAACCGGCGCACAGCCCGTTCGCTCGTCCAAACGCCCACCGAAGGCTTACGGCTGGGAGTGCGCGTGCAACTGTGGCCCCGCAAAGGGGCGAAGCAGGGCCTGCGGACTCGACGCAGAAACCGAGGCGATCACCTTGCACCATTCCTTCTGAGGGTACCAACAAAAAAGCCCAAACGCCTTGTAAAGCACCGCAACCATCCACATCAATCGCCGGATCAAGCAGCGCACCTGAACATCCCCAAAGCCCGGACCCAGGGCTCTCAGCCACAAGCGCACCTCCGTCGGAAGGCCTCCAAACGATAGAGCCCAAGCCTGTAAACTCTGAACTCAACCAACGGACTTCAACGAGCCCACAACCATCTGACCGAAATCGGAGGGGCAAAAACACTTGGACTCGTACATTGAGGTCGTTCAAAGAGACGTCATGCGGGCTTATAACGCTCGCAAACAAGGGGCCCAGAATCTTTCTAGAGAGGAGCGCGAAGTATTTAAGGCACTGAGTGATCGAACAGACATTGTCATAAAACCGGCCGATAAAGGGGGAGGGATTGTAATACTTAGTAAACCAGACTACATTCATAGAAGGCCACCATCAGTTAAATAACGAATTTTTCTACCAAAAACTTGACGCAGATCCAACTGTTGAACATTAGGAAATAATAGCAACAACACTAAATAGTCTTGTAAAAATTGGAGAAATAGAGCCACGCCTCCGTAAAGCACTTACAGCAGCACACGCAACGCCAGGAAGGTTTTACATGCTGCCTAAAGTTCATAAAAATGGGAACCCGGGTAGACCAATAATTTCGGGAAGAGGCACTCTCACCGAACCAATATCAAGCTACATAGACTCCCTGATTAAGAAAATACCCGCCACCCATTCGGCGTATCTTCCTGATACTAACCACTTCCTACGGGAAATCGACAACATAAACATCCCTGATGGCGCCTTCCTTGTAACTCTAGATGTAACTTCTCTGTACAGAAATATACCTATCCGAGATAGGATTGAAGCCCAGGTTGAGTCCTTTAACATACATCGGGATCACGATTCTCCAAGACCACAAGTTATTGAAACTTTGACCTAGCTAGTGCTGAAGTTAAATAGCTTTGAATTCCGCAATCAGTATTACCTACAAATAAACGGCACTGCGATGGGCACTCGAATGGCACCCAACTACGCTAATATATTCATGAACGATCTCGAAAGAAAACTTCTATCAACCCGGGAAAGTAGGCCATTTTTTTACAAACGCTTTCTGGACGATGTGTTCCTTATTTGGACCAGTACGGAGGAGGAGTTAATCGACTTCATCGAGTGTTTCACCATGGCCTATTCAAGCATCGCATTCACTTATACCTATTCAACCACGGAAATCAATTTTCGTGACGTGCATATAAATACAGACAAAGGAGAATTGATCACTCGCGTGTACCAAAAACCTACCGATCAGCATCAGTATCTGCACTTCGACAGTTGTCATCCGTGCCACTGCAAAACGAGTATCCCATACTCGCAGTCCCACCGATTTAGGAGAATTCGTTCCCACACCGAGGACTTCGAAGCAAAAGCAGAAAACTTGCGCAATGTACTCGCGAAGCAACAATACCCACACCCCATCCCAAGCAGCATAGGCCGATAGCCAATCATTGGACGCCCCTTGGCTTCCCTTTGGCTTCCGATAGCTTGGCCAGACGCCGGCCTGTACGCAAAAGCCATTCGTGGACAACGAGCGCTATACGACCGGCCTTGAGGACACGCATTGGCCGGTGCGCAAAAAATCGCACTGGACAGCGCGCTCATTCAGACGTAATTTTTGATCATAAAATTTTATGAAGAATAGTAGCCTATATGTGACGCAGGTATTCATGAGTGCCTTTACACACATCTTGGCATTTTCTTGTTAGTTGAATGACCACTCAAGTTCACTCAAAATATTACTGAAGTTTGCGTGCTTTTGAATTTGTTTTCATGCGCAGCGCACAACAAAAAAGTAGTTCCAAATCATTTTCAAGCTTGTGTCAAGTATCACATTTAAATAAAAAGTATTGGCAGTTGTAAATGCTCACGGCCTTACCTGTTGTTGCATACCGCTGCATGAAGCCTCACTGTAGAGCACTCGTGTGCGTTATTTTGCGTGTATAAATGCGCACCCGGCGCGCAAGCAGCGCTACTCGAGGGCAGCACTGCGGTCATTGCCCGCGGCGATTCCCCAACGTGACGGATTACGACGGTTAAAGCGCGGTCGGTGGACAGGCCACAACGCAGCAAAAAGTAGTTACCTAAAGAGCCGGAGCACCGTGCCACGAAACAAAGCGTACTTAAACTAAAGTGAAGCTTATTCAAAACAGCGTGAGAGAGAGTGTTAAACGTTCTGTAAGAATTGGTCATTTGTGTGTCTTAACGCAACGGTGTCCGTCGAACTACTTGAGCGTTGTGCTTCCCCGCTTTCTTTTTCTCGGCGGTGGGGCCGTGGATGGCCGCGACGCCGCGGCACTCGTCCGACGTTTTCGTCTCTTTTGTAGTATTGAAACCGCCGTAGTACTCCTGTACGTGTCTGTGAGGTGCGTTTTGGTGTCGGTGGCTGTGTGAAGTATACCTTACTGGTGTAATAACATCGTTTGCCTGCTACAGGCGCCGCTGAAAACGTAAGTCACCATTTCATTTTTCCTTTCGCGGTGCGGGAGTGCTCGCGCTCGTCCCCGCCAAAACTTCAGCTGTCGTTTATAACTGGCGCTCGCGAGTGCTGCTTAGTGTTGTTGGTTCTTGCGAAGAAAAAAGTGGTCACATACATGTGCTTCCAATTGTGTGACGCCAGTTCTAGCTATCCTTTTTCCGGCTTTCTGTTTTCCGAACAAGCAGCCGTGCTCCCGCTGCAGGTTCACGACGTTCAGCATGCGTTGAAGCAAGACTCGTGTGCAGTATAAGAGTTGCGGATGTATTAAGCTGGCCTAATTAAACTCTAGCTATTAATGAAGTTTCGTTTCATTATTTTCTTGAGCAACGTAAGGGTATTGTCGAGCGACGAAGTAATTACACTACCGCTGGGCTTCTCCGTCGGTTCCGTTCGCCTCTTGCGCGTCTGACGGGGCAGAAGTGAGCGAAGGCCCAAAATTTCACGGAACCGCTGGCGTGTTTCTTTGTCTATTGGACTTTTTATATTACCTTGCGCGACTGCAATACGAGTGAAGCCCATTTTCGGTGAAATTCCGGGCTGTTTTCTCAAGAACGAGCCAAGTAACTGCTACCGTAAAACGCAGTATTGAAAATGAATAGTGCAGTACGTTTTATATTTCATAGCGAGTGTTAACAAGCTAGAACTTTAGGCTGAATATTTTCACACGGACATGTTGTATAGGTGCTGTATTTAGTAAGCAGCGTGAATTTAGCATTATGGTGAACTATGTTTTTTACTTATTACAGGCGCTACGACGCACAGGTGTTTCCCGTGGACAAGTGACGGATGCAGCACTGACAAGCTTTCCAAGTTGGGCTATTCTACAATAGTGCTGTTCAACAACATATTGTGATCTTGGCAGGTCGGCGAATTACCGAAAATAAGGGTCCTGTTTTCATTTACCTGAATACTTCTGTTTTGTAAGCATCTCAAGCAGTTACACGAATGATAATCGGTTCACGCTGCATGAGCAGCGCTTTTTAAAAATTTTTCTCGACTGTTGTGTTTGTGTTTGCTTTCATGTTTGTGTTCGTATTCTTGCCACTGTTAAGCCAGGTTTCTCGTATATTTGATGTGCATAATAAAAAACCTACACGGAGAGACCCGGTGTGTTGTGTTGCTCAGTTGTTTTTGGCAAGTCACGTATGTATAATTGCTTCGCAAAGTTGATGCAGTTGGCTTATTGTGCCTCGCGGTCCCATTTCTGTTTTATACATGCTATTGTACAGGAAATTATTTAACGAGTGCGCAATAAATAAATAATGCGCCCTCGTTTAATAATTTCCTGTATACTGGCATGTATAAAGCAGAAATCGGGCCGCGAGGAAACTCATAAAATAAGCATTGGTCATAAGGACTGGCCACAAAGCCAAAAATGTGCATGAAAATAGCGTGGGGTCCACCCATTGGCATTATCATAGCAAGATACTTTGCCAAGCGTTGTCCAATATTGGCCTTCCAGGGCTTGGCCAATTGTTGGCTTGTCACCTTTCCCAAACATCAGCCAATATTGGCGGCCGAGGTATTGCCAAGCTCGGACACATTGGCCACTGATGATTTGCCATGCTTGGGCTTGGCAATTTCTGCTGCTTGGGATAGTCAACGACGCTATTTGCAAAGCGGCCAACCTTGATCGCCAAGAGTTGCTGCACCATGAAAAAGAACTAAACCAGAAAGGGAGAGGCAACCTGGTTCTGACGTTCGGAGGCAATTCCCCGAACATAAGCAAAATCTTGAAAAAGCATTTCAACATGCTACAACAGATTGAACGGCTTTCGAAAATCTTCCCCACCCCGCCTCGTGTCGTATACAGGCGCCCCAAAAATATTAAAGATTACCTTGTACACGCCAAAACTGAGAGGACACCCAAAGGTGGGTGTTAACCATGCGGAAAGGCACGGTGCCGCGTATGTAAACACAAGCAGACAACCACGGTGGCAGAAAGCACCAACTCCAATTTCAAACATCTAATTCACGCGACACTCGACTGCGACTCTTCTAATGTCGTGTACCTTCTGGAGTGCGGTGTTTGTGGCATTTAATACATTGGCCAGACGGACACGGCATTCCGCATGCGCTTCAACAACCATCGCGCACATGTTCGTTCACTCCCGGATCTACCCTTATGCCGACATATTAACTCCGAAAACCACCCGTTTGATTCTATCAAGGTTACACTTTTACAGAATGGATTTTCTACTACAACAAAACGCAAACAACGTGAATCTTACATTATTCACAAATTCAATACCGTAAAGGCAGGAATAAATGTTAGGCCCGACATTATGTCGTCTATACATGCTGTTGAAAATCTGGCTGCAGAATAATCCCCTATCTAAATTGTAAATCTCTGTGTTGTCTAAACAAGTAATTATGCTCTTCTTATTTTATTTATTTCCTTTCCGGGGTTTCCGCACAGACGGCATATACTACAAACAGCCTCGAGGCGACCGCCATCGTTTACTCCACCAAAGGACCCGAGCCACTACCACGTGCCGGTAGAGGATTAGTTAAGCGCCTATCCTCCGGTTCATAGTCAGGGACGACCCCTTCGACTGCCCGGACAGAGCGGAAGAATATGAATGCCGCTCGCCCGTCCTGCCGGTCGGCGGAACGTTGCATCATATTTTGATCCACAGTAACAGATCGTACTTACACTCTTAACGAGCCTTCCTATTTGTTTGTAGGGTTGACGTCACTGAAACATGTCTGCGGCTGCAACCGCTTTCTGTAAACTATTTCCGTAATGTCCGTGACCGTTGGAATGCTGTGCCTGCAGTGATTGTGTGAGATCCTTTCTGTTACTGCTTTGCGCTTTCCTCTCTTGAGCAGGGCGGCGCCCTTCTGAAGCGAGCAGTCCCTGTCACTCTTTCTACAAGCTGACGAATGATAGAGGACAGCGTTTTGAAATATTTGTGTACTCTTTTCTCCCCTATGCATGTTTAGGTATGGTTTTGTTTTCTTTTTGTTTTTTTTTCCTCTCCATTTCCCTTTTTTGTTAACCTTTACCTCAACTGACGCAGAGGGTGTGTTTGTTGTAGCTTTTCTCCCCAAATCCCCCTCTCCCTCTCTCTCTCCCTCTCTTGTTCGGTGTCGTTGGACGACGAGCTTATAGATACGTGCAGAGAAATACGAAATGTTTTCTTCATAAAGGTCGGCATCCGATCAAAACGTCGAACAGTTTTGTTAGAAGCTATACCCATTTCTTACTATATATACGTATATATGTATATATATATATATATATATATATATATATATATATATATATATATATATATATATAAATATATATATATATATATATATATATATATATATATATATATATATATATATATATATATATATATATATATATATATATATAGCGAATCAGAAAATGGGAAATGAGGGGCTCCGTGGAATAAGACAGAAAATAAGGGTTGGCAGTGAAGAAAACCTCGGAAAGCAAAGGGGAGGTTGTGGTGGGTCATAGAAAGAGATGAAGAATTTTTTGAGTCGAAAAGAAAGTGGTGAAAAAATGCCCGGGTATTTTTTCACCACTTTCTTTTCGACTCAAAAAATGCTTCATCTCTGTCTATGACCCACAACAACCTCCTCTTTGCTTTCGGAGGTTTTCTTCACTGCCAACCCTTATTTTCTGTCCTGTATAAATATATATATATATATATGTATATATATATAAATATATATATATATATATATATATATATATATATATATATATATATATATATCAAGGTTGCAGTCGTCATTGCCAGTGCTATTCGGCTTTTTTCGAAATATATAATAGGGCCGAATGACGTGTGCTGGTCACGTTTCTTTGATTCATTGATAAATAAGCGAAAATATAAGTCGAGAAAAAATCCGCCGTTTTCCGGGAGCGGGACTCGAACCCACATCTCCGCATAACCGGTGCGGTGCGTTCACCATTACGCTATCCCCACAGCGGCTTCTCTCTCGACTTTAAAGCGGGGGTTTTATATTTACAAGAGCTCTGAGGCCGGTCAACTAGCGCCGGCCTATATATATATATATATATATAAATATATATATATATATATATATATATATATATATATATATATACATATATATATATATATATGTATATATATATATATATATATATATATATATATATAATATATATATATATATATATATATATATAGATAGATAGATAGATATATATATATATAACTGGCATGCTGGCGATGGGGCCGAAGGCGTGGTGAACACAAAGTAAGAAACCTCGGTAACAGCAACAGCGGAGGGTTTATTTCGACGTTTCGACTTCGAGACAAGTAGACTTGTCTCGAAGTCGAAACGTCGAAATAAACCCTCCGCTGTTGCTGTTACCGAGGTTTCCTACTTTGTATATATATATATATATATATATATATATATATATATATATGTATACATACATATCATTCAGGCCGTGGCAGTGGATGCCCCAGGAATGAGCGTGGCGAGCCCCAGCGGGAGCTCGTTCATTTCCCTCTAGGATAACGTGTGCGTGGAGATCAGCTTGCATGTCTGTTGTCAAGATCTTGTGAAGAGGTGATGAAATGTCATTGATAGAGAAGCTTTCTAATGCTCCCTCGCTGTCAGAGCGGATATTAATGGGGTCAGTTCGACGCTGGTTCGATTTCAGTTTGGTTTTCTTGGCTTGTACTAGGTAAGGCACTTAAAGGATTATGACTATATGACACCTGAGTATCCCAAGGCTCCGACTACTTTGCTTAATTCGTGTTCTTTGAGCACTTGGTGGTGACGGGTCACGCGCGGAGTATTTCCTGGATTTCATTCGTTCCTGCAAAGATGGATTTGACCCATTCTGTGTTTTTAGCATCTATGAACTCCAGGACCTTGATGTGGCTACTCAGAGGGATGGGGAAACTGTTTTCGGTCAGAGTCTTGAGGTTACAATATTGATTGGGTTTCTTTGGTTCCGTTGGCAAATACTACTATATATTCCGGTTTCTCTTTGGAGCACCCGTCCGTCGGCAAGTGTGACGCAGAAACAGCGCTTCTCAGAGTTCTACGTTTGCGGCTTAACTCACACACACACACCCAGCTGAGATTTACAAGCGCTGGCGGATTTTTCGAAGGATTAAGGGTAGATTACAGTAACAATAATTAGTGCTAGCTCCATAGAGTATCCGTGACCAACTGTAAACTTGCTGCACAGTCATCAGTGGGTAAACATTTCAAAACCACTCTTCACAATTTGGAACCTATAATGGGCATCACAAGAGAATACAGAGACAAATTGTTCAAATAAACGCGACAGATACGAGAAATGGTTATGTGAAACTAATAGCATAGTATTAATTTCGGGCATCTAGTGGATCCTTGTTGCAGAGGTATAAGCTGAATACATCAAATTAAAAATATATATACGTAACCTATAGTTATGCTGAAATAATCTCATTTTGGCGCGACTGTTTTAGCACCCACTCCTCGAAAGCGACCTTATCTAATTTTTATTTAGGGTTTAAGGCGCGGAATTATAGGGAAGTAAAGTATACCACCGAAGTATGGGACAGCAAATGGCGCTGAATTAACCTTGTTCGCCAGGGGTTCCTTAACGTGCGCCGAAATCTGGACACACAGGCCCGGTTTAGTTTTTCAGCTGTAGCTGAAAAGCGGCCGCCGCGGCCCGGATTGAACCTGCCTCCTTGAGCTCGGAGCACCAGGCATTCATCCACCGCGACGGGTGCAGTGTCTTATTTTAGCCGTCATACTAAAATTCGGGTCGCGGGTTCGATTCCCGGCCGCGGCGGCCGCTTTTCTGATGGGGGCGAAAAGCAAAAACGCCCGTGTGTACGAGATTTCGGCGCACGTTAAAGATCCCCAGGTGGTCAAAAATAATCCGGAGCCCTCCACTACGGCGCGCCTCATCGCCTGCGTTGCGTCGGCGCGTTAAACCCTACAATCAATCAATCTAAAATTCGGGCATATTGTGCACATGCATCGTTAAGGGAACTCACAGGTATTCACAATGTCAAAACAAAAAGCAATGATAACCAATAATGCGGGCGAACTAGGACGTACCTGCTCCATGCCCATATTGCTGAGACTACGTTTTCTTTAGCAGCAGAATTAAGCAGAGCAACACGCGAAAAAGAACAATAAAAAACTCAATGACCATTGTTAACACTATGATAATATAGGAAGAAAAATAGTGTAAAATTTCAGTCTTCGAGTAGGACCCAGAATGGCGTAGTTAAAGAATGACGAAGCTTCGCACTAGTGCGGCGAAGACTGGGTTTACAACGATGCTGCCGGCGCCGACTAGCTCATTCTGGGTACGGCTAAATTGATGCTTGGTTATTTTTGCAGACTCGGCCAAGTTTTCTACGTGTTTTTGCTACAAGATTTAGTCATCTTATCTGCCCGACGTCGTCGTTATCTCCCTAAACAGCAATAAACACCCGGTCAGTAAAGTATTTACACTGTGTTTGATTTCGTTTCGAAATTACTCATTTGTTTCGTTGTCGTCATCCTATGGCACAACGTGACAGGGCAAATCTTCGTCCACCCCGGTAAACCTCGACCTCTTCTTCACCTGTCCTGCGTCAAATCTGTACATGGTCAAGGAGTACCTCGTTTTACTTAAGCTCTACTTTGTCTACAGACGTATCGCACGAGTCGATCGCGAACACCCTCATCTTCTTCAATCTAGCTCTCATGCCGATCAGAATCAAGACTCGCTGACGTTTCGCCGCGGCTTCACGGGCGCAATATTCGGGGTTAGACCCATGTCGTCGCGCCCGTGCACGGGTAGGGGCGCAACGGCTTTCGCGCCTCGCTTACTCTTCGAGAGTGACACTCTACATCTCTCTCTCTTCTTCGGGGACCCGGCTGTTCTGTCACCGCGGCGGCGGAGCGGAGGTGCTTTAATAGCCACATGGTGACGTCACGGCTGAGCTCCGCATCTGCGCATGTGCAGCCTCGGCGCGCACAGTGGCTTCATCTCTCGACGAGGTTTTTCTGCGCACGTTCGCCGGACTAACCACCAGCATAAACAGCATGGCTGTTAAAATTTTCCAGCCCTTCCACTCTGTTAAAAAGTACGGCTAGCAAAAATTGAGCGATGATATGCGTTCACCGGGGCATGGTCCGAGGAGTGAACGAAAGAAAACACGTTTGCTTGTCGTTTGTGATTGAGAATACTTAGTTTATTAGCGGAACTAAAGTAATAAGTACTCGAGTTTTATTCTAGTGCAACAAAACAAGGAGTTCGTTTTCCTTTCGTAGAAGCCATTGTATTGACAGCACACGGGAATTCCAAAATATGTACCTCTCACTGCGAACTGCTTAGTTAGGAAACGTAGGTAAAAATCGGGGTGATGTTACAGGTCTTCTTAGCGGCCTGTGGTCGTATAACTTGGCTCGAGATGATGTCCATAAAACAAGATTCCCAGCCATTTTCTGTTAACCTTCATTCTTACGTAGATGGCATAGCATTGCAGATGTGACGTAGAACGTTTAAAACCACTGGGAATTACTTATGACAAGTAAATGAAGCTTGGCGTAATGACCGAATGGTTTTAGCGGCCAATTTCAGTGTGGTTGTTTCTAATGTATGCAAATTAGAGTGACAGCTCCAGAGTTTTTGTAAGGAACTGCAGAGGACAATTATTTCCTGTTGACGCGAAGCGTAGACGTACGGTCATCGAATATAGTTGGAAAGTATCTGTGTACAGGTCCGCTCTAAAGTTGTCACAGAAAGACTAAAAACGGCACTGAAACACTACAAAAGCCTGGCGTGTAAAGTTTAACGCGCGAGGGGATTGCAAGAAATTATAACTGCGCGGCGCTGTGTCGAGGCTCCGTGAAATAAATAGATTTAAATAAATCTATTTATAAGTATTTCTATTTATAAATTTCTATTTATAAATATATCTATGTATAAATATTTCTATTTATAAATAAATAGAAATAAATAAAAAGGAGACCCCCCGGTCTCCTAGAGCGCCGCTTTTCAATCCACATTCGTGAGGTGGATGCCTTCAATTCCTTCGTCTACTTTGTCGACTTCGCTGTTTTCTCGTAGTTTGCTGTGGACCACAAGTCCATCTAACAAATGTTTGTCACCACAAGAATGTTGTGTTGTTCTTGACAATGCAATATCTCGAGATCATATCTATAGTCGCACAGAACACAATACTTCATTTTGTTTCAGGGAACCCCGGAGCGAATGATCCGTGGTGGAAAAGGTAAGAAATAAGCACACATATTTTAACACTGTACCAGCAAACCTACGAACAAGCAATGTTCTGCAAAAACAACGCTCTTTACAGTAAGAAGAGGCGATTGTTGGGCACTCGGCATCAACATACAAGACACGAAAGTAGTTAGGCTTGACGCATATACAAGAAAAAATTGGGGGCGGGGCGACTAACACTATTGCTGTAAACTCTAACAGCGTCAAAGGTTACACTTAATAAGGCAATGTATGTGCTTGTAGACTTTGAGATACAAAGGCTTTTCAAAATCGTTTGACTCATCCAACGAAAAGCACAATAGAGCATGCACTTAGGTTATATTGCTGCCTACACCAGTTGACGAGAGAACCCCCACGGCAATGGTCACTTTGATTTGATGTATGCAAGTGAGAGGTTACTGTAAAATTAGTTTTTTGGTTTGATGTATGCAAGTGAGAGGTTACTGTATAATTAGTTTGAAATTCTGTTACAAAAATGGGTATACCTTGTCATTCTGACCTGTTCTTTTATGTCTTTTTACCCGCTCAATGATTAAAAACTGCAGTTTTTTGTAAACATTTTTTTCAACATTTAGTAATAATGCCTCAGAGCGTATGTAGGCCTCTATTTTTATAACTGCATCTTTCCGCTGCAATCAATACGGTAAAGTTGAAAATAACCGCTCTTTTAATACCACTATCATTGAAACAAAACGAGGAAAATAATTTTTAGGCACGCACCAAGGAATAAACAATGCTCTGCGAGACATTCGCATGTACCGCGCCCATAGGTTCTTGAGCCATCCACTTTATCATTCGCGTATAACAGCCCGGAACAATTTACGGGTCATGACTCAAAGAAAGCCGAATGTTAGGACCCACCTTTCTCTAAACCCTCCGCTTATAAAATGGTTCCGAAATAATGTGGGTCCAAATTAAGGTGCTCTTTCTTTATTATCATCGTCGTTAATGTTTTGCCACTTTTTGTGCTTCTGCGGGTGAGTACTTGCTACTTTTTATTATCGATTGTGGGACTTAACGCGCCGAAGCTGTAGCTTGGTTATGAGGCGCGTAGTAGTGTGGGGTACTGCTACTCTCTCCGTACCTATGTTAGCATCCGAAGCAAAGAAAACATTTATCAAAGACGTACTTCGGTACCATGTTGGGCTTGTTGGTGGTCAGATACAAAGGAAGGAACAGCGCACATTCTAACGAAGGACGGACAGAGTCACACACCCCAAGCGCTGCTCGGTTCTGATCCGCTTCTGGACCGTTCGGTTCCAGTTTTTGGTTCGATTCTGATCCGCTTCGACACCCTGAAATATAGAAGCCTAGAATATATATGCTACAGCAAATAAAAATACGGGGTGAACACAATGTTTTCACCCAAAAACACAAAACGCCCTCACGCCCGTGTTAGACTTGCCTCGGCTTCCCAAAAAGTCCCATAGTAATGAAAGGTTCGAGACTGCAGTAGATGGCCTACGAGAAGGGGAGTGCCCGAAAATTCACTCACTTGCCTTGAGCAAAACTTCCGCTTGTCTATCTTTGGAAGAGCGAAATGGGAGTCGCAGAGCGTGAGAGGTGTGTGAAGGAGAGAAAGGAGGCTTTAACATAGCGGGGGCGCCAGAAGATTATTATTTGTGGACGACCCTTGCAGCGAAGTGAGCAGATAAGCGGCCATTTTTTTATCTACACATCTCGACCAGCTCTAGAAAACTTGGCATCAGCTGGTGAAGGTGAAGGGAACATGTCTTAAACAGCTCCAGTTATTTCGGCCAGCGAAACCTACACATGAGCGTTTGTTTCTCATTTCACGGTTGACGTGCGTTGTACAAGAGAGGGTCCATCACATGTTCTACTTTTCCCTTTAGGATGTTGGATTTTCTCAACGAGGCGGCACCTGTCACCAAAAATCTCGGAGCCGCATCAGCACATCTGGCAACCGCAGTGAATACTGGGATAGAGACGCACGGACTGCGAACGAACCCAAGAGCAAGATTTCATTGAGTGGCGAAACAACAGGTGGCGTGGATAGTTTGATATTGAAGTGGTTGCTTGTGTTTTTTCGTTTCCGAAAAGAAACCGGCCACTAATTACCAATTCGTAGCTTTTGTATGTGCGACCGAACCATAACGCTAGCAAAGGGTCGATGTTTCTACTTCTCCACGTCCAAGGTTTCGTTATTTTATATGTATGATTATCTCATGTAAATAAAGTCTACAGCAATTGAACGTTGACATTTGGGCAGTTCTTGTTAATTCTGTTGTGTTATTGTTTAGAAGAATCAGTAGGAAATTTTTGTTCGTCAATGGAATAAAAATGTATTGCAAATACTGGGGTACTTGCGTGTACACACGTGATTTCGACGCTAAAGCACTATGGAAGTTAAAATTGTTTAATCATTCTTAAGACACTTGCACCAGTTGCTATCTCCAAGAAACAATCCCCTCAGTGGGTATAGAGAGAATGTTGGCAAAAGCGGTGGCGCGAGGACTAACCAACAACGCCGCAGCGGCAGAAGCTGACCCGTCGCGGTGCTGGAGGGAGACGAATGACAGCATGACCACCTACAACGAGATCGTGAAGTGGGACAGACTGAGTAGACGAAAGGTGCCACCACCCCACCCGGGTCAGACCCGAGAGGGAGCAGTGACACACTGGCAGCTGTAGCCGGGGTCGCTCCTCATCCCGGTGCTGATATGGAACGTGTGTCCGAGCCGGTACGGAAGTGACTTGTGCCGAGTGAGCCAGAAGGAGAGAGCGACCGTGGCTCACATCATCTGGGACTGTGTCAAAAACCCGCGCGAAGCGTCGACAGAGACTATGATCCCGCCGGATCGCGAAGCCTCAGCGGGAAGCTACGACCAGAAGCAGGTCTCGGTAGCTGCGTCCAGCATATCTCGGCGGCCCTCGAAAGGCAACGAACGGGCGAAACTAATGGAGGTGGCCGCCCCATCAAAGGGGCAGGCGAAGCCGCCGAAGGGGGTACCGAAGCTGGAGCCGAAGTAGAGGGACAAGAAGTTGAGAAGACGTCACGGCCGCGTCGCAGAAAGACCCCCCGCGCGAGGGGTATCTAACCAAGCTGCAGGCACTTTATTAAGTTGTCTTTCTCTCTCTTTTACATTGTCACTGGGACTTGAAAAATTTACTATTTAAACATTTACTCGAACCTGCAGAGACTTTTGACCGCTCGACAAAAAATGTTTTAAAGTAGTGTGGCGGCTGAAGTCTAAGCTCATAGAAATCCGGAAGCACTGTGGCAGTAGGAATGTGTTACCTGCCGTAACCCTCCAACGGCAGCTGCCATCTCTACGTGTCAATCAGACTGTGTGGTTATGTGGAGATTTTGGGTGAGTCAGGATCGTGCGTGAAGCATTAAGAGTAGTGATTTAATGGCAATTCAGTGCATTTAACTGCAGTTTGTAAATTTGATAAGGTGTCGGTCAAGTCCACCGAAAGAACGGGGTGACCATGGTGTGAAGAAGCCCCGCCAAACTGTATGAACAAGGATTGGTTAAGGTGGTGGAATTTCAATTATGGAGGCAGTTAGACGGCTACACCTTGCGGCGTCAACCCAAGGATCGTCCCCGGCGCTGCAGGCCGAGATACTGGGCCTGCCAGACGATTCACCTGTGCGCCTCTGGTGTTTGAGCCCCGGCAGAGAGGTGGAATCGGCAATGGCTCAAGTAAAAACACAGTATACCGTAGTTATGGGGGACTTGAATGCTAAAGTTCGCAAGAATAAGGCTGGAGCCAAGGAAGTTGGGAACTATGGTCTGGGAGAGAGAGAGAGGATAACTTTAATGAAAATCAGCGATGTTAGCCGAGCCGTCGGGCTGGCCTGCTACGCTAGATGAGAGAAGAAAAAAAAGAGAAAAAAATGTAAAAAAGAAATGATGTCATTTGATGCGGCCAAAATTTTTCAATCCCAAACTCTCTCCAGTTCTGTCCTCAAAAGAAACTCCAAAAGAGCTTTCATTGCATGCGCAGCCTGACTGGGACCCGACCATGGACCCAAAACAGACCTCAGCTCACGTCCCGCACCAAGCTGCCTGCACAAAGATGATATGAGTTTCTGTCCGTGCACGGTGTACTTTGGACACACGCATATAAAATGATGGCTGTCTTCTCGTGAGTCACATTTGGAACAAAGAGGTGAAGATGCCTGCTGTATTTTGTACAGGTAATGTAGAAATAGCAGGCGGGACCTACTAGTTGAGTTTGCAGAACGGAATAACCTATGCATAATGAATGCCTTCCTCTGTAAACGGGAGAGCCGGAAGTGGGCGCGGAGGAGCCCGAATGGGGACCATAAAAATCAAACAGACTTCATATTATGCGATACCCTGGCGTCGTGAAGGATTGGGAAATGCTCGGAAGGGTAAGGTGTAGTGACCATCCTATGGTAAGATCTCGAATCAAGCTAGATTTGAGGAGGTACCGTAACAAGCTAGTACGAAGGAAGCCGAATAATGAGCTAACAGTAAGGCTTAAAGTAGAGGAATTCGAATCGCGCTGCAGAACCGATACTCAGCTCTTACCGAGGAAGCCGAGCTTACGACACAGGAAGCCAGCGACAACCTTACACGCATTATCACGGAGTGTGCAGTAGAAGTCGGTGGCACGATGGCTAGACAGGATACTGGTAAACTTTCCCAGGAGGTGAAAGATCTAATTAGGAAACGGCAAACCATGGCAATCTCCACCCCAGCTGACAGAATAGTACTAACGGAGCTTTCTAAGTTAATAAGTGTAAGACAGCTGACATACGGAAGTATAATATGGAGAAGATCGAATACTCTGTAAAGAACGGAGGTAGCCTGAAAGCAGAAAGGGGCGTCTTGGCGTGGGGAATAATCAGATGTATGCACTTAAAGACAAGCAAGGCAATGTCATCCCAAATAAGAATAAAATAGTCACAGTGGCCGAGGAGTTCTATAGGGATCTGTACAGCAGCCAGGACATCCAGAATAATGCCGAACGAGAAAGTAGTTCAGAGGAGTTAGACATCCCACCAGTAACTGCAGAAGAAGTAAGAAAGGCTTTGAAAGAAATGAAAGGGGGCAAAGCACCTGGTGAGGATCAGATAACAGGAGACCACTTGAAGGATGGCGGAAAAATTGTACTTGAAAAACTGGCAAAACTGTATACGCAATGTCTAATGACGGCAAATGTACCGGGATCGTGGAAGAACGCGAATATCATCCTAATTAATAAGAAAGGTGACATCGAGGACTTCAAAAATTACAGGCCGATCAGCTTACTGTCAGTCGTCTACAAGGTACTTACCAAGGTAATCGCTAACCGAATTTCTGCAACCTTAAATTTCCGTCAACCTAAAGAACAAGCAGGGTTCCGTAAAAGTTATTTAACAATGGACAATATTCACACGATGAGTCAGGCGATAGAGAAGTGCGCTGAGTATACTGAACCCCTATATATAGCCTTCATAGATTATGACAAAGCATTTGACTCGGTCGAAACCCTTGCAGTCATTCAGGCATTACGGAACCAGGCGGTAGAGGAGCATTATGTAAGAACACTGGAGGATATCTACAATGGGTCCACAGCTGCATCATCCTCCATAAAGAGAGCAGTAAAATACCTATAAGGAAGGGTGTCAGACGAGGAGACGCAATCTCTCCAATAAAATTGACAGCATGTTTACAAGAAGTATCTAGAACGTTGGATCGGGAACAGGTGGGAGTAAGGGTTAATGGAGAATACCTCAGTAACCTCAGTTATGCTGGTGGCGTGGCCTTGCTAAGTTACTCGGTGGACGATTTGCAAAGCATGGTTTTCGCACTGGGAGAACAGAGTAGAACCGTGGGCCTGAAAATTTATATGCAGAAAACCATAGTAATCGTCAATAACCTCGGGACAGCACAGCAGTTTGGGATAGGGAGCGAGATAGTGGAAGTGGTAAGCGAATATATCTATATAGGCCAAGTTGTGACCCCGGATCCCAACCATGGGGCAGAGATAATTAGAAGGATGAGAATGGGGTGGAGTGCATACGGCAGACATGCTCAGATAATGAATACCAGCCTACCGTTGTACCTGAAGAAGAAAGTGTATGACAGCTGCATCTTACTGGTACTCACCTATGGGGCGGAAACTTGGAGGCTCACTAAGAGGGTTCAACTTAAATTGAGAACGACTCAGCGGGCAATGAAGTGGTAATGATAGATGTAACCTTGAGGGACAAGAAGAGAGCGGAGTGGGGCAGGGAACCAAGGCGTGTTAAGGACATATTAGTAGAAATTAAGAAGAAATGGATGTCGGCAGGGCATGTAACGCGAAGGCAAGATAACCGTTGGTCGTTGAGGGTAACAGAGTTGGTCCCTAGAGAAGGCAAGCGTTGCAGGGGGCGGCGGCAGAAAGTTAGACGGGCAGATGAGATCAAGAAGTTTGCGGGGATAAATTGTTCACAGTTGGCGCAGGACCCGGGTAATTAGAGTATAATGGGAGGGGCCTTTGCCCTGCAGTGGGCGTAGATAGGCTGCGGATGGGGATGATGAGAGAGGTCTAGTTGATGCGTAGGTCCAAGGTCTCCCGGCCCTTGCCATCAGACACCGCCGTGTCATTCATAATCATGGCAATGGGGCTGCCATACCAGTGTGACGCCTCTACACAACCCGGCAAGACAAAATTTTTATCGGCAACGCTGAACAGCCGGTCTGGCCTGCTCTTACGTCCCCGTCGACCCACCACGACCACTTGCCCGTCTCTACCATGACCGACTGTTCTCAGACGTGCCAGCCACTTCCAGTCTTAATAGTACTGGCTTACCATTCCAGTACTCGTAATGCATTCGTACGCCTGACTTTATGTGGGTAGCCTTTCAGTTTATCTTCGTTTCTCCTCTGGCTTTATTTCTGTACTTAGTCTGTGTCTATACAGCGTTTGTGAACCTGTAGCGTGGGGCTGGTGGCTTTTTTCGTGAGGTTCAGGCCGCCATTGATAAGAATACCACTTGTGTCACTTCTTTTAAACAGTAAAATTCCCGTAATTCAATTGCATGTTTTTACAGTCGGTCAGAAAATTATCTATTACACTATTTCTCAGCACTTTGCTTCAGCGACGAGTTAGAAACGTTTGAGTCCCTCAGCTATGTGCAAAAACAGTCCACACTATCTTTTTAAACACGATTATCTTTTGGGAAACGCAAGTGCCAAAATTGTGTGTATGTATGTATGTGTGTATGTACTTATGCATTGTATGTGTGTATGTACGTATTTATTGCACGTATGTATTCATACATACAGGCATGCATGTATGTATGTGTGTATGTATGCATGCATACATACATGCATGTATAAATGCATGTAGTTATGTATGCATGTACGCATGTAATTATGTACGTAGGTAAGTATGTACGCATCATGTATGTATGTCCGTATGTATGTATGTACGAATGCATAATATGTATCTATATGTATGTACTTATATATGTACATATGTATGTATGGAGGCATGTAATTATGTACGTACGTATGTATGTAGGTATGTAAGAATGAATGTATGAACGTATGTATTGCAATGAAATAGTAAGCTTGAATGGAAAAATAAACAAGAGGCTATGCGTAATTTCCGATGCAAAATTTCTCTTTATAATACCTTCCAACGAAATATCTACAGGCTTTTACTTCCCAGCGGTAACCAAAAATTTTCCCGGTTCAGGATAGGTATATAGAGCCAAAATAATACGTTTCGTGCAGCGGCATTTTCTCTTGCTGTTCTATTGCGACCGCGATACACGCCTGCCATTCCGGATTTATACCTGCGTTGGTATGAACCGTCTTTTCAACCAGTACAAAGAAAAATTAGTAGCCATTCCACCGTGCGAAGGTACATTACCAGCGAAGCTATTTAGAACCCGAGCTATAGAGACGCAGCAGAATTAAGGCCAGAAGTACCAGAAAATTTTATTTCTCCCGAGCGTAGATGACTGTTATACGGGAGAGATTTCCTTCTCATGATACTATGTGCAACCATAGGAATAAACTTTGACGGGATTCGACGCGGTGAAGAAAAGTTTCCGAGAGAAAGCTAGTTTTTTAGCTAAAGTGAGAAGTGAACTGTCTGGATTCAGCACCTTCCTGTGTCATTTGGCACGCGCCCTTGTACTCTTTCCCCTACCTCCTCCGACACCTCCTCCCCCCCTGAACGAACTAGCAACTGGAAACGTTTATTGCGGAAGCGTCAGAAGGGCTAGCTTGACCGTGGCTGATCCTGCAAGCGCTTTTCCCCTTTCCTCCTCTCTGCTACCCTAGTATTACAACGAACGCGCTATTAGGCGCCTTCACTGCATAAACCGTCAGCACCACGAATGGCTTTGATTGGTAGCCTAAGCGTGCTCGCTGGCGCTTCTATAGGCGCCATGAAACCACACGTGGCGCTTGCTTGACCTTGAGCACGCGAGGCGGTTGCTTGAAGGTCAGAGTTACGCTACCAGGCGTTTTGTTGATTTCTACCTGTGGCATCAGCGGACTTGTAGATTTCTACCTGCGCGAACAACTGCCCTGCGGCGGAGTGGACTACATTTTATTCCGGAAGGGGCCCGCCACTACCCAACCGGTTATACTCACGTGGTAACGGAAGACACCTATGCCTCTTTATTCAATGCCTTCACCCAACGGGGGCTGTTTATACAGGGGGTCCACTAGTTGGAAACGACCGGCCTAGCATTCAGTGGCTGCGCCTGGTCTGACGTGTATACTGCCTGAAGGGCTAGAGTGGCGTATCCATATCTTTTAGTCTTTATTCTTTCTCTGTCTTTAACACTCTCCTCAATCCTTTCCCTCAGCCTCCCCGCCCTAGGTTGTATGCAGGTAAGCTTCCTGCCGAGCTTAATAAAATCCCCGATACTCTTAGTTTCCTTTTTTCTTTCTGTAAAGCCCAAAATACAACAACCTAAAGTAATAAGTTTCGCATCAAAAACACTGAGGCTTCGGGCGTCGAGCGTTGACCCTATCGGGTTGGAGCCGATTACTCACCGACTACACCACCACGGCAAGAAAGCGAGTGTACACAGTGTTGAGCTGGATCTAGGAGCAGCGCTCATTCCTACAGCCGCAGGCGCAGCAGGTGCATGCTGTGCTGTGGGTGGGAAATTCAAAAGCACTGAAAGCCGAAACATTGGCATTGAGCTTAAGAGGTTGGTGCAAAAAAATGCGTTTTCGCCCCGTATACCATGGTTGCCCTTGCGGAACCGAGTGTGATTTTTCACTGACCCTTCAAGTTATTGCGGCAATCCAACCTTCTGACCAAGTACAACCTCAAGGGAGGGTGCGTGCTCCGTGGGTTGACTTCTTCCTTATCCGAAGTAGAAAGCATATCATTCGTTGGTGATGACGCACAAGGTGTACATCTTTTCACATGCTTAGTGTTGCAACTTGCCATTTTACAAGGCAAAATGTGCGGTTAAGAATCCCTATAAGCATGCACAACGCCATCAGAGCTTTGGTTGGCAGTGGGGAAAACGACCGCGTCGAACCCGCAATTGTCCCAAGATTCCCTTTTGAGAGGAATGATTAGAGCGTGTGTTGTTTGTTGCCGTTGTTGTTCCTTAGGGTATCGCACATACTCAATCGGGGCATGGGCCAACTGCATTGCTTGGGAAAGAGAAAGATTTTTATCTAATTACGGAGCACTGTACTAAGATAATTTTATAAGGTTAGAAAGCAATATGGATTATAAATTACGAAAGGAAATAACTGAAAATTTTAAAGCTTAAAGGGACACTGAAGTGAATTTGTCAAGCTCCCGTTTTTGCTTGCACTGTGTAGACTGGCTCAAATTAGCACACTTTTCATCGTTTTTACGATTGACAAATCGGTAATTATTTTACAAAGCGCGAAAGAAGAAAAACTACCATGCGCGGTTTGCGGCGGCCGCACCAACTAAAGCTGTGACGTTAGGAGGAGCGGGCACCGTGATTGGACGATGCCCAAGGTGAGCAACCAAACAAGTTTCGGTTTCGGTTTCGGTTCTGTAAAACACAACCGGTGGCGTTGTTGGATGGGCATTCTCAATGACTCAGTAATCATCGTACCGCGCTTCTGCCATGTTGTCAGCTGTAAAAATGCATAAAGATAAGCCTCCTAGGACGGCTTGGAATCGTAGCATTCACTAGCCAAAACCTACGCAGTGCATGAACGCCCTCCGCGTACCCGTAGACGCCCAAATGTCATGCGCTTTTCCCCCATAATTGGAGCTTGCCTCCCTCATGCCTGTATCGTAAAAAGCGTGTTCGCACCAGGCCAAGGGTCTGTTCATTCTGGCCTGTGCCCACTGCCTGCAAGCAGTCGGTGCTTATGGCAACAGCACGCCAACGAGAACTCGCTAGCGCGCCAGTGCCAGCCTGCGCGCGTTTTGTGAACTAGTTCGTGTAGCCATGAACGTTGCGGCCCAAAAAAAGGTGACCTCAATATAGAAAACATCGGCGGAAAAAAAAAAGTTAACTTACAAAAAAAAAAAACCACGAACCCGCGGGGATTCGAACTCGTGACTTGCAAAACATTTGCGCTGACATTCCCAGCGCCCCAGACTACTGAGCCACGGAGCGGGACGCGAAGGCCTTGCTAATATAGGGCATATATTGTACAACCGGTTTACACTTTTATTTAGTTTTGGCATTTCAAGCAGCTTAGGTGACTATTTGTTGCACTGCGATCGTGCAGTAAGCGTCGCCCGAGTTTCCACAGTAGCTCACGTCTAGCAATTGCATTTCGTAGACGGAAAAGCATTCGCAGATGCGTAGTCGTGCTGCTGACCGCTGTGCTTGTTCGCCCAGCGCAAAAAAGTGCTTCCCGCGCCCTAGTTTTACGCTGTACGGTAAAAATATCAGTTGATTTTATTTCCTTAGTACCTATATTGACTTCGCTGACTCTTCTCCCGCCTTCAAGAGGCCTTATATTTTCCTACTGGCGTACCAGTCAGCGAAGCGTCGCATGTGCGCTTGTGCAGCACTTGTGTGAAGCGAACTTGACTTGGAGGTAGATACAGTGTACAAACAAACCAAGTAAAGAAAGGCACATTCTTCCATTCACAAACGTGTCCTGGCTTCGTTTCAACTAAGCGAACGAATTGCGATCAAGCAATTTTTTTAACGTCCTTGATTGCGACGACCTGCCGGCGGCCGGCGGACGAAACGCTGGGCCGACTGACTCTGTCGGCCGGGGAGCCGTGCAGTAGCGCAGCCGTGGCGCAGCCAATTGCCAGCTCATCCCCTCCTGACGTCACACGAAAACGCCACAGAAAATGGGCGAGCGTAAAGAGAGGAGGACAGCATTTTCGAATTAGTTTTTCTACTAAATAAAATCGCGTAAACGCGCCTAGAGTGGTGGAAACATGGCCTGGGGACTCCGGACTACAATTTGCGCTAGTAATCCCGCAATGTTTACATATCACTTCAGTGTCACTTTAAGTAAATATTGCAACTTATATAGAGAATCGATTTGTATTCTCACTAAATGTCCAGAGGGCCGAGCAAACATCCTGGTGACCGAATTCCGTTTCAGAAGTTCCGCATGAAACTAATGCCTGCACTGACATGGCAAACCCAAGGCTACGCAGCGGCACTTCAATGAGCTGGTACATGAGTCTGGTAAAACGTCGACAGGATAGAAGGAAATGGTCGACAGACTCTTCTTCATTGCAGCAACTACACTGAGGTGTTACAGGTAGACGAGACCTATATACATACCTGTTTAGCTGAAGAAGTCGACAGCGAGAAGCCGTTTGTAGGACCTCTAGGTACAAGCTACGGGGTTAAAGAAAATATATGGCTTCCGTAACTTTCAGTCGCACATTGCAGCGAATAACTGCCGCCATGTCCATCAGAGCTAGTCAAACCTAGCCGTGCGCCAACAAAAGCACAAGCTGCTGCACCGGCTGCCGCGTAGCTTTAATGACACCATTGGTCAGGTTCCTTTAGCGTATATAGATACATGATGAAGTTCAAGCGACGTACTCTTCCGATAGCAGATATCGCTGCAAAAACAATCATACGAAATCGTACCGAAATACAGCTTACCGGCTCGTAGATAAACATTCATCCCTTAAAGGAGTACTGACACCAAATTTTGATACCTAAAAAATGATATAATTGTTTTCAGTAGTTTGTACAGATGCCTCACAGAAATTTTTGCAGCGATCCGAGGCCGGAATGACATCTAAAATCGATTTTGATTGTCCAGGCCGCGAGCTTCCACAAATCGGCAGCACTAGCGCAATCGCTATCGGCGTGACGAAACATTGGCCTACGTGTCTGGCCGGTTCAGGGTGACGTCATATAGTCGTTTTCAGAACCGGAAACGATATCCTGCGCTGCTGTTGTCGGTGGTATTCGTTTGGGCAGGAGACGTGGGCGTAGCTGTGTGAGCAATGCTTGTAAACGTTGCGTGTTCGACGTCTTTGCTCTTCAGTTCGTTGCCGACGCATGGTGTTCGGCACTGGTGCCGAAAACGGCGTGGTGCGCGATGTCGACGGGCACCGCGGCGATGCGGCGGTGCGCGTCGCCGAGCTCGCCCAAGTTGTGCTATGGCAAGCTCGCGGTATGCGAAGTACTGCTCGTGGAAGCCTGCCCGAGCGAATCGACGACGACGCCAATGTGCATTTTTTTCCACGCGACGACATGCAGCGCTAAATGTGGACTTCGTGGAGTTCGTGCACGCCGGCGGCCGCAAGAACTGTCGCCCAAGCCAGCGGGCTCGGGGTTGCACACGTCACCTTGGGTGTTGGGAACTTAGTATCGTGGCGACTATTTGATCGCTGGTATCTGTACAACTGCGAATGACCATCCCTTACACAACTTTTCACCACACTATCATCCCCTTTTTCGCATATGAAGCTTTATTTTGGCAATAATTTCCGTTTCTGCGATCGGTGACCAAGACATCTGCCGCGGCCTGTTTTGATTCTAGCGCGCAGGTGGCGCCATCTTTCGGCCGCTCGCCGCACCGTGGTGCCGACAGTGCTGGGTCGGAGCGCCGAACCTCCGCTGCTGGTCAGCGTAGGCTTACCATCGCGGCAAATATCTGAACGCCACTTTTAAATTCAGCGCTGATAACAACTCCTAGCACAATTTTCAACACACTAACATCTAGTTTCTCGCATGTAGAGCTTCTTTTTCGTGATCAGATTGATTAGAAGAGTGGCGACAAGCTGTTGCTATCACGGTCTGCGCCGGTTCGAGCCGCAGTGATATTAAAAAACGGACGACGGCAAAGACATCGCCGGCCCAATCGCCTGGCCAAATAAAGTTGTTCTGTCTGTCGGGTGGCAGTGACTCATCCGAGTCTGAAGATTCAGACGACATGTCGACTGCGCGGGCGAGTCGCAGACCATGTGCAATCGTAGCAGACGATGCGGCGAACGCATGGAGGAAAGAAAAACGTCCCTGACGTCACGAGTGAGACCGTGACGTAAGGCTGCCCGCTTGCAGGCTGGCCTTCGAACGGCCATTTTCCCGCGCGGCGACCAAATTTGAAATTGGTTGCAATAAACGTGCTATAATTAATTCTGTGTTGGCGGCTGACGGCTTTCGGTTCGATTTTCGTAATTACTGGGCCAATAGGTATTCTTTACAGCATAAAAACTGAAAGCGAGAAATTTCGTGTCAGTACTCCTTTAACAGACAGGAACAAGTGATGTCATCAAAGGCAACGAAATGTGGCATAGTCAATGGAAGAAGTGGCATTATTTCAAAATTTATCCGCCTCTGTATGATGCTGTCAGTGACTTCTCACCCCTATAGTGTCCAATATCACGTTCTTACAAAACATTTTAGTTGCCAGACGAAATTATAAACGGTTATATTTTGCATGTTTTATTTCCAGACGGTATTGTCCGTCTGCCGTTCGACACAACGTCCCTTTTAGCCAAGCTATACACCACCGACTTCCGCCACCAGAACTTCACCTCTCTTTTCTTCCTATCCTTCCTATCGAATCATCCTTCCTTCTATCGTTCTATCATCCTTCCTTCTATAATCCTTCCATCTATCCTTCCTATCGAATCATCCTACCTATCCTTCCTATCGAAGTTATCCCTCCTATCGAATCAAATGTCTCGCTTGCTTAACAGCTTTGGCTCATCCTTCCTTCTATCCTTCCTTCTATCCCTATGAATCATCCTGCCTTCTATCCTTCTATCCTTCCTATCAAATCATCCTACCTATCCTTCCTATCGAAGCTATCCTTCCTATCGAATCAAATGTCTCGCTCGCTTAACAGCTTTGGCTCCCTCATTAAGAAGCCTCAGCGGGTTCCAAGACTGGCCTAGATGTTCCTTGCCCGTAGGGGTACGCCAGTCAAATTCTTTTCCCTTGTTCACGGTGAACCGATGCACCGTAGGGGACCACGCTTTGGGCTTAGGTGCGACGGCTGATAGTTTTTTCTCCGTTGTATAATTGCTGGAGCATTGAGACGGATAAGGGAGCATGAACGCATTGTTCGTAGACGGGCTCTCTGGTTCACTAAAGGCGAATGTAGGAGCAACTGTCCTGCCCGTAGCCATTTTAATAAATTCCTCTACGTTTAATGTTGCGGCCTCAGGGGCATGAGCTTTATTCCTAGATTTAGTAAGGAATTCGGGCATGCCCCTCATGGCGGCTGCAGTGATGGCGTTGGGGCCGTTGTTTCTAGCGGTGCCGTTGCCGTCTTCCATGCCCAGTTCCAGACCCGCACTGCCGTCCTCTTGACTGCGCCCGTCGGCTTCGCGCACAGGGCAAACCAGGGCGACGGACGCCGCCACCGCAGCGTCACCACGATGGCCGAGACTTGAACGATCCACGTGGTAGGCCTGTGGTGCGGCAGAAATGTTGCGTTAGAGCTTTTCCAGGAATGTATTTTTTGGCTAAAAATTTGGGCGCACCATGTATAATAAAGTTGCGTCTTCCGTTATGCTTTGGTGTGAACTCTGCTTACCCAATTTACAGATTTAAAAAAAGCCGCGCGATCAAAACGTACAAATGTTAGAAAGGCAGAGGCATTAGGCAGGCTAAGCATAGTGGCGCTTTAATTAAGGACTCCGACCTAATTTCACACTGTTACTATTTAAGAGCATTCAGGATTTTTATTTACATGGGTGATTCATACAGCGCACTAAGACAAAACTTTTTCTAGGCGTGGTTAACTAAGTTCCCGGCCAGGTGCCTTCCATTCAGCACTGGCTGGATGGAACTATCACTAAGCTACAGAGGGTTTCGCTTTTTACGCACTGCTTTTTGCATTACATTTACGGTGCCGCCCCATTTATTAGTATTCTTTTAGTACAAATGCCGGCAAAATAAAGGCCAGCCACCTTTGCAAAAGAGAGATTTGATGGGGTTCTCCTTTCTGTCCTTAATGTCTAAACTCCGCATTCCGTACTACGGCCACCTGAAAAGTTACGTTCACCGAGGAAATATGTTCCGAACACAACAAGGCCTAAAAAACATAGCAGTAAACGTTAACACTACACAAAATTTCAAAAACCTGAGAAAGTATGTTATCGCAATGTAAGCAGTCTTCTAATGCGATGCATTTAGAATTCCTGAAATAGAGGTGAAATAAAGATTAGATAACTTCAATACTACTTTAAAGTGGACCTAAAAGGCGTTTTGAGCACAATAAATGAACTAGCGCAATTTTTAGATTGCGTCGTCAACGTCATCTGTGCCAAGTATTACTCTTTTACGCGCAGCGGAAAGCTCAAACTTTCGTTGAAAAGTTTGTCGCCCTTTTCTCACCCTTCTCTTCTTGTTTTTGGACGCCGCCACCTTCACATGTCTAGGTCATCGATTCCCAGGTGTGCGTCATAAAGTAGACATCCTGCTATTGGGCGTATTTTTCATGCACTTCCGGCAAAGAGATCTGTCGTCTGCTCAGCGTCAGCTCACCGGATGATCTGCCAGCGGAGTGCCGGAGTGCTTGGACATTTTACGACTTTCCAAACAAGTCTAAAGAAGCGCTTAACCGTTTGTATTGAATGCAACACGGCACTAACACGACATGAATATTGTCCTACGTGAGTACGTTCCATAAAGAAAGCGTTGAAGCCCCGTGGCACCTCTTTCGTGCAATCGCAGTGAACGCCCTGAGCCGAATGCCTGGGTTTGACGCATACATTTTATTTAACTTCAAAACAATCCAGAGATGCGTTTCGAACGAACACAACGTTGCAACATGCGCGGAAAGTCTGAACCGCGATTGACAGACGATCGGCTGCCTCCTCCTGCCCGTCGTAAATTCGGCACTCACCCCGCGCGCGGTTTGCGAGGACGAACACCAAGTCACTTAACTCTGGCGCACAAGCCGATGGCTTTTAGCCACGTACACTGCACATACCCCATGCGAGGTTGAGTCGTACGTCGCTCGAGAAAGATAATCCAGACCATGGGAAGCACTATCCACCCGCAGAAGCACAACATCGCATTTCATCGCGAAACAAACGCGTCCACAACACACACCCCATCGCCTCCTGTAATGCCAAACGCATCGCGCACTTCGCAATTGGAGTGAGTGGTACTCCTGCAGTGCCCACATGTCGCAAGGAGGGGCCCCGAGCTGAACCGGGATCACGTAACCGTAACTGACTTCGAGAGCGGTTTGGGCCTTGTTGCCAAGGCAACCGATGTTTGAGATTGTCAAAGACATGGCGCTCGCGCCAGCAATAGAAAGGTCAGAGCCGCGGCGAAGCATGTTTTGCCAACGTTGCCGCTGTCCACCACGCGTTGCCCCAATCTGAACTGGTTACATGATTTAAGAGCTGGGAAGGCTACCGATCGGGGGAGAGTGGCCAGAGTAGAAGGAGAGGGCTTGGTTGGCCGGTCCGGGCTGATGCGTTTGGCATTGTAAAACTACAGGAGGCGATGCACACATACACACACGGCGCTTTTTGGATAAACCGTGCGTGGTGCATCAAAGGGAACGAGCGCACTATCCTCCCCGTGCGGCTGCGAGTTCGCCGCCGATAAAAAGTTACGCGCCGCCGATAGCAACTGCAGCAACGTACACCGCGAAAGGGCAAGGTCAGGCCACACATATGCGGCCAGGTCTTTCGTTCGCTTTCCCAGCCTTGAGCGGAGTGCGGGATCCTTGGTGTCAACAAAGATGAAAAAGCCAAAAGAGCTTGCCCGTACCAGGCGGCAGTCTGAGGAGCGCAATAGCGGGCGGAGCATCATGGGAGGGAAGGCTTACGCGCCGTCAACAGCGAAGAAAAAGTTGAAAGGAGGAGGAATTGCGGGGCGACGATAACGCGCGGTTTTTGATTTACGATTTCTCAGCTAATACTCATCGCTTTAACAAAATTCTTGCGGGAGGGGATTGCTAATACATTGCTTTATTTGGTTACATGTACATCCATGCATCGGCTGAAGGTATTTCGGGACCCCTTTAAGGGGACACAGAAGGCAAATAGCAAGTTCGGCTCTGACGGAAGTTCAACTGCCCCGGAGCCGTCTCAGCATTCATTTGAACGCGAAAGATGCTTCAATTGCCGAGAAATTCCCAATTGAAAAACGCATTTCATTCCTCGAGCCATTTTATGACGTTAAGCGTGACGTCAACGGTTGCCGGAAGCGAGTAAGGCAGCGGTGCGGTCTAACAAGAAAACAAAAATGTCTCGAGCCCACCATCGCGGCCGCAGGAGCCACTGGTCGCACACTCGGTGCATACGACAAAAAAACTTGCGCGCACCACATTTACATTAACTGTCACTCTCTGTGCGTAAATCCTGGTGCCTTACGGGATGCGAGATGGTGAATAAACGATGTGAATGTGTCGCGAGGCCTTTTACTTTACTTGCAAAATGTCTAGCGGGTAGCGCAACCTCAGCGATAACAAGAGGGGCGCTCTTTGGATTTGCATTCTCGTTATGGATAGTCAGAGTTTTAGTCGCTTCGATGCACTCGAAGCGTGGCGCCATCTGTTTGTTTCACTTGTAACAGCGTGCAATGCGAATTTTTGTCCGTCGCGATATGGTAATGTTTATTGCGCCATCTGTTGAATGTTTTGCGGAGCGATTTGGCTATTAGCCCATCTGCCAGAAGTGTGCCTAGAGCTTTTACAAGCGCCCAAGCCGTTCTTACGAAAAGGCTTGACGCCAGTATGGCATGAAAAACGTGCATAAGATGGCACAAATATCATTTTACCTAAGTATGCACCGTAGTGGAAGCATAGCAGCACACAACGCCCTGAATCAAAAGACCCAGTTTGACGCACACATTTAATTCAACGTCAAAATAATCAAGAAATGCTTGTGCACACTTGCGCAAACTTTGCATGCCCAATGCGGTGTTGAATACTTGCTAGTGGTAATTCCGACATAGTCAACACCGTTCGACCCGCGCGAGCACGCCGTCGAATTTTACAGCGAGGCAAACGCGACCACAACACATACAGCTTCGGCCGCCGTGGGCCTCGATGCAAAACTTCTTTCAGGCCGACAGCGCTAAGTGAGGGAGCTAAAAACTTGTTCTATTAGACGCAAATTACTGTCCCCACCATAGCCGAACTGGGAGAGCCCGACGCGCTACCTGCCGCCAAGATATACACAAGGAGATAACCGGCGTAAATTCGCCTGACCTGCAATAACCATCGCAACCACCACCGCAAACGGCGCCACGGCTTGGCAGCTTGCGAATGTAGCCACGGCTTGAATTCATCGTCATCATCATCATCACCAGCCTATCTACGTCCACTGCAGGGCAAAAGCCTCTCCCATTAATCTCCAATTACCCCGGTCCAGGGCAAAGGCCAATTTATCCCCGCAGACTTCTTGATCTTATCTGCCAATATAACTTTCTGCCGTCCTCAGCAACGCTTGACTTCTCTAAGGATCCACTTTGTTACCCTTAATGAGCAACTGCTACCTTGCCTTCGCATTACATGTCCTGCCCACGTCCATTTCTTCTTCTTAATTTCTACTATGTCTTTAACACGCGTTAGTTACCTGGTCCTGTCCGCTTTATTCTTGTCCCATGTTACACCTAACATCTTCCGTTCCATTCCTCGCTGAGTCATCCTCAATTTAAGTTGAACCGTCTAAGTGAGCCTCCATGTTTCTGCTCCCTAGGAGAGTACCAGTAAGATGCAGCTGTCAGATACTTTCGTCGTCAGGGACACTGGTGGGCTGCCATTCATTATCTGGTGGAGGGGGGGTGAGGCTTGAATTATACCTGTACATATATAAAGGCTCATGATTTATGAAGGTAAACGTGCAAAGAACGAATTTACGCGGTTCATTGAGCGCTTGTGTGCTCGTGTATCTTTCTGTTTTGTTAGTCACGTGACTCTTGGGACATCCGCTCAGTCGCCGTTGACGTCATCTCTGCTGGGCGTCTGATAGCTTCCTTTTTCGATTATTTACGCGATTACTTTCAATGTTCTGCACCAAAGGCTGGTATATTCATTTTCTGAGGATGCCAATCTGTGTATTAGGCGAACTTCTTTGGTATTGTCTTCCGTTTCCCATTAGGACTGCCCAAATCAAATTGTGTGCAATGACCTAACTTAGCCACTTGGGGACACGGTTCATGGCATTCCCAGAATAGATCAACCCTATCTCTGAGCCCTAAAACGGGATAAAGACTTTCATCTGTGAGCTCTCTCAGCAATATCCATAAAAGTTGAAAGCGCACACAATCTCGCCGACGTACAATGCCCGCGCGACGACGTTTTCAATTTCAGGTCTTGTGAAACGTTCAGACGTTTTTCGCGAAATAGATATAAGCAGTTTTAACACTAATAAACCGTTTCTGCTCCAAACGAAGATTGCCTAGAGCTCTTAGATCCGGTTAAGGAAGACACACCCAATACGGCGGGTGAGCAAGCCGGTGTCTCGGGTTCTGTGCTGGCAAACGAAAATGCAGGTCATGAGAGATGAAGCCTCATGCAAAGCGAGCAACAGTGATTGCGGCGACGGTCTGACGGATGCGGCAGACCAGCGGAACGTCTGTGGCAGCGACGGCGCTAGATGATAGGGATGGTTCGCGTGATCCTGCATTGTCACGCCTTGATTTTGGCGGACAGGACGTGCGTCGAACTACTGAGAATCCTGGCGATAAGACAGAAGGCACATCTGTACGTGAAGTTCAAGCTTCTACCGGCCTGCCAGGCCAAAACCTTAATAGGAGTACCGGTAGCCTACGGAGAGGGAGAAACTGCCGCCCCGAAAAAAAAAACAGATCCCCCTCCATCTAGCGACACCATGGTTTAAACGCAAAGCTTTCGTGCCTATGAGAACGAATGACGAAGCTCCAAAAACAAAGCTGCTGCAATCCAAGTCAAACGTCAACGGTCAGTGCCAACCACGTGTGAGTAAGTAGAAACTCAATCACTCACGAAAGAGCTGAGCGACCCCCCTCCCCACTAATCTTCGTAGTCCAAAATCCAAACAGTCAAAGTCCAACCTCTGCCGATCCGCCGCGGTGGCTCAGTGGATAAGGCGTTATGCTGCTGGGACCAAGAACGCGGGTTCAATTCCTGGCCGTGGCGGCCTCTTTTCTGATGGAGGCGAACAGGAAAGCGCCCGTGTGTTCGAGATTTCGGTTCGAGTTAAAGATCCCCAGGAGGCCAAATTAATCCGGATCCCTCCAGTATACGGCGCACCTCATAGCCTCTCGCACTTTAAAACCTCATAGTCAATTAATTAACTTCACCTCAGCCAAATCCCAAAGCCATCACCCGTAAAAAAAGCCCAAATGTATTGCTGATACACCCGAATGAACGGATGGCACAAGTGAACGAACGTCGGCTTCGTAACGCGTGGGACCGTGGTTCGATTCCGACCACGGGAAACGTTTTTTTTTCTTGTTTAATTATCATTATCATGCGCCATCACATTGTGTGACGCTGCCTTTTCTGCAGTGCGTTTCGGTTAAGACACCGCCATCAGTGCGAACAAGAAAGTTTCGCTTTAAAAATGCTGTATCCGCTCCGAAAGTGACGTCAGCTACCCGAGACAGACAAACGGCTGGCTCTTGTTTCTGGTAACCCGCCGGGGGCCCCAAATGAAAAACTGAGGAAGCGTATGTTTTAGATCTACTATTAGCACTCCATGCCACGCGGCTGACTTTTTCTCAAAACAAGTATTCACCACACGTACAGTCTCATGGTAGTGATGTTAGTGGGTGACTGCAGTTTAAGGAACACGATTATAGTCGTTTTGCAACTGCCTGGCTAAAGACCACCTTTTTAGATTTGTGAATCCCCTCCACAGTAGTAAGACATGCACTGCCAATCGGGTAGCGGCTGAAATAATCTGGAAGTGTGAATTGGAATCCAAATCTTCTGTGCGTTTGCCTCCGACTTCACATGACGCGTCTCCGTTCTTCCGCCTTCGGCGCCATTTTGTATTGCCGTTATTTGTTTTGTTTTTTCGAGCCGTCAAAAACATTCCCACAGCGGAGGCAGAACGCATTCCGGCTCACCGAGTAGCCGTGGGAAGCGAAGGCCTGCGTCCGGGCCGTATTGCGACCGTGTTGGGCTGCTCGCGATGGAGCCTCTCTCCAGGAATGAAGGCGATGTCCCAGGATGAGGCTGAGGCACAGTGCGAGCCCAGCAGGTTGCAGGGTGATGTGACCCGCTCTGACCGGATCTCTTTGTTTGGGGTTGGTGGGATGCGGTTGGCACCAGGGGACGGCCAACACTGGTTCTGCTCGCTTTCCTGCGACACGAGGAGAAAACCGCCAAGTCTGTTTTTTTTTTTTTTTTTTTTGCATAGTCCTTTCACATCACGCAGTCCATTTTGGCGTGGAAATTTATCGCTGCGCACAAAAGTAAGTACGTTTGTTGTCAGGACTGAAGATGTTCATGAATTTCTCCGCTCCCACTAAGTCTTGATACTGACTAAACAGTGCAGTGCCAATTGTACGCAGGTTTTATTTGCTCTGGAAAACGTGGCCACATTCCAGGCGTTAAGCTTTTGGCACGCTAACGCTGTGCATTAAAAACACCCGAAAATTTTAGCGACAGGCATATACGAAAAGTGTATAAGAAAATGGAACACAAAAAAAACAAAATAAAAAGAACGCGAATGATGTAAAAGGCTAGAGGGGCTAAAGGTAATAAGTAAAACCTCGTTAATTTGAACTGCAAGATTTCGAAATATTGAAACTGTAGAGCCAAATCCCTGCAATGTAATTTCGGAGCGGCACAGCATGTCAGCAAGATAATTCTTGGAGAAATCCACCAGTGTAGCCGGCCTTTTACCCCTGAAAGCGAAAGCCAGGACATCTTGATGAACGAGCGTATGTAGTGGATGACCTCCTCTTCGTCTTCTTCAAAACTGAAGAGCAGACGGGTGGCATTCCTCACAGTCATTACCCCCGTGCGATAGTCACATTGGCGCTTCGACCTCCACCTCCTCGTGGTCACTCGCAGATAAAGGTCCTACGTTTCTAACCTCAGAAAGGATGTCACCTGTCTGCACGCCCCACACCTTGAACTTGTATCGACGTAGCGGGCGAAGAAACTTCTTCCAAAACATTCTCCATGACTCAAATTGCTTTTAGCTGATTTACTTCTCTCTCAGTTTTTCGTTGCTTTACGGAGGCGACGCAACCTCGATGTGTAGACAGCGGGTGCGTTTCGCTGACCGTGGGCCACGTCCCAATTTGCGGGCGCGGTGGCGCGTAGTTCGAATTATCCGTTGCGGAGGCCATTTACGTTCGAATTAACGGGCTTTCGTATACATTGGCATATGAGAGCTTGAACGGACCAAATCGTACATCTCTAATTATGCATAAATTCGAATCATTGAAGTTTGAATGAACGTGCTTTCACTCTAACCTCAAAGAGCTCGTAAGTTAGGTTCTATTCCTGAAGCTTTTTTTGTGTGTTATTTAAAGGCGCCAATTTCTTCGACGAAAAATTTGATACTAAAAGATCTGAGCAAACAATGTTTCACATGTAGAAGTGCGTGAAACAGTTCTGGGGCCTTCATCTATACGGCATAAACTACAAAATCTGCCGTTTCTGTGAGAACACGAGCCCTCAATGCAATGCACGAACGATTTTGCGTCCGTAAATAATCTTACAGAGCTGCAGATTGTTACGCGCCACCAAAAGAGACTAGTCTGGGCAGACTCTTTCACAGAAATATCATAACCCTAGTTCTCCAATTTCTTTTTACGCTAACCAACGTCCGCCGAGATTGCCGCGACAAAATTATTTCCACGTCCATTCTTTTGATTTGTTTATATCTTACAGTGACAATCATTTCGAGCCGCGTATACGCTAGTGTATCTAAACAGTTCATCCACCTGCTTTAATTCAGTCTCTTTTATTTGCGCGCTTATAGTTTCCAATATATCGAAAGCAAATTTCTTACGCCCACTCCGAGGTTTATTTTTCTGAAAAATGTCACTATGTGGATAATGAGGGTAAATAATGCAAAAGCGTAATTGCTTGTGGCTCAGAAATTCTTGAAGTTTGAAAATTAGAGTATTATGCGTTTCTTGTCCAACAGTGAAGGTATGTAATACCTAAAAGCTACAACGTGACAAAGGCAACTGGTCAGCGAGACATGCAGGGAAGCACGGTACAACTACGCAACAGGATTCAAAACATTATCGTAATGCGATACGTAGGTACCATGCGCACAAAAAATATGCGACGCAGCATTCCGATGCAAAAGAAGAAGTAGAGTCACAACCATATTTAAATACTTTGAGAAAGAATCAGTCGCCGCAAACAAGACACACAGCGTTATTCCCTGCAGATGTTTGGCCCGAAATGCCGAAATTCCCTGCGAAATTTTGGCTTTTTTATTCGGCAGTAATTGGCACCTTATTGCTGCCTATGCTCATCTCAGCCGCGGCCGTTTGTATGCTGAAGGCGAAACGAGGACTGTGCGTCGAAAAATACCAGGAGGGCTATCACTCTCCGCAGCCGGCCACTACTGCGCGCCTCATAGCCATGGTGTTCCTTAGCGCATAAAAACCCCAGGATCCGAATCTCTTCTCCCGACAAAACAAAGCACGATCGATTACTCGCAGGTATAACATCACAGCGTTTAAGCAAACCTCTCACCATTCGAGGAATTTCCTTTACTTGCGGCTGTCGGAGGTAGAACAAGGGGCGACCCGGCGGACATGCTTCTTCTTCTTCTTGATGATGATGATGATGATGATGATGATGTCCTCAAAAATTTTGGTAAGTACCCACAAGAGGGGATTGGCCAGGGCTAAATCGGCTTTTTAAATACGTGGGGACTTCAAAAGACTTAATTATTTCCGGAAAGAGGTTGTAAAAGGAAACTTAGTTATGAGCACAACCCGAATTACCCATTAATCAGCACCCTTCAGCAATTCAAACGATCGACCTGAAGCAGAAAGAAAATTTTGAATGCAGTTATATATTGTCCCTTTTTGCAAACCTCAAATTTGATGCGCCAATAGATAATATAACTGGAATCGAAAAAGTCAGCCCCAAACGCTCAATTTGGTCCTTCAAAAGCAGTTGTCTAGCTGCTGAGAAACGGCGACAGTCGAGAAAAAAAATGTTCGATTGTTTCAGGGACCCGGCACCGCAAACATAATTCCGTAGGTGAAAGTCCTGACCTGAACAGCTAGAAATTAAGCCTTGGAATCCTGCAGCGCAGCTCGGCGAAGGTCACCTCGCATTGCCGAGAACCACAAAAATGAACATTCCACCCGAACTTTAAAGGTTGGTAGTCTTCCCTTTCTTTCCTTGCTTTGCCTAGGCTCATAGGACCGAATGAAAGAAGTTTGAAAGTTTCTAAAGCGAGGCGTTTGTGTTCTCACTGATGGAGTCTGCACGCGACAACGCCTTGAAGGAGAGCCAACTTTCTTTAACTGTGATGACGAATTATTGTGGGTGAAGTGAAAGAAAAAACGCTTACCGGGGCCGGAATCGAACCTGGGTCCCTCGCGTTACAAAGCCGGCGTCTATCGTATTGCGCCATTTCTTTTTTTTCCTTTATTACATGAGAGAATGCGCTCAGACGTTGCAGTACGAGGAATACAAGCAAACAAAAGAATACACTGAAGTTATGAGAAGCGCATATACATCAAAATTCAGGCAAACACACACAAGCGTTCAAAAGAGGGAACCAGTCAGGTGGTTGGTCAAGCGAACTATACACACTATGTACAAATGCCACAGTTTCTCGGAAATAGGACTTAGTTGATCTGGGTGGCTCAGCATGCCTATCACATAAGCGGCATCGCCACAGACTGTACAAACAAATCAACACGAACATGTCATAAGGCGGCTCACCAGGATAGTCGAATGGCAAAAATCGGATAGAGAAAGGCGTAATATCCATGTCTTTTTTGAGCGTTCGCTGTAAAATGTCCCAGAAAAAGACAGCACCTCTGCAGTCTACAAAGCAGTGATCAATTGTCTCTGGTCGAGTACAGAGCCGACAGTCAGTCGACCACGCTATAAACAGACCCCGATCTTTCATCCAAGTTTTAACAGGGAGCGTGCCAGTGTGGAATATAAAGAAAAATGTTTTAACGCCTGGCGGAACACACATTTTACACACTCTATTGAGGACATCCTGGTACGGACACTGTAGGTACAGAACACGATATAAAGGTGCGGGAAAAAGCCCAGACACCAGGGCATCAGAAATAGACCCCCGCGAAGCAGTGAATATGTACTCAAGGCTAAACCGATCCTGTAAGAAGCGAAACGTGTCAACCACTTCTTTGAGACATGGCCGAAGCGTTTTGGATTTGGAGAGAGGTGCTTGGTGCTCAGACGACAACCGAAGAATCCGTGACGAGAAACCTCCGCGTTCAACCATAGTCGTCGATAGACGGAGTGGTGCATGATCTGTTGTTCGAGTCGGAGATGCTCGAATGGGACGGTTAGTTATTTTATTCTTTGCTCTGAGACACAGCGACATCCAAACAGATGGTGTTCTAAGGATTCGAGTTGATTACAAAAGAGGCATGCGTCTTTTAAGGACAATACTTGTTCGGAGCCCACGAGAGAGACGACCGACCCGTTCAGCAGCAAGAATGGAGCTCTTTATTCCAGACCGCCCCGGAGCACGCGCTCCACGTCAGGCGCTCTCGCGCGCTCGCTCACACGTGTCAGAGTGGCCACCGGCCCCTACAGTACTGACCTGCTCAAATATAAGTTTAATTTCGTAAGGCGGCCCCTCATGGCTGTGAGGACCACTTCATAATGGCGGGAAACCCAAAAAGGTGAATTCCATCTGAATTTAAGTGGGCATACTCTGGTTTATCCAGTATACCGTTAGATGGCACTACACAGCTTGTTCCTCTTTCTTCTGTAGTGACTCATCAGTAATGCAGTCTTTTGTCTTAAATCTTATGTCCCCCAGTTACACTGATTCATGTCCGCGTTCTCTGAGTAATACAATTCGAGCAATTTTTAGGAAGCCCGTTTTGCTGATCGGCCGCTTTTCAAGCATTGGGCGACACCGAAGATGATGAAGATGACTTATGCGGATTAGGGTACGTTCCAAACTCATCGAGGACATCGTCATCATCATTACAAGGCCATCATCAGGCATTAATCTCGACTCAGCGAATATAGAAACAGATTGGGTTGAACGGACGTTCAGCTCTGAGGCATTCAGATGATGAATGTACTGATTGATGCACAAAGCACAATTAATTTTCCTTTTAAAAAAATAGAAACCAGGGTGAATTCATAAGGAAGACTCCTCCCCCACAAAGCCAATCCGCGACAGAATATATGGTAATGTGTTTTTGCTATACATGTATCCCTATCTGCACTGCGACGTACTAAACGGGTCCGTTCAAGGTATAAATACGCGAACGCCGCGCATCCCGAATGAATCTGTCCTGTTTCCTTTTGCGAGACTGGGATGATATCCCTAACGAGAGACAGGAGGATAAGATTTTAATGGAATGGTAGACCTCACAGCGAACATTAACTAGGAGGCCTTACAAGTCGTCAGAATGTTTCATTTCCCGTTATAATACCTATAAAAAAACTAGACGCGTGTCTGCTCCTTTCGTTGCAAATGTCGACGCAACCCGATAGTCGAATGGCGCCCCCGGCAAGTAAATGCATCCCTTCTCTTTCGAGCTCCCCTCTCATGCTATTCCTCTCCCGCCTCGTTCCTTCCAAGATCACACGCTAGAGGTTTGCTCAGAGAATTCAAATTTACCCCGTTCCACTGCTTGAAGTCGGTTGCCTCGATACCAGCGCTGCCGTACGGCGGAGACGCGCGTGAATCGAGGCACCGTACTACCACGTTTATAGAAGCACGTTGCCCTACTCCACAAGCGTTCCAAGCGGAACGCGAAACCTATCTGGTGGAACCTTTCGTTGCTGTTCCCGTTTGATTTTTTATAGTTCCCCCAGGTAGCGCGGGCAACAGCAGGCGACGGTTTTCTGCAGTTGATGCAGTATTTTATTTGCTATCGCAAAAAAAACAAGCATCTGTAAATTTTGAATGAAGGAACATTCCAAACATGCCTCATGTATTGATTTTCTGCATTATATTTTTGTAATCTCCTGTTCTTGTGCAACAGTGTTGACAATTAGGAACATTACCACCGGACTTAGACGTTTATATTTTGCTGTGAGTATATGACTATTGCGCAGCATGTGTTACACTTCTGCCGGCTGGCTGAATCGAGTGATAGACAGACAGACATACATACAGAGAGACACACAAAATTTTCCCGTTTAAGTAGGCCAAGAAAGACTATCGTTTTAAAATTCCCTACAATTTTTTATTTGACCCAGTAACTGATGCGGGCACAGGTTGCCCCTTTCCAAGTTTCCAAATGCTTCGCTGGCCAGCGCCGCTCACGAGACATGTGTGATGTCACCTCACCCACTATTATATTAAAGGGACACTGAAGTGAATTTGTCAAGCTCCCGTTTTTGCTTGCACTGCGTAGACTGGCTCAAATTAGCACACTTTTCATCGTTTATCCGGTTGACAAATCAATAATTATTTTACAAAGCGCGAAAGAAGAAAAACTACCATGCGCGGTTTGCGGCGGCCGCACCAACTAAGGCTGTGACGTTAGGAGGAGGGGCGCCGTGATTGGACGATGCCCAAGGTTAGCAATCAAACAAGTTTCGGTTTCGGTTTCGGTCCGTAAAACAACATGTTTGACATTCGATGGCGTCGTTGGATGGGCATTCTCAATATCCCAGTTATCGTAGTACCGCGCTTCTGCCATGTTGTCGGCTGTAAAATGCATAAGATAAGCCTCCCAGGACGGCTTGGAATCGTAGCATTCACTATCTGAGGCCTACGCAGTGCATGAACGCCCTCCGCGTCCCCGCAGACGCTCAAATGCATGCGCTTTTCCCCCATATTTGGAGCTTGCCTCGCTCATGCCTGTATCGTAAAAAGCGTGTTCGCACCAGGCCAAGGGTCTGTTGATTCTGGCCTGTGCCCACTGCCCGCAAGCAGTCGGTGCATATGGCAACAGCACGCCAACGAGAACTCGCTAGCGCGGCAGTGCCAGCCTGCGCGAGTTCTGTGGACTAGTTCGTGGAGCAATGAACGTTGCGGCCCAAAAAAAGGTGAACTCAATACAGAAAACATCGGCGGAAAACAAAAAAGTTAGTTACAAAAAAAAGCACGTTTCCACGGCGATTCGAACTCGTGACTTGCAAAACACTTGCGGTGACATACGACATACCGAGCGCCTCATACAACTGAGCCACGAAGCGGGACGCGTACGTATTGCTAATATAGGGTATATTTTGTACAACCGGTTTACTCTTTCATATAGTTTTTTTCATTTCAAGCAGCTTAGGTGACTATTTGTTGTACTGCGCTCGTGCAGTAAGCGTCGCCCGAGTTTCCACAGTAGCTCACTTCTAGCAATTGCATTTCGTAGACGGAAAAGCGTTCGCAGATGCGTAGTCGTGCTCCTGACCGCTGTGCTTGTTCGCCCAGCGCAAAAAAGTGCTTCCCGCGCCCTAGTTTTACGCTGTACGGTAAAAATATCAGTTGATTTTGTTTCCTTAATACCTATATTGACTTCGCTGACTCTTCTCCCGCCTTCAAGAGGCCTTATATTTTCCTACTGGTGTACCAGTCAGCGAAGCGTCGCATGTGCGCTTGTGTGAAGCGGCCTTGACTTGGAGCTAGATACAGTGTACAAACAAACCAAGTGAAGAAAGGCACATTCTTCCATTCACAAACGTGTCCTGGCTTCGTTTCAACTAAGCGAACGAATTGCGACCAAGCAATTTTTTTTAACCTCCTTGATTGCGACGACCCGCCGGCGGCCGGCGGACGAAACGCTGGGCCGACTGACTCTGCCTGAAGGCCGGGGAGCCGTGCACTAGCGCAGCCAATTGCCAGCTCATCCCCCCCTGACGTCACACGAAAACGCCACAGAAAATGGGCGAGCGTAAAGAGAGGAGGACAGCATTTTCGAATTAGTTTTTCTACTAAATAAAATCGCGTAAACGCGCCTAGAGTGGTCGAAACATGGCCTGGGGACTCCGGACTACAATTTGCGCTAGTAATCCCGCAATGTTTACATATCACTTCAGTGTCCCTTTAAGCAACTGCTGCTGGAAGCGACAAGATGCGACAAGACACAATGTTGTACTTGTGCATGCGAGAGACTGTTATCACCATTTAAACTCGTTTGTTGGTTATACTTTGGTGTCGTTTCTCGGAAAAGTCATGTATTATTAAGCATGGTTCGCTTTAAATAGTTGGAAGCTCGCGTCTGCATCTCTCCTATCTTCTCGTCTTCGTCCTCGTTAATCACGTCACGATTTTGTAAAAACCAACTCGCCCTGGAAAGAGTTTTGATGATAAAGCGTTAAGTTTAACGGTACTCGTAGTTTTTGTTAATCATGGCGGTTTTGTATCTCTTAGGTCGGTTTAAACTCAGAGCGCAGCCTGTGACCACGTTTAATTAACCTTCCGCAACGCACAAAGTGAAATCAAGCATGTCCCGTGGTAAGCGGTGTCGGAGACACGTTTGCGAACATGCGCCCCGGTTCAAAACAGTCAAACTCAGTCAAAATGTCGTCTCTCAGGCAACAACACCATACTGTCTTGTTATTGTGCTGCAAGTGCTTCAAGCGCTTGCGATAGTGCTGCAAGCCTTACAACGTGGATTTCAGTTCTCATTGTGAGAAGCGTATTTTCAGCCAGTAGGAAGACCACAGCACTTCGGCTTTCAGAGTTAACGTTGGCCCTTTCAGTTGCAAAGACGATACCTCACAGAGTATAGCCGTCCCGACGATAAATGGAGTGCAGGCAGCGCGTTAAGCGTAGTCCAGAGCTCATCGCTACGGGCGCTGGCACAGGCGACGCCGGCTGGGCTTTGGGCGGGGATTTGAAGGCGCTCAAAGTTTGACCTTGAGCAAAATGTGGTGAAAAACAACGCGCTTTCTCCCAATATTCTGTTCTTGTCCCAACAGAATCGTATGTGATTTTTCACTGGTGTTTCAAGATACTGCGGCCTTAAAAACGTTTCAGCAATCTGGCATCGTGACAAACAAAAACCTCGTGGTAGGTCGGTGCTCCATGTGTGTATCTCTTCCCTGGCCGCAATCGACACCTCATCCTCGTTTTGTCGTGACGCATGAGGGGTAAATTTTTTTTTTGCCCAATTGTTCTGGAGGCTTGCAAGTCTCGATGCGTTTACTGCGGAAGCGTCAGAGTTCAGCCGCTGCTGCGGCTAAAAGATGACGTCGGAAAAAGCAGCCCGCTCTCGCGCCAGGGACGTGAGCGCGTGAACCGCGGGCTACATTAATTAGGATTCCCAAGGTGTAGGTACAGTGAAAGTTCGTTAATTCGGAGGTCTCGCGAGCAAAAAATATGCACGAATCATCCGAATGTCTTATCGTCGAATTAACGTCAAAAACAGCACATTACCGTTATTTTATACGCACCTTCACTTTGCGAAGTCGGTTGTACTAGTTCGTCTTTCGGCGGATAGCTGGGCGGAAAGAGCAAGCTTTCGGGGGTGCGACAATCCGTGCAGCGCAACAGTATATTGCATGGAACACAATAGCCCAATTCTTCCAGAACAGTCACACAATCCGCAACTTCTTTGGCAATACGACCCACCGTCGTATCTCTTTTCTCTTCTCATCCTTACACCATCATCATATGCCGCATTGCAAAAATGCGAAGTAAGTAAACGAAATTTTAGCGCCAAGTCACTAAAAAGCTGAGTGTAGATTGATGCACGAAGCAGGGTTAACTTCCCCTTAGGAGGTATTAAGAAGAAACGTTTACCTGTAAAAAAAATTCTTGCACACAACGCCAATCCGCTACCCAGTACGGTAAGGTTGCTGGCCATGCGTGTACGCCCTTGGGCACTCGGCGCATTCAACAGGGCGACCATGCTAGGTATATGCGGACGCCACGCGTACAAATAAATCAATCGTACTTCTCATTTGTGACACTGGAATTGTACCGATAAGAACAAACACAAGGGTAAGATTGCAATAAAATCTAACCCTGGCAACGAAAATAATACAGGTGGCCGTACAACATTTTTAAATTGGAAATTTCTCTTTATAAAAATCTTCCAACCATATCTCTACCGATTCTATTTTGAGCCAGCGCTCGGTACGGGCCCTGCGTCAACGTAGGCACACTAAGCCAAACTGTTGTCTCCAGAAGCAGCATATTGAGCTACAAACATATCATTCTGGATTTTACTGTTTATAGGAAAGCGTCTTTTCAGCCATAACAAAAAAATTACTTGGTGCTCGGGTGATAAAAGATGGCCCTCTCAGGGAATAGCCGATGGCTTACCGACTCTGCCATCCAAGCAACATATCGAGTATACGAAGAAATTTCCGCAAGAGTTCTCAGCAGGGCTTAATGCTCCAGTGACAGGCGCGGGCAATGCATGCTGGGCTTTGAGCGGGAAATTAGAAATCGCCCAACGCCAAAACGTTGGCATTGACGTTCGTAAATATTTCGTGCATAGAAATGCGCTTTAGCTCGATATTTTGCGGCTGCCCCAGAAGAATCGTCTGGCAACTTCTCCTAACGCTTCCCAATTCAGCGGCCCAGGAAACTTAGCAATTTCTGCAACGCCTATTTCTGACGAAAAATAACCTCTTGGGAGGTTGATCTTCTGTGCGTTTTTCTTCTCTATCCGCACTCGACGCCGTATAAGTTTTTGGTGATGACGCACCAGGGCTATATTTTTTGCCAACTTAATGTCGCACCTTGCTACTGTAGAAGGCTAACCGTAGCTGCTGGTCGGAGCTTTGGTTGGCATAGGAGGAAATGGACACGCTGACGCTACACTAGTTTGAGGTACTTACCTGATAACGTTCGTTAGGGCTTCCTACTGCATAATCCACACGGTTAAAAGCCATCCTAAACTAATAAGGAAAATTTAACAAATCCATAGATGGCATAGTTGCTTTATTCTAGAAATATTTTACTTCAGTACTGGAATAAGAATATAAAACTGTCGCATGCTTGACCGCTAGCGTCATCTAGTGCTAGTGCTAAACTAAAATGTGTTTCTTTTTTATGTTTTGTTTTAATAAAGAAACAAGCAAACTATGTGGTTAAGAACTCAACATATTTTTAAAACATTTAGTATTGATAGCCGATGGTTTTAAGCTCGCGGGTAATAAAATAAGTCCCATAGGCATGTGACCAGGTGAGTTACCCTTAAGGAATCACCTGTGAAATGAACCATGGTAGCGGGGTTTGACATTTCTGCGGAGTTTCCGTAGAATGTGATGATGGTAACAAATGCGGCTCGCACGGGCAGCTCTTCGGGGGCGAGCCTTATGTGGCGCCTGCTGCATCCGCTGCTTTAAAAGATATTCTGGTGCCATTAAACCAGGAAGACGGAGGCATAATAAAATACGTACCAGCTACAACTGTTGTGTTTTCAGCAAAAACACAAGGTACATGCTGATATTTTCTGGCGATGTGATTCAAAAGAACACATGTCATAGTTGAATTGCAGTAGAACGTTGGGCCGGACAACGACTCCAACGTTCTTTAGAACAAGCCCAATGTAAGCATCCGCCCGCGGAGAGCACAAGCCACTCCGTTGGCTGCAGCTGTAAGTGAAATAGCTCCGCTTGTCACATACCTCCAGAGATTTCCGCACAATACATACGCGTTCAAGGGGCACGCGCTTCCCTCAGCAAATGTAACTGTAAAAACGCCACACGTAGTGCAGTAACGGAGCTGACGCGCAATGAAGGATTCCCTTCGGGATAACTCCTTACCATCTTATTACTCTGAAGTACAATTTTTGTTGCTTCCTACTACTTGTTTTTTAACTCTGTTGTAAGTTGAAACCCAAAACAATACCGTTGAAGGCTTCAAAACGGCGATGTACAATCCAGTTTTAATTGAAGAGATCCTTTTTGAGCGGGAAATGATATTTAGTATCATTGAACACAGCGTAACCTTGTAAATGCATTGCAGGAAATAAATTTTGTTTCAAAATTTCTTCTTAGGTCTTATAACTTGTGGTACAGGGGTTCTTGCACCCGCCCGCGGTTCCCCAGAAAGACACTGAGCCTCCTAAACCACACCTTTACTGGGCGTCCCGTTGCGCCGAGGTGCACTCCTTAGCCGATCCGGCTGCGCACACCTAGCACCGCCGAATCCGCCACGTTCTAATCTCGCTCATCTCGCGCCACATCTTCATCCTCACCCAGCACATGTCCGTTCCGTGGGAGTGTCCCCCGCCACTATTGCAGGGTTGCCACAGGTCAAAGGAGCCATGAAGAGAAAATACAACTTTGTTTATTTTGAAAGAACTAGGATTCAGTATGTCACTCAGCTCCATTACAGCAACAAAATATGTTTTTTAACGAAAGAAAAAGCAAGAAGTATTCAAAAACGTTCAAATTTTGTGCCACAGTGACGTTTTATGAGCAAGAATGACGTCATACGGGCCAACAATAAAACATAATTTTCAGTGCGTTAACTGCACGTTAGCATTCAAGTGATGCGGTCACATGGAACTAGAGGCCCCATTACAGACGTCCAGTCATGTGTCGTCGCGACAGTTCAGTTAGGCGGCCGCCAATCGCACAAACAAGGTTCCGTGACGTCATAGAAAAGTTGCGGGAAATTGGCTAGGGGGTCGTGACTGCTTCACACGTTTTCTTTATTATCTCGGTTATTTTTTCGGAGATTGCGATGATATTGGTATCATTCTTATCGGGACTAAGCAGTCTTTCTAATAAGCCCAACTTGTATTTTGTCTTCATGGCTCCTTTAAATGTGACTCCTAAACGAGTGGAAGTTTTGGTTCTCCATACAGGGAGTTTAACCAAGTCAAAGTCATTGAACGCCTGCAGCTCCTCTCGTTGGGAACTTTGGCTTGCGGCACTTCAGAAAGAGGCTCAGCTTCTCTTTCACGCGCACTTGCAAGCCGCATTAATCATCTTCATCGAGAGTAATTAGAATATCCAAAAGTAGGAAGCGATTACAGTTGCTATAAATTTTGCGCGTTGTGTTTTCGCGACTTTATAATCCCGCAAGAGGGTGGCAGTGCCTCCAGGCACATCGCACCAGCTCGTCCTAACTCGGAACACCGACGACGTCCTAAACGTGTTCTCCGCCATTTCTTCGTTTTTATGATCGCATGAACCATACAGATAATATACTGACTCTAGAGGGAAAGCGCGCCGCTGAGCCAATGCATTGGAACCGCACGACACACAGCGGCAGACATGATACAACGGTTTGAAGGTTGCCAGCTGAGCTTTTTCTTACTAAACAGGGCGAAAGCGATGGGTTGTAATCTGGCAACGTGCTACTGTGGCGTTTCCGCGACCGGCTAGCGAAGCATGATGCCGGGAATAATTGTAACATGGCGGACCGCTGGCCACGCGAATTTTGTGTAGGCAGCGCCGACAGCATTGCGCAGTTTATCTCCTGTGGGTAGGTAACCGACGTGTTTTCGGTTTAGCGTACGTGTGACTTATTTGTACTGAGACTATTTGAGCAAGATGTGGCACGCTCACACGACACTTGCCCGCAAGCTCGAATGCGACTGATCGCATGCGCGAGGACGCGAAGGAGTCAGCTGATCCGTACTGGGCGCACAGAAAAATGAATCTCCGTATGATCTCCGTGCATTTTTGCGCTTTGCCCCTTTATTTGCCATTCTTTGACATTTTGCGAGTCGCTTAATACTTTTCAAACGAAGTGAAGTAAACTGTGCCTTTAGCTTAATGTAAAACCTTTATTGACATACACACACAAAAAAAAAACATCGCATGGGCCAACACTGATATTGCCGGTGAGTCGCGGAGCTTTTAATCACAGGAACGAAAGAGCGCGGTCGATGGCAGGCCAACGGAGCGGAAGAATGCATGCCAAGGGAGTATGCGAAATACAGTCCGCGGCGTGTCCCGTTTTCCTTTCTGTATGTATTCGTCAAGTTCTAGCTGCTTTCCACCACTTCAAAGGGAAAGCTTGCGGGTCTGAATGCGCAGTATTGAATGGGCAGTAATTTACCGCACAGAGCGCGCGAGGAGAGAACATTGACTTGTTGATTTATTCAGACTGACTAAAAAAGAAACCGCATTTTGTTACCTATTTTTTCGTTCTACCTTCACGAACGTTTGCGCGAAAGTTCGAAGCACGAAGAGCTGTAAGTTTCATGAATAAAACAACTGCAACCGAACGATTATAAAAGCTCCTTTTATTTCTCTTCCAACGGGAACGATCGCTGGCTGCCACTCCGTAGCCTGTAGTGAACTTGCGGTAGTCAAGGTAAGATCGGAATCGCTGTTTCGGCTCAGTTCAGGGGCAATAGATAGGGTGCTTAACGTGAAGAAAGAATGACAGCCTCGCAAGCGCCCGGGGAGGCACTTGCTCAGCGCGTGCGTCCCAGTTGTACCAGTTGTACACGTTTTGTACGCACGCAGATCTGAGCTGGAGACTGCACACACACACTGCGCAAGTCAGGTGCAAGGGCCTCACCACTTCCTAGGACACTTAAAGAAAATCGAAACCAAAACTGAACTACGCACTTACTATTTCTCCGCTAATTAGACCTTAATTACACTAAAAGCTTTTTATAAGGCTAGTTTTAATTACTAAGGCAATTATTTGTAACTATTTTGCTTCAGTTCTTTGTTTTAGTTAAATAATTATGGAACAACTTTTTAGAAGGCTGAATAAAATTGATCTGGCAACCATGGGAATTGTATCATGTCAGCGCCCAGAATTCGTACGGTCTCGGAGCTCGCTTTACCCCCCTTGTATGAACCATAGAGTTTCATACTAATATACACTAGAGGGAAATCTGGCGCCACCGTCTAGGGGAGCCGCGCTTCAGCGAGCGTGCCGTCATGTACCCGGCAGGCACGTTCCACTTGTCCTTGGCATGGCTCATGAGCAGGCTCAAAAGTTGGCTTTGGCTGCAAAAATGCAACAATGATACTGCAGCAGATTGATAGAATTTGTTTTATTATTATAAAATGAAAGCTCCAGAAAAATTTATGTGTCAGGGATTATTTAGAAGCTTCATGCGAGATGAACAAAAAAAAAACAATGTTACCCCTTTTGGCTCCGAGACGAAAAAGAAGCCATGTGGCTAACCAAGCCAAGGAGGCGAGGAACGTCGCTAGCTGCGATGGCGCCACCCACGGCGGCCCGCGAATGCAGCGCCAGATTTCCCTCTGGTATATGTTAGTATGAAACTCTATGGCATGAACCCGGGAGAATGCACACTGGGGACGCGTTTCGTGCCTTTTTCGCGCCCTACGTACGCATGACGGGCGCAGACAAGATGGTATGCTGTAGTTCGGTTTTTCAACGTTCGATGTATTGCATGGAAGTGGCAACAAGCTTTCATTACTAGACCGAAAAGGCGGCGACCCATGGGGAATTCCAGAACGGTCGAAATAATGACAATGAACTTGTAGGCCGTGGCTCGTATCAAGCTCTATCTTTCCAGACTGTTGCTTTGAGCCTTCAGTAAAATCTTAAACAGAAACAAATCAGGAAACCTCAATCTCTGGACTTCAGTTTGCTGCAGCAGTTTCATTCGCTTTCCTTTGGGAGCATGACGCCTTCTTGCATTTGTGGGATGCCCTGAAATGGTAACACCGCTTAACTGTTTCGACAGTTTTTCTAAGTGCATACGGTATTTTTTGTGTGTTTGAAAGGCAACATAAAATTACTGAATTTTTACTAGCGCAGAGATATAAATGCAACCGTTCTGACGGGTCTTATGCGCAGAGCTTCACCACGGCTGGGTCGGCCGGTATGCCCCTCAGGAAAGCGACAATTGCGTCACTAGCGCCTATTTGTCTCCTGGTGCTGGGTCAGCAAAACAGTCAAACCAAAAAACAACAAAAAAATCACTGATGCTGCTATGGCAACGCTTTCCTTGATGAGCGAAGACGAAACGCCGTACCGCTTATCGTCTGCTATGGGCTCAACGGCGGCAACTGTCTGTGTGCCGCAAGCGGAAACCAATCCCGCCAGCATTTTTCTTTCCAGTTTGCGTTGCTGCTGCTGAACATCTTTCAAGGTTAATATAACTGGTAGCGAAGCTTCGGGCGAAAAGCCGTTCAGAACCTGTTGCCAGCGACATTAACACTGGGAGTTATGGGCAACGTTTTTCTAAAAACGTTGGTTATGGGAGTGGCAATTGAAGCGCGATTAGGTGTGGAGGGAACAAACCCTAATAACAAAAAACCAAGTTTTATACAACAATGGAACGATATTGATTTTTACGAACGATATTTATTTCTAAATCCCGTTTTATTTAGGCACAATGTGCATAGAATTTATGAAGATGCTATTCATTCTCAAAAATCTTCTTTGTAGCGCGCTCTGAAGAATGGCACATGCCATTGCTCTGTGATGCAGTCCTTGTAGTGTTCGGAAGGGCGCGTGTAAAGTTCGTCTGCTACAAAGTGCCCATCACATGTTTTGGTGTTGTGCATTTGCATTCATTTTCGCTTATTTGTTTAGTGCGCATTTTTGCTGTTCGTGGAGTTGCGAGGTGGGGTGTATCGTGGGTGAACACGTTTAGTACCCCGGTTGAAGCGGAGCGCTTTCCTCGGCGCCCACGGAAACGATGTGCTGTACAAGGTTGCAACAGCAATTTTCCTCTCATTTCCACAAGGTAAGGCAAAACTATAGTACTATTAAAACGTGCAAGGCGGGGGGGGGGGGGGTGTTGTGTAAGTGGACGTCATAGTGCTTTGAAAGAAATGGGCCTAGAGCTTCATGTCATGTCACAGTTATCGCTTGATTTCCCCTCAGGTTTGGGTCAGAGCCATCATTATCATGATCATCATCAGCAGCCTACCTACACCCACTGCAGGGAAAGGCCTCTCCCATTATTCTACAATTACCTCTGTCCTGTTCCAACTGCGACCAATTTATCCCCGCAAGCTTCTTAATCTCATCTGCCCATCTAACTTTCTGCCGCCCCCTGCAACGCTTGCCTTCTCTAGGGATCCACTCTGTTGCCCTTAATGACCAGCGGTTATCTTGCCTTCGCATTACATGCCCTGCCGACGTCCATTTCTTCTTCTTAATCTCTACTAATATGTCCTTAACACGTGTGTGTTCCCTGACTCACTCCGCTCTCTTCTTGTACCTTAATGTTACACCTATCATTTTACGCTCCATTGCCCGCTGAGTCCTTCTCAATTTAAGTTGAACCCTCTTAGTGAGCCTCCAAGTTTCTGCCCCGTAGGTGAGTACTGGTAAGATGCAGCTATCATACACTTTCTTCTTCAGGGACAATGGTAGGCTGCTATTCATTATCTGAGAATGCCTGCCATATGCACCCCACCCCATTCTGATCCTTCTAATTATCTATGCCTCATGGTTGGGATCTGGGGTCACAACTTGGCCTAAGTAGATATGTTCGCTTACCACTTCCACTGCCTCGCCACCTATCTCAAACCGCTGTGCTGTCCCGAGGTTATTGATCATTACTTTAATTTTCTGCATATTAATTTTCAGGCCCACGGTTCTACTCTGTTCGTCCAGTGCGGAAAGCATGCTTTGCAATTCGTCCCCCGAGTTACTTAGCAAGGCAATGTCATCAGCAAATCTGAGGTTGCTGAGGTATTCTCCATTAACCCTTACTCCCACCGGTTCCCAATCGAACGTTCTGAATACTTCTTGTAAACATGCTGTGAATAACATTGGGGAGATTGTGTCTCCTTGTCTGACACCCTTCCTTATAGGTATTTTACTGCTCTCCTATAAGCAGTAAACTGGCGAATGTGGAGACCCAATTCTCTACACATCTGTACAACAATTAGATTAGATTTTCAGTACGATCCAATCCAATACAAACCAAACACAATCCAAGCCAATCCAAGCCAAGCCAAACCAAACCAAGCCAATCCAATTCAATCCAATCCATATCCAATCCAATCCAATCTCATACTTTTCGCGCTTGCAGAGCACGGCCCTTCACGGCCCCCGCGAGTCTGCTTAACGTCGGCCAGTGTAGCTTATGCTACAAAAACAGTCTTGGGGAAGGGAGATCGAGGCCACTTGTGGTCAGCAGCAAACGGCTAGGCCACAGAGCAGCGCCTGCGGTCACAATTGTCAAGTATTAACAATTTTGCATGTGTCGGACTTTTTAAACAAATTATGAAATGCAAAAAGTATGCACTCATCGGGTGTGGCCTTTAGCTGTGGCGCAGTGGAGCACTCCTGCAGCCTGATTGCTCCAATAAAGTCGCAGCTAGAGAACAGCAAAGTCGTTTTGTAACCCCTGCAAGCTGCGAGAATGACATTTAGTTTAGTTAGCTTGCACTACGCTCGCGCATCCAGCAGCAACAGACCATTGCTACATTGGTTCTCAATAATTTCCCCTGTTACATTGAGCGTGATAGTGTTCAATTGTCTGGAGGGGAAAGTAATCGAGCAGGTACGAAGTTGATGGTACGTGAAAGAAAAAAAGACCTGAATTGCATTGCCTGTTAAATATCAACAACGCAGCGTCGAACCGTTTTGGCATGAACCGGTAATTGTTATTTCGTTTAAGTGCGAATGCACTTCTTAAGCGAGCCTGAAGCGTCCGCCGCCGTCCGCATAGCAACAGCTGCGGGTGCGGGTGCGCGCGCTCCTCGTCTTCCTTGGCAACGGGGGGGGATGGGCGCGCGCTGCCTGGCCGCTGACATGGCACATACCCACGTGGGGGATTGGCCAATAATCTTCTCGTCTTCCTTGGCAACGGGGGGAGATGGGCGCGCGCTGCCTGGCCGCTGACATGGCACATACCCACGTGGGGGATTGGCGAAGAATCGGGCGTGAGAAGGGCTAATGCACCCGCTTAAAGGAGTACTGACACGAAATTTCAAAGCTGAGATCCGCTCTAGCAATCAAGTACAACGACAACACAAATAGGTGTCTGTGAATAAATGCATCTTTCTTTCTTTGTAGTTGTGTGTGTGTATGTGATCTCTCTTTCGCGAACATTACCCAACCGCGCAAATTCAACTCGTGCATTCGCACTTTCACATTCTTCCCCTCGGGGAAATGCGGGGAATTTTTTTGGGTTCATTTCCGGTTCGGGTTCAGCGTTTTCAAAAATTAACGGTTCGGGTTCGTATTCAGATCTGGCAAAAATGCCGTTTCAGTTACGGTTTTCGGTTCGCGTCGGTTCCGGTTCGACACCCTGCTTTATATTTATCTTATGCTCGGTTGTGTCCACTGCGGGACGAAGGGCTCTTCCAAAGGTCTGCACCCACGCCTATCGAGTGCCTGAAGGCCGATAGTGTGATTGTAAATCATTGGGAGGATTTTTAGCAAGTGTACTCAACCAGGGTTGCCACATCCTTGTCTGGTGAGGAATCTGGTGAGAACTCTAATTAGGCTGCGTGAGTTCGCGTTATACGAAACATTTTGCTGGTCTCTTGGTGCCATACTTTTCAGCAACCTATGCATCATCTCAGTCATACGCAAGAAAACTAGTGGTCCTATATGCACGTTTATTGAGTCAAAATACACAAAATACCAAAAACCGCGCTGTCAAGCCCTTTTACCATTGCCTACAAGGGACGCACAAAACTAGTTCCTTCCACACCTGCACAGCCAACACGTTGTGGATGTGGCCTGGTTTATTTTCAAAGAGTGACTGTAAAAGTAATTCGTCCCGCTTTAGGCATTCATACACAGTGTGAAAACCAAGTAACAAACGCATTTCAAGGTTCGGCACAGAAACCGAGTACGGCTACGTACACTCCAACATTCTAACAGGGCCTTGTCGACCCCAGAGCAGGAGTCCGCGACGCTGTTGAGACAAAGGTCGGTGTTTTCGTCCCAGAGCTCGATGAGCCGGATCGGTTGTGACTGCCACCTCCTCGGCGTTTCCTAGTGACCTCCTTCTTTTTCTTTTTAGGACCCATACCTGTCAATGAATGCTTCATTCCTTCGACCGTGTTCAGGCGTCGCTTGCTTTCATCGAATGGACAGCTGCTGTTCCCCGCGGCATCAGCCAGCTTCGCGAAGGTGCCGTACTCCAGTGGCAAGTATTTGAAGGTGTAAACGGAACCGTAAACCGCGGTTGCGACCAGCCAGAAAACGAGGTCTGCGCGCGTGGTTCCTACAACTACTGAGAAAAGAGCGCCGACCATGCCCCCGAGGCGACCACCAGCCAGCAGCAAGCAGACGGCGAAACAGCGAAAAGGAGTTGGAAGGAGCTCGGCGACGAAGACAAAGTTCACAACTACACTGACGGACGAGGCGGCTTGGGTAAGCACGAGGAGGACGTCGGTGACGACGTGCATGGACGGTTCGCTGGCGGTGGCGAGCACGGCGATGCTTGTGAAGCAGCAGCAGCTGCCGAGGATGAGGAAGACGCTGCTGATGAGCCTCGTTTTGTCTATGCGATTGATAATGGTCAACATCAAGCAGCATGCGAGCGCGTTCACGCCTAGTGATGCCCGCTCGGGCCACACGCTCGCAGTGCGCCGTTCTGCGAGAGAAAAGAGCCCGGCGTAGTAGGCCATCATGACAGAAAAAGACGATCCGAACATGATCACCACGCGACGCCGCATGACTCTCGTCATATCGTTGGCGACAGTTGAGGTTATGCCAGCAGTTTCTTCAGCCTTAAGTCTCTGTTCTAGCCGTCGCAACAGGAGCGCCACGCAGTCGTTTTCCTTGCCATTCAATTTGGCAGCAGATAGCATGACGCATTCGGCCTCCTTGAGCCTGCGGCTAGCGATAAGCCAACGCGGAGACTCGTTGACAAGGAAGAATGCCATAGGGAGGAGAAACGTGGGCGCAACCATAATGAGCTGGAGAAGAAACCAGCTTAGGTGGCGCAACCCCTTGAGGACGGTGAAGCATACGTCTGCCAGAATGAGGCTCGTCATTACACACATCGATAGTGAGGCCGGTCGACGAGCGAATGAGCAAGACTCCGCCAAGAGGGTAAAAATCAGGGCGGCAGGCGACATGGTACAGCCCGATATAAAAAATCTCGTGCACACGTACAGCGGATACGTCCTCGCAAGGCAGCACAGCAGGGTGGCCGGCAGCGCCACGGCAATGCAACCCATGATGACCGGGCGGCGGCCAAAGTAGTCGCCGCAGTATGCTGAGGTTACCAGGGAGCCTAGCGCACCAGCCATGAAGATGGCCGTGCCGAGCGTCCTTAGTGAACGCCGGTGGCACACCAGGCTCCACTCGCTTACGATGGTGCTCTTGGCACGTTCGGGATCAAAGTCCCAGGCGTCGCACTCGACGACATTGGTGTCATTCTGGTCGCTCGGGTTGGTATACACCGTGCACTTGCTGTGTAGACCGTCCGCTTCGATGGGAATTGCGGCGAGCTTCCATTCGTAGGCCGAGAGGTTCACGCCGACGGGCTGTTTGCACCAGTGGTCGACATCAGTGGAAATGAGCGAGAAGGCAAGCGTGTGGGAATGCGCGACCCACAGCGCGAGCACGCTCATCACGATGAGGCGGTTCTGGAAGTGACCGCTGCCGAATACTTCCTCGCAGTCAAAGCCTTCGCTTGTCTCGATGTCGACAGTGGAAAAATGACCCGCTGACAAGCGTCCAAATGGCTTCATACAGGCAAAATATCTTGTCGCGCTTTCAAGGGGCGCAGGAGGACATGAACAAATGTGACTGCTTTGTTGCTTTCTCCTTCTTCGTCCTTCTTCTTCTTCTTCTTCTCCTTCACTCCTCGAGCAATAATTGATACCCCTCGTTTTTTTTAAATTAGAGTAAGGGGAGCCGCCAAAAAGCAGTGTCGATAAGGATATTTTCGCCCGAAGACGAAACAGAAAATCAGTTGAATGGTCATGTACGCGAAAGCTATAAGGGGGTTCAAAAGCCCGGTGAAGTCGTCAGAAAAAGACAACAAATGATTGAGCTCGTGCCTTGCGGGCGAGAACCTTCCCATCTTTTTTGTTTGTCGAAAAAATTTAGGCCTGTATTTAAGAGAAAGATGGCTGAAACCCGAACGTTTCTCTAAGAAAACAGCATCAAATCAAAATCAAAAACGCGTACTCACGAAATCCGAAAACTAAACTGTCAGATCCAATGCTCAAGTCTACTGAGCCGAATTCCCTAGCCAATCCCCGCGCAATACACCTAAATGATGTGCTGAGTGATCCGAATATGACGATGGCGCAATCATATTGACGTTTGCTTCATAATGCGAGATCCCCTGCTTCGATACCCACCGCAGAAAACATTGTAACAGCGGAGCTGTGTAGGGGCTCGCAACGTCCGCCGATGCTCCCCGTCACGCCAGGGAAAGGTACCCCGCTGTGCTGACAGATGGCACCACCGCCTATAGGCGGCCGTCTAGTGGTACGTTTATACATACTTTTAAGTGCGATGCACTTCTTAAGCGACCCTGAACCTGCGTCCACCGGCGATGTCCGCATAGCATACCCACGTGGGGGATTGGCCAGGAATCTCCTCACCCGCCGCGGTGGCTCAGTGGCTAAGGCGTTGCGCTGCTGAGCACGAGGTCGCGGGTTCGATTCCCGGCCGCGGCGGCCGCTTTTCTGATGGAGGCGAAAAGCAAAAACGCCCGTGTGTACGAGATTTCGGCGCACGTTAAAGATCCCCAGGTGGTCAAAAATAATCCGGAGCCCTCCACTACGGCGCGCCTCATCGCCTGCGTTGTGTCGGCGCGTTAAACCCCACAATCAATCAATCAAGGAATCTCCTCGTCTTCCTTGGCAACGGGGGGAGATGGGCGCGCGCTGCCTGGCCGCTGACATGACACATACCCACGTGGGGGATTGGCCAGGAATCGGGCGTGAGAAGGGCTAATGCACCCGCTTAAAGGAGTACTGACACGAAATTTCAAAGCTGAGATCCGCTCTAGCAATCAAGTACAACGACAACACAAATAGGTGTCTGTGAATAAATGCATCTTTCCTTCTTTGTAGTTGTGTGTGTGTGTGTGTGTGTGATCTCTCTTTCGCGAACATTACCGAACCGCGCAAATTCAACTCGTGCATTCGCACTTTCACATTCTTCCCCTCGGGGAAATGCGGGGAATTTTTTTATTATTTGTAACTGCGCGTTCGCGGGTGGCCTTGATTTCTTCCTAGGCAGTTCGAGGGTGCTTCGGTCGCGGGTTGTGCGGTGTCGGTACAGTGAACTAGAATACTTGGTTAATAAAAAGAGTGCCGCCTGCGCCCCACGACGCCCTTGAAGACAAACATGTTAACCGCGGCGAATAGCGCTGGTGCGCCGTGCCCCAGGAGATCCTCGTACAGCGCCCGTTGAGCGAGCTGCTGCTATATGCTGTTAGGGGATTAACGCTCTGTTTTCAAGCTTAAGGGGTGAACCTAGGGGCATCTCCTGTCGTCGCTCTCGTAATCATCGTTCGTCTCATGCAGTCACGGCACTGAAACACCGGAAAACTCGTTCACGGTTTGCACTAGAACGTAACGCCTACTAAAAAACTGCGGAGCCCTCGTTTGCAATAGGCGCTTTAGCGCTTCGTAACGCATACTAAAACAACACCGCGCACTCGTTTACGCCTCGCGCTAGAAAGCTTCGTGCTTGAAATACAAGAGACTTACAGCAAAGCTGCATGCCTTTCACCACCAACGGTTCCATATCCGTTTGCAAAAACGCGAAGTATGCTTCGCCGCTCACCACGTTTCAGGTTAGTGTAGGTGGCCCTGATTTTTTCAAGCCTATTTTAGGGGCGAAGCTCCTTAGGGCGTGGGTCTGTCCATCCTCGACGTATGTATGTAGCCATCTCTAGTTTAGTTCTTAGATTGTTTACTAGATGGCGTGGCTACCTCTAGTTTAGTTCTTGGATTGTTTACTAGATGGCGGTACTTGTATATGATGAAAAGATGCGCTTGGATTGTTTACTAGATGGCGGGGAGCGTTGTAAATAAATCCGTTCGCTGTTGGCGCGCGCACGGAGTCGCCCGATGGATAAGGCTGCAGATGTGCGAGCCCGCGAGGCAGAAACGCTCCGTGAAGCTGCGCGACGCCGCCGCCAAGATCCTGCCGTACGAGGGCGGGAGGCCGAAGCGTGTCGTCTGGCTGCGCGACGACGCCGCCAAGATCCCAGCGTTCGAGAACGAGAGGCCCAAGCGTCACGGCAACGGCGCGAGGACCCTGCCGTACGCGAAGCGGCACGGCTGCGGCGCGAAGAGGATCTCCAAAACGTCAGAGAACGGGAAGCGGCGAGAAAGCGCGCGTATCGGCAGGCAGACCCGTAAAAACGTCGTTCTGCCGGCCTAAATAAAGTTTAATCAATCCAATCCAATCCAATCCCCGATGCAGTGAGAGTTCGTGAGGCTTCTGCAAAACGCATCAGGCGAGCTCAGCCCCAAGGTGCCGACGCGCGGTTTAAGCGAGACTTTCTAGACGTTACGTTCGGACACAGATGTAGTGGGCGAACTTTCACTGAAGAGTCACGGTTTTACCGATGATTTCCCCTCAGGAGCTTCGCCCACTCATCATCATTCACCCCGTGGATATGCTGTGAATTTTCTCTGGTATTTTTGGTATTTATTTTTGCATTTATATTTTGTATTGCTAACTAGCTTCTGATCATAAAACATCACACCAGAACCAGGAAACAGAGGTAATAAAGCAACGCGAGAAAAACGGCGCCATTATGCTAAATCAATCTCCCAACCTCTGGAGAAAATATGTCAAGCCTACTCTCAATCGATCATACAAATGTCGCAAAGAATGATAAGCCGTTGAACGATGATTATGATATTGGAGTGAGATTCTTCAACTTCTGTTTTTCTTGCGCATATCTTACAGGCCCATAACGCGGCTTTAGTAGTATTCGCTGCAGTATACCTGCTACAAAACAAAGGAAAAACGACCGGCCCATATCCACTAACGTAGAACTGGGGAGGGGCGAAGCATGCAGTCTATAAAAATATTCAGATATTGCAAGTCTCTGTCTTGCCACAAGGCGCGCGCTGATTGGGCGCCGGATAAGCACCAATTGGAGGAGCAATCGTGGGTTCGCGGGCTTGCTGAGGCAGTGGCGCCCTCTCTTGCGTTGAACCCAATTTATGCAATTAAATGAGAGCCAGACTGGCGGTAAGTTGTATTCGTGTCACATCCTGAGCATGCTGAGAAGTGTGCTAAGGAGTAGCGCGAGACGTCGGAAAACGAGCGTCCTGGGGCGTTCTTTCAGTACGCGTTTTTGCCCATGGAGATGAAGCGTTGTAGCGCGAGGCGTAGGAAAACGAGTGCCCCGTTGTTTTAGTACCGCAACTAGATGAGACAACGACATGAAACTACGACAGCCCGATCCCCTAAGGTTCTTCGCCCGTCAAACAACGCCGGGTAAGTTTCTTAAAACAACGAACAAATTTCAGTTGAATTTCAACGAACAAATTTTGCATGGCTGATCTTATTGCAAGATGTCGAAGAGCAAAATGTGGAGGTTGCCCTACGCTCTGTGCGTATCAGTACTGACCTTGTGCCAAATACTGCCAAAAGAATTACCATTATGTTCAAATTAGAATAAAATACTGCCTAAACTAACCAAATTGTATTATTTCTCCTCCACTGGCAGCATTGCTACAGAGGTACATTTTTGGTGATTTGGTCTCAGGAAATATTGCATGATCGGCAAAGGAAGGCCGGACAATGTCATGCATATCTAGGAACACATTGGATTGTATAACAGAAGACTAAAATAGGTTTCTTGCTTCCTAATGTGAAATACCGAGTTTACTTTGTTGCTGATAGAATTTTTCAGCAACGTAGAGCTTGATATTTGTAAACAAACTTCCGTGCCATGCAGAGCTACCCGCATAAAAAGACTATTCCACTCTCGTCTTTTTCTGAAGGCTATTTTGTTTTTCATAGTCTTACGTTGCTAGGCTGTCTAATAGTATACCTGCGCTGAAACTAAAACGGTACTTACATTCTCAGTTCCGAGAAACAAACAGTTTGGGAGCTGGGCAATTTGTTAAAAGTACAATGACTTGCCCAGAGAAGCCAATGTGTTGTTTCTACGAGGCATCCAGTGTAGTCATTGTGGCACAAAGACGTAATGGCAATTAGGCGGTTTTATTGTAAAACGCTCGTATACGCAAACCGTCAAACTGGCTAAATGTAATCTAAAGCAGCCAAAGCGCAACTAGACTCCCGTTATTCGTGTGCAATTTTATGAAGTGCTGTAAGGAATTCGCTGGGTGCCCTACGTGGTCCCATTGACACGCTTAGAAGAAATGTGTTACGTCCCGTTAACCGGATGCGGTGCCCACTTGTCGTCCTGTTCGAGCCAGTTGGGGCGTGGAGGTTGGTAATCCTTGCGTTTCAAATTTTCCAGCAACAATGACAAAACTGGCGAGACTGGCCCCGATGCACCATTGTGCTTCACCACGTACGTTGTGCTGTCGGGGATGGGAGCTGAGTGGGTTTCAAAATGGCGGCCAGTGTACGCGGATTCCACTTGCTGCGCAGGGAAAGAATCCAAACTCAGCGGACTTCCGATATCCACCTCTTTCTTCCGAACGTCGTTGATGCCTGTCTTCTCAACCCGTGCTTGATCTAAAAAGTCCACTGTGCTAAGGACGTCGGTGTCATTGTCGACGGTTCCGTTGACATCTTGGCTTCTAAATAATTGTTCGACATCTCTGTCTGGCAAGTCGTATGTCGGGGATTCGAGGGACAGGCACGTCTTCGCTATCAATGCCGCCGTCCCCAGCACCACTGTCAGAACTGTCGCCTGCACGACCGTTGAGCGGCACCTGCATATATGGGAGTGGGGGCGTGTTCATGGTAATAAGATATCGGTGCGAAAGGATAAGTTACAAATTCTTTTTGCAGAAAGCAGCGCTTAAAAATCTTCTCTTGAGCAAGAACCAAATATACCACCTCCGACTAGCTAGGTAGCAATATCCTACGTCTGTAATGAAAGACTGTTTTTCTGCTTTGCGCTTCACATTTACCAAAAAAACACGCTTTTTCATGATATGTGGGGTCGCTGTAGTACACCACAGCTCTAGTTGACGCTAGCAAGTCCTATCATTCTTGTCGTCAAAAACATCACATGCCACCGGACTAGTTGTCGGTTCAAGTCTTCTGACCCCTGTTGCCGCTACGTCTGACAGATCGCGGATGGGCTGAACAAGGCATTGGCACTAGCATCAAGTAACTTTCGTTGCACGAACGATTTACGAAAGGTGACGCGATTTTAGCTGTTTGAATGCAAGGAGCACCTACAAAACGCCCGCTGTGCTGATCTCACCAGTGTGGTCTCTTCGCACGCCGTGGCCTTCTCCGTCGCGGGCTCGGGACTGCCGTGGGAGGGATTTCGCCGGGCCGTCTCCCCAACGATGGAGAAGTCAGACAATCTATGATCAGGCCCTCCTCTTCAACGTTTCCGGCCTGGAGCAGATTGACTTCCTGTCAAGTGAGGGAACCGCGATGAAGCCGCTCCCTTGCCCAACCCGTGACATGTAAAAACGAGCGGAGTGCCTCAATTGAAGCCACATCTTCCTCCGAATTCTGCCCAGGAGGGATGCAGTAAGCTCCCGATGATGAACGGCCACTCTTGTGCTGGGTGCAGGGTGCAGGGAATAATGACGAAGTGTACATGACTTTAAAAAAGTCGCTTTTCGCTCCTCTTTTACACTGCACCTGATCGAAGTCGTTCACGAGGGTTAGAAGAACGTTACCTTTTGTTTTCCCTTTTTACTACTGTAGGCATGCATGACCGTGTTGTATACGACGCTGATTATTCTTTAGACAACGAGCATAATGGGGCCATCAGCATGTGATTGGGCATGATTAGTTGTCAAATGGCATAGGGTAAAGTGACACAGAATCTATTGTTCGCCTCTTCAGCGCAGCTCCAATAAAAACTAATAATCTCCCTATGTCCACCATAGCATATAAACTGCTCCAATTATGCATTCACAACTCGGTCTCGGAACTCGTAGAAGGGCATCTTTCCAGACATCTCCGCCTACCTTAAACGCCAACAGGAGTGGCACTTTTACAGAAGCTCAAAATGTCAACCCTTCAGACCACGGATCGAAAACCTCTTCCCTATTTTGTCCTTTCGTATCCTCCCAATTTCCAAAAACATGTATCCCACTTTGCACTCCAGTTGTCACCACGCTTGTAGCCAAGCCCAAAAACGAATCAAAGGAACCAATTTTAATGTTTCATACACACATGACAGCCCTTACCCCAATTCCTCCAATCACCCAGCCACTGTAACCACCAAAGACAGGATCGTCACCTGCGCCTCAATCAAGACCACATCTATATGGGTTGCGGAAGAATTTGCTCTTGCCTTCGCCATCCCTCAAGCTCAAAAAAATTGTAATTACGGACTGTCAGAAAATCTGTCGTAGCGTTTTCGCAGTTAACGTGGCGCGTACTACGTGGACGCTCATCCCTTAACACTCCTCCAATTAGAAGACCAACATTGTGTTGACCCCGGGACGCTCCTCATTACGGGCAATAACTTTCATAAGCAAGCGTGCGAACATTCGTCTCAGGCCTCTGGGGAAACACTGAGTCTCCTTCCCCTGCTCACATTTGAAAAGATCATTCAACATTCTCGCACTTCAAGACATTTCCAATTTCCTCACCCACATCATACTAAAAGAGAAGTGATACTCCGAAGTCTTCAGACAAACTTTCCCCACCCAACTTGGCTACATCAGCTGTACCCCACCCAATACCCTGCAACATGTAAATTCTGACCTTATAAATGTACCGTCATTAATATGCACTTGGGGTTCGCACATAACTCCGCCCTTCCACATTTACCCACTGCCCTCCCCCCCCCCCATCCTGAGCTGTGAGATAACCTGACAACCCAGCAACTCCCAGTGTCCAGGGCTTGGACAGCATGGCCTTCTCATGGTCTTCCGGACTAAGCGACCACTCCCACATCACCATGCTCAAAATAGACGGATGAAAATTTATTATGAAGGCACTGACTCAGAGGACTACAAGGATGGAAGGGACGGAGGCTCAAAATAAAGTTTTTCCTCCTTCTCCTCCTAGTTCGGTAGCTGTGCCAGGGAAGGCTTAGGAAGAAGTTTATAGCCATGTAGGAGAATATACACTAAATAGCAGTTCTTTCCGAATACACCGGCAATCATCTGTGGAATTTAGGCAATATGCCATATGCGAAAGCAATCCATAAAATCTGAGGGCAGAGTGGTACCACTAGTAGCAGTAAAGACACTTCATGTCATTTCTAATAGTATTGCTACCTATGCAGTGACGGCTTCTTACACAACTTGAGCGGCCGTTACCAGCGGCCACTCAGTCTCAGCGTTACGAGGAATTGCATTTACCAGCCCAATGTGTTACTTTAAACCAAAGACACGAATGTCCTGTGATGGAAAGAATGCATGCTATATCGGATAGATATTATGTAAACTGTCGCTGATCAAAATGTTGTAACCATGAGAAAAATAAATAAAAACTATTCAACAGGATGCTTAGGTATTTGTAGCGAAGTGAAGACGAGAGCCTAGTTGCACGATTTGTTGAACTTTACGGTTCTGCTCCACACACTCCCAAGCAGGTTCAAACAAAGGGCCCCTTTGTAGCTGCTTCCGCTCGCCCGCCATCGCCTGGAGCCATCTGTGCTGCCCCGTCCGTACTATCACGCCTCCAAATGGCTTGTTTTGCATGTGTGGAAGTGGCCTGCTCTCCTACGGAGACCTGGGCTTGCTCTTTCCCAGAAGCAGAGCTCTCCTTAGTCGTTGTACACAGCGTGCAACTGTGGTGGTGAACACTGGCGAACCGCACACATGATAGTTTTCTTTCCCGACGCTTAAAATACTTTAATGAGAAAAAATACAATGTGGGCTGGCTTCCTAGTTCCAAAGTCCTTGTGCAATCCTGGCGTTCGCCGCTCGGCCATCCAAGATATTCTGGTCGTCGAGGCTCGAGCTGTATAACATGATCTCCCGCTGCTTACGGAAAGTGTCGGGAATAAGGGGAGGGTCGGGGTTTCGGTCGCACTCCCAGATGATGTTACAGTGTGCGTCGGAATAGCTGCAAAAAGTTCAATCCTGGGAGTATTGTGTAAGGAATAGATGATGTAGTCGTGCTGTGTTTGGGTGAGTGTTTGTTTGAAGTCATCGTAATGTGTTCTCATGAATTTTAGAGAAACGGGATTGGGCGGGGGGAGGGAAGTGCTTTTATCCTATATTATTGTGTTACTTCCTGGTAGGTCTCAATTAGCGTTGGACTGTGCTCCTCCTCTGAGGCCCGGTTTGTGAGCGCGCGGACCAATGCGTGGGATGTGTCGTTGGCCGGAACACCGGAGTGGGCAGGAGTCCACACGATTCTGACCGTATGGGAGGTAGGGGCTTTGCTCAAGAGGCGTAGTGCTGTTGGAGAAACTGCGCCGGCCGCGTAGCTTCTGCATGCCGCTTGACAATCGGTTATTGCCACAAGAAGTGGCGATCCCCTCGGCTATAACCGAAACCAAGGGGTGACTGTCGTGCCTTTCAGAAACCAGCACACTGCCATGTCACAGAGGGTTTTATAAGATTTACCCCGCACTGCGCCGCACCTAATTGTGCTGCATTCGGTGTACAAGACAGCATCGCTCATCATATATGAAGCTCCCTGAAGGGTCATTTTCGAAAATACCCACTCCTCAGCACTGGGAGGAGGCTCTCGGCCGCTCAGAGCTGGTAATTCAAAAGAGGCTTACCGAACGAGCGCAAAAGGTCGTGGGCATGCTGCGGCTCTCATTTATCACGCCTCTCAAGCTCAGACACTTCACACACTGAAATTTTATGTGTATATCTCTTTGGCAGGGCGCGTGGGGCATACTGCCAACGGAAACACGGCCTGCCTTCGCGCGGGGGTCACGACTGGTGCCACATTCCAGAACGGCTGAGTCAAGGAGACCATTTAAGACGTTATCAAGCGGATGTGTTTTAAGGTGAAGCTTGGGTGTTCTCACTGATAATGTCTGTAACGAAAAAACACCGGAAGTGAAAGAAAAAAACACGCTTCCCATGGCCGGCATCGAACCCGGTTCCCTCGCTTATGAAGCCGACGCATATACGACTGCTCTATTTTTACATGGTGAAAACCCGGTCCAAACTCAGACGACAGCCAAAGAATTCGCCACGAGAAAGCGTCGCGTTCAACCATCGTCGTCGTTAGACGGGGGCTTTAGTTGTCTTCTTCTCTCTGTCATTTTGTACATCGTACAGCGGCGAGGCTAAGGTTGGCCCTGCACCATCGGAGGGACTAGGGTGACCGAGACGCCATAGCGAGGCGGTGCTTGATTTTCGGGAAGTACGTGTTGGGGATGAACAGCTGCATGACGGCGGTGTCACATAGGTGTCTTCGCCTTCAGTGGCCACTTTTATGCCACTTCAGGCAAGAGCGTTTATTGCACCCGTGAGCCCAGTTCCTTTAGCTGAGTGTTTTAAAGTCGTTGTTTATGTGAGTTTGTAAAGTCGTGGAGGAGCAGCTCCCGGCGCTAATTGATTAATCAACAAATGGGTAAGGACTCTAAAACGCTCTCCATTCTCTGCATAAAGGGTGCTATTTTTTGACATCTTGAAATAGGGCTTTGTAAACAGCAGTACAGGCAGTGACACAGAGCGTGTTGTTGTAAACCTCCACGGATGATGGAATAAGTGGTGTACAGTGTCGAGTTGGGAATGACCCAGTTGACACCCTTCATAATTTCCTCTCGTTTCACACTTCACTCTTTTTATATAGACAATCAGTGTGCGTAGTATCAATGTTTTAGTGAACCTCAAGTGCTCAATGATAAAGCACACATTCGGTCTCCCACATATGATTAGGTTAGAATACCCAACGTCCATGTGCGCTGCGCGGTAAGGTCAAACGCTTATCTGTCCAGACAGACATACAGACCACCATTTCTGCATTTAGGTAGCCAAAGAAAGACTGTCATCGCTCAAATAACCATTTGTTATCTCTCCTTGTTACGATGCAAAATGCAATGGCGGCAAAGATTTTGCTCTTTTGCGGGGAGTACATCAACACATCAGTGTTTAATTTTTCTCTCTTAAGTGGCCTGCGATCGCAGTTAATATAAAAACATTAGTTGAAAAATCTTAATGGACCTGTGCGGAAATGAACCAAGTTGGAAATGGCGAGGAACGTAAGAATATCGTTAAAGTCGTTATTTTGTCTGGTGACATTATAATCACGACACACTGCAGGTGCATCCCGTTAGCGTTATAAAGCGACACCAACACAATTGTCACGTGACCCTTCGCCCAATGGTGTCACTTCAAACACTAAAAGAGACCGAACTGCAGCCATGGCTGAAGCTGTCTTGGGCACAATTTTGTGTCATTTGTTGCTCCTTTGTGTTTTTACTTTTAAATTATGCTCAGGCTGTGGTAAACCAATAGGCCAATATTGCTAGTCTTACGAAGCTGCTTCTTGTGTAGAAGAGTACCTGACTTAAAAATCGCCTCTACCACTAATTTTACGCACTTTCACACGCCAAAGTTCCTTCGGTCGTCCATCCAATCGTGTTTAGTAACACTCTTGCTCACTCAAGCAGCGGTTTCCCGAACGCAGGCAACAATATTTTTCACACACATTGCCGGTGAACACATCATCACCACAAAGCCTTATCTCGGCTACACCCTGCTTTTAGCGTGTTTGTTGCCTTCTATGTGTTTTTAGGTGGAGCGTTTGCGTTATTCATACTTATTTATTTGCGTTATTTATTTATGCAAGATATTATTATTATTATATATTATTATGCAAGTTTATTATTATTATACAAGTTACTATACAAGTGTTTATTATTTATACAATTGTGCTTACGTTATTTCCCTACAATTTTGTCATACCTTGTTTTAAGCGGGCACAGCTGACCTGTACCAGGGTACGGTATTAACGGACTCTGCCTGTACCAACATTAGTCGTAGGTGGCTGGCGGCGATAAAAAAGGCTAGGCTGGCACGCTTCCAACAGCGAAAGGCGGCGGATGAAGGTATAGACTCACCATTTTGCCTCTCTCGTTGGCTAGACGTGCCTGCATCTGGAATATAGGGCTCGGAGGAAACTGCGCTGGAAAGAATACACAGCGCCCTTGAAGAAAGATGGCCACCCGGCGCACTCAGCAGGCAAATTCTCGTCCTCTTCTTTCGATCCAACGCATCCTGGAGTGGCTTAAAGGCAAGGCCGAGGAAGTTTTTAAGAATGAAATCATTTGAGGGTAAATATATCTGCAGGGTTGAATTGTATCTTATGGCACGTCCCAAGCGATATAAGGAAAAAGAAAAATGAGATAAAATAAACAAACTGTTATTGACAATTCTGCCAGTTACTTGAGCGTTGTGCTTTTATTTGTAGAATTGTTTGGGGTTCGGGGAGTTGGCTCAATTAGTCTTAAGCTTTCAGATTGAAGATAAAAGAACGCCCTGATTCGTTGTGGCAGGCCTCGTAAGCACGGTTTGACTCTCATGATGTGCTACGTAAAAATGGGCCATTTTTGCGTAGCACATCATGCCTAAACGGCGCTTCAGCGTTCGGTTCGGTTCGGTTCAGTCCGGGCTGCCTGTTATCCTAGCTGCCCCGAAATTTCTTCTCTTTTTGTGCTGTTCGCTTCTTCAACCCCTGCTGGTCTTCCCGCTGCCCTCTGTTAATTACCCCGAGACGTCCAGGCGGCGGAACATCAAACGGCTTGCTGAGGCCGGCGAGAGGACCCTGCTGCTCAGCAGGGTGCACTGCATGCGCTTTTTACCACTGTAATTGACTCTATTGGCCAGAGCCCTTCCGCTCCACTCGGACCGAATGAGCCTGCTTTTTTTTCAGTTCAATTCACGGTTACTTTTTCCAGAATCAACTCGACGACTTCCTGGCTAAAAGCTGCTTGAACAGCTTGACAAAGGCCAGGACGCCGGGAAGGCACCGTACATAAATACAGCTGGAATAAGACACGTCTTTGCTTAAGTTTCACAAACATATTTCATAAAGAAGCAAAGTTCGAGAAGAAAAGAAAGAAAACAAACTTTTTGACTGGATCAGAAATAAGAATTGAACATTTAGATTCATTCCCACGCAGAAAATTCATGTACACTATACATAATCACAATGCAACAACTACGAAAGCAGAAACAAACATGATGTACAACACACTGTACAGGCACACTGTAGATAACGATCAGGTCGGACACGGAAGCTAGATACAATAATGACTGAACACTCCAAATCTTTTTTTTTTTTGTTAAAATTGCACCATGTATTTTCGAAGCTGCATCCTGCTGTATCCAGTAGTTTGTTGGTGTTTGTTTAGAGTCATGGAAATATTATGAGCTAATGATTGAAACTTGTAATTTGTACGTACTTGTGGTACCACCCATATATTGGTGCAGCTCATTTTCACAGCCTGTGAGTAAGGTTGTAACGATGCCAGAAAGGAGAGGTAATCAACCATTTTAGTTGATGAAATCTTGAACATTTGCAATAGGCGAAACTCACACATTCAGCTGCGTCATGCAGCACACCGGGCCCTGCAGACCAACACTGTCCACCATCCTCCACAAAGCGTGCTACCGCCCATACTCCGGGTGGTGCTGTCGCTCCAGATAACAACGTGGGAGAAATGGGCCAGGCATTCACACCTGTCACATACAACAAAAAGCAAACCACAGGAATCCCCAACGTGTTTCAACCAGTAGAAACATGGTGCAGTTTCTGGACAGCCGACTCCAACGTCGTCGCAGCAGAGGTCGTGGCAGCGGCACAAGAAAATGTTTTGACTCATCGTCTGAACAACGATGGCAGTCTGATTGTCACCGTGTCATTTATGACTGTGGTCAGTTCTCTTCTCCAGGTGTCAACCCTCGCTGGCACGTGGTTGAAGCCCAAGTTCAGCTGTCGTACTTGGCGGCGTACGGGAGGATTTAAGGCGTCTCTCTAGAATACACGGATGAGGAGGTTGAGAGTTAAGTACGTGACCTTGGAGCGCTATCTGCTGGCAGGCAAGTTTTTTACTCACGTACCGAGAACAACGTAATTGTTGAAACTCGCCGGCGGTCCGTCGTTTTAGAGTTCAAGTCTGGCACGCCAGTACCTGTACAAGTGTTTCTTGGCCTCTGCAGCTCCTCCGTAACAGAATACGTGGGTACAGCCCCACAGGGTTTCACATTTCAGAGGCATGGACATACCGGCAAAAATTGAAGAGGGCCTGTACACTGTAAGTTATGCACCGGGTCTCAATCGTACAAAGTTTGCATGTCACGGGTTCAACCTTGGTGCGCGAACTGTGAGGGCCGCATCCTTCGTCGTACAGAGCTTGCCCAAAGAAGAAGGCCGCTACTTTGCTCGCCATGTAGAGCGAATTCAGGGCAAAGTTCAAAGTCAACGTGAACTTCCACCATACCCTGAGGTAGCAGAAGCCGTTCGGCAGCCGCGCGCATTCTTTTCTTCAAGGTCTGCCTCCGGCTCGACGACAGTACGCCTTTGTTGAAGACGCGTATTGGCGACGCCACCGCCGGCTTAGGGTCCTTCCCCCGCGCTCTTCAGTGGTCGCCTTGCGGGGGGAGCGCTTAATTGTTGTCCGGCCGACTCCTGGCATTAGTCCTGGCGACGTTGTCGTTTTCTCGCTCGGGGGGGCCTTTTTCTTCTCTCTTTTGAAGGACGCGGGGGTTCCCCTTCTTTCCGTCGTTGGGAAAGCTCTCGGCCCACGCATCTTTGGAAAATAAACAGTCCTGTCTTGAAACTGCAAAACAGCTCCACGTCTGCTTTCTCGCCCCCTTCAGCAGCCGACATTCCGGGCTGCTACAAAAATTGGTGACCCAAACAACGCTTCAACGAACACGCCGCGATGAGCTCCAACGACAACACTGCTGCCTCCATCCCTGCAGTCTTCGACACAGAACTGAAGCTACCAAATTTTTGGCCTAAGAATCTAAGAGTGTGGTTCAGCCAATTGGAGGCCCGTGTTCAGCTCAGGCACATCACCTCGCAGTCTACGAAGTACCTTCACGTCGTCGCAGCGCTGCTCCCAGAAATCGCCGACGCCAGCCTCATCACAGGACCAATTGTATTGAAAGTACTTCGTGGTCCATGGCCATATCCGCCAGCTCTGTTGTTCGGCGCTGTTGTTCGACTGTATGTGGGCAGGATTCGCGTCATTGCAGTGATTCAGTTAAAAAAAACAGCAGCATCTCCATTTTGTGGATGATGACGAGGGTGCGCCATACGGGGACTCGAAATGACATCCAAGTTGCGCCCCGAGTGACATTCAATTTGCGCCCCGACCGTCATTCGATTTCAGACGTGAGTTGCACCTTGATCATTCCCTGAATGAAACTGCAACTTGCGGCTCAAATTGAATTTCGCTTGATTTTCGCTTCATGGTGGTCTGCGCACAGATGGACGCGGACGGACAAGGGGAGGTCCTAAGGTACTCCGCAGCGTTACAGGCGAGGGAGTAAGTCGTTTGACTCTCGGGTAGGAACTCACGGTTGTAGCCCAATGAGTAAGAAGGCTGTCACTAACTCTGTCTGGACTACCAGACACAGGCTCGAATCCCCCCCGGTGCCTGTGTGAGTTTTTTGCGATTGTAAATCCTAGGCGCACGGACGCGGACGGACATTGTGTGGTCCTAAGGTACTCCGCACCTAAAACAGGCTTTTTAAGCACACTACTTACAAAAACTAAACATCATCTTTGTTACTTTTCTCTCTTCTCTTATTTCTTCTCTTTCTTCCTCTTTTTTCTGACCTGATATCTTTTGAGCCTTTTCTTTCCCCCTTTTCCCCTTCCCCCGCCGACTAGCATGTCGGTGTCGAAATTCCGGCAAACATCTCGTCTTTCTTCTTTAATAAAGAGCCTTCTTTCTCTTTCTCTCTCTCTGTCTGTCTGTCTCTCTATTTCTCTCTCTCTCTCTCTGCTATAGGGGCCAATAAGGGTCGGGCCCAGAAATCTACGAACTATGTGTTTAGGGTTCTACAATGTCTGTGGACGTCTGAAAAGCCTTTTAATTAATGATCCTGCTTGGATGCCCTCGATATCCAAGCATGCGTCCTATGCGTGTGATTCGCCAGTATTTTTTTTTTCTCTTTTAGCACTTGAACTTGCCCAATAATCCATTTTCCTCGTTGAATCACCTTAAATGGGCCCTAAATAGCTACTGAAGGTGGCAGTTTCAATCGCACAATCGCTAGAGTACCCCTTCACGACAGCGTATAGAAAATATTGCACCTCTGCGTAAAGCAGCAGCTCCACAAACACGAAAAAAATCACATCATATCCACGGGGTCAATGATGATGAGTGGGCGAAGCTACTGAGGGGAAATCATCGGTAAAACCGTGACTCTTCAGTGAAAGTTCGCCCACTACATCTGTGTCCGAACGTAACGTCTAGAAAGTCTCGCTTAAACCGCGCGTCGGCACCTTGGGGCTGAGCTGGCCTGATGCGTTTTGCAGACGCCTCACGAGCTCTCACTGCATCGGGGTCTGCCTGCCGATACGCGCGCTTTCTCGCCGCTTCCCGTTCTCTGACGTTTTGGAGATCCTCATCACGCCGCAGCCGTGCCGCTTCGCGTACGGCAGGGTCCTCGCGCCGTTGCCGTGACGCTTGGGCCTCTCGTTCTCGAACGCTAGGGTCTTGGCGGCGTCGTCGCGCAGCCAGACGACACGCTTCGGCCTCCCGCTCTCGTACGGCAGGATCTTGGCGGCGGCGTCGCGCAGCTGCATGGAGCGCTTCTGCCTCGCGGGCTCGCACATCTGCAGCCTTATCCATCGGGCGACTCCGAGCGCGCGCCAACAGCGAACGGATTTTATTACAACGCTCCCCGCCATCTAGTAAACAATCCAAGAACTAAACTAGAGGTAGCCACGCCATCTAGTAAACAATCCAAGCGCATATTTTCATCATATACAAGTACCGCCATCTAGTAAACAATCCAAGAACTAAACTAGAGGTAGCCACGCCATCTAGCAAACAATCCAAGAACTAAACTAGAGGTGGCTACATACATACGTCGAGGATTAGACAGACCCACGCCTTAAGGAGCTTCGCCCCTAAAAATATTTTCCTTTCTTTCATTGTTTAGCTACCGATTCTCGCCGCTATGCTCCAGCGCTCTGACGTGCGGCATAGTGCTCTGCCGGAGCCTCTATGACGCACGAAGCACTGAAGAGAACGGCGGCGCTATTGGTGGACCCCTTTGAATTCTGTAGCCAATAACCGATCCCGCCTTGGGGGAAGCGCGGGTGCATATTCCAGTGAGTGGAGCTCCAGCACAGGCGGTTCGGTGTGTCTCAGTACATGCGAATGTCGATCGTCGCCATCCTTCACACGAGCTTAGCTGAGTTTGTAGATATATTGCGTCGTTTGCAAGTCCCTGCCGGTGGAAAAGACGCTACAGGCGCGACTGCGGCGAGTATCTGCCTGCACTGTCGACAAGAAGCCCCCTCTGCGGTATATGCAAGATACGGCATACACCGCAGCAGCTCAAACTTTTCACTACCTGCCAGAGCAAGACTATTGCTGAAAATCAATTTATAAATGCGTAAGATGAGTGATAGTGGAGTGAAAGATTGTGCTGGTGATCGTCGTCGGCGCGGCTTTGTAAAGAGATGACTGAAATAACGTCGGCGATGCTAAGCCTTTTCTGCCGACCTCGGTGGGACATGTTCGCCGCAACAGCGCAGCATCAGAAAGCTAGCACGCAGCTAGTCGTCTGTGGAAATTTTCGTTTACTGTCATGAGCGAACATGTCGCGTTTGGGACCCCCTAACTGGCCTTCAAAGCCTCGTTCTAAAACTGACATGCCGACGACAGCATAGCCGACGCGATTGATTGATTGATTGATTGATTGATTGATTGATTGATTGATTGATTGATTGATTGATTGATTGATTGATTGATTGATTGATTGATTGATTGATTGATTGATTGAAAAACCTTTATTAAGACAGGAAGACCAGAGGTCCGAGCGTGGTAAGGGAAGAAGGGAGGGAAATAAAAGCCAGTCACTTAACAACTTGTCTACATTGATGTCTCTATGAAGTCCAATGGTTGAGGCAGTCGTAGGCCGGAGTCTTAATTGTGTCCATTGCTAAATAGTCGAAGCAGGACAGTCACCGGTGGCGCTCTCATACCAGTCGTGCTAGGCCAGTCTTTAGAGCATAAGTCGCTATTTGTGCGAATAAGGACGTGTCCAGTAGAGTTCGGTCTGGTTGAAGGTTCGGGGCGGTGAAGTTACGGTGGCGAGTGAAGGCTGGGCATGTCCAGAACAAGTGGCGGAGGTCGGCTGGGAGGCTTGACTAACAATGAGGACATCGAGGAGGAAAGTGAGGCATGTACCATTTACGAACTGTTTCTGGTGTGAAGGCAGTGTTTGTTATAATCTTGTTGATGAAGATCTGGCCGAGAGCACGGCCGCAGGGAGGTGTGATGCGGACCGACCGGCGACCGGGCCCGCTCAGCAGTAGAGGCGGTAGTGGGAGTAGCATGCCCGGTGACTGCTCCAAAAATAAAGCGCGACGTACCTCCAAGCGGGGCCAGTGGCTGCGCGCATCTCAAACCACCCAGGGGCTTTCCCTGTTTCTCTATGTGGTCTTTGCGTGGTCGGTGACGTCACAGCTTCGACAAGGCTGCAGAGGCGCGATGAGAGGGTAAAATCTAGGCATTATTGCTGGGCCTTTTTAATTATTGACAACTCGGATAATATTCAACGCTTTGAAACCATTTCTGCGGCACAACGTTCTTTGGATATTACTCCAGCGATTTCGTGCGTAAAATCTCAACCTTTGGAACCCTGTTTAGGGCCCCTTTAATCCAACAATTTTCTCGGACTTCTTTTGTTGTAGGTTTACAACGTTGGTTAAAAGTATGCGAATTTCGCTCCTCTACCTCGGAACAAACAATTGGTAGTGCTGCCAGTAGAAACCGAAATCTCCCAGCTATATATAAATCAAAAACACAGAATGCGGAAAACTGTCTTTTCAAACAAGAACATAAAAATATTGGTGTACAGAAATTTAACCAAGCCGCGCCCGGATTTTAAACGTTTCCGTCAAAAAAAATTGACTTCTAGCAGGGTGTCGAACCGGAACCGGAACCGAACCGAAAACCGGAACTGAAACCGAATTTTTGCCCGGAACCGGAACTGAACCGGAACAGTATTCTTTCCGCCATTTTGGAACTGAACCCGAACCGGAACGAATCGAAGGAAGCGTTCCGAACCGGTTCCGGGGCCTCAAAAATATGATTTCTAGTTTTCCATTTCGGTACCCTACCTTTGCCACTCGCCAGACAGAACCATGAAAAATTTTGCATAGTCTGCAGTTCCCAAGCCCATCATTTTCTCTTCTTACTGTTGCCCTCAATTTAATGTAAAGTTGTCTGTATATGCTATCAGTTTGCGTTAGGTACTGCCCACCTCTCCCAATTCTCTTTTACATTTAACATAACCTAATTAGAACGCATAATATTCCGAGGCAGTATAACATGGAATATTCTTCATGGTTTCTATCTGCATGGTATTTAAAATCGTGTAAAGTTTTTAATGTGTTGTTAATTCGCATGCATTCCTGTCCGCTTGTGAAGGCCTTCAGGGACACCATCAACAATAATTCCATTTATTTTAGTTTGAATGGGCAGTTATATACAAAAAGCACTGAGACACAAACACTCGTAGTTCTCAAAATGAACGTCACTTCTGCTTGTATACAGTGTCGTTGTGTCATTTGGTTACTGCTCTAAAAGAACATGAGATATAAGAATGGGGGATCCTAATTTCCACTTTTAAAGTATATTTGATGGCATTTTCATGTTATCTTGAATCTGTTCAACCTTAAACTTTAAAGGCGGATGGATTAAAGTCGATAAATGTGGGTTAGCGACTGGACTGGGTTGGATTAGTTAGGTGAGTGAATGAGCTAATGTGAATTAGTTGGACTGGTGTGTTGATTAATTTGGATTACAGGAATTAGCGAGTCAGTTAAGGCAGATTAGACGGTGGGACCACACATGGCATCTTTGGGGTCCTTGGCATTTGGAAGTTTTGCAGCATTCTCCTTCTCGACAAATCACGAAATTTTGTCAAGCACAAAGTAGCCGCAAAGTTATGTGACGACCACCTGAACGCCAAAAAAAATATTTCTTTATGCCCGTATTGCGTTGTTATGTTGTTTCTATATTAACATAAACATCTGGCACTAAAGTTAATAACTAATTGCCTAATGCATATTTTATATTCATCCAAGGGTTTTCAAAACGTGTATATATATGAGGTGCGACAGTTGGAAAGAAACTAAACTGAACTAAAAAAAAAAGGAGGAACGATCAACTGGTTTGATGCAAGAGACGCCCGATAGCATTCTTCAATACCTTCCCTTTCTTTGTGCTACCGTTCTTCAGCCTCCCACAGGTGTAGCATCTCAACCCCCGAACACAGCCCCTTCAAGCTGAGGAAGCGGCGCCAAAGCTCTCATAACAGACTCTTAGCAGGCGTGGCCCAACTTTGCCAACGATCGATTGCATCTTACAGCACTTCCAATGATCAGTCGGAGACCACCAACGAGACAGCCACGATTGTATGGGCACCAGCTCATACTGGCATTTCCGGCAAACAAGATCACCAACCTCGTGGCTCGAGATTTGACCCGCATCGCCAGCGCTGATGAAGCCGGGCCCGAGTGCATTCATCCTGCAGTCACAGACCCCGAAGTTACTCAGAACTATAGCCTCTTCCGTAGAACTTATTCCTCCCAGCACAAATCGCTACCGATTAACCAGGAAAGATTACTCGGCGCCCTGGGGGCACACACCTCCCCACATACCACCAGACTTCACCTCTTTGACGGGACACGACTCTCTCCATTTCGTCGCTTCGGTGGAGAGCCTGGGAACCTCATACACATAGTAGGCGGTTGCGACAAGTGTACCGTAGATCCACCCAACCTCCACGTTTCCATACAGATTTGGGAGACAGCCATGGCTAGCTCCGGCCTTCAAGATCAGTTTCTCTTGATGGAAACGGCTGTCGATTCGGCCCCCTCGAATGAGGACGCCTCTCTGAACCTTTGCCTCGATTTAATTAAACTTCATTTTCTCTCTGTCTCCACAAGAGATCATTACTGCTGCTTGTGACTTCACTTGGCTATCATCTTTCCTAGAGCCCAATCGCTGTCACCGGTCGCTGAAGGGCCATTAGAAAGTTCCTATCTCCGGTGGTTCCCTATCCAATGCCGTACTATAAACGCCGTCCAATGATCCTTTATAGCCGGTCTTTCTTTCCAACAGCTCTGTTAGCAGTTAAAAGATGAGCAGAAAGAAATTGCTCTAAATGCCACCTGCCACGCTTGGCAGTCGGAAATTAACGCCGACGCCGGACTGTTTTCTACTTCTAGCACTGCTGATCATTGCGTGTTAAAGCTAAAGTGCCATTGAAACTTGGGGTCGATGAAAAGCGTAGCAGACCAACCGATTTATTTACAATGCATATTTTTTGCCTCATTGTACGAAAATAGGTGTGCCTGCGCGCATGCGTGCGTGCGTGCGTAACAGTTGATCGATCCAAAAAAATAAGGCGGGCGCGTACGATGTCCTGCCCGCCAGAGAGACCGCCCGTTTGGCAGTAAACTACCTGCCCGCCTGTCCGCCGGCCTGTCTGCCTGCCTGCCAGGCAGAACATTCTGGTGAGGATGCATGATTTGGGGACGAGGGGCGGCCCGTCACGAGCTGCCTAGGGGAGGGGGGGGGAGACGCAAAATTCCCCACCACGGCGACACTCAAGGGTACCAAAAACGATTGTGGACGGACGGGTCGTCTGCTTAGTAGGTCGAGCAAAAGGCTGCCTGCAGAGAGACTGCCCATTACCAGAAGATTCTGGTTAGGATGCGCTGATGGGGGATGTGCTGGACGCATCGGGGCGCTGCCCGCTGGCCAGGAGGGTACATGTTCGCCTTTGAGAAGACTGTGGCGAAGACGCACAACCCTTAAGCGCGCGCTCCTGTGGTTTCGCGTAGTTTCTCAGCGTCGGCCTCGTTGTAACCGAGAGAACGAAGACGCCACCGAAGATAGAGCGAGCAGGAAAGCTGAGGACAAAAGTATGGCGAAAGTGGGAGGGGAGGGCGAAATTTCCAGACCGCGCGAGACATGCTCCACGGCAGCAACGCCTTTTAAGAGATAACGAGAGAGTATACCGCATGCCGTCGTGCATTTGTTGAGGACGCGATCACTTCCTGAGACACAGCAGCTATGCGCCGTCGCCGAGAAGATTAGAGTTCGCGCTGCGCGCAAATTTCGCATTAGCGACTACCGTAATCGTCTGCCATATTTTTTGTTTCCTTAAGAAAACAACTGTGGTGTATAAAATTGCAGTGGTATAAGCCAAGTATAAAATAAAATTAAATCATGAAAAAGAATGACCTTAAATTAATAAAGGAAAACTTGCAGCCATAAAGAGTGATGCTTTCACATTCATACAAATAGGCAGCCTTAAGTGCCCCAACGAACATTTTGTTTAGCTTCAGTTATTGTTGTAATCGTTGACCTATCTATCACGATTTGGCCCGCATTCGTGAACGTGGGAGGGTCGTAGTACCCTCCACCCGAGTGACGACCCTCAGCGTGCTGGCGTTGACGGTGACTGACCGCGAGCAGCTCTGCTCGTCGGTGTTTATTCGCCAGCCGTGCACAATGTTTCACACCGAGCCTGGCAGGGCCACCGAACTTATCGCCCAGCAAAAATTGGGGAGGGGGCGGGTGCGCCACATACTCGTCACACTACAATTGAAAACGTTTTGCAGTAGCTTGTACAGTTAAAGGAGCTGTTGAAGACTTTAGATAAACTCGCCGCGGTGGCTCAGTGGCTAAGGCGTTGCTCTGCTGAGCACACAGACGCGGGTTAGATTCCCGGCCGCGGTGGCCGCTTTTCTGATCGACGCGAAAAGTGAAAACGTCCGTGTGTACGAGATTTCGGCGGAAGATAAAGATCCCCAGGTGGTCAAAATTAATCCGGAGCCCTCCACTACTGCGCGCCTCATCGTCTCCGTTGCGTCGGCGCGTTAAACCCAACAATGAATAAATAAATAAATAAATAAGTAAATAAATAAATAAGAAATAAGAAATATTAAATAAACAAATAAATAAATAAATAAATAAACACTTTCGATAAACGCTTTCACTCTTCTACGCATCTGGAAGCACTGCGAGAACTATAGCAATTGCCAGCACAGAGCAACAGTGCGTGATTCGCTCGTCGCTGCGGATGCAGCTTCCCTTTCTGCTTCGCTTTTGTGGCTTTCTTTTTAAAGTGGCTATGAAATGCGTTTTATTCTTCAACTTAAGGAAAGCCGCCAAATAGCCGCTACACCGCTGTAATGATGTCATTCAGCAGCCGAAGAACGCCAAGACCGGAAAAGAGAGAAAAATATTTTAAGCAAATTTTAAGTTATCTGATTAGGAGAGAGCAGTAATTTTTGGCTGAGGCACTTTGCGCTCCCTAATCTAAGTACGGGATGTGTTGGTTGACTCCTTTCTGCAAGCATTTTGAAAAAAGTTGAAAGAAGTGTTGCAGGGTTGATTTAGTTTGGCCAAGGCAAAATATTTGCACAAAGAAACATTCATTATGACTTTACTTTGTTTTTATGTCGTCTTGATAAGGAAACTAAAAACGAGCCCAAAATAATTAACTGAAAAAAAACACGCCTGCTTTTTTTCTTCGAACCCGTTTGAACCCGTTTGAATCGGTTCGAACCGGTTCGAACCGGAACGGAATGTTGTTCTGGAACCGAACCCGAACCGAACCCGAAAGGCTTGAACCCGAACTCGAACCGAACCCGAAAAAAGTCCGGTTCGACACCCTGACTTCTAGTAAACAGTGGACTTTTCGTTTTCCGATGATTTTGTCCCCTGGGTACCCTGGCAGAAGAAACCAAGAGTACTAAATTTGAGTGACAAAGGCAAAGGAAAAACGCAGCAAACCAGCGTAAACCAATCCCGGTTCCCAGATGGAATTTCCCTCCGCCGAAAAGAGTTGGATCGTGACCAGCAGACGCTCCTATGATGAACAGCGAGCGGCCCGGGGGGAAAGAGAAGAAAGCTGAATTTGCTGCAAACAGTTATAACACGAACTGAATTCGCTCTTCGATAATGGCGGTTCCCCTGTTTAATAGCAGTATTCGCCGCGAGCTCGACATGTAGGTGGCGACAGCGTCGCGCTGCTAGTGTGGATGCTCCGCTGAGCGGCCCGTAAGAATGCACATGTTGTGGGCGCGCTTCGTGCCTTTTTCCCGCCGTGTGTGCGCACGAAAGGTGCGAACAAGAGTGGTATGCTGTAGTTCGGTTTCTCAACGTTCAATGTGTAGCATGAAAGCGGCAGTCAGTTTTTATTACTACGGCAAAAAAGCGACGACTCATCGGGAATCTCAGAATGGCCGTAATTGTGACAATGAACTTGTACGCCGTGGCTCGGACCAAGCTCGATCTTTCCAGACTATGGCTTTGAGCCTTCAATAAAAGCATAAATAGAAACAAATCAGGAAGCCTCGATCTCTGAAATTCAGTTTACAACGGCAATCTAAATTGCTTTCACTGGTAGCATGACGCATTCTTGCATTTGTGGGATACCCTGAAATGGTTTATTCCCGAAATTCTTTCTAAGAGCTTACGATATTTTTTGTGTGTTCAAAAGGCAACATAAAATTACTGAATTTTGATCAGCGAAGAGATATAAATGTAACCGCTCTAACGGGTCTTTTAAATGACATTTTAACGACTCTGAAGGAAGGCTTGATGAATAACTGTTTCGGATCACTTATTTGCGGCTTTCTTCGCAAGTGAACTTAGGAATTGAATTGTCAACGCACGCAGTACAATCAACATCTCATGCTTAGCTAGGTTTTCGCAAAGTGACAAGCAGGTTTACAGTGTGCAAACCAGGCTTCTGGGACCTCACAGTGAGCACAAATTTACAATCGAAACTACACTAGGCGTCATGTCCTGTAGCGGTGAAAAAGCAGTACACGTATTTTGGTCCGAGATTGTCCAGGAATTGTGGGACGCCTTTTTCAAAATTGTATTGAAAGCAAGCATTGTGGGAAAAAATTAAAAAAAAACCAGCGAGTCATGGCACACACCCCACACACATGTGGGCAACAACGTGCATTATATATTACGCGTTTTCTCCTGTTTCTTTAAACTTAGGTCCACCTTAAGAGGTTAAGACGTGACCATATTTGGCATTTGGTTATGCTGAGTGAGACACATTTCTGGACAAGGTGATTCATGTCGGATTTGAAAATTATATATATGAAAATGACACACAAAATGTCACATGACTGATGCAAACTCACAACTGCTTTATTTTACCGAAACATTCCCCCTAAATACTCTCGCGCATCGATAGAAACGTATTTTAAATAATACGTAAAATTAGCAACTCGATACAGTTGAATAAATGTGTATTCCTCCTCCTGAGTATAACCGACGACTGTCCAAAAATGGTATTTATTTTAGAAAAGGTACGGGAAGGACACGATCACACAGACGCTTGCGGGTGTAAAATACGTGTCCGGTAATGTTTGGGCGATAGCGCACGGGTCGTGTGCAGTGTAAATGTTTTTGTTTGTTTCTTCTTTCTATAAGGACACAGCGCAATTTTACAAAGGTGTGGAATTTGCACGCGTATGTACAGGTCTTGTCGCTTCTTACCCGTTTCGCGTACTAAACTTTTATCCTTTAAATAATCGCCACGCCACCTTCAAAAAGCACCCTTCGACGTTCCCGAAACGGCAGACGACTGCACTCAACAATAAGAAAAGTGCAATGTGTGGAAGCAATGTTTATAACACGTTTCACACTCAAGCGGTGACCACAGCGAAGATGTTTCGTGGAATTAAACCAGCGCATTGACCCGCAACGGCCGCTCATTATTGCGTTTCTAGAGGAAACGAGCACGCAGAGGTTACTATGGCATTGCTTACTGCCAAACGAGCACACATATTGGTTGTTTTGTCGTGTGCAGCACGCGTCTTGCGCCTAACGCAACGGGAAAAAGCAGACGACGCGAGAGCGCCATCCACACTAGGAGCGGTTCGTCCCGCCGCCGCCAGGGGCCGACTGTGTACGCGCTCGGGGCGAATATAGCAGAATCACGGGCCAAATTCTCCAAAAAAGGGGCGCGACCGCGTCGTTTCAGAACAACGGCCTCTCATTTTGGAGAATCGGGCCCCATGTAAACTACACCACGCCCGCTCGATGAAAGAGGGGTCCGGCCTGCCGAATCACGTGTCGGCAATGGGCGGGCGCGTGAGAGCGGCGTTCCGAGTGGCGGCCGCTCCTTCCGGCGGGGCCGCCAAACGTCGGTGACGGCTATACAGTGACGGCTTCGGAGCGCCATAGATGAAGCGGCAATCATCGAACATGAAAGTGGCTTTAACAAGCGTTACCTCACTTATATGAAAACTAAAGGTACTGCAAGGAAACGGAAAGATGACTGCAATCTCTTGAAAATTTGATCACATGAAATGGAGTCAGGAATTAGTAGTCGTGGTATAAGGCGGGTGCGTTGACGATTCCGCTGCAGCAGTCGTTTTGCGTTAACACGGTGTTTGGGGTCATGACAATGCAGCCTGTTTAAATTCCAAGTTGGTTTAAAAATTACATTACGCTTATGCTCTAACTTGAAACTGTATGACTACTGGCGTTTATTACGCTAACTTATTCGAAGGTATCTTCAAGCGCGATTTTAAAACAGGCACAACTTAAACATCACCAACGTATACGTGCCGCTGCCAATCTGCCTGCCTGTGCGGCTATGGCTCAGAAATTCGAAAATTAGGTGTTAATAATTGAACGTACAAAAAAGAAGCGTTGCCGCTTGCTACGACCTTCACGACATACCTGGGTGGAAAACAAAGGAGTGCGTTTTGGTTGAAGTGACGACGAGGGGCTTGCTTGGTTCGATGTCGATTATTCCACGTAAACTGAAGATATAAAAATTAAAACACAACCTTCGAAGAAGTCGCCCTCCGAAATGGCCCACGAAAAGATCGTCATTAAGTTGACGGTAGCTGTCGAATGCGTAGTTACTTAACTCTTCATACCTAACCACTGACTTGGCGCTCTTTGCCCCAGTTGGCATTGCGCCAAAAAAATCCATCCGTCATCATCACCATCGTATGCGTAGTTTCTTAACAAAACTTGTTGAGCTAGTTGGTTCATGCTTACTGCAAAGAATAACATGCGCGTAGACGAAGACAAAGTAGGCACGGAACACATATGGCGCCTGCATGTGTTCTATGTGTCTACTTCGTCTTCGTCTCTTTAGCACCCATTGTGTTCTTTACAGTAGTTTCGCAGTACAGACGGGCAAATGTCGACTTTCGGCAAATTTTACTTGAGACACACACAGTTTCCAACTTCACAAACACAGTTGACAAACTTCCAAAACATAGATACAGAACTACTTGCTATGTATCAAAATTGATTTCGGAATTTTGAGATTAAGGTACCTGTTAACGAGAATTCGTAGCCGCGATTCGATGGAGTTGGCCTTCAGCTGCTCCCGGTATGTGACTGCAGAAACTTTCGTATTGACCCCAGAGCCGCAGTATTCAATGGCACAACGTTTCACCTGGCTCCCAAAAATATTTAACTTAATCTAGGAGCGCAGTGCCCTTATAAAACTTGATAGGATTGACCACGTGTTCATCAGGAGGATTTATCCGCTGCTGAACGTTAATAAATACGTCTTTAGTGGTCGCAGCACTCGCAACTGCTTCCCCGTTCATCGACTCCCACCTATGCGTTCGATCCACCAGTTTTATGTTTGAGCGTCGGTGATGCTTGCAAAGAAAAAACAATATTTTGTTGAGAAACTTGCTATTATATCAAAGATTGTTAATGGCGTGCACAAACGGCAAGGTGCTGTTTAAAGCAAACATACAATGGCAAGGTGTGTAAGTTCGTGTGTGCTTCCCAAACGCGGGCAAGCTAGCCACATGCGCTAGCACAGAGTGAAAATTTGCCGGATTTTTTGAGACGCCGTGTTTCCACGCCGCACCCATGAAATATGTGAGGTATTCATAACAAAGCTTTTGACGTCACTGCTTCCAATCTGGACTGTGATGTCAACAGCTCTCTGTGAACATTTTGAAGATGTCACAAGAGGTCCTTGCGACGCCGCCCACTAACCAGCTCTTCTGTTGAATTAAGTTTTTTTCCATCCCGCTCCACCTCCTCTTTCCCGCAAAGCTTTCTTTTAAGACCCAACTGGTGAACCGTCTCGAGAAGAGATTTCTAGCTGTGCTACACGGAAAATTTCCTTTGACAGTTGACTTACACAAACGATGATGACGACGATGATGACGATAAGCGAAGGTACAGCAAGCACCTCAATGAAAAACGCTTCCTGTGGTTGTAATCGAACCGGAGACGCTCGCTTAAGGAAACCGACGTCTATCGATTGCGCAATTCCGACACGGTCACCGCAGTTTGAATTTCTGATTTTGATTTTGACTCAGGTTTCTTGAGAGTATGCTTTGCGTTTAAACCATGGTCGTCTTAGGAAACGGGCTTTGACTTTCTTTTACTTCAGGTATTTCTTGCGTTCGGGGTTTTAGCGTAGACAACTAGCTATTTATCATGTGTTTCGAATAAAGCAGCGATTTATGACGACCGATCAGGATGTGCCTCTGAAATGCACAAATGATTAATCATTGTGGTTCGACGATACGGTGCAGCAAGCCAATAACGAACAGTGTGCCGTTTTGTTCGCCCTGTTGCGGATGGCAGGCAGGCAAAATGCAAGTTTCTGTCACTTGGAAGAGTTCCTCGTTACAATAACAGTGACACAACTTGCGCCGCAAACATCTGTCTAATAAGCTATACCATGCCCAACACTTCCCTCCCTCGTCCGACACGGTATACGTTCATGCTGCAGAACAGCAACCCCGCCATGCATATATCATAGCAGCAGTAAACCACACCCCAACCCCCTCTACCTAAGCCACCATCCCCGCTTCCCATCCCCACGATGCGGGGGAAGCAGCAATTGCCCTGGCCACAACCCTCCCCCCCACCCCTAGCCTCATATTAACGGATTCACAAACGGCCGTTAGAAATTTCTGCAGGGGTATCATTTCGCCCCCCGCCCACGAAAGTCTGTTCCGCACCCCTCATCACCGCGCCATCTCCCTTTTGTGGACTCCTGGCCATATGGGCTTTGGCGGCGCGGAGAAGGCACACGAGGCGGCCTGAGCTTTGATACACCGGACCCCTCAGCAGAGCCCCCTCAGCGTTTCACATTCCCCTCTTCACCTAGGGCCACTGCTCACCTTCCGTGAAATCACCCTCCATCACGGGCTTTCACGCACCACCTTTCCACCTCATCACCCCTCGCTTTACCCCGTTGAATAATCCCTCTGGAGACAAATCCAAACCCATTCGCTCCCCACTCGATCCATACTCCCCCACATACCCAACCCCACCCCCCCCCCCCCCCTGACTTCAGGATGTCTGCCCTCGCGGGCTCGGACGCCCAGTCCCAGTGCGCCCTGGTCGACAGGGCTCGGGCCTATAGAGCTGCTGTTCCGCTGCTCAACCGTCCGTACTAAGCCCGGCCAGGAATAAAACGTGTTTCTCTCTCTGCCTCTCTCTCTCATACATAGATGTTTAATTATGAAAATAAAGAATGGCCATGAGACCCACTAGTTCATTTCCCGCACTAGAACCTATGACATATTATGGACAGCTTTGCGGTTTACTGAGGCCGGCAAAAGCAAACGCAAGTTAGGCAGGGATTATAGCCTTGCAGAAGGAGCTGCTTGCGCTTAAATTTAGGGCACATTCTTTTTGTAGCAGTAACAGTGGTGAGGGGAAGAATGAAAACTACGAACGAAAACGGGAACATCGAAGCAGATAGTGAGGCGCTTTGCCGGCTGACACGGTCTTACACAGCCGTCAGACGCGTTGGGTTTGTCTGACACCACACTGACCAACTGACATAAGCGGCACGGGCACTTACATGACCATGTTTGTGGAGTCATAGCTTGTGATTTGGGAAACGATTAGTATCAACACTAACAAAAATACCGCAGGTATAGATGCCCGACCTGAAGCAAACTGCGAACACTGGCACTTCAGCGCTATTGCAGAGCCCTTTATGGAATTGCGCGATAAACAAGATAACTAAACGTCCGTCTATGAGATGGTAGCAACCGTGGTCAGCAGACTATCTTCAGTTTTAAGGCCCTGTTCTGGAAACGTCGTTGTCGACGTCATGAAACACCATTTAGCTGAAGAATTGAAATTTTGGCTTGAAATGTTTATTTTATGAGTGAATAAAGCATCGTTTGCTGCCCTACAACCGTAAAACTAGTCAGGGCACTAAAAACACCACACAATTTGAAGAAAACAAATTTGCCTTTTATGTACATGGCCCCTTCAAAGGGGCGGACAGCCGATTTTCGCGGAATGCATGCCGTTCAGCTCGTATGAAAGGAAGCGTTTAGTGTACCATGGTTATCGCAAACAAATTTTCAAAAAATAGGCAGAATATTTTGTTTTTTTAACTAAAATGTCTTAGGTCCAAAAGGTGGCGACAGACAGTGTTTGAACGTGACACTACCTTACGTGTCTTAGCAATGCCATCGGTTCGAACGCTTGATTAAAAAACCACACGAAGGAATGCGAAGTTTTGCATATAATTGCTGTTTAAGCCGTCGACAAGTTTTTAAATGCCTCTCCTATACTCACCTGCAGTTAAAGGTATGTTGCCGCACGACCCACTGTCATGCTTGCAAGCATTTCTTTTGCGGGACATTTATTGTCGGTAGCTCTAAAACTTGCGATTTCAAACGTTCGAGGGCGATATCAGCTAAATTGTTTGGGGTTAATGAGTCTGAAGAGATGGCCTTTCATTCGGTCTGAATAAAAATACTCGACAAAAATCGGTTGTCGGCCATTTCACGTATGGGCACTGCCACATGCTGTCAATGCTGTTAGATGTTCTGCGCAGAATACACAAGCTCGCACAATATTTACGGACCGGTAACTATGACTGCTTTAGAGGTTCTGCGAAAGGCAGCACTGGTGCAACATTTTGTCTCCAGAAATACTTTGCGACACATTGACAGTAGTTGCCTACAAGAACACTACTGATCAGGCAGCTGCCTTCAACGGCTACTAGTTTTTGCAGGGGTATCGATACCTGGGCCGGATAGATAGTCTAGGTGGACTGCACCCAGAATGCAACTGTTCAATTAAAATGTTGCCTTCACGTTTCATATACGGGACTCTGTTGTGCAAAGTTGATGTGCTTGCATTTGCAGTATAAAACCGTCGATCAATATTAATAGAGTGTAAAAAGAACCATAATTGGGCAGCACGTATTGTTCAAATGTATCGCTCAAGTACAGATGTAACACGGTGACTAAACTTTCTTCCCGCTGCGGCAGGCGAAGTGTATTAGCAAAAAGTGTCATGAGAATTATTCTCTATGCCTCAGATGGCTGGGTATTTGAAGGGCATCATGAGTTTAAACTTAAAACTGGCAGGGCATTACCATTACAATGAAACTGTGTGTTTGACACTGGGAAACATTTCATTCAAAATTTATTGGGTACATTGGTATCAAGTGGAACGTGGTGATTTAGTTAAACAGGAAACCGCCATACACTACCATAGACGAGTGATTAAAAAATAACAACGGCTTTTTATTAAAACTTTATTACGCAAAGTGGTCATTCAGGGTAAGTGATACCAAAACAACATAAAAAAGCCATTCTCAGCATTTTGAGACAAATTTTGCTTGGGAGCACAAAAACTGCCTTCATTTCACGGCGTTAATGGCTTCATGTTTTGTTGTCATACCCACACTCTTGTAGAGCAGGAACGTAAATCTTAAGGGCACTGGGTAAGCCCTATACTTCCAATGCATTTTGGGGGCATTTTGGGGTACAATTTTCTCGGCATATACCAAAGATATCTACCTCGGAAAACATATTCTTCTTTCAAATTTAAGCTTTTTTAACTGTACCAGAACTATTAAAATCAGAACAAAATTAACCGTTTTGTAAATTCTCTCCACCAGTCCCTAAATTTTCACTTTATTTGCATATTGGCAATGGTGGGATAAAAATCCGCTGCCTGCGTATTACAATTCTGGCACAGTAGATGTGACAACTTATGTAGACGACAAGGAAAAAATCGGCTGGTTATCCTGGAAGATATTGGAAATAATGCTGCCTACGTAATAAAAAAACATTGTTTTGAGACAATTGAGTTTGAAGTAATAAAAGAGGTAAAAACAATACTGTTTTGTCACAAACACCCCTTGAGTCGTTTATTTAATAAGTACCAACTTCGTAATCACCGACAAAGTCATCTTTGTTTATGTTCAGCCTGTCGCGAGTCCTGCCTTGCCTACTTTATGAACTGTCGTTCAGCTCGGCTTGCAAACTATCATTGCTTGAGTTAAACCTCTTTCAGCCTCTCGATGATGGTGTTGAGCCCAGGGTTCGGTCCGAATTACTTTAAAATTCTGGCTCGTACGTTGCTATCGTCATTCAATGAACGAAGAGCATCCATTGTGGCAGTCTTGAGAGTGTGAAGCCCAACAGAGAAATGTTTTGGTGTGCGACTCCAAAGAGCAATTTGGAAAAAAAAAATGCGCACTGTCTGTGGATTGCCTTGCTTGGACAATCAGCTATGCAATGATTGCCAAGCAATTTCTTTACTCAGCTGGTTTCAGTAAACCGTTTTGATGTGGAAGTGGAAGTTTCTTGACGAAAAAATTACAACACGGACCACATTCTAAAAATGGACGTAGTCACATACTACTTGCTTACGGAAAAACTGTTTTTGATCCAGAAATACGACTTTCTATCTAAGCGAAGTGTGAATATAGAAAATGTGCATAAGCAAATGAACTTGCTTATTGCGAAGGAAAAAAACGTGATTTCTTTTTATTTCCCCTTACCCTATGCCCTTAAGAAACTATATAGGGCGAGACCCGCCGCATTCTTTCAACGTGCCTGTATGTGCATAGATAAACGGTTTAATAATTATCTGAACCCGTAGAGCAGGTAGTGCGAATTACGATAAGAGAAATCCGAATATTCATATTACACTTTTTATAACCCGTTGTACACTGTGCGTTTATCCTACAAAATTATAGGCAGCTAATTGTAAAAAAAACCCAAATTATTCACATCCGTGACAAAGCCTGTGGTTTTAGTTACGTGTTGCCAAAATTGGCGATCGGTTGCTTTGGCGTTATGCTGTTGTAAGAGACCCACTGGTATTTAAAATTTCAAGTTCATATAAGGAACCTAGCGGGCATTGGCGATGAGAACACCAGTGCACCTTTTGGCATTTTTTTGCTGCACATACCTCCCAGCCTAATGGAAATTTAGATTTCTTTTCCCAGGTGCCCGAGTTATAGTTTGTAACTGCTGTTAGTATTGCCACACAAACATGTGTCCTGAAACCAGGTAAAAATTGAAACCTGATCCCCCTGAACTTTGTTGGAGCCAGTAATTTTTTTAATGGCGGCCGTTAACATGTTTCCGCCCGTTTTTACGTTCACGCTTAAACATTGTCTTAAGACGACACAAGTTTTCACTGTGCCAGCGACTAAATTCATAAATTGCAAAGCAAGAATACCCTTAAAACGCAACAATTTGCTTTGCCAGATATTGGATGTTCCTTCCTTGTGCGTCACCTCTGATGGTTGCAGGTGCTGTCTGTGCCCTTGTCAGAACTTCTCCGTTTCTTGCTGCATGAGTCGTGTACCGCAAGAAGTTCGCGATATATGTCTCCATAGTGATGGTTGATGAATCCGTTGTACGGAAGCCACCAGTCAAGTGTATCGCAGTACTTGCTCCGGAAAACTATTGCCATTAATCTTACCCCCAAGTGTCTGTGGAGGCTCCATTTCACCTGCGCAAACAGTGACCTCGGTGAAATCTTGCTGTATCACAAATGTGTCCACCTCTAAGATTCACATAATAAAGGAATGCCACCTGAGTGGGCTAACGTAATACATCCTTGCCAATGGCTTTCAAATAGATATTGTAGTAAAGCGCATGTCAAAATGCCAGTTTATAGGACGTCTTGAACATTGCAAAGGTCAGCTAAAACAGACCCTATCAGCGTTACGGGATCTACCATGCAATAATGTGTGTGTGCATGTTACTGGTTCGAAGAATTATTCTACCTTGCTACTAATATACAACCGAGAAAAGTAATACGAATATAGTCTTTGCATAAAGTATAGTCTTTACATGTACAGTCTTTAACTATAGTCTTTCAATGTCGTCTTTAAATAAAAAGCTTTTTTTGGCTGGGGAGAATTAGTTCAGGCGTGCGCTGCGCTCATCGAGCCACCAGCATAGTTATAACACATTAGATCACATGTGCGATAGTAGACCAGAAAGTCATACAGGTAGGTAGAACTGGGAGTAGTAGACAAATGTCTAATTTTAACTATTGAGATTAAATTAGGCCACATTCTTAATTCTGACAGGGAAGCAGAGCATGCGTTGATAAATTTTAACTACAGATACGCTGTTAAGATACTTGTCGTAGATAGTAGGCTGAGGTAGTCTTTTGTAAACTATACCAGGCAACCAGCAGTGTGAGGCAACTACCTTTTTCCCTTCATTCCTATTGGTTCAAATAGGCCATATTAGTGGCGTTGCTCCTTTCTTGGCTGCTTGTTATTTCGTTTCAACATAGTGCTTTAAGCTTGTTGCACTAACTAGAATTTGTTTCCATAACAATATTTCCAATGTTTTTTTTTATAAAAAGAACAATTCCTACACAGGCACTGTTATCTACTCGTGTATTATCCCACACGCACTCGTTTTCCTTTGTGCTAAGTAATGCTAACACGCTGACACTGACTGGGAAAACACAGGATTAAGGATAAGGGGATAATTCGTAAGCCATTTGAGGTTTGCTGACGCCTAGTCTTGCTAAGGAGACTGAAAACGCCTGCACAAAATGCTTGAGGAATTGCAGTCCAAAAGAAGGGCCATGGTGATAGAAATAAATAAGATAAATTTAAAGTTATGAAGAATAAACATGCCGGAAACGCCCTCTTCGGCATATGTGACGAAATGCTAGAAGAAATGTAAGAATGTAACTATCTCGGACAGGTGGCCCGTGATGATTCCAACCACGAGAGAGAAATTCCGGGCAGAATAAGTATGAGATGGGGAGCATTTGGAAAGCGCAACAATATATTAAAAAGTGCGCTACCTATATCACTTAAAATAAAAATATACAACCACTCCACCCTGCCGGGAATGACACACAGAGCTCTAACTTGGCGTCTTAGTAAACCACTGGAAAACAAACTCATCGTGCTCAACGGCTATGGAGCGCATATTGGTAGGAGCAACGTTGAAGAAGAGGAAATGAGCCTCCTGCATCAGAGAACAAACTCGAGTCAATGATAACATGGTTGAAATAAAGAAAAAGATATGAACTTGGGTTCGCTCTGCAGTGCGAAGAACTGACAGCCGGCGGACCACAAGGGCAACAAAGTGGATACCAAGAGATGGAGCTAGAAGAAGGAAAATTCGCCGGCAGAACGTAGACTGGAGCAGCGCATGACAGGAGCGTTTAGAGGTAAACCGGGGAGAGTTCCTCGTCCTGCAGAAGACCAGAGTGGGCTGTTGATGATGATGATTAACCATTTCACGCTGTTAGCAGTGAGGAAACATGGCTGTATATGCATATGCGTGCGAGACTGCCCCCAGGCCTTTGGATCCGTAATTAGCAGGCGGAGAACGTTTTGCTTAGGTGAAAATAAAAATGCTGACATAAAAGTGAATCAATATTTTGGTAATTCTGTAGTTGCCTCAGTGCTGCAGATGAGTTGGCGCAGTACCATTATCCTACGTATCTCTGCAATTGATGCGTGAACAGACAGCGATGAGATATTATATGCAATGCAAGGGTACTGCTCGATTTCCAGTGAGCATATTTGCTAGGGAAGCAGTTAACCTCAGTGAAGTTCCCCCGAACTTAAGCTGCCAGAAAACCTCACTTAGCTTTTACAAACAAATTATCTGAAGAACATTAGAGGAAAATGTTGACCTAATGCATTTGAGTCCATAGTTTCTAACGTGAGCCCTTGTGAACGGCACTTAGTCGTCTAAAAAGCGAATAGAGAGCAAAAGCACCCTAAATGGGGAAAGACAGACGAAGGCAAGTAACGCGGAAAAATTTCCGATTTCCAGTTGGCAAACATTGTTCCTTCTCTTCTACATGACTTTCTGTAAGAATATCACTAGGATGATGTCCATCAGCAACAGTAACATGACTGTGTAACAGTCTTGAAATGCTCGCATTTCAATCACTCCTGCCTGTTTTAATGCTAAACCACTAATCAACCTGGGTAATTAACCCTGGGTAATGATAAAACCATTAATTAAGCAGCGTCTTGGCACACGAAATATGGCCGACGGATGGCGGAGTAAACAGCCGACCCCCGGCGCGAAAATAACAAAGGTCTGATGACAGGATGAAATGGGGCCATGAATATTTTAATTGACACAACTTTCTTTCACACAAATTTTATCAGCAAAGTAACTATTTTGGTTTAAAAGAAAGTAGGATTACTTTTGCCTCGGTGTATTTGCCTCGGTGTACATGAATCCCTGAGGCCACCATAGTCTGATGATTCCAGCTGATCGGAGAACCAAGGAAATGGGTAGTGGCTTCCGATGCGGAAACATACGTTTCGGGTATATACTAGAAAAATTGAGCATGGTAATTACTAGAGAACGATACATTAGGCAAAAAGGCTTATTTTTTGCTTGAGTCGGTACCAAGTCCGTACCAAGCTTACATTCATAAACCGAAGGAATGTAAACGTTTTGCAATGATTGATTTTGTCTATAAGTCCCCTTTTTGAAGTTTCATGTCTATACAGGATCATGAGGGCCTAAAAATGGGTGCTACTTATTCTTTTTGGGGGTTTCTTTATTCCCAATTATGATTCCCGCAACTCCGCGTTTGTCGCTCGCCATTTGCGAGCAGAATCCGCCTGCAGTGCCAGTCATACTGAGACGAGAGAATCGTGCTCCATTAGCTACCATTTTGACCTCATGTTACTCTGATAAACAAGGCCGACAGAGCCCTATAAGCAGCGACAAGGAAGCCAACCTCGCCACCGGATGGCTTTGATGTTATCACTATCAGCACGCACTACTTCGTTCTATGTACTGTCGCGATTAAAACATTTAGCCTATTATTTTCAACGCAATAAAAAGGCACCTTGGGGGAAAATCATGATAACATTTCACCCACGAGAGCTTCAAGGTGATGCTATGAACATGTTCCGAGTCCGCTGCAAAGTGGCAGGAAATGGGTTCTGATAAAGGAAAAGTTTGCGACTACACAAAAGCGACAGGAATTCAAGGTGAGACTTCTTTCTTCATTAGCCAGGGTAGAAAAATTAGCATCAGACGTGATGGGAAATTTCTCCGTAAGAACTTAAAATAAATAAACCGAACGGCCTTGCATTGCATCTTCTCAAATTGTTTTTTTTGTTTACTGTGAATGTTATATAGTGAATGCTTTCGCATTCGAGGGACTGCTTAAGTGATCTCGAAATTTTGTTGGCCCTGATTTCCCTTACCCTGTCCTTCTCTTGTAAGTTGCGTTGTCTCTGTGCCTTTCCAGGATTTTTTAAAGGCGTGAAATGAAACATTGATATTAGAACCAAGAAAGGGGATATGAGGATAGTACCCACCGTGATGATTATGCCCAACAGGTACAAGACTTGTACTACAAAAAGAATGGTTAATGTGGGCCAGGTGTCGAGCACGCCATAGGAGAGCAAAAACAAAACCAGCCAGCAGTTTTCCACAGAGGTGCAGAAATAGAAGCCGGGCAACCAGTAGCGCTCCAATGCATGAGGTGGGGCAAGGTAGCAGAAGTTGAACAGCCAGCCCACCAAGATAATGTGCAACCACTTTTCCACCCTGCAGGACGGAATTAAAGATCAATTGTTACGTACAGGAGTTAGTGTGAGCACGGCATTTCTCAAATGGATGTGGCAGGCAGGGTTGTAAACCACGGACAGAGAGACCCCCTCACCCACATAATTTGCTTCTATAGTTCATATCACAAGCTAGCTGCAGCACTGTGGAGGCTACATTGTTGTCCCCCTCAGGGTGCCTAATTCACCGCGAAGGAAGCGACAAAAGGCGCCGGGGCCGTGCGGTGCCACTTGCCGAGAGGGGAGAAGGGAGTGTCCTTTCAGGACCCCCTTCACGGCTGATTAGGCACCCTCAGTGGGCGCACTATTGATAACAATGTAGCCTCCACAGTGCTGCAGCTAGCTTGTGATATGAACTATAGCCGGTTCGACAGGATAATACAAAAGGCCGGCATGGCAGCACTTTGCAAAAGAGTTTTGAGCTGCCTTTTGCAGCATGTCCACATTGATGGTCTTTCCGACACAACGTCGAAGCTGGGAGTAGAAAGCAGCCGCTACTGACTTTCGTGCACTTCAGAAAATCGATTCTGCAGTCTTGCTTCTGAATGTGTTACGCACTTCCCTTCCTTGACCGGAAAGTACATGGAGAGGAGAGGTGAGAGAACGCAAAGAGACGCTTTTTATTTTGCCTAAAATGCCTTTTTTGTGGGTGCTAAAGGGTTTGGAGAGGTGGACATTTTGAGAAGAGGGGGGGGCGCAAGGAGTTTAAGAATTTCAAATTTTCATCACAAATATTGACAGCTCTGGTCAAACAATGGGCATTTTGGGGCTGCTGCGTAGTGATAATTGGCAGGTTTTGGACAAAATAAGAAAGCCATAAGCGCAAGCACTGAGTCCGAAATTTGCACGCAGCTTCCAATCTAAAACTTCAAGGTCACTTGTTCAAGCTCCTTCTCACGTCACAAAGTGGCGGGAGGTGCGGCCCACTGCTGCTGGTGTGGCTCTAGCAGGGCTGCTTTCAGTTCCTCAGGCGTACATTTCAAACGGGTCAGCCGGAGAAATCGGTGGCCTAGTGGGTGGTAAACCAGAAAAAGTGGGGGCATTTCCACCACCGCCCACTTTCGGGAGAACCCTGCTGGTGCATATAAATTGCACAGTAAAGCATTTATTTACTGCATTGGATTTTTTTACGTGTGATTGTAAATTATAGTTGGTCAGCTTACAGATTTTGGCCAGGTCTGTTGCAAGCAGCTGCTACCTGCGAAGTGTGGGCCCCCACAGAATAGGCTAAGTGGCTAGCCATGTGGTTCAGTCAGTGTGCAAAAAAATTTCAATAAGAAAACAATTTAAGGCGCGGGGCCAAGCCAAATAAATGCAGGTATGCGCACAAGAATCACAACAGAAACTTTTTTATGTGATTGATACAACACACTAGCTGTTACGAGAACTAATTCAATATTTCAAGCAGAAAATGTTTTCCTTAATTGTTCTAAATTTAAATATGGCATGAGGTACACGTAAATCACACTGACAACTTTTGTGCATTGGCACAAGTTATACGTTTGATACCCTTCACGTCTGCATTATAATCTGTTGTATATGATTGTAACAAAATAATTTGCTCAGTTCAATGTAATGAAGTTTAGAAAGAGCTCTAAAGAGGCGGAAGATGAAATGACCGCTACTGTTGCACTCACAAATGTACTGGACATAACGCTACCCTACTCCAACCTGAAACCAAACATCAGAAAAAACCTTCTCAAACCATGACAAGCAGACTGGACTGAACAGAAAGACGACAAACTACACTTCATAAACCCACTTTTGGGACCACACACCACTGACACACAACGCACACTGAAGTTAACTTATCTAGACAGGCCACACCCATGTAACACACTCCCACCGGCTTACGGGAACTTCAAGACTCCTGCGTAGCAGGTGTGGAGAGGGCCTATTGGTAATACCAGTGCTAATTCAACGCAAAGCACTCGGTACAACACGACACAAACACCTCACCGAGTTTCACTCAACTGTGTGAAGTTCGGTGAAGTGGGTGAACACTTCCCCTGACAACACATCCCACGGCAACCAACGTTTTTCCTGTCAGATGATTCAATGTGTTCTGTCAAACGCCTTTTGAACTATTTACAGAAGTGACATTTTGAACCTAATTTTATACTACGCATAATTAGAATCTGGCCTTCTACACCAGCCATCGTCATTATCTTTGATTGATTTTACTTTTGTTCTTGCTAACCTGTTTTAGTTTTTACGTTTTTATCTCACATATATAACAACTCCTTTGGCGCTCTTTAACCTAGTTGGTCTTCACTATTTATATCCAACCATTATCATCATAATAATCATCCTCATCAAGAGCTCAGGATCCAGTTTTACCAACTGTCGTGATGTGCTGTGGATAAACAGCCTTTGTGGTGAGTGCGGTTTTGACACTTTCCCGTTGTAGTTTTAGACGTGCCGTATTTTAACGCAGGAAATGACGGGACCATACCTAGCCTTTTATTTTTCAAAGCAGAAATTATAAAGACTTGTTCACGATAATTTGGTGTTAATTTTTGTGAACGTATTATGGCCTGTTGGAAGGTTCAATGCATGAAAGAAATATTCATGATGGCTGGCAAGTTACGTCTGAAAATGGAAGCAGCACTCACACTCGCCCCGTTTGGTGGCTGTTCATTGTAATCTTTGTTTTTGAATTGCATGATTTTCATAACTTTCTTAGAGAAAGGTGAGCTGCAACTTCTTCATGTGTAAAAAAACTTCCAGCTGTGGGAACGGCTTGAGTAAAGCCCAATTTCCCTTCTCATTGCGACTCCTAATCCATTCTGACGGCCCCAATTCTTGTTCTTGCCCTGTACTCCAGACCCACCACGAATAATTCTCTGTTGGACCTCAGTGGATCCTTCCCCCAATCCCCAAACCTCTACGTACCCATTCTCAACGTGGTGCTCCTTCGCCATTAGGAGAATCCAAACGACCACGATGAGACCGCGCAGAATGAACAGGCCACCAATGCTCCACGGGAAGAGGGAGGCGAACGCTCCCAGGGCCACGACCCGGGGCCCCACCTCCAGCAGGCGCCACAGGAAGTGGGCGAGCGTGTCTCGCCAGAAAATGTCACCCTTGTCTAGGAACATTAGCGCCATGGACTTCCGGTAGCAAACCAGGGAATATGCCACCGACCCCATGGACGTCCCGATCGACATGTACTGGGCCTTCACTGCGAAGCGAACAACGGGGAGCGCATTCAGGTTCATATCCCGTAAGTACCAATGACGCATGGCACCTACAAGGGATGCATATTTACAAGCTATATTCCGTAAAAGGCTGCCCCAGCTGGGAGCCTGCTTTTTAGCAGAAACTTGATTAAAAGCATGTAAAAACGTCCAAAGAGAAATAATAACGGGCCAAACCTACCAAAAATGGGTAGGCAAGCTATGGGCCAGGCAGGTTTGAACATATATCCACTTGCTTTTTACAAGGAACATCAGCCGGCTAGAGTTCCTCAATAGACCTACCCTGGAAGCTACTGCCGGGAGCTGTATAGGGGAACTCTAGAAAGGCTGGCGCATTGCGCTTACTAGGACCATGCTTGAGCATATATACTTGTGCTTCCTCTTGCAGGTGGCAATCTTATGAACCACGTACAAATCCCACAGGTGCCGGCTCTTATTCCGTTATAATAATTATCCTTATCTAACCGACGTGGCCGAAGCATGGATATCAACAAGACGACTTTACGGATTGTACCCCCTTCACCGCACTGCTGCTTCAAATTTCAGTGACGTCAGCTAGACGTGTCAAGAATAGGAATGCCAAAAAAAGCTCAATAGACGCAGGAGCCTCCATAGAATACATACATTTCATATACTGAGCATATTATTGCTTTTCGCTGATGTATGAAGAAAGGCAGGCCAGGGTAAGAATAAATTTGGCACCTAATGAAAGGCGTTGACGCGTTTTTGTTTGGTACACTCACGATCTATCCCAACGGCTGAGCACGTGACCCTGATCTGTGAACGGCTCGACAGAATGCGCCGGATATGCCTTTCAAAGCTGCCTTCCCAAACCCATCTTCTTTCACCCGAATTCTTTTAGTCATTGATCTGAAGCATAATCCGGGAACAACTGCTCAATCAGCCGACACAGAAGTTCTGCGGTTGTCATTACGCTTCCGGATACTCCTCGTTGCAATATATCGTAAAAGAGTACCTTCAAGCTTCTCACTGCGATATATGATAAAAGGGGAGCTTTCGCGGATTAACCGGGTTGTGTGTATTATACAACGTGCACTTAAAGGGACAGAGTAGCGGTTATTGTGGAGTGCATGTCGCCTGGCTCGTATGAAAGTCAGCATTTTATTTATTTATTTTATTTATTTTGCACATACTGCTAGCCTAACAAAGGCTTTGGCAGGAAAGGATACAGTAGTGAAAGGTCAAAAACGTATACATGAACATTCACACATATATCACAAAGAGAAGCAAGGGGCATTTGCCTCGGTTGAAGCGATCATAACGATAAGACCCATGCTGCGACATACACAATGCGACATTTTCTCACGAAGCAAATTCAAAAGCAAAAAACAAGCGTACATATTACGTAGTAACAAAGTAATGATTAGACAATCCGGACAGAAAAGAGTCAAGGGATGTACAATCAACAAGTTCTTGGGGTAACATACTCCATTCTCTGATTGCTTGCGGAAAATAGGAAAAGGTGAAGATGTCGCTGTGAAATCTGTATTCGAGTAATTGTTTATTGTGTTTTGTTCTAAAATTCCTTGTATCGGAACGTGTTAGGAACCGGTGTTTGTCTATTTTTAAAGAATTGCTCTCGAGAAGAAACAGGAATTTTGCTCGAAGGTATCTTCCGCGATCGCTGATTGTTGGGAGGCCAGCTAATCTTAACAGTTCAGTTGGTGAATCACGACGGCGGTATTTGTTATAGATGAATCTGGCTGCTCTTCTTTGTACACCCTCTAACTTTGCTATTGCACACTTAGTATATGGGAACCAGCATATGACGCCATATTCGATGATAGATCGAACGAGTGACGTGTATGCAAGTAGCTTGGTTTTTACCGAAGCGTATCGGATGGACCATTTGAGGGAAAGAAGCGCTGAGTGGGATTTAGTTGAGATGTATGACACGTGTTTGTTCCATTTTAGGTGAGAAGAAAGAATGATACCTAAGTGTTTGTGTCCATTGACCCTTTGTAGTACACTTTGGTGGATTTGGTACGGAAAAAATAAAGGATTTTTCTTTCTCGTGACAGTCACGCAAACAGTTTCTCCTACATTTATCGTCATTTCCCAGTCCTGGCACTACTTATTAATTTTTTTGAGCCTCGTTCAAAACTAACTGATCCTTCACGGTGTGTATTTCTTTGTAGATGATACAATCATCTGCGAACATGCTCACTGTTGCTTCTATATCTTTTGCTGTGTCGTTGATGAGAAAAAGGAAAACAATAGGAGCCAGAACTGTGCCTGAGGCACACCAGATAAGACGTCAACACATTGTGATGACTGGCCTTCGAAGTGAACGGACTGCGTACGTCCTGACAAATAGTCTTTTAGCCATTTAGTTAGAACGCCGTGCCCGAAAATGCTTTGCAACTTATAAACAAGTTTTCGGTGCGACACATGGTCGAAGGCTTTCGATAGATCCAAGAACGCAATGTCGACCTGACCACGCTTATCAATCGATGAAGCTAGGTCATGCACAGTCTCTACTAACTTAGTTACTGTCGACAAACCGCTCCTAAATCCGTGTTGGTTAGGGTTAATTAGTGAATAGCTTTCAACGAAAGTTACGATGTGTTTTAGTATTAAATGCTCTAAGATTTGGCTGCTGCACAAGTCAGCGAAATCGGACGAAAGTTAGAAGGATTTGAAGCACCACCAGACCTGTGTATTGGAATTATTTTAGCAATTTTCTCTCTTGTGGGACCTCGCATATTTGTAACGATTTTGTAAATATCAACAGTAAGTGTCACGAAACCCATTCAGAATACCTTCTAAGAAAGGGATTTGGAATATTGTCAGGGCCGCTGGATCTTTTTGTATCGAGACTGAGTAATAAAGACAGAATTCCTGCTTCCATTATGGAAAGTTCGCCTGCTACCTCACCTATGCACTGTGTGGTCACATTATCTGGGATAATCTTATTGTCGATGGTAAATACTGCTTAGAAAAAATTATTAAACTGAGTAGCTTTGGTTAAGCCTTCCGCTGGCAACAAGTTGCTCCGCTTAGTATCCCTAGATTTGAGGTAGTGCCAAAATTTATGAGGGGCTGTTTAATGAAGTTACTTAACGTTACATCCAAGTACTTTTGTTTAGCTGTTTTCACTGCTGTCTTCATAATGCCAGACAATTCGCTCATTAGTTTTGAGTAGTGCATATGAGAAGTTTCTTTGTGTCTAAGCGTTCTGAGCCTTGAAATTTTGCGTTTTAAGTGTATAATTTCTCTTGATATCCATGGGATCGATTTGCGTACGGTCGTAATTTTTCGTGGAAGGAATTTTACGAGACAGTGGTTTTGAAAAGCATCCAAAGGTTATTAGTTGACATTTCTTCGTCGTTGTGACACCGAAAGAGTTCAGGATAAGATTCTTCTAACAAATCGAGGACACTGACGCCATCAGCGTTTGTCCGGTCATATACTGGGTATTTTTCTTTCGGGCCTGTGGCGGGTTATATAGCGTTAAAGAGCATGTGGTTGCTTTAGGATCCGCAATTCCAGTGACTGTTTCCCAAAAAATTGTGTTATCTGGAACACTGTCCTTGTTACTGGGGTAACCGCGAAAAATTTATAAATAAACAGGCGAAAATAATTTTAATTTGCACTAAAATTTTTTATGTCAGAAAGGTGGCGACACGTAGTGCCTAAAAATCACACTACGTTACGTGTCCAAACAATTCCGTCAAATTCAACACGTGGTTTCAAAACCACATAAAGGAATAGGAAAGTTGCACAGTATTGTTGTTATAGCCTGGGACAAGTGTTTCAATACGTCTGTAAACTCACATGTCGTCACAAATGTGTTGACGCACGGCTCACTGTTTTGCTTGCAGCATTTCATTTACGATTTCGAAATTACGATTTAGAAATTACAAAATTTTGAAATTATAAAATTTCAAAATTACGATTTCGAAAGTTCTACGGCGCTATCAGTAAACCCGTTTCGCGTTACGGGGTCTTAATGACTCCCTTTCGTTGGGATAGAGAAAATATACTCGACAGAAATCGGTTGCCTGTCCCTGTAAACTATCTTTCCCCACTTGTTTCCTATGCCGGTTTGACCACTGGAAACTAAACTGTTATGATTCTAATATTTGTAAGAAGCCTTAGGTAATGAACAAAAACATGACTTTCCTACGCTTTTATATTGGTTTTGCAAAGAAAAACTATCATGCACTAATGTCTGCATTAGAAGCACTGGTATCCTCCGGATGAAATTGCTCAAAAAAGGCTCTTGTGCAGAAGAAATACTTTCACCACTGCAGAGGTCAAAATAAATGGGTCGACATGCGTAAAAATATTTCGAGGGCAATCGCAGAGCGATATGCAAGAAACCGCTCCCCGCGCGCTACTCCACAAGCAGCCAAGGAGAATCCAACATTCCCAACGGCACACACGTAGATGTCCCACTTATCCCTCGGTTCGTTCAATACTTAAGCCACACATTCTAACAGACGTTTTATAAACAGATTTTTTTCTGGTGCTGATTTATAAGTAAATGGTCAAATGTTGTTTACAAGATGAAGCAAGTTTGAGAAAGGGGCCGAAGAATGAATGCACGTATCGCCAGCGCTGACTTGTGGGCCATGTTTACTCCGCCGCGGCTAGTGCTTACACAACAGCTACTGCCATTTAAGATACTTCATTTTCAAATGGAAGTGTGGCGCAACTATTTGAAAAGAATTTGTATTCATTGCGTGATCGTCTACTGGTGTAGTAGTTTCCGTCCGCACGTGTTGCCGCTGGTTCTTACTTTCAGCTTTCATTTAAAGAAAAGACAATTATATGAACAAAAGCTGCGACGTTCTTCCTCTGACGCAGCAAAATTATGTCCAGCCACCTCATAATATAAATATACACAACAATTGCGGACATTGGTAAAATATAAAGATTACAGTTTCTTCCCTATTTGGCGGCTTTCACCAAGATATGGTCATATGTCACATGATTATTCGTTGTCTGTCACATGATTATCTGTTGCAACGTAAATTATGTACGGACACACCTCAAACGTTTGCTGCTATTTTGCAAACTATCTCACAGATAAATCAAAGCAGCCAGATGTCCTGACATTGCCGTCCAGTAGCTGAGGCATTGTATCGTGAACACAGAATCGTGAGCCCAGTGCCTGGTCACGACGGCTGCCCCTCCGATGGCGGTGACAAATAATAACTGCTTTTAATCGAGGGTCTTGCATTACGTTAACAATCGCAGGAGGTAGCGTGGATTAATCTGAATTCGCCCCAGTGGCAAGCATCAGAGCCCGGTAAAAAATCCCGTGAGTCTGTAAAAGTACCGATAAAAGACTGCAAAAGCGTCAGATCATGTTGAGCACTGGAAATAAGCAGGGTTTCAACTGACTTGTCCAGTCATCGGCCACTTTCTGGTCACGGCAGTCTATGAAGATTATGGAGATTTGAAGGATAGACTGCGGAATGGCCTCCAGGAAGCACTCAATCAGCCGCAAAGTGGTGGCGTCCGAGTTGGTCTGAACGCTCCGCCAGTAGAAGTCCCGCTGCTTGGAATCGCAGTTGATGTGGGTGCTCTTCTTCCGGTACACGAACGCCTCCACGTATCTGCATTGGTGACGATAGGATTAGGGACATTGTTAGAGCAACGAAAAATGAACCCAACCAAAGTTCAAACGTAAACTTGTACCCACTGAAACATTTTTGGTTCCCTAGAGATAAAACGGTAAGAGCACAGCGCCATTATGCGAGCCATAATCACAATGCATAGTCAGGATTCATTCATACGGCCCGTGCACTTATTGGCGTGTTTGTGTGTAGTTTCGTGCCATATTCAAGTCTGAATGTGCATTATATGGGCGGATGTGGAGGATATGGACGGACCCGGGAAAGGTACTCGGGTAAGCGCATTCGCTAGAGCGTTGCCTCATATGTCATATGCCAGCGTGGCCAAGAACCCAAATCAGTGTGAAACTTGGCCGAGGATATCAAGCAAGTATCCAGGTGACGAAGTCAGTGGTGTGTAGGTGAGTGTCATGGTGCGCGAAATTACGAAGGGCTGATTGAGAGTCTGAGAAGATATATACAGGCGTGGTGGTAGGAACATTCAGAGTAGAGTGCTCTATTGCAAGTGCAATGACATATTCTTCGAGGAAGGTTGAATCATGTTGGGGAAAAAACGAAGCTGTGGCAGTGTCTAAAGAAGGGAGTTGGAGAAATCGTGCCATCCGTTGCGTTTGAGGAGATGTCGCTAGCGTCAGTAAATATACGATGAAACCGCGGGAGAGCAGAAAATTACTTCGTTTGGAGAGGGCCTGAACACGCAGTGCACGACGAGCAGGCTGTCGAGAAGCATCCATGTTGCGGGGCAAAGACTCAACCCATAAATTAGCGAAAGTAGCCCAAGGAGGAAGTTCCAATGGTATGGGGGTAGTTTCGAAGTGGGGTAGTTAAGTGTGTTAAGAATAGCACGACCTTGGGCAGAAGTCTGCAGGCGTTTGAGTTGGGTCTGGCGATGGCACGCGATCTGTTCTTCAAGCGTATTGTAGATCCCGAGCTCCAGCAGGGTGCGCTGTAGGCGTAGGAGGGTACTCCCACAGCGATGCGGTAAAGTGTACGGAGGGAGGCTTCGAGAGACGAGAGCTGAGATGGCGAGGGATGCAAATACGAATTGTATGCAGTATACGGGACAGAACAAAAGCATCGATGATGCGGAGCAGGTGATGTTCGTGTAGTCCAGCTCTTCGGCTGGAAATCTGAGTCGGTACAGAGCTGCCCGCCTAATGTAAGGTGAGACCGAGGATCCGGAGGGTGTCAACTTGCGGTATACGGCTGCCGAAAATTTGCACCTGAGAAACAAAGCGGTCCGGGGCCACCCCGCGCTTGTTACTCACTACGAGTAGAGCGGATTTCGAAGGGGAAATAGACAGGCGGACAGATGTGACAGCCTTGGATGACGTCACACGCTTGCTGAATAGAGTGTCCTCCAGTTGGCCTGGGCTGCCATTGGTTGACCAGAGCGTGATGTCATCCGCGTATATAGAGTAGGAGAGAAGGGGGATAGCATCTAATAGTGGAGGAAGCAAAGCTAAAACGATGTTAAGAAGGGTGGGTGGCAAGGTGGAAACTTGAGCGGTACCAGCTGATAGATAGAATGGGGGGTGGTAGAGCCTGGGATAGAGAAAGAAGCTGTACGGTTAGAGAGGAAGGACCGGATGCAGGTATACATGCGAGATCCGCAGTTAGTTGTGGCTACGTTAGTGAGAATGGCAGTGTGCTGAACATTTTCGAAGGCGTGAAGAATTTCGAGAGCAAGAATGTCGCGGAGCGGTGACTGAGGAGCTACGAAAGACGTAAACGTCGTGTGAAATATGGAGGAGGGTATCCTTAGTGGATATGTAATGGCGTAATCCGGTTTGGGTAAAAAGGAGCACAGAGGTGCGAGAAAAGTTCCATGCAAGGTGCGTCAATTTCATACGCTCGAGCTATTTATCAACACAAGACGTAATCGAGGTACGGCGAAGATTCGGAAGAGTGTGTGGTTTTCCCTGGTTTCGAGCCAAATAATTTTAGAATGTATTCAAGACACCGGCAGTTCGCCTCTGAGCCAGATGTAGTCAAAGAGAGCCAGGAGCTCTGAAAGTGAGCTGTCGGGAAGGTTGCGGAGTAGTTTATAAGTTATTCGATCTTACCCGGGTGTCGTGTTGCGACGAAGGGCGTTGAGCGCTGGGCGCAGTTCTGTTACTGTGAAAGGCTGGTCGAGGGGTGACGGAGAGAAACCTCAAGATGGAAGCGCAGAAGCAGGAATATGTGTGCTAGTGGGGTACATGAGTAAGCACAGGTCCTCTGCTAGTGTGTTAGGATGTTGCTGTGTCGAGAGTAGGATGCGGGGAACAGGGTGGACCGGTGAGGAAGGTTGAATGAGTGAGCGGTGGAGGGACAAAACGTGCGCAGCGGACGCTGGGCGATCGTCGCAAGGCGCGCCAGCGGCCTACCCCACCCGTCCTGCCTCCGCACTCGCTGTAGTAGGCGCTTCTACAACAATCCCTGAGGTTTCAGCTACAGTCGCCACCAGCTCCTCGGTAACTGAGGGAAGAGGAAGCCATTGCCCTTTCCCTTACTCAATTACCTACCCGCAAAGATCATATTATCTGACTTCCAAACTGCGATGCGAAATTACACAAAGGGCGTCATTTCCGCAGCTGTAGGCAGGTGTAGGTTGTAATGAGACGGCACACCAAAATGCCCGATCTTTGATATCCCCGGCTCCCGTTTCTTTTATGCCTACACACGGCATCCCCGAAATGTCTCACTCGAACCTACTTACGTACCGGGATATACTCAACATTACCGCCGCCTCCGCAGGAACCTACCTCCCCCGCACCCTTCACTTACTTCGCTGGCCGCGCACAAGTGGCGGCTCTCACAAACTTACACTTTCCCACACCGCACTCTCCTTGTGCACACTCACCCACACCAATTCGCCTCCCCTCATGTGGCGCGCTGTACACTCTCTTCCGCTCCCTCTGTGAGTGCCCGCGCGACCCTTTCCCCCCTTTCCTCTCCTCACCTCACTGGGGGAGCTCTGACCTCGCAACGCAAGAAACCGTCATGGACAGAGCCCTGAACGTCCCGGGGGCCTTTTGGGCCTCCGCCACCCCCTACCCTGAACCAAATGTAAAATAAGGTGGCACTACTACTATTACTACTACATACGAACGCTTGGCGTTGTTTTGGTTTTGTTAACTGCCGGGTGGTCACCGCGAGGCCCGTGGCCACGTGCGCACGCTTGGCCATTTCTTGGTATTTTTAACTGCGAAGACAAAAAACTACGATTTGTTGAACAGCTTGACTGTTCAAACTAGTGCAGGAGCAAGAAGGCCACAAACTCTCTTCAGCATACACTAAACGTGAGCGCTTGTTGCTTTCCATTTCTTTAAAATGCTTGCACCCCTGTAATGTTAAGTGGTTGAAAAGTGTGTTTTCGCAGGAGAAAAACAATCATAAAGGCAATGAGCCTTGCTTTACAGCAGTCAGTAGGTCGCGAATTAACACTATAGATTTATTGTCGATTTATACCTGGACATTATTTCCTTTCTATCATTGGTTACATCAATGCACGGCTTCCCTGTTTGCACAACATCTTTGCAGTAGGCCTTTTTGCTCTCTCATTCGCTTTAGCTCTGCGTTGTTGTTGAAGATGCAGATTTACCGATGAGCCCAACTTGTAATGCTGCTACAGCTGTCACTGTTAAGGTAACGTGCTGTTGAAATCTTAGCAAGTGCTTCCCAGAGAGACCCTTCTCTTCTACTTGTGGTACCAAATTCGGGTTACTTTCTCCAACATGCTACCGCCAAACCACTGGTTTCCCCTTGTTGCCAAAGACGCCACTTGATGACAGGTGCCGGTTGAATTAAGACGTATGGTGGATTGCTATAACAAAATGTGTGCTACTGATCGCAGCGTTAATGCACGGCTAAACATTGGCTAACCAAAATGTTGTCTTGCACCTTACAGCTAATGACAATGGCCAAATACTCTTCGTCCAAGTGGCACAAACAACTTTAACCTAATGCTACAAGTGAATAAAAAAATTGGCTGCTGGTAAATATATTTTGCATCCTTCTCACCTATGGAGATGATCCGTGATTCTATAGCATTGCCATTTAAAACACAGAAAGAGAGGGTAAATGGCGTGGCAAATAACTGGCTCCATTTGTGAATGCTGTGCATCCGGAATGCGACCACAGCTCAATCGGATAGACGTGGCTTTCGAGACGCGAGGGACCCAGGTTCGATTCCTACCATGGGAAGCTTTGTCTTCTTTACGATTGACAGCACGTGTTATTCATGCCGCTGCAGACCCCGTACCCGTCGGGCCTACGAGGTAGTCTAATGGCTTGGTTACCGGTTTCATGGCGTAAATGTTCCTGGTTCAATTCCCGAAACCTCCCTACCCCGTTTTTTTCTAGAGGCTTCGAGGTTTCTTGGTACGACGGGCGGACAAAACTCGGCTTAAGCTGTTGTGTTGTTAAAAAAATAAGCAGCCCTGTATAGACAAGTTCAATACTTCTTTCAATGAATGGTATTTTCATTGAACGCCTAAAGAAATGTCTTCTGTACATGCCTAAATATTTAAACTACGAAATGACTTTTTTCCTGTTCTTTCGAGCGCTCATACACGTAACTTTTTCCGAAAGAAAAAAAAGCAATCAATGCCTGCAATACATGTGGTCATTCTTGCGTTATCAACAAAGCGATATCTTTAGAAACCAAGCTTTCTTATAGGGGTCTCGCTAGCCTAAGGGCTAGAAAGCGAACGGAGATAAAGCATACAAAATCTGACGGACACTGACTGGGACGCATTCTCCACTAAGGGCGTTCTGTAAAGACAAAAATGCGTTTTATTCATTGGAAGTATCGTCAGAGGTAAGAGCCAATTGATTCAAATCACTCTTTGTTGAACAATATGCAAACACAAAACAGCAAGAATGCAATGCAATTCGAAGCTTGCAATTTCTCAAGCTTCATGACAAGCTTGCAGATCATCCTTTAACGCGTCCTTTAGAAACGGAATAATGCTTCTGAGCACTATTAGTTCTTAAGCACGAAAGCAAGCTGCTTCAAGCAAAACATCTAATTTCATAAGAGGTTTGCACGAGCAGCTGCAGTGGCCATGGAACAGTGAGTCTGCAGTGAAGTCATGATGCTGGCTTTTTTCATTTATTTCAGAAGCTTTTTTTTCATCTTTAGATACTTACAGCCCACTTTAACTGGCTATGAACCATGTCGTACACAAAAAACACGTATCGTCAGAGGTAAGAGCCAATTGATTCAAATCACTCTTTGTTGAACAATATGCAAACACAAAACAGCAAGAATGCAATGCAATTCGAAGCTTGCAATTTCTCAAGCTTCATGACAAGCTTGCAGATCATCCTTTAACGCGTCCTTTAGAAACTGAATAATGCTTCTGAGCACTATTAGTTCTTAAGCAAGAAGCAAGCTGCTTCATGCAAAACATCTAATTTCATAAGAGGTTTGCACGAGCAGCTGCAGTGGCCATGGAACAGTGAGTCTGCAGTGAAGTCATGATGCTGGCTTTTTTCATTTATTTCAGAAGCTTTTTTTTCATCTTTAGATACTTACAGCCCACTTTAACTGGCTTTGAACCATGTCGTACACAAAAAACACGTATCGTCAGAGGTAAGAGCCAATTGATTCAAATCACTCTTTGTTGAACAATATGCAAACACAAAACAGCAAGAATGCAATGCAATTCGAAGCTTGCAATTTCTCAAGCTTCATGACAAGCTTGCAGATCATCCTTTAACGCGTCCTTTAGAAACTGAATAATGCTTCTGAGCACTATTAGTTCTTAAGCAAGAAAGCAAGCTGCTTCATGCAAAACATCTAATTTCATAAGAGGTTTGCACGAGCACCTGCAGTGGCCATGGAACAGTGAGTCTGCAGTGAAGTCATGATGCTGGCTTTTTTCATTCATTTCAGAAGCTTTTTTTTTCATCTTTAAATACTTACAGCCCACTTTAACTGGCTATGAACCATGTCGTACACAAAAAACACGTATCGTCAGAGGTAAGAGCCAATTGATTCAAATCACTCTTTGTTGAACAATATGCAAACACAAAACAGCAAGAATGCAATGCAATTCGAAGCTTGCAATTTCTCAAGCTTCATGACAAGCTTGCAGATCATCCTTTAACGCGTCCTTTAGAAACTGAATAATGCTTCTGAGCACTATTAGTTCTTAAGCAAGAAAGCAAGCTGCTTCATGCAAAACATCTAATTTCATAAGAGGTTTGCACGAGCAGCTGCAGTGGCCATGGAACAGTGAGTCTGCAGTGAAGTCATGATGCTGGCTTTTTTCATTTATTTCAGAAGCTTTTTTTTCATCTTTAGATACCTACAGCCCACTTTAACTGGCTATGAACCATGTCGTACACAAAAAACACGTATCGTCAGAGGTAAGAGCCAATTGATTCAAATCACTCTTTGTTGAACAATATGCAAACACAAAACAGCAAGAATGCAATGCAATTCGAAGCTTGCAATTTCTCAAGCTTCATGACAAGCTTGCAGATCATCCTTTAACGCGTCCTTTAGAAACTGAATAATGCTTCTGAGCACTATTAGTTCTTAAGCAAGAAAGCAAGCTGCTTCATGCAAAACATCTAATTTCATAAGAGGTTTGCACGAGCAGCTGCAGTGGCCATGGAACAGTGAGTCTGCAGTGAAGTCATGATGCTGGCTTTTTTCATTTATTTCAGAAGCTTTTTTTTCATCTTTAGATACTTACAGCCCACTTTAACTGGCTATGAACCATGTCGTACACAAAAAACACACCCGAAAACTCATATTCCTGTGTTGCCTTTTCCCAAGGCTTGATTAATCGACTTAGGGCTCCCAAAAAGATCCCGTGTGTACCAATTACATGATGTGTACCTGGGCCTATACCAAAGTTATGCGCTGTTGGCGTTGCCATTCTTGCCTATGTTCCTAGGTTTTACCATTGGCTTCGAAGCCCTATGTTATTCATTGAAAAAGTATCTCAGTGCTGTTCAACTGAATGCCTTCTTGTGTGTACTTTATGAGAAAAAATGTTGTTAGAGGCATGCAAATAGTAAGCGTAAACGGCAGCTCGAGGCCAAAGGTATTAAATTGCATGGTTGATGATATACCCCTTTGGCATCTACTTGCACAAACCCGAAAATTTCCTCTTTTTTTCTGCACTTTATTACGACTTTATACCCAGTGAACCAATCCGCTCCTCTTGAGCCGCACCCATCGTAATCCGTGACCTCGTGACCCGGGGATTCTTGGGATAAGGGGGTGTATCAGATACAGTCCCGCCGCTGTCCTAAATTGTCCGCAGAAAGTGTAAACCTGCGGGCTGTTATACCCGTGCCACACGTACACGAAAAACGACATTAAGTGCTTAGAAGAGCCATGAAGACAAAATACAAGTTGGGTTTATTAGAAAGATTGCTTAGTCCCGATAACAATGATACCAATATCATCGCAATCTTCGAACAAATAACGGAGATATTAAACAAAACGTGTGAAGAAGTCGCGACCCCCTAGCCAATTTCCTGCAACTGTTCTATGACGTCACGGAACCTTGTTTGTGGGATTGGCGGCCGCCTAACTGACCTGTCGCGACGACACATGACTGGACGTCTGTAATGGGGCCTCTAGTTCCATTTGACCGCATCACTTGAATGCTAACGTGCAGTTAACGCACTGAAAATTATGTTTTGTTGTTGGCCCGTATGACGTCATCCTTGCTCATAACACGTCCCTGTGGCGCAAAATTTGAAAGTTTTTAAATACTTCTTGCTTTTTTTCGCTAAAAAACATATTTTGGGGCTGTAATATAGCTGAGTGAGATACTGAATCCTAGTTCTTTCAAATTACACGAAGTTGTATTTTCTCTTAACGGCTCCTTTAATGCCGTTAGTTGTAATGCCATTATTTCGCTGCTACACGTAAACATCTAATTTCATTCGCTCTAATGACATTTTTGGTTCAAGGAGTTCCGCACAACCCATTTACCTTCACGAATGCCTTAAATCTGCCTACTTTAGAACGCGATGAGCACCCAATGAAACGAACGAAACTCTCAGCACCAGAGTGTTGACGCGGAAACGTGGCCTAACTTTGAAATAAGACGCCTTTTTGTGCACTGTTGGTGGCGAAGTTTGAAGAAGACGAAGTTTACGAAAACAGCGGCAAAAGGAAAAACATCGTGATAACTTTTTTGGAATGGGCTACCGCTGGAAGGCGACGGCAGCTGCTGAAACCAGTTTTAGAAACATCTCACACCATTTTTAAGAAAACACTATTTCTCATAACGTTTTCTTAACCTTTGTAACCCTAGAGGTTTTTCTATGCGTAACAACCTTTCAAATATGAAGAATTTCTCTTTTTGTCATGATCACCATCATGCCTAACACATTTACTGTCTGCGTTTTCGCGTGTAGCACGGCCCGCCAAATAATGTCATTTGGTATCTTAAGGCCTTATACACCTAATGTCATTTTTTGTGTACGTGTGGCAAGCGTATAAGTGGCATAAATAAATCTGGTCTTCTGCTGCTAAAAAGCGCACAAATTTTGCGCACGTAGCCGAGGGCGGGGAAGGGAAGGGGACATGGCCTTCTTCCCTTGGTGCGTGGAACCATGGCACAAACCCGTGTACCAACAAAATTGTGGTACATATGGATATGGGTAACATCGGACTGGCGACTGTTTACTACTGCGACATTAAATAAAAATATTTTCCCAGGTGCACCTGAATTTAAAAAAAGACGAAACGCCGAACAGCTGCAAACATTCAGGCCAGAAACGTCGCCGTCTTAAGTGAAGGAGGTGATCATATGCACCCAAAATAAACTAGTAACGTTGCCCAAAAATAGACTGCAGTCTTCCCTCTTAAAGCGCTTACTAAAATGACACATTAGCAAAACAGGGGGTTTTTGTACCAAAACCTCTGCCTCAACCTTCGCTTGCACACATACGCCGCCTTCGAAGCACTCGAACGATGCTGTACCACCGCCAGCGACTCACGTAACTTGCATATTTTGACAGCCGTAACTATCCCATATGATGCGGACACGAAGCAGGCGTAAATTATGAGCACAGCCAAGTGACATATGCAGCAGCGCTTTCAGTCACGCATGCGGAAATGTCGATGAAAAATAGAAAAAAAACGTGGAAAACAAACATATCCGCCGCGCCAAAAAACAAAACAAAAGTATTCTTCGCGGCGCGGCAAAAATAAATTCATTTTGTTTCACAAACTCGCCATAATATGCTAGAACAGGCACCCTTTGAGTGTAGCCATTTCTGTATGATATATATGCACGACTTCGTGCGTTAGCCTCAGACATATTAAAAGCAGCATTGATGAACTCCGACAGCACAATGACGCCCAAACAGCTAAGCGACGTCACTCCATCGGCGGGAAAATTTCGCCTGCAACTGAGCACTCACCTGACGACTAGTCCGAGGTGCACCCACTGCAAGGTGGTGAGGAGCTTGGACTTGTGTTTCCCGCGCTTTTTGACATCGTGGGAGTACCAACGAAGGCTTAGGATGATCGCTACGACTGCAGGGGCAATGGTGAAAGCTAGTGTGAGCCAAAAGTATGCATATTTGCCGTCAATGTAGTGCCGGCAGGCAACCCATACGTCCGAACCGGCGTCAAACAGGAAGGCCCCCACGGAGACCACGACAGACAGTCCGCTGAGAATAGGTCGCTTTAGCGGCGCCACCATGGGCGCAACCACCGAAGAGTATTCAACCGAGATCTCAGAAGGCGTGGCGTCCGAAGAGCACGCATTTTCAACCGACATCTCTGAAACCGGCGTCTGCAAAACATCCGCACTTTCAACCGACATCGTGGCAGCTCTGGTCTCCAAAGCACCCGCACTTTCATCTGACATCGTGGCTGCTGAGGCTGATCCGTTAATCTGCGGCTGGCTGTATTGACAGCATCGAGAAATAAAGCTTTGGCGCGTCTTCTGCGGCCACCTGCGCATCGGGAAAAGTACGGAGAAAGTCAGGTGGTTTTGTTTTCGTGTTCATCCGAGGTCGCTCTCCCCAGAGTTTGTTCGTGTACATAGTAAAAAACTCTACGCCAGTTGTAACCACATCCTAACAAAGGCGCCGAAGGCCGGCCCACCGAGGGCCTACGTCACTGCGCGGCCCGTCCAGTAAACAATGGTCGGCAGGCTGAGGTGAAGCAGACGACAGGAGAGCAAGCGAAGGAAGAGGACGCGGCGCGTGCGCGCAAACTACAAGCAAAAAAGGACGGCCTATACGTTAACGGCTTAACGGCTTAACGGCTTAATGGCGTTAACGGCTTTAGTAGAGGTAACATCAGACTTTTCGAAGCTTTGCTTACCTCTATGTGTGGCCCCTAGAAAGATTTGCTATACTCGGTTACAAGTTAAGAACGGCAACGGAAGCTGCCGTTGTGCCTCACCACCACAGCCGCATGTTACTCCGCGCGGCGCAAGTAGTTCGTTCCTTGGAATATTTTGAACATCGCGCGAGCCGTTTCCGTAACTTTTTCGACTTAATACGCTTATAAACTACTGCAGCGACGACAAACAAAATACGAAAGAAAACGCAGACGATATCACGTATTCATAGCAACCTGCTTTCCAAACGCGCGCGCCCGTTCACTTCCGGGTCCATCGCTTAGGCGGAGTGATACCGTACGTGAGCTATTGCCGTTCTTAACTTGTTCCCGAGTATAGTCTGCCGACCGCCGTCCACAAAGGGGCCTCCTGCGTGATGCATGCATCGGCGGTGCTGCGAACAATCGGATAGTAGAGTGCCTCAAGGAGTGTGGACAGCCGCTTCGTTACACTCCCCGCTGCCATTGCTCGACTCGAAAAACACTCCGGGTGCAAAAAAAAAACAAATCCCCGCGTGGCAGCGCGGACAGCTGTGCCCCCATTCTGGTCGCCTTCAGCTGCAAGCGCATTCTCCTCGGAGTGAATAGTAATAATAATAACAATAAAGAACAGCGGGTGAGGTGTCAAACTTTTAAACAGCCTTGCCAGATGGCGAAATACGGCGATATTGTCGGTGGTGTTGAGGTACCGTTAGGCTACGCCCGATAATATCTCGTGAAAAGTAGTGAAAAGGCTGTGTGACTGCTTTCAACCATGATTTTCTCCCCTGAATGGAAGATTTTTCTGTTCGTAAACACCGACCATCCACGGTGGCTGCGTAGCTCAAGTGTTCTGCTGCTGAGCACGAGGACGCGGGTTCGATTCCGGCCCGCGGTGGCCGCTTTTCTGATGGAGGCGAAAAGCAAAAACGCCCGTGTGTACGAGATTTCGGCGCACGTTAAACATCCCCAGGTGGTCAAAATTATTCCGGAGCCCACCACTACGGCGCGCCTCATCACCTGATCGATTGGAATAAAAACCCAGCGGAAACCACAGGACGCAGAAGGTTTTTTATTCCAATAGAACATCTACCAACTAGCCCAGTCCAGCGCCTTGATATCTCATCACCTGAGCAGCGCCGGCTCGTTAGACCCTACAATCAATCAATTCTAGTATACACCAAGAGCGCCTCACAGAATTTGGCTCAATACGTTTTGCACTTGACTTGATAAACACATTGGGTTTTTTCCACTGCTTGAGAGTAATAAAAACTCCAATCCGAAGTTTCGTATTTCAAACAAACCAGAGTGAATATTTTTCTTGGAAATATTTTATGTAGGACCTACCATGCACTAGAGTTTCCTCTTTAATAAATTCGTCATTAATTTGGGACAGCTACAAGACGTTTGTATGCCATGTTTATTGTACAATAACTAGCAATGTGTTAAATGCTCCCACATCAACTTGAGAGAAATATACGTGCAACAGATATCCTTGAATATAAAGATAGGCGAGAAGCACAGCAGGTTTCTGTGTGAGCCTGTCCACAAAAAATAGAGCATGTGCTCCGTGAGCACGCATGCCGACGGATATGAAAAGGGACTTTTATTTACCTTCTCTCAAACCTATTTTTCAAATAAAAAGACACAGGAAATCAAGCCTCCACCCCCGTATTTTAGTTATAGAGGTAATCATGTCACCCCTTCATTGATAGGATGGTTTGCTATCAGCAAACGAATACACCACCTTCAAGGCTGTGTACATACACCACCTTCACAACACACCACCTTCAAGGTGGTGTGTGGTGAATACACCATCTTCAAGGCCAACTGCATGTGAAGGAACAGCACTGGAACAGGAAATACGTTATAGTGAGCGTATTTTACCCCTCCTGAAATTTGGTGAAATTTTAATGAGGGGCTGCTGTTCAAAACTTCTTCTGATCTGGCAACGCTGCTTTGAAGCTTGAGCATTTCTGCGTTCCCGAATTTTGAGTTTCCTCACACTGGCAGCCGTACCTTCTGCACCTCTTTGATAGATGTCCGTGGGACATCAGTTTTACATCCAAACATCCGAGTCCCGCACTTGACGTCCGGCGGACGTCCTTTGGAATACGAGAAGTTTCGATCAATTTGGTGTGACGGACGTACAAGCTACACATGTACGAGGACGGGTTATGGAATCATAAGTGAAATCCCCTGAACATCCTCGTTCATGTTAGTGATTGAGCGAAGAGCATCAAGTTAATTATATTAATTATATTCCGGCTGCCTTTAGCGGCAACACAACATAAGAGGGAGTCAAACGATTACGAATTTTCGAAGGCGAATCCCTGTGCCTGTCTAGCACTCGTGGCGCTCTGATCGAGACAACAATGTTTTGCGCTAGAATTTAAAAAATAAAAAACAAATCCCATAAAACTTTATTAAAAAACGGGTTGACACACATTGTTACATTGTATAAATTTGCTGCTAAGTAGGATGAAAAATTAACTTCGGCAGTAAAATTTTTAATTATTGGTTGTTTTTGCGACATCAATTCAAGACTGGTAGATCCAGGCTGATGTTACTTTTTGTTAGTTTAGGTTCGATTATTGCGCTCCTAAAGGTAGCGGCCCTGAGGAAACACTCTTCTAAGTTTTTCTATTTACGCCATGGAGGAAAGAAAAGTTTAGGAGAAAGCGTCACGGAACTATTGTGAAGCCTAGTAATAAAAAATAAAAAGGAAAAGCTCATGGGAGCTGCCCACCTCGCGTGACAGGCAAGCGGTAGTTCTTTGCGCCTCATGCGGCAGCCCGCCCGCGCGGCGTGTGCGCGTCGGCCCCATGGAGCAAAGAAAAAGTATTCTTTCTACCATGGTCGGTCCGTTTGGTTGCCGGGCCGTTCGAGTTTCAGGCGACGAGTCTCCGTCCGGGCATTGCGCTCAGCGCTGCCAGCAATCCGAAACGCGCAGCGGTCTGGTCGTGCAGGCAAAGTGTTCGGACGGGAGAGACAGAAAACATCTGTATTTATTGAGCTTTGTTATCCGTCGAAGTTCACGCCGCAGTCGGAGAGTTTTGTGCCGACGTCGTGCAAAAGTGGAGATGACCGAGTACGACATCTGTGCCTTATATTTTATTTCACAAAACACACCGCACTTTCTTGGTTCTCGTCATTTTAGCTTTTCACCTCCGTGGCGTATTTTAGCGTTCGTTAGCCATATACCTATCGCACGGATTGAGCAGTCCTCGGACAACCAGCCCGCGTACTGCCTCCGACGCGAGGCGGCAAATAATGCGTTCTTCCCGTGCCCTCACCCAACTTCAGTGGTTCTGCACCTTTTGTTTTCTAATGCACTGAAGGAGACAGCAACGCAACACAGACGACACCACGACAATTGTGGCACATACAACGTGCCACCATGCCAGAGCACCGATAAGGCGAACGTATGCAAACGCGCACGCGACCGAAACCAAAGCGTTTCGCACCACCTCTCAGCTGACAGGACACCCGTCACGGTGCTATAATGTAAAGGGAAGGTGGCGCAATAACTCCCAGCAGAATGTCAAACGCAATCGTCAAAGCACATGTGGCACCAACACGCACCTGTAGGCCGCTCCGTGCTTGTGAATGTTTACAGCGGCGCGTTCGAGCAAAGCCGGGCGTGGTTCCAGCGGTAAGCGCCAAATTCGGCTCGCAGCTCGTGAAGGTGCTTCCTGAGCATGGGATCTACGTATCGTGTCTCTTTGAACAGCGACAGTACTTCCACGATACGAGGGTAGGAGCGCAAGGCTGGCAAAAAGTCTCGTACGGCGCCTTCGGCAACGCCACTCGCCTCCACCTCCACCGGCAGCATGGAGGGAAAAGCTTTTTTGTCCTCCATGACCGGCAGCCAGCCGGAGCCACTAGATGATACAGCGGGCCTGAGAGTGGTGCATCTTCCATGAGGCATTGCGCGGGAGGAGCCCGGGGAGAGGAGAATACGGCATTAGAGGAGGTTTGCTTGCCAAAGCTGGGCCGCCTGACGTCATGCTCCCTCCTAAAATTTTCGTCCTCCATGGTCAACCGGGCACTGAAATCAGCGCGGTTTCGCGGCCTCCTGGACTTGGAAGGCTGACAGCTTTCGCTCTTACTCCTTTCCCTTTAAGATAAATAAACTTTTATCTCTATCTCTCTGTAATCTCTCTCTCTCTCCCTGTATGATTTACGCCTGTCCCTGCCGTTACTGAAGGCGCGCATGCGCGATAACCAATCTCCATGGCGATAATGGCCACCGCTGCCACCGAGGCGAACGTGGGCGTCTCACGTTGTGGAAGATCGCTCGTGTGGGCTTTCTCGGACGTTACGGGGCGGAAAAAGAGACGCCAACAACACAAGGCCGAATCGCAACTTTTTGTGTCGTGGCAGCGAAAAATGAAAAACTCGTTCGCATGCCGTGAAGCGGAGTTAAAGAATGAAGTCGTTGAAGTTGAGCGTCCGCTGCGCTTTACAACTCTATTTTGTAGAGTGCATGAGTGTTTCTCGCCCCACGTCGCGTTCGCGTCCATAGGGCGCGTAAAGGGTTCAAGTGAGATTTGAGCTGGTGTCTATACTGGTCAAGCTGGCGTACACCGGCCTCGCCTGGCTGCGTTGCGGCGTGCGGCCGCAGCGGAGCTGGCCCAAAGGAGGCGACGGGCGGCCGTGGTAGGGCCATGGCAGAGCGGCCGGCGGGCGGTAGTGTTGCTCGTGTTGCCAACCAATCTTAACCGGAGCGCCCCACACCGCAACTTAAAAAGCCCTACGTTACCCTACACAATATTCTCGGTGGCCCTACACTACTCCCTAGTCTACCAATATAGCGACTTGTTGACATTTATATGTATTATAATCTCTACCTGTGTTCATTTTTGTTATTCCTCAAAATTTTTTTATCGTTGGATGGCGCATGTCTCCCTTTATTTGACGATAGATTTTAAACCTGTGATCATTGAGGTAAGCGCGTGTGATTCATCGGAGCAGCGATGTATCGGACAGTCATAGTCTCATACTAATATAGCCTGCGTATTATTAGGCGGAGGCTTCGGAAAGGTTTTGGAAGTGTGGGGTGTGGCTCAGGACAGTCGACTATTATGGCGATGATAATGACTATTTGGCGTTTTAGAAACCAGGGGCGCTATTGTGAGCTGTGTCCGTTTTGCATATGTTCATTTCGCGTCCGTTTCAGTCGTGACGTAGTTGCACTTCCGAGGTATCCGATCAATGGGTGTGCTGCGTCACATTCGGTCGACTGCTTCCCACCTGGTGAATCAGGGCTCGTTCGTAGCGGACAATTTGAAATTGACATTAAATGAACAAAACTGAGAATTTCTCACCAGGATGTGCTTTTTTGCGGCCTCTGAACTATATCGTTTTTTTATAAAAGAGCGGACGCCCCTGCAATTTACAACTGACCCCTAATTCAAACACCATTTACCTAAAAGGAGTACTGACACGAAATTTCAAAGCTGGCATAACGTAAAAAGCTTCCTTTGTGTATGAAGATACTTCCCAGCAAGTTTCAACAGTAACCGTTCAGTATAACATATTGTAAATACCTTTCAATCTTTGCACCCACCAGAAAGCTCAGAACGGATACCCTTTCGCAGTCAGCATAAGCATGACGCCATCTGCTCCTCCTGGCCCTGAACTGCCGACGTGAGGGCTCCCGTTACGTGTCCAACGCTCTGGCTGCGGTTGTTGTGTGATATTCCACCATGTGTTCGCCGTCACAGTTTTCGGACTGACGTCATGCTGCCTGATGCGGGCAGATAATGGAAACCCCGGCCGGTCTGGGCACGCGCGCGCGCTTCCACAGCGGCAGTCATGCGACGAGAACGGTGACGTCATGAGCGCCCTCCTTTCATGGCGGCCGCCTCGGTTTTCGTTTCGCCGAAACCGAAACTGATACGAATAAACCAGGTTGCGAATGATTATTTACCCTGCTATCGACCGTCTAATATGCAATCTGTAATTGGCGGCGTGGCAGGCACCAATAGCAGCGCAAAAACTTAACACGAAAATTTGAGTCAGTGCTCCTTTAAATAACAGCCCCTATCCATATCGAACATCATATATAATGTAAAAACTACTTATTATTTGTTTGCCTAGGGAAGAGGAATGGTACACTCTGCGTGACATTTGTTACTTTAGCTGCACTTAGGAGCGCCCAGATGAGTGATACAATCAGCATCGCCAGTAAAACTATGAAAATAAAATCATTTAATCATACAGGAAGCGCAAAACTATAGTGACAGCAATGTGTCACTAGCAAGGGAAGGGCAAAACAAACAAAGCGATCTGGTGTACGTAACGATTACCCTTGGCAGACGTGTATATGTTCTTGAAAAAAAATGTTTTGTTTTCTGTTACAGCCAGGATTTGTTTATTTGCACCAACACGAGGGGGGAGGGAAGACTGAGCCCTGTTTTTGACAACTCCATGCCAGGCTGATAGTCATTTCTTCCTCCTTGCTGATCATAGAGGAAACAAGAAGAGCTTTCTTTTCACCATGATGCGAACATTTACATTTCTGACGTCAGTCCTCTCCACACGCATGCCGCTCGCGCTCTGACGTGTTTTGTCCGCGGATCAAGATGCATAAACGTAATCCAGACGCCAAAGTTCGCGTTGTAAACCGCTAGATGAAATATTTTTAGTTCTCGCAGCTGCATTTGGCGCAGAAGTCTCCCCCCACAGGAACGCGGAAAATCACCCTACGCCTGGCGGAAAAAATGGTGGACGGCCCTACGACGAGGCAACATTCGGAAAACGGCCTACATTTGGGGCGCATAGACTACAGTTGGCAACACCGCCGTGCGGGCGGGGATGAGGACTAGCAAAATCAAAGGTACCGTGAAAGCGAGAACATCAAATCTCCTTACACCTGCTCCGCCTAATCCCGGGGTTGTCATGGCAATTATAACCCTTCCAAGGCCAAGGTGGCGGCGGCGTTGCTATGGTAATTACCCTGCATTAATGTTTCCCCAGGCTCACCAGGGGAGGATGGGGTGGTAGCGCTGGAATTATCCCGGACGCTTGGTTGAAGGTTAAGAGGACGCCTCCAGGTCAAGCCATGTAAGCCGAAGCCATTTCCCTGCATTACGCGAAAGCTGCGGCGTTCTTTTGGACATCTTTTTGCGTCCCAGACGCCAGGTAAGATATTTTAAGTGCGAATCACTTTATAAGCGACCCCAAACCATCCACCGCCGGCGTCGGCGGCGGCGGCGGCGTCGGCGTCCGCAGTGCTCCTCTATAAAGAAACAGCATCCGGCGCCAGGTTTCGATCCGCGGACTTTGCGGCCGCAGCGCGACGCTCTACCGACCAAGCCACGGACGCGACGTGATATCAGCGTTAGTGACGCGCCTTATATCTTTAACGCATTCAAACTACGTCGTCAGCGGCGTGCGTTGGCGACTCAGCGGCGTTATAGCGGCTTGATAACTGCGTGGTGTACACGTGATACTACAAACCCGATGGAAGAGATGGAAGAGAAGGCGGCGAGGCGGTGGGCTGCGGGGGCCGAGCGCAAGCGCCGCAAGCGGGCCGACAACCGTGCATTCGCACTTTCACATTCTCCCCCTCGGGGAAATGCGGGGGAATTTTTTAAGTGATGATGGCAACAGGGGTGGGCAATTGTGGTGGTTTAACTGGTTTATTGAGTGGAGAGGTTGGAAGCGAATCTGCTCCCGGTTACTCCATTTCACCAATACAAGGTCATAGACCCGGCTATACTAGTCCACTGTGCACAACAATTTCGTGAGTACTAAAAGTTGTCTGTAACATCTCCTCCTGGTTTGATGGTCATTGAGTCACGATAAAAATCTGATATGTCACCTAATACTTTCTCGCTATTCCTGTTGAGGTACAAAACACATTCAGGGCACGAACAACCTTATTTTAAAGCCTCGCATCAGGCCATGGTCCTAGTAAAGCTTTAAATAAATTATCAAACATTTGTCCTCTGGTTGCCCAAAGTACCGATAGCAATATAAAGTCCGTTGTTAACAAGTGCACTGTCAACCACAAGTACAAGTATGTTGCGTGTGCTGTAGGCGTCGTCTATCATATTCCGTTGTCGTGTGGTTTTTGCTACAGAGGTCAAACTGGTCGTTGCCTCAGTAAACGACTTCACGAGCATTATCTGTCCATGCAGAACTCTGCCCTTTCTAACTTGGCTTTTCAATGCCACACGTGTGCACGTGTACACAAGTGTACACCGGTTTTATCTGACACAACCGTGTTGTTTAAACACACTAATCAGCATATAAGGGAAGTGTCAGAGGCTTTTTTTCATATAAAAAATCGGAAAACTTGCGTAAGTCAACCTTCTGTGACCTTCAACAAAAGCAAAGTCTGTTATCTTGCTGAACGTGTGACTTGACGAGTTGCAGGCTTGCGTAGTGATTCCTTCTTGAATTGAACTGTTTTGACATGCCCAATGTTTTTTGTGTATATGTTTTCTTTTCCAATAAAAATTCAACTGTGAGTACCGCGCTGTGTCTGTAGCCTTCCCCGTCCTCGTCTCTCTTGCGCCGGTTGTTTTCTATCATTATGAACCAGTACCAAATCGCCCAGCTTGCCATCTTGGTGCAATTCATTTATCGGTACGTTCACGTAGCCGCGTTTACGAGCGCGTTAGCATTGGAGCCTGCGGTGCTACGACGTAGTCTGCGCTGCGGCTACACTTTTGAGTTTATTCAGGGTTACGAAAACAGGTTGCAACACTTTTTACAGTGTACACTGTTTACGAACGTACGTTATAAACTGGTGTTGAGGGGCCCGGAACGTGGAAGAAGCCTTACAGGCAGCCGCAAAATAAAACGGACCAAGCGAGCTACACAACAATTACCCATGGACCAAGTGAGCGCGACACATTCTGGCCCAGCGCCTGCTGTCGAGATAGCTGAGAGCGCATGCGGGTGCTTCACCAGTCAATGCATACTTTGGCTGCAGTGCTTGGTATCTTTCGAAAGTGTCCCGGCGGTGCCTTACGCGGCAGGATGAGCCACCGGCACGATTACGGGCAGCGTGACGCATGCGCTGAAGTAGTAGTATTGTGCAAGTCTGAGATAAGTTTGTCAGGCCCTCGTTAAACGTGCAACCATTCTTTTCTGATATGAAATACCCCGCAGCACAAATCGTGTAACACGGTGTATTCACAGGTTCTGAACATAACGCATTTAATTGTTACTTTAGTGTAAAGAAGGATTTCCCAAGTTTATGGCACTCTCTAGCGGATCGTCGAAGGAAGTTTTTAAAAACTGTAAGGGAAATATTAAAGTCGTAAGGTATAATTAAAGTGAGGTCGCTAAAAGAACAATGTCTCCTGCAGCGACACCGCTAAAGGGAGACAAAAATAAAGAACGGACCGGAAAACAAACCTCTACAGGAACCAAAAAATCATGAATCTGAAAGACAAGGAACGCCGTGCATGCAAGACAGAATGCATAATTGGCGTGTCTAGTGTGTTTAATTGTAGTAATAACGAAAATGAATATACATGGTTTGTCAAAGGAAAAACTAACTTAGATACGAAGGGAAGCGGCGCGGTAATGTTTGATATTATGTCTTTTCCGTCGCATACCGACCGGTGACCATTCAGTCACGCGCGATAATTTTTCGCCGAGTTGCTGGAATGCTAATCTAGGGAAGAGCCAATAAAGTGCTAATAAGCCAGAACCCGAATAATTCCACGGATTCCGCATGCACACGGCGCACGCTGCCGGCGGCCGCACGCTCGCTCGGCGCACAGCACAACGCGCCGCCGGTTTTAAGAAAAACAAGGCCCAGCGGATCCAGTGCCTTACTATGGAATTAAGCACCCGCATGCACACTTAGCTATGTCGACAGCAGCCCAGGAAAGCGTCGCGCCGGTGTTTTCGCACACCGCTCGCTTGGCCTGCTTTACTTTGTGGCCACCTGTACGACTTGGTTCTCTAGAGTGCGGCTCATTCTTGCGAACGCGGCGAAGTAACCGCATTTCGCCGAAGTGAGCCTAATGGGCGTACTGATATATTTACGGTACTTGCTGTAAACGTATGTATACATACGAATCCGCCTATATTTACGCCACCAAAGTGCGTCGAATCGTAAGCCAGACCGTGAGATGTCGTAAGGGAAATCGTATCTTTATAAGGACAGCTTTGCTCAATCCGGCCGGGGTATGCAGTTTTTTAAATGCAGGATAGACCTTCCTTCTACAGTGCACATTAACAGTAGTGTTGCGTGCACAGTATATTCCCCATGCTGTGCCGAGCTTGGAAGTGGGCTACTTAGTGTTTGACCATATTGAAATATAGGATAATTTAGCATGACTAATCAGGCAGTAGGGGCGCGTCGTTATCTCCCTCCGCAAGTTGCCATTCACACCTTGAGTATGTATCATATTTAAGGCCTTCCTTCATAGGCCTAATAGTTTAGTTTGCACTTCACTGTGTGAGTCCTGGTCCTTTACTGTTGTGGTACTAATATGTTCACTAGTATATTTATTTATAGTAGCGTAATAATATATATTTAATATATTTGATACGTTTTTGTATTACCCAGCACCATTGTGTACTTCAAGGTTCTGTCACTTGCCTTGGAAAACAATTGGCCGTTGTTCCTGTAGTCACCTGCTGGATAGCTTTATTAAACACACTCCGCATGTTGCACCTCTTTATTGAGGTCTACTGTGTAACTTCCAAATCGATTTATATGTTTTCCAGCTCAATAATTCAAGAAGAAAGGTATTGCTATGTCGTGCTGTCCGAACAATGGCCAAGGCAGAATCTTATTACGTGTTCCTGCCGCCTCCAATGGGACTACAGGTATGCTGTGGCATTGCATACCGTAATTTTAGCTCACTGTTTATTCTTTTTTATATATAGATACAAAAACATTTGGAGTATGTGTGTTGTACATTAATTTTTATGTAGAGCAGTAACAGTGCTCGCAAAGAAAGTCTCATTTGTGGAGTGAAAATTTTTTCCCAAGTTATCCGTTAGTGTGGCCAAATGGCCATTAGTGTGGTTCTTTCTCTTTGTCTTTAAAAGATTTTGGGATGGTTATATGCTGTAATCGCAATAATAAAACTCGTCTTCTATTATAGCGCGAACACACAATGTTAGAGGCAACCAAACGACGCCTAAGCGCGGACTGTCAGGTGATTTTTTTTTTGCAAGAAACCACTTGTATATAAAAAAATTTCGGTGTGTATTCCCACGGCATTAAACAGGCTATGGTGCTTCAAGACGCTGTGTTAATGTTCCAATAACGTTCAACGATTTGTCTGATGAAATACAACCCGGTTCCTGGTGTGCAATGCAATTTTACCTCAACTCGGACAATTCAATAATCAAACCACACAAACTGAGGTCTTCTGCAAATTTTATTACACCAAATCACTTGTTTTGTAAAAGTTGTTCTCGCTAATTCTACGCATTTTTAAACGTTAACGTCTTATATCTCTGAAGGCTTCTATCTCTTTCTCTCACTCTCATGCTTCAAGCACGCGTTGTGAGGTGCAGAAAAACAATGCTTCAAGAAATTCGTTGAAGTGGTCGGAGCGAGCTCGAGCCGGGGATCACGAGCCCGGAATCATGCTGAGAAATGCACAAAGCAGCCGTGCTGGAAAACGGTCGGAGGAGGGCTTGAAAAAAAGCTGCCGAATAATGGAAACAGCAACGCCAAAGGAGGGTTGGCCGCTGCCGCACATGCAATAGGAGCCGCCTGGAAACACCTAGGGGGCGAACAGGATGTTATCCCGCGGAAAGAGCTTTGGAGGGAGTTGTCGTGGTGACGGGCGCGGTGGCAATGTTAAACAGAAAATTTAGTTGCAGATCAACAGACCGTCCCACTAGGCTTATAATTCTCAAAAAGTTTTGAGCATACCCGGCGTCTTTTGTTTTTCTTTCTGCGTAAACCTCCCCTAGAGAGATGACAGTGCTTGCTACGCAGCGGTCGTCTTCAAGACCAGGTCCCACTCATCAACCGAGCCAAGGCTGCGGCGGCAGCCTTTAGTCTACCGGAATAGGCGTACCATCCACCCCTCCTCCCTGTCTTTTTTCTTTTCTGAAACATTCTTTTTCATGTTTTACGAACGAACTAAGCATGCTTTGGTCACTGTTATGCAAGTTTAAGCGCATCCCGTACATGCATATCGTAACGTTTTACTGACGTGCTACGCCGTTTCTTTTGTTCAATAACTATTTCAGGCGAAGCAATGCCCGCAAAAATTTTTTTCCAACTCACTTAATCTGCGACCTACCTTATGAATGGCAAGGCTCCTGATGAAGCGACTGGAAATCAGTGAACCGCTCGGTTAGCCTCCTTACTTAAGCCACTCTTCTCGTAGAGGCATAGTAACAGCTATAACCGCAGACTCGAAGACGGTTGCAACGCGCTTAGTTTTTATTCTTGACAAAACCAGATAAGTTCTTTTGTTTTCATCGTAGCTGCACATGTCGACCTTCAGTCCATTTTTGATCTTCGTCCCTCAAAAGTCTCAGAACGTACGACGGGATGTTTGGCGACGAGTTGTTCAGCGGCGCAAGTAAGTCGTCTCGAAGAGCAGCTCCCCTACCAATCGCCACGGTAATGCCGAAAGGTACACAGCTATTAACCTTGCCCAAGTCACTTGCAACGACAGTAACCATGTTATCGTAGTCAGTGATTTTACTGTGCACATGTCGTCGAGGCTGAAAATGGAGTGGTTTACGCGTTCCGTGTTTGAGACATTTGGCTAGCCATGCCACACCCAATCTGGTCCAACCCGAATCAACCACTGAGCGGCATAGCTCCGCTGGCCATCCATCGTCGCAGGGAGGAATGACCTTGAATTTTCAAATAAAAGCCACCCCGTTTGTGACCTTCTCATGTCACGCAAACGGATAAAGTTTCTCAAACGCACGAAAAAAAGACCAGAACATTTTATTCTTGTCTGAATGCGAAGATCTCACAAGATCTGACCATATTGTAATGTAATAGAGGAGCTGGGCGAGCTTACTGTGGATGGCCTCTTTGAGGCTGAGGAATGCAGCCCTTGAATCCGGTGGTATGACGGGTTTCGGGTTGAAGAGAATTGGTTCGCAGTCATTAATCATGTCCGAAGTAAACTGACGGCCAGTATTGATTGAGGTGTCGTCAACTACACAGGCAGTTATCGGCTGCGTCGTTTTATTCGTCTATCTTCACAATAGTTTGAGCACTGTCAGCCAATACTGATCATGCGCAGAAAAAAAACGTAATTATTTCCCTTACACAAATTTTGTATTGAATGCAAGTCAAAACCACGCATTTCGGGAACAGTGCCTTTATTTTTATTTTTGCCAACGCTGTTACGAAAAGCTATTCCCCAGACAGAGCGAGAGAGAGAGAGATAAGGTGAGACCTTTATAGTTCAAAAGACCTAGGTGAATTTCCTAATTGTAGTCTTCAATTTACCGTGTTCGCATACTGTTGAATAATGTTCAAGCGGATCCGCTGCACCTGTTCACAGAGAGCTTCCCAGGCAGCCTAGATGTCTACTGTCGACGGGGACGCTATCTTCCCAAGAAAATATCTTACAAGGCTTAATACACTGTTTCCCTCCGAGCCGTCTCAGAAAAAGTAATGTTGCTGATGAAACGATGTACAAGGTCATAGGCAGCGTCACACATGTCCAGTGCAATGTAGTGTCCTGCCCTAAGCACGAGGGCATACACAAGCCTCTCGGTCTCCGTTACGTAGCCTGCCATCTCGCACTGAGGGCGGGACAGCCAGGGCTTTCTTTCAGCAGAGCGAAATTTAGTTGCGCCCGGCCATTTAAGCCGCCGCATGTATCTCTCGAAAGTTGCTGGGGGGAAGACGTTGTCCATTTGACCGTTCATTATCAGGACTCTTTCGGAGTTCAGAACATCCTCCAGCACGCTAGTGATGTCATTAAAAAAATCATTTGGAGCCAGTGCGATCGAAAGGTCACGCCTACGGCCGTCGAGAGTCGCATTTGGGTTTATGTGTAGTGCCCGCTTAAACGTTTCGTTGCTGACGAACTCGACGTATCGCTCAATCTGGTCCGGTCGAGTTGGGTGCAGTATGCTGTTTTGATAACTGTAGCCTGTCAAGGTCGAAAACAAGCTTTCACGGCCACTGATGTTCATGTTTAGGACTGTTTTAGCCAAAAGCATAACGGCTTCAGTTGTATTTTCTTTCGTCAAGTTTTTGATTTTTTTAAACTGTACTGTTAGATTGGTGCGACCTTGTGAATCCACAAGCCCGAGCTGGTAAAGGTACTCTTCTGATTTCAGGACACTTTTCTGCAGTGGGACGAAAAATCCAGCGCTTAGAATGACCCCACTCAGACGATAACTCTTGACTTGATGCAGGTGCTTGTTTTCTGATATCTGTATTCGCAGGCGCTTCGCTAGGGAAATAGCAGCCCTTGCTGAAAAGAAAAGATGAAGAAAGAAAACAGTCAATATCTGTAATTTCCCCGTAACGACGACAAGAAAAACTGTACTCATTATTTACATACTCGCTGCCTTGCACGGCATACGAGACAATTCGTAAGCGCTCGTTTTTCTGAGAGCATGACCGAACGCCTTAGCAAACCGTCGTTCCGGGACACGACTGCGCATTCGCGCGCCTTTACGGTATTCTTTTTGCTGCGGCGCATTGATGCATGAATATAACCATGTCTCGCACTCTCTACCCATGCCGGACGGCTCCGGTCGGCTACCGGGTGACCGATACAATTCCGAGGTCCCACCCCGTGCGTAACAACCGAGTCCTTCAATGCATTGAAGGACTCTGGTAACACGTACCGCAAGGCAAACGGCTGCATTAAAAGCCTCTCAAAGGAGAGGTCCTGAAATTTAACGAAAGACGCGTCTTATCTCGCGCCTACTTGAGCTAACTAATCAGCTTGAAAATCAGATAGTTATAAATAAGTTCAATCAATTCTGAAAACTCAAGCGTACACACGTTCATTACTTCCGCCGTAGACTACTTGTAAGGCCTTTTTGAGTTAGTTGTAGATATGTACAGCACAGTACAGTTGATAAAAGTATAGTACAACATGGTGTCAGTGTCGTTTTTTTCGAGAATGAATGCCATGCAATAGAAAGTGTAGCTTTTTCGGATACGTGTGAAGTTCCAAACCATTCGTACACTTATTTCTAGCAGTACGTTAGGGTCGAATAAATCTCTAGCTTTATTCTACGCGCGCCCCACATCCTAGGAAAATTTCGACATGGAAAAACCTATTTTTTGGCTTAAAGCACCAGGATTGCATTCCCCCTGCTCTATTTTAGACTCGGAGCATCTCTACCTTTTTTCCATATTTTGATAAGGCGCTCTCCCGTCAGGGGAGCTGGAAGTGTTTAATGCAGCTAGACAGGCGGTTAGGCAGGCAGGCAGGCATGCCATGTACTGCAAGTGGTGAGCTAGTCTACATTGGTGCTAGTTACTTACGGGAGAACAGGCGCATTACAAACTCTGCAGCTGAGCCAGACGTTATGCGTTAAAACCGCAGTACCACAGCGCCAGCCGAACACGACACCTGGACACGCGAAACCTGCGCGAAAAACTTCGCTTTCTCTGGGGCCATTCAGGCGTCAACCGTACCGCGAGTGGTTCGAACCCGCTGTTCGCACGCGTCTCGAGGCGGAGAAGGCACTGCGCACATTCGTCGCCTTCGTTCTGCATACCAATGAGCCGAACCACATTGTGCCTGAGCCTCACACTGTACTCTAACCCTTCTCTCTCCCCAAAACCTTTCCACCGCACTGCGTAAGCAGAGAACCACGCGAAAATAAACGTTTCGAAGAGCATGGTTGCGTTGTTAGGCTCCCGCTGCATTGTTTTGTCTCTTCGTTTACTTAAATGAATCGCATTTTACTTCGGGCGTCTTGGGGTTCAAATAAATAACAGAAATAAAAACCGGGGCGAACATCATCCCCAAGAACAATCACAGTACACAGCAGGCAGCCTCGTTTAAGCTGGACTGACCCGCCCGGATCACAACTTATCACAGTGTTACGCAGCCAGCATTCTGATCTTGAGATTCGGATTGGCAGGTATCCCTCCACAATGGGTGGCGTTATTTTGCGGTTGAACAACGTGCTCATGGCTCCTAGTCAAACCAAAATACAAATCTGTGTTAAGTGTATTCTATAGACCTTTTTAATTTCTTCGTCCTGGGAGCAACCATTTTACCAGTGGGCTGTGCTAGTGGATCTATGATTGGCGGAGGGGACGGGATGATGTAACTGCGCATGCGCAACACAGCCCAGAGCATGGCCTGATCCTATTAAAGATTACACGTGAAATGGTCTATAGTAATCGCTCACTCGTAAAAAACAAATGCTTGAGGTGGTAACTACTCCGCCTTTGGAATTACCGCGATATCTAAAGTTTCATGTGCTCAAATCAAAACGGTAAATGGACGCTACCACCTGCTTTAGCGGGGTGCACTAACATTTACTTACCGCCGTAGCTCTCCCCTACAATGTAAAGAGGCATCGAGTAAGCTTCTTTGAACAGCTTGTAGAATTGCAACAAAAAAATGGCGAGGTCGTTCGTCACATCCATCAATGACCTTGAGAGCACAGTGCCACTTTCAATCATGCTGTACCCGCCTCCAGCCGGGTAGTCAACGTACAAGACGTTCGCAAAGCGTTGAAAGCTGCAACTTCTGTTCTACAGTTTTCCCTCTGCGTCGATTCCCAGTGGGCCATTTTCCAGGAACTGACCAAAGAGACCCGATTTTCCGGGGCCCCCTTGGAGCCACAGTAGTAGTGGTGCTTTTTCTGTAATATTCTGGCCGGAAAAGAAAAAAAGAAGTTCATTTAGGTCCTGCTGTGACACTTCACTCCCACCGTTGAGTGTACATCGATTGTTTGGTCACTCTATATAACACGTAACAAAGCTGGGTTAGAAACTGCCCAAAAAAAAGCAGTCGGGTTCATTTCTCGTAGCTATCACCAGCAATTCTCTCCCTCTTCGCATAAGCACATGTTATCGTTGCAGTCCCTCAAACATTCATCTCTCTCGTTTCGTCGTGTCATCTCGCTGCATAAGATAGTTCGCACCGGCTGGCGTGTTCTGAAACCTTTTTTTGCAGCTTCTGCACGCCCAACTTGACGATCTAAACCCCTGAACAATTCAGGTCGGTTCTTCATTGCTTTAATTGTTTTTTGCGGATTTCATATTTGTGAGATCAACTGCATGGTTCCCTGGGAAGACTCGGTGCGGCCCAATTCAAAGAAGTAACTTTCAACTTTTTTGTGTTCTTTGTGTCAAATATTTGTAAACACTCTTGCTATGTCTCAAGCGCTAAGACAGCAATATTTGTAAACAAATCAAATAAATTTTGCGTAGTCGTGGGTGCATCTTTTTTTTGTTCACATACTTTAGATTTTTACATTTCAAGAAGGATGGGGTTCAATTCTTTTTTTCTGCTAAGCAAGGGAAAAGAAGGGGAATGGTAAATATTGCTAGGGGCTATTAATTATGTAAACTGTATCCCTGCAGTCACATCCCGAAGTATAACATTTTCCTCGTAACTGAAAACTAGACAAAAAAATGTTCACCACCTTCCCGTAGGGGAACCCTGAGTAGTATGCGAAGCAGCCATGGGGTCGACTCAAGTCGACTGCGTTTAGGTTGTCCGCAGACACCATGCTCACCTCGTCTATGATCACGCATTTCACGTTGCAGAAGGCCACGCGGAAAGTGTTCAACTCGCTGGCGCTGAGGCCTCCGTCCTTGTTGGGGCCGGTGGTCTTCCGAGAGAGCTTGAAAGCCGCGTGCACCGTGACTCCTCCCACTGCCACAGCCGCCTTTCCGGTGCTCGCGCAGATGACGAACGCGTTGTAGGCGGTGTTGTTGCCGGTGTTGCTGTACCGGTTGTAGAGGTCCATGGCAAGCCGGAGGACGAACGTCTTGCCGCAACCGGCCGGTCCGCTGAAGACCCGTAACGGAGGTGCTGATGGCGTCGTCTGCCGGTGGATGATCTCGCGCAGTAGCTCTTGTTGTTACGCGTTTGTCTTCCTCATCAAGCTGTAGTATTCGTCCCCGTCCATGATGTCCTGGCGCTTCCGCACGGCCGCGCACGGATCGCTTGTTTGATCAGGCGCACCAAGTCTTGGCTCGGGTTGAGGTCGGCATCTTCGTTTTCCGGGTGAACGATCACGGCAGGAGGAGGTGCTGCGCCGCCTTCTTCTTGTTCTTCTTGTTGTGCCCTCTTCTCCGCGGCGCTATCCGTGGCACTGACACTGGCGTTGACGCTGGCGTTGCAGGTGGCATTACCGGCGGCGGTGCCCGTGGCACTCATCGCGGCGTTGTGGGAGGAGGTTCCCCTACGGGAAGATGACGACGGTGGTTTTAAAAAATTGCAACAGCAAAAAAATGGAATTGAAAAAAAAAGAATTGCAACTTGCAACTAAAATTGACTTGCAAATTGCAACTGAAATTGAAAAAAAAAATTGCAACACCAAAAAAAGGAACGCGAAGGAACGCGAAGAAGAGGAACGCGAAGAAGAGGTACGCGAAGCTATCTCGTGACGGATTCTTGGGTTGCCCAATCCCTAGGGGAATCCTGCCACAATCATCATCAGCGGTGCCTGGAAAAACATGCGCAGTGGGGGTGTGGACGCCGCACAACGGCGGAGGAAACAGGCACCACCATAAGCTGCTTCGCATCTAAAACAAGTACAGCAACATTGTGAACGAGTGGATGAATTTATTATGCATGGTTTTAAAACGCATGATGGCTGCGTCTGTGACCAGTCGTTGGTGAAACAATGTAAAAATGTGAATTCAAGGAATCCGTAAACACATAAAATATGTGCGCAGCTGGCTCGTTCGTTTGCACGCGAACGCGAAATTTCATGCACACACCTGCGCTATAAATATTGTTATAGACGCTAGCACAATGCACCCGTGGAGGAGTATTTGATAATTCCTGGCTTTTGCCTTCAAGTCACGTAAGCAGTCATAGATGTGTAATCGTTGTGGGTGTCATTTACAGCTCCACAATTTACCACCTTCACATCGTCGATTAGAGTCCCATTTTTTCTGATATCTAGTTACTAAAGGCAAAATCGAGACTGGAGACTTATTAATTACGGGTTCGTCCTTACCTTCGGAGCCTTCAGAAACAGAAAGAACAAGTGGCTTTTCTTCTGCACTGTGATATAGCCGGAGTGAGCCTCCACGCCTGCTTTATCCATGAAAAACTTCACCTTGCTCTTTGCCTGGGCTTCCAGATACCCCCATTTATCTTCAAGGTAAGGTGACAGCGTCAGAGGTGGAGAGGTACTGAAAAATAAGAGCAAAAAATTCAAACGTGTCATCAACCTACACTGCGCGAATTACCATGCGCCTTTTGTGTTACAGCGGAAACGGGTAGAAATGTATCATTTCTTTTTTCGGGAGTTATTGATAGATACGCTGAGTGTGAATAAAAGCACGGGCACTGTCTCTGTTTCCAGTATATTCGGGAAAGCAGGTGTATTGCACACAGCGCGTCCAAACTGGACACAATAACTCTTGTGCACTTCTCCACCACAGTGCCAACGTGAGTTGCGCCGGGCTGTGATTCTCAACCTTGACTCTGCCGGAGATCACTGTTAAGCTGACAAAAAGGACGAAGATGGACCCCACAATTATTGTGGCATTTTGTCAATCTGCTCTTGCAGCCAAAGTCACCAGTGCACCTTTAAAATGGGCTCCTTTTGTGTGTCTGGCGCTTTTTCACAGCCAAAATGTGCAAAAAGCCAAATTTTTTTACGCGGGGACGTAAAAACACATGACGTCCGAAAAAGCCACTTACGTTCACTGCGTTTACGTTTACGTTTGCATTTAGGTTTACGTTCACGTGTAATGCATTTACCTTACCTTTACGTTTACAGTTATGTTTACTGAAATGTTAGACAAAAAGGAAACGGAAATGGGCATTTAGGCACGGCAGGTTTCACGAATCCAGTGAAATGCCCTCGTAGACGTCTTGAAATCCGCGGACCCCCATTTAGAAGAACCGAAGTAGTTTAAGTCCGGCATGTGAGCTGCGGTACACTACCGATAACATTTTCGAGCCAGCGATCGTCGAACGCAGCTACTAGTTTCAGGTAGGTCTCAATAAACGTACACCACTGGATCCTAATCACAATGTTAGCACACGCGCGCATGCTGGGTGTCCTAGTGTTGGTTGATCGATAGGCCATCCACACTCTCAAATTGTGACGTGCCTTTTGTGGGTAGGGCTTTGTGATAAAACCAGAGAGTTTGATGTTTTTGAGGAGAGGAAGCAGGCGAGCCCCTCTCAGCGCGGCGTTACAAAAAAAAGTCAATTGAACTCTAATGCCGACGGCTTGAGTCGCTGCTTTCAGGGGTGAGTCAGCTGCAGTAATTGAGGTTGAAGGGTCTAGTCTTTCGTAGTAGCCCATAGTACTATGTATCTGCGCAAAATTCACCACCTAAAAATTTACAGGCGAGTTTTTACCCATGAAGCCTTGACACGGTAACCCTCGCTGTCCTTGCCAGCTCTACGTTTTGTTTTGTTTAGCCTGAAGCATGGTATATTTCATTGCAGGGGTTGTTAGTGCTTACTGGTTGTTTGTTGATGAGGGTTCACAAGTTTCTTCAGTGCGAAACGCCAGACAGTCACCGACCCACCAAGGCCAGAACCGCGACCCACGTCGTGTCCTGGAGAACCAGATGAAGGGAAGTTCTGGCTCCAGGCCTCGGCTCTGTGTGTAGCGGTGCCGAACCCCTCCAATACGTGCTCGAGTTTTGTGCGGCGAAGGAGCTGCTATGACCGGTTTGCGGACCCGGAACACCCAAGCTCGGACATCGGCGCTGATTAGCGCGTTTTCGTCGCCAGTCCCATCATCGTCATGGGCTTCGTAGGTATCGGCTCGTGCCACGTGCGAATCCACATTGAATACAGCGGTTCATCAATCCTGCGCCATCCCCGCACGTGCAACCCTGAATGGCTGAAGACGACAGAGACGACTTCGTCAGCGCGGGCCATGAAATCGGTAACCGGCGGGCGTCGTGAGTCAAGCACTCGGTGCTCCTGGCGCTTGGACAAGAGGTCTCCCCGTCTTAGCGGCGCCCGCCCCTTCTCTCCCTCAGGATCACGTGGCAAGCAATCAGGACTGCTTCAGCAATGGCGGAGCCTATGTGCGTCAGTTTGTGGGTCCGTGATTGGACCAGGCTCTTGGGAGTTGAATTCCCTAGGACAACTCTGGGGACTTTTGCTTGATCAAAAAGGCGGTGTTGCGAGCTGCCGAGTGTTGCTGGCTGAGCGATTCGTTCGAGGCACAGCATCCAAACTTGTACTCATCACGTAAAATACTGATGTAAAGTTTTTATCCTGCATCAGCAAGCCTCGGTCTCCTGATCAACGTCTCCGGACACCAGTCACGCTACCAAGATTTATTCCCAAACCCGGATGCCACAACTGGTGGCAGCCGTGGGATCTGACCACGCAACTACCACGCAGATATCCTTCGTGTGAAACTGTTATTATAAAGGCGTCCCCATTTTCCTGTATGAAGTGTGTCTTCGCGCATGTGCTAATCAAGAATACTTGCCGTATAAAGTTTCAACTGTGTATATAAGGTTTTGGCGTTTAGAATGTTTGTAATTGTTTTGTACATTGCTACGAAAGCGGCACAGACCCAGTCAAACCTTCTTTTTATGGCTTTGTCTGTTCCCCTAGTACCTGTGTTGTTGTTATCGATACCAAATAAAAATTGATTGATTGATTGATTGATTGATTGATTGATTGATTGATTGATTGATTGATTGATTGATTGATTGATTGATTGATTGATTGATTGATTGATTGATTGATTGATTGATTGATTGATTGATTGATTGATTGATTGATTGATTGATTGATTGATTGATTGATTGAACTCGCAATAGCGGGTAGGAGTTGGTCTGGAGCCGGCGCATTGTGGTCGCTTCGGATCGGGAAAGGTGGGAGTTGAAGGGAGGGAACCGTTGACACTCGCGTCTCAAGTCTGACAGGATGTCCGCATAACCATTGAGTGCGGGGGAGGTCTTCTTTGTGTCTGGGCTCCCTTTGGCGTGGAGGGTGTGTGCTCGGGAAGCGGCGTGTGCCGCCTCATTTCCGTCGAGGGACTCGTGTCCAGGGGCCCAAGCGATATAGATGTCGGGAAGCTGCGGGATGGTCTTAAGGATCATGAGGGCGGAGGGTGATATGCGGCCGAACTGGTAGTTTCGGCATGTTAATTGCGAGTCCGTGAGAACTGTGATGTATTCGCTGTTTGTTGCGGCTGCTATAGGGCGATGGCCAATCCCTCCGCGGAGTTTGTAGAGGTGGCGCATATCGTGGCGGCTGCGAGTTCGGCACCTGGTGGTTCATCACCGTGACTGCGTGGGCGGGTTTGCGGGTGTAACGTGCAGCGTCCGTGTAGCGTGTCGTAGGATTCTCTGTGGGCTTCTTCGTAACCGCATAGACCTGTGCTTTGCGGCGTGGTTTGTTGTAATGGGGATGCGTATTCCGGGGCACAGGAGATACATGAATGTGTTGGCGGATGTGGAGGGGGACACGTTGTAGCTGTTCTACCTTCGGGTGTTACTGGATATCCGAGGCGTGTTAGGGTATTTAGTCCGGTAGGTGTGAGCTTGAGACGGGTGGTTTGGGAGTAATGGTGGGCTTCGCGCAGTTCTTCCCAGGTGCTGTGTTCTCCAAGTTGGAGCACCTTGCGCGTGGATGTTGAGGGGGTAGGCCTAGGGCGAGTTTCCAGGCTTGGCGGATGAAAGTATCGCGTTTTTTTTCTTTTTCAGCAGATTCGAGAACAAGGTATGGTAGGTATGGTGTTCTGTAGTTAGACGACTGATTAGTATTGCTTCCATTATTCTGACCGTGTCCTTCTCCTGAAGGCCGTAGCCTCGGAGGGAGGTGCGTCGCACGAGGTGCGTGAGTTGTGTGAGGGTTCGTTGTACAGCAGGTAAAGTTTGAGAGCCACTTCCGTTTTGGGGGATGCTGAGACCAAGAATGCGGAGGTGGGAGACTGTGGGTGCTGGTTGGTTGTTGATTGTTAACTCCGGATCGGGGTCTGGGTCTGTTCGTGCTTTGTAAGTGCGGGCACAGAGTGTGAGGAGGGCGGATTTTTCGGCGGGGGCGGGGGCATTCTAGTCGACGAGATTGTAGGTATGTTTGGGTGACGTGTATGGCTTCCTGAAGTGCGTCCTGCTGGGCGCTGGTGCTGCCGGTCGGGACCCACAGGGTGAGGTTGTCAGCGTAAATTTCCCGCCGTAAATTAGGAATTGCTGGTAGGAGCGGAAGCAGATATTTCATAATTTTGTTGAATAGTTGTGGTCAAACGACGGATCCTTTGGGAGTTCCCTTGGGCGACACTGGGAAGGGGTCAGACCGAAGATGCCCAATGCCTATCGGCCGTCATCTCATCCTGTAAATAGATCGCTTCATCGCTACATGGTTCGTGTCATCTGCCGTTACGTTACATTGGGTGGAGTATGCGGGTTCATCGCCATCCTGGCCCCCGCATCGCATCGCATCGACGTGGACGCAGTCGTCAACGATAACGAGGACGCGCCGGGCAGCGTGTTGCCAAACGCTTCGCTGCACAGAGCACTCACGTGACATGTGTGATGTCACTGCGCGCGTTTATTCTTTTGAGCGCCTGGTAAAATGAACCCACCGTTCGGGCCCTGTGGCCTCGACGTAGAATAGTAAGCCCTGGAGCTGACAAATGGAGTTCGAGCCCCAGCATGTCCTGTTTCTTTGATTTTTTCCATTGCCTAATTTTTTTGTAAATTTAATTTTTTTTAAACACAAATCTACGCGTTCTTGTTGTTGAGTGGCACCGGCTGCCACCCACAAGCGCAGGGAACAAAATGCCTTCGCATAAATACCCGAGAAAGTGGAGGGGAAATAGCCCCATTAGTAGTGTAGTGGTCATCGCACCAGATGGGTATTGTGGAGGTCGTGGGTTCGGTTCCTACCGTGCGGGCATTTTTTCACGACTTTCTTTCAGTCTTTCCAAATTCTTCATCTGTGAGAAGACGGGCAAAACGTCTGTCAACGATGTTTTCTCTGCGAACTTATCCACTGGCTCGTGCGCTGTCAAATGATCATTGATACACCGTTTGTCGTCAATAGAGTAACCATAATTTGCTGTTTTTTTTTCGCTTCTCTTTCTAATTTTCGCGGGCTGCTGTGAGTTTTGGGGGTGAGCACATCTTCTCTTGTATGTAACCTGACGATAGAAATGGACATTGGCTATAACGAAGTAATGGATATAACGAAGTAATTACGACCCCCCCTTCAACTTTGTTATAATAAGGTTTTACTGTATATATGTCGTCGGTGGGAAGGGGGGCGGGAGTTCTTCGAAGAGTATTGCCGCATGTACGTAGGTTGTTTTTTTACGAGCAGCTACTACTATATTTTGGTAAGCTTTGGCGGTGCCCGCGCCTTGGCTGCTCCCGCATAAGACTTCTTCGGGGTGGGGAACTCTGTATAGTGGGTCGTTCGAAGAAGGAAGCACCAATGCAAGCACAACCTCTGTGTTCAGCGAAGGTTCACGTCGGTTGAGAGCTTTCCCTTGGATTTGCGCGACACTGCGAACAGGGGTACCTTTATTTTTCTTCGGCTGGACATCTGACGTCACCGGATGTGGGCCACCGCATTACGGCTGTAATTTCTAAACTTGCAGTCTAAGTTAGCCCCCAATACACTACAGAAACGTGCTCCTCAAATTAGAAGACTCCCCAGTATTAGCTGGTCAGTCACAATCGGTCAACCCATCCATCAGTAAGTCAGTCAGTCGAGCCGTTCGGACCACAAGTATTTTAACATAGTAGTAGTATGAAATCCTACAAGCATTATGCTCCTGGGACAAACAGTGCATCACAGATTTCTAAACTCTCTAGAGTATGCATTGACAACATCGTCACACCGAACACCTAAAGAACAAAAACAGAAAATTAATGCCATACCAGAACGAACTGTAGACGAAAGATTACTCTAGTGGCTTATGCACATGCAACGGTCATGAGACTGCGCAGAATACAGTAGGCAGGCAATCCTACTAAGTTCAGTTATAATGTGGTACAAATTAGGTAAATAAAACGTCACAGTAATTTCAGGCGTTGCGTAACTTTTACCTACTTCTGTTTATAGCGACCATGAGAGCACAAACTTATTGATATAAAAAACACAAGAAGTGAGGAATCAAACAGCATGCGGGGCAACGGTATCATAAGAAAGTGTTTCTACGAACCTTTGTGTATCTGCCGAAGAAAGCGTTGCTGTGAGGGAGAGAAGTAGCGACAGTGCCGCTAGCAACATTTTTGCGTCGGGAATTCGGTGCACCGCAGGTCTCAAGGCGCATAATGCAGTAGCAATTTCTGCTCCATAGCATTTTAGGGAAAAGCTGGCTACAGCCTTTCATCGTGCGTCACGCATTGTTCTGTTCTTTGTCCTTTCGTGGACACCTGCGATTTGAGTTCCGTTTATATCGCTGCTTGGGGTTTAAGGTCATGGTCTCCTTTCTTGGAATACAAGCACATTTCTAGGCGCAAACACTATCTTTTGAGTACCCCAGTGCGAATGACTCGCGTCGCCGCAAGCATGCGCAATTTGCGAAGTTAACCCATTCAATCGTTATGACAATGAAAATGTTATAAAAGTGCAAATGTAAATGTTACAATGTTACTCGTAAGAGACCAAACAAAAGCCCGCCCACTTGTGTTATTGTGATACCCAAATTTAACAACTATCGTACGTCGCACAAAACTAAAAACAAGAAATATAAAAATACAAACTCCATTCGGAGCAACAATATCGCAATGGTGTGTTTAGTGCAGTCCTGTCGTGCGAACAATTCAAGAAAATACGTAGAATTTTGAGAGAACATGTTAGAAATGACCTCTTGAAATCACAGGGCTACATCCGATCTCGCCCTGTCACGTGATTAACTAAAAAGTAACAAATGACAAATTCCCTTTGGTTTGACGCGTTCCGTGAATGTCAGCAAAGAGACGTATAAGCTTGTTAAGACTGAAAAGGGCCTAAGAATTATCGCTCATTATTAGACGCTCCTCGGAATTTCTGTACCTTTCGGAAATTGTAATGATACCTGGAAGCCCTCTGTAGGTGATTGCACTGGGTATTAAAACAACCAAGACGATCGTGTCAAGGCAAACAGGACTTTATGTGTGCGATATTAAAACATTTATGCTTAGATATTCGATGGTAAATGTGAGACTTCTGTCGTTTGTGGTCGTAGCCGCGCTAGAGGGAACGTTTTGTATGTGCTAATGTCGTTTCAACTGGAGGTCTGGGAAGCCTAGGCGAGATATATATTAGTTAGGAGGTACTGAATGGGCCATTAAGCGAAAAAAAAGAGTGGCTAGCGATTACGATACCCCCTAATGCGAAATTTGGGCACAGCTGTTTAGCTGTTTTGACTGTGCGAAATGTGTTGGCGCAAAGGACTTGAGACAGAAATACAGTAGTCCCTCGTTATAACGAAGTTTGCAGGACGGCGAAAAATTTCGTTGTAAGCGGTATTTCGATATAAACGACCACTCGAGAAAAGCTAAAGTAGTTAAACTCTAATTGCGCCACAACTACGAGGAATCAAAACACAATGTATTCAGTAAAGCAAAACTTTATTCAGGTGCAAAAAAGGCAGTGAGCTTTAGCTGTTGCATGTCCTTGGAGGGCGCGAGAAACTCCTTCTCCGATTGGACAAAGCAGTTACTGGCGTCCGAACGCCTCGCGGGCTGCAGAGCGAATGAAGAGTAGAAGGCAGTGGCCACTTTTATAGGTGGAGGGCGTCAAAGAACGCTGCGAGGGTTTCGCGCTGGAAAGCGTCGCGAATTCCGTTTCTCGAGTCCGAGGTTGTTTGTTGAACTCAAAAAACAACGATTAACACTCATTGTGGGTACACAGCGCAATCGCGAAAACTGGCCGGTATTGCACTGGGGTTTTGCATGATCACTGGGCAATTTTTTTCCCAAGGTGGGTAGCCGTGAAGTTCGCAAAACAAAAGTTTTTCGGCGCCCCGCTGTCTACGACACTCCTAATTTTACCCTTCGAGTATCAGTGTTCGCGCACCGTCGCGTTCACGCCATTGAGTAATGTCTAAAAACAAAATTCAATCATCCTACCACGTATTTCGATCGTTCGTCTAAAGTAGGATGTCTCGAATCGAGCATGACCGGCTCGAGAAAATCGTCTGGGAAACACTAGCGTGTTGACCCGCCATGTTGACCGCCAGACTCGGCGCTGGGTCGCCGCCGCTCGGCGACGATTCCGCTCGCCACTTCGCTCTAAGCGGGTCCAGCTGTTCTTCCGCGCTTCGAGTAAAGCGGCCTAAAATGAATGTGTTTGGGTTGGGACCAGAAGAAATTTTGAATAAAGCGATATTTCGAGTAAAGTGATTTCGTTATAACGAGGGCTTACTGTATATGTATAGTTACATAAAAAAATTATTTGTAGCGGCTGACGAAGAACAAGCACCGTTTGCCTCGCTCATTGTTCAGCACTCTCTCTGGGTTCTGGCGTCGGCGGTGCTCAGCCTCTGCTCGGGCAGTTCGTTTAGCTGAAAAGCCTGATGAGGCATACGATTGGTTTCCTAACTCGCCGTTCAGCACCCACTCCTAAATGCTGTAGTGCATTGAGGCAGCACGCACTCGTGGGTTCTCTCGACGGCAGCAATGGTGACCCTCTGCTTCGGCGGCGCGAAGTGCGTCTCAGGCAGGGACCGCGAACTGCGTCTTAGGAAGCGAACGCACATCATCATCACGCGCGCACTCCCCCAACGTTTTCGACAAGCGTCACGCAGACGAGCGCCTCTTGCGGGTTCAGCATACTGCCCCCCCCCACCCCCCCGCACACTTTCGAAGAAGCGTCTCGCTAAGCCGCCACGGCGAACCGCCCTCCCCTCACAATTTCGCGACAGTCTTCTTTTTCTTTCTTTCACTTTTCGGTCTTGCCATCGTAGGAACGGAAGCCAAAGGGCTGCGCCCTTAAAGCGAATGCCATAAAAACGCCGATGTTTGCACACCGCGTGCTTGAATAAAAATCCGGATAAATCAGCTGGTCCAAACGGCTCATTATTACAACTCGCTGAAATGAAGATAAGAAAACAAGAGTTACATTTATAATTATCTGGAAAGCATATGAAAAAAAAAGAAACGAACAGACACACAGACAGACAGACAGACAGACAGACAGACAGATGGACGGACGGACGGACGGACAGGGAGAGAGACAAAAGTTAGCGTATCGACGACGTAAATTTTTGTCGACATGTTGTCATCTACTGCTCAAACGATAAAAAAATAAAATAACGCTGATTAGGGTAATATGTGGATAAATGACGATGATGTGCGCGAATGCATATGGAATTTACAGTCTGGTCAGCCTTGTGTAACCCCCTCTTTCTTAATAAAGTTGTTGATGATGTGATAGCAACGATGGTGATGCCCCGCATGCGCGTAAGCAAAACTTCCGTCACACTCAATGTTAATTTGCTAAAAAATTAAATGGAGAGTAGTCCTGGGAATACAAGTGATGCACATCCAAAGGTGCTGCAGAAGAATGGCAAGTTGGGCTAGTTGGTTAGTCGTGTCTTCGTTAATTCTTCTTTTGTCCTGTCCTTCTTGCGCTGCCTGTTAGATATGGTCACATCCAAAGGTGGACGGCTGTCAAGCTTGGAAGTTACCGATAAAGAGAGGGAGGGAGAGAGAGTAATTTATTGAATGGAAGGAAAGCACAGAGAGGTCGGCCTGATCGTATAGTCTCTGACATGCTACTCTCTGTGGGGGTAGGGGAAGGGAGAAAGAGCATAGATAAAGAGGGTGACAGATATGATGGTGGACATAGAGGTGATAGTACAAGTATATGCAAAATGCCTATGCCATGTACAGTACATGTAGAATCCTTTTGAAGGGATCGCAGCCGCATCGTCATCGACTGCCATAGGCCTGCTGTGGCAGCCATTGTCTTGAAGGGACAGAGGTCGATCTCCCTGTGCTCTGGCATCATCGTCATGTCTAGGGGCGCATGAGCGCAGGCATTGCTTCTTCGTCTTCCCTTCCCCTGACGTTCCATTAAATGTAGACCTTTACGGTCGCTCCTCTCCTATCTTGACGCTCGAGTCTCGTCCTTGGGGGTTGACGGATCCCACAACTTGGTGCCGAAACCCGGGACTCGTGTCTGCCAGGCCGAGACCGACAAGCAGGACCGACAGCTTTTCTTCGACGGCTTCTGCTTGAGAGACCGGCGGACCTACCTCCAAAGACCAAGGGTGACTTCGATCGAGAGGAAGCTGCGGCGACGAACGGCCCTTCGAGACAAGCTTTCAGCCACCTTGATCGAGATAGAAGACGGCCTCCGAAGTGCCACTCTGAGCACGGCGATGGACGCAGCGGTATCCTTGGAGAGGATCGAGGCCATGTATAGACCCATCCTAAAGCTGGACGAGAACATTTTGGGGGACAGCACGGACGAAATAGTCACCGAAGAGACTTCATACACGACATCGTTTAGTGACAAGGTGGTAAAGATAATGGCGGAGCTTCGCTACAGATCCCGAGACCAGCAGGCTGGTGAGTCTCTCGTTTTGCCTCCTGGGACGAGATCATCCCATAGCGAGCCCGCAAACCCTAGACGAAAGCTACCAACAACAGAACTCACGAAGTTTGACGGAGACCGACATAATTGGGCCAGATTCCGGAGTCACTTTGAGCACGCCGTACACAACAATTCAGAACTGCGAGCAACGAAAAAATTTTATTATTTGACCAACCTAGACACCGGTTCGGTCGCTTCAGCAATACCTGGGCTTCCCATGACAGAGCAGTGCTACAACGACGCAATAGAAATACTCCTGAAGACCACCTGCAGGCGCTGATTGATGTTTCACCTGTTTCGTCATCAACTGACGTAACTCAACGACGGAAGCTGTACGACGACGTGCAGATACACTGCAGAAGCTTGAAAGCCTTAGAAACGAACCCGGTGGTATATTGCTCCATGCTACGTCAGATACTTCTAAGTAGGCTCCCTCAAGACATGGTCCTGAGGTACCATCAGCATTACAAGAAATCACCTGCTGCCTTAACATCCGAGACGCAGCATGAACAACAATCGACAGACCATAAGAAAAGCTTTGACGCCCTGATCGACTTTCTTGAACATGACCTGGAGTGCCTGGAGGCAATCATTCCGAACCCGTCTAAGAGAACAAATTTTAAGATGACTGGCAAGCAACAACAACAATTCGCAACAAGACGTTTTGAGCACCGACCTTCTGCAGCGGCATTGTATGGGGTAGCTAATGAGACGGAAAAGTTGCTCCGGACTGCACGATACAGGATCTTGCTCGGATAGGAAAATCACTATGGAGCAAAAGAAGTCTCTCCTCACAAAACACGGACGTTTTTTTCCGTTGTCTGACCCATGGACACACCGCTCGACAGTGTAGAAGTAAGATAGTTTGCCCATATTGCAAACGACGGCACGTTCCTTCAATGTGCAACGAAGACCTAAAAGAGCCAGAGAAAAACACGTATTTTGTAGGCGCAACTTACGAACTTGCTGCTCTCTCTAAACAAGCAAGTGACCTATGTGACAGTTCTGAAGGAGCAGAGCAAACAACCGGTCACTTGGTCAAGAAGCATGATCAGAACTTTTCCCAAGAAAGTGGCAACTCAGAAAAGAACTTATCCAGGAAAACAGAAAGCCAGACACCGATGCATTCCGCGTCGTGGGAAGAACCCTCACGGATCACTTCTATGCGCAACTCACCATACAAACCGGAGAATTTTAGTGCTGATTTCGCGTCGCGGCATAGCCTTCGAGTGATCAAACGCTTTTGTTCTATTCTTGCGTTGACTTCCTGAAGCCGCGTCATAGACAGAGAAATACTCCGTTCATGCATATAAGGTGCAGAATCTTCAATTGCGCAATGAGCGGTGGAGTTCTCCTCACCGTTTAGAATATCATCGGGCAGAGGTCATCGGGGAAAATCGTCGCAGGTGAGGAGTCACCGTCGTCTCGTCCGCCCATCGCGTTGTTCGGCTTCGGGTAGCACCGTCGACCTGGCCATCACCAGGGTCCATCATCGGTATCGAGGGATCCTCCTTCTAATAGGCCAAAGTTCGGATGCCTCCGAATCGCAGCGGGCCTTCTTCCCGGGTTCATCGGCTCAATAGTTCACCACAACGAAATTGGGCTACAAACTAGCCAAACCACTGCTTTTGAAGAATTCCAGCACTGCCGTGAAGGCCTTGTTTGAACACTGCGAGTCTGGCCAAGGTCCCAGCAGGGTGTCTACAGATAATACCCGATTGTCTAACTGGGCCAATGACGTGGCTAACTTTCCACGGTGATGCGCGTAGCAGGGACAGTTGGACAGTCATCTTCAAGTCTCCGGTATGTGTCACGATTCCCAGTCAGGGTCACTCGAACCACCGATGAGGTGTTGGTAGCGATGAGTAAAAGCTACGCCGAGCCGCAGCCGATAAAACAGTGACGAGAAGCTTCCCTGGGTCCCTGGGGTCATCCAGAACCTGCAAACAGGGTCCAGTCAATGGAGCCTTCTGTGGCGGTGGTCAGGGTGGGCCCAGTAAATCGTCGTGGTGTCGAGGAGAACAGCGGTGACAAGAGCGGTCGTGCCTGGTCTTGGGAAGGGAAGGCGCATGACTACTGCGCCTGCTGAAGCCTTTTTCGCCTCCGTGTCAGCCCATTCATTGCCCGCCAACCCACAGTGGCCTGGAACCAACGGAATCGCCAAAACATGGCCTTGCTGCATCGCAAAACAGCACAGCTCCACCACTTCTAGAGCAAGTGCATAATAATGTCCTTGCCTCATAACACCATTCAGGACCTGGAGCACTGGCTTGGAGTCACAGAACAGGGTCCAGGCCTGAGGTGGTTCACAAGAGACTAAACGAATCGCCTCCCGGATGGCTGCCAATTCTTTAGCAGTAGAGGTTGTCTTGTGGTCGAGCGTGAAACGTCAGGTTACTCCCAGGCTTGGAATCACGACAGTCGCGGTTCACATGGACTCAGTCAGGGAACCATCGGTGTTTGAATGTATAGTTGTGGCATGCGTGCCTGTCAACAAGGCTGAAGTCGACTGTTTGAGAGCCACTGTGAGGAAACAAGACTTACTGATAATTCCGGTATGGAAAGGCGGATTGACGGCCTAGATGGCACCCACGGAGGATTCTTTGAAACCACCTTTGGGGGGTAACCAGAGGGAATTATGTGTTGGTGACACGGAATTTCGGCCACAAAACTGCTTCTGGAGCACGTGGCGGGAAGAATTGACAATGGGTGGCGTACATGCCTCGTCAGACGTCGGAGGTGGACACGGACTGGTTCCCACGAAAAGAGTGCATCCATCAAATAGACACATGCCTCGGCAATCGTACACAGAGTAGAAGTACCCCGCGGCACACCCAAGCTGACCCGTAGGGCTTGTGCTTGCATGCTTTCCAATGGGCGTAGGCGAGAAGTAGGTAAGCTGGGGATGACTGGCAGGCTACAACGGAAGTAACCCAAAAAAAGAGTTCAGTGTAACTGCAGATTGGCGCTCTCGGATGGGCCCATTCTCATTCCTGTCACGAAATGGAGAACGTGCACAAAGCTTGCAAGTTTTGTCTTTAAAATCATGATATGTTTTGCCCAAGACAGCCCGCGTCCACAACAACGCCCAGAAATCTGTGGTGCTTAACGTACTGTAATAAAGTGCCATCAATGGTTATAGGGTATTGGACCATTGACTCTCTGGTGAAGAGAAGAACAGCGCATTTTGCTGGAGACAAGCTCAATCCTTGACGGCGCAAGTACCAAGACGTTATCGTTGCAGCTCGTTGTAGACGCGCTCACGACTGTGGTCCAGTTACACCAGAAGCCCAGATGCATATATCGTCAGCGTACATAGTTACTCTGACAGTTTCAGGCATCTCGTCCACGAGGTAGATGAGTGCAATGTTAAATAGCGTAAAGCTCACTACTCTACCCTGCGGAACACCGCGACTGATCTGGTGGCATCCTGTCTCGGCAGAAGCCGTGGACATGATTGTGCGGCCAGTGCGGTAACTCGAGACCCATGTGTAGAGTCGGCTGCCCACACCCATGGTTTATAGAGCATCTATAATAGCATCGTGAGCAACATTGTCATATGCGCCTTTTATGTCAAAAAACAGTGCACCCACAATTTGGCGGCGGTGTTTTTCTCGCGCTACAGATGACACAAGCTCGATGACACTGTCTATAGAAATGGGCTCCTTTGGAAACCTGTCATAATATCTGGATAAATATTATTTTTCTCGAGAATTTATTCCAGTCAGGCCAGCACCATTCTCTCCATTACCTTTCCAATGCAGCTTGCCAATGCAATCGGTCCGTATCAGGAGAGCTCCAAGGGAGATTTCCCTGTCCTCAGTAAGGCAACTACACTACTGCATTTCCAGTGGCTTGGAACAAGCCAGAGGTTCACGTTGCGTTGAACCCTGATAGGAGGGCTTTTCGGCCTTCTCTGCCAATGAAAACTGGGAATAGGGGTTAACGGCCAAGCAAAAGTTCTAAGAGCCAGTTTCGTGCGTAGGCGACGTTCTCATAGTTAGTCCGGTAGACCAAGGATGGACTCGGTGGTTCATGTTCGTACCTGCGTAATAATGATGCAACCCCAGACGGGAGACAGAAGGACGTACGCTAATGTGTTGCCTACCTTTCTCTGTACCGTTTGGTATTCCACCACTAATATTAACTGCCCTCGACGTGTTTCGAAATACGTGAATAGCGCAGTGGCTACATGTGCCTAAATTAATGTCCTAATCTCGTGGAGCTACGAAATTGATTTTTGCATTTAGAAATGTTTCCTGCATTGTTTCTTTCAAACATTTTGAGGGCGTTTATAAATTTTGCCCTTTAGATGAGGCCACAAATGCAATATGCAACTTTGGTTTCCTCGAAAAATGGAGCATTTTATAATTGGCAACAACATTCTTCGTCGGAGAACTATGTTTCCACAACAACGAATTCACCTTTAAAGTGACATAAATGAATAACCAACGCTTTTAATGGTGCACGGAAAGTTCACTAGCGGTCATTCTACGTTGATACGACCTATGCAGGCACAGCTTTTGCCGTATATACACTAGCAACAGCTTGATGTGGGCCAGTTGGTTCGACATGATCACAGGGTTTAAAGGCGCAAGAAAAACGCGGACACTAGAACAGAAAAAAAACACGAAAAACGAAGCGCCACTTCCAACTAAACTTTTCTAAAGAAACAACCAGCATTTATATGTTATCCAAACATGATGTCACCACTGTGTTCTGGTCCGCTTATTAGGAATTCAATCTCTGTTGCTTAAAGGCAACAGATGGCTTGCTGATGCACTCTTCACCCGCTTTTTCGATTAAAAACGCTTCGATAATTTCCCTTTCAAGCTTATCACTAGCCCTGCGCCGAAATCTTCTCTGCTCTAAACTTGGTACACACTTGCATTGCGCACAGTGGTCAGACATGTGCCCTCCAGCTTTGCTTTTTACAGCCCAATTGTGCTCACGCGCTCGTTCATTAAAAGAGCGACCGGTCTGCCCGATGTAAACTTTCGAGCAACTCATTGGGACTTCATACACAACATTCTTTGTGCACTCAGTGTACTGCGTCTCGTGCTTCTTTGTACAGAGCGGGGCCTTCTTTGACATCACGGAACAAATCTTTGACAGCTTAACATGTGCGTTAAAAACAGCATTAACACCATATCTCTGCGCCACCTTCTTTATGCCAAGTGACACACGATGCCAGTAAGAAATGACATGCACCTTCTTCTTGCCAATTTTTTTGCTGCCCGCCCGCCTTTTTCTTTAGTGCTTCACTTCCTGCAAAATTGACTCGCAAAAACCAGACAAAACAAAAGACGGAAATGCGGCTTGTTTTAGTCGTTCAAGCTGACATTCAAAGCTAGATTGTACTCGAGATGTACTCCGTGGTTACAGGATCTGTTCAATGCGGCCCTTAGGCAAGTCATGGCTACCACTCTTTTTATCAATTTTGAGTGTGCGCAGTCAAAGGGAATGAGTTGCTTGTTGGCACGCTGGTGATACTACCAGCACACGTGGGTGTCCTCGAACGCAAGTTACAAATCGAGAAAACGCATTTTGTTTCCGACAGGTATCTTCCACGTAAACTTCAGCGCATCAGACGATCCCCTAAGCAAGTCAACGACATTCCTCACAGTGCCTTCTGCATCATCTATCGCAAAACCATTCACAATAAAAAGAAAATCATCCACATATCTCATAATTGTGTAGTCATTTTCATCACCTGCAGCCTGTCGCTTACACGCTGATAGAAGGCACTCAGATAAGTACATGTCCGATAAAATGGGCGCAAGCTCACACCCGATACAAATGCCGCTGCACTGCACAAAAAAACGTTCATCAAACTGAATCACCGGTGATTGACGATAAAAATCAAGCAGTTCCAAAAAGCTAGCACTGTTCACTCCAGCCTCCCCGTTGAACTTGAGCTCACCGTAGACGTCAATTCTTTCCCGCAATACCTTGAAGAGTCCTTCATATAGAATGTTGTAGTACAGGTCTTCTACATCCAGGGAGAATCCAAAAACTCCATCCCACCTCCCACTTTTCAACGCACACACAACATCGTACAAGCTCCTAACTAGAAAAGGGTCGTTGAGCGGCAACTGGCCAAGATGCCGCTGCAGGTAGCGTCCAACTTGAACCTGCTAAGTGCCTTTACCGGACACAATAACCCTAAACGGGCAATCCGGCTTGCGCGTCTCTCCGGTGTAAAAAAACCTCTAGAACACCAACCGAAACACCAAACCAGTACACCAAACAAGGCAGCGCTTGGGATTCTGGAGGTTTTTTACACCGGAAAGACGCACAAGCCGGATTGCCCGTTTAGGGTTATTGTGTCCGGTAAAGGCACTTGGCCGGCTCAAGTTGGACGCTACCTGCAACGAAATCTTGGCCGGTTGCCACTCAACGACCCTTTCCTAGTAAGGAGCAAGGTCAATGTTGTGTGTGCGTTGAAAAGTGGGAGCTGGGATTGAGTTTTTGGATTCTCCCTGGATGTTGAAGACCTGTACTACAACATTCCTGATGAAGGACTGTTTTAATGAACGAGCGCGTGAGCAGAATTTGGCTGTAAAAAACAAAGCTGGAGGTCACATGTCTGACCACTGTAAGCAATGCAAATGTGTACCGAGGTTGGAGCAGACAAGATTTCGGCGCAGGGCTAGTGATAAGCTTGAAAGGGAAATTATCGAAGCGTTTTTAATCGAAAAATCCGGTGAAGAGTGCACCAGCAAGCCATCTCTTGCCCTTTCAACAACAGAGATTGAATTCCTAATAAGCGGACCAGAACACAGTGGTGACTTCATGTTTGGATAACTTATAAATGCTGGTTGTTTCTTCAATAAAGTTCAGTTGTAAGTGGCGCTTCGTTTGGCTTTCTTGTTTTCTCTTCTAGAGTCCGCGTTTTTCTAGCGCCTTTAAACCCTGTGATGCGTATATACAAAACTATGATATTACATTAATGCCGGAGAAACAATATTTCATGCGGTACGTGATTAAGGTATAAACCTTTGGTGCGGGCGAGTTATATTGAACATGTTTCATATATGTTTCACTTATATGAACATATTTTTTATATATCCAAACGTGTGGACATTGGGGTATTGGTGTAACCAATCGTCAATGTCCCGATTGATCATGTGCATTGACGTCAAGTGCAGCAGGGCAGCGCAAAGCATGCCACCCCCCCCCACCCAAATTCTGGGTCGTCTTCGCAGGGCAGTGGGCGACGCTTGCGAAAGTTTATGTGAACCTCCCCCCCCCCCCCCCTCCGTCCGCCCCCAAAACCAAAAATTACTCCCAGCTCCCCTCGCGGGAACCCCTGTGTAGATGCGACGCATAGGGGGTTCCGTTGTTTCCGTTAGGTTGATTCTCCCATCGCGTGAAACGTGCCGTGAACCCCCTGCCGCGGTTATGACGCAACGTGGCGCGGCTATGACGCAACACAATCCAACACAATCCACTTTAATCCAATCCAATCCAATCCAAATCCAATCCAATCCAAGCCAAGCCAATCCAATCGAATCCAATACAATGCCCCTCGCGAGAGAGGGTTCGCTATCGGAGAGGAGAGGGGGTGAGCGGCGGAGAGTGCAGCTCGCCCGGCGAGGAGAATGGGGGAGGGGTGTGGACGGACAACAACAACGCCATATGGAGGGACAAGGCGATTGAATGAGATGCAGTCGCATCTAAAATGCTCTTCCACCCTTCTTTTTCCCAGGACATGATATAAAGCGTTCGGCACTGGTGGAACCGTGAGGCCGTGAAACTGCTTGCTATCCCCAAACACAATGGCACGATCAAATAAGTTGGTGTTTAGTGTAGGTTTGTAACTGTTCAAATTAAGCGAGTTTTGTGGTAGTAGCGAGGGAACGGTGATGGATGAGCAGTCCTGCGGATTTTTTACGGAGTCGAAAAAAATGGAAAATAATCTTCATCTGTCAGCATTCATTGTCAATCATAGGGCCATATTCTTCCAGATTACAAATATCAAAGGTGATAAGGAAAGTCGACAGCGGGAGTTTTAACAAAGGTGTTAAGCATTTAGTTCCACCGTACAGCGTTATCAGAAAAAAATTACGAGGAGTGGATGACTGAGTAGCCGAGGGCACTGCGGAGGGGGTGGCGGGGATGGCAGGGGTGATAGTAAGACGTTGGCGCAGCGTTTGTTTTCTTCCACTAAACTGGCGTTTTTTTGTTGGAGGCGAATAACTATTTCGCGCAGAACTTTCATTTTACAAATGACGTGATCATAGGTGGTGGTGGGTGAAATGTGACAGTGGGTGGGAGAAGAGGTTGGGGTCACTGGGAGGCTCTGGGGGCACACCTGCGCTTGGTGACAGACGTGTGGTCGTCGGGGGAAGTCCTTGGACCACTTAGCAAGGAGGGTCGACATGGGTGACGTTAGCTTGTGTTGTGGCGGAAGTGTGGTGCAGGTGGCGGCAAGGTGGAGTGGTCGACTTCGGTGATTGTCTATGGGGCGAAATGGCATCCAGGTGCTGTCAATTCATGGAAGGTGTGCTAGTCTTCCGCCGGGGCTGGAACCGGCCCCTCCGGTGAGGTGGGCCGCCCCGCATAAGATGCAGGACGGGGTGCAGGGGTGGTTGGGTTGAGGAGATGTGGTGCCGCAGGTGGTGCAGCGGTCGGGGGGGGGGGGGGGAGGGGGGTGCGGGCAGACATCGTTGCGGTGTCCAAGCAGCAAGCAGGCATAGCAGGCCTCTGGCTTCCTTTTAAAGGGGTAGAATCGCATAGTTGGGGCTCGATAGCGCATCCAATACGGCACGATGGTACCTTGAAATAGGACCAGCACTATCATGGAGCCATGAAGTCTTTTGGCGTTGATGATACGTAGCGAGGGGTTATATTGTACGATGCTTTGAAGGATGGTGTCGGCGTCTTCCTCGGGGACACTGTGAATAGGGCGCCCACCGCTGTGGCGCTTGGTGGAGGGATGGGGTTAGCAAGCGCGTACACAGTGTCTTTCCAGTTCAGGGCAGGGAACTCCAGGTAGCGTTGGGCTGGGTTTTCATTGGGGGTGCTCACATCAATAAAGTTGGACCGATAATGGAGACGAACCTGGTCTCCGGCATGGCGAGAGAGCTTGGCTTGGTCCTAAAGCACGTCTGCGAGAGTCGCGGCGTTGTCTGTGGTGAGGTCAACTTCCCTTGAGGGCGGAGGACCACCTTGACATCGTTTTCAGGTAGTGGATATTCGAGCAGAGGGGTTTTGCACCGGCAGCGCTGATGCCGGCGTTTGCAACCGGAGGTCTGTTTGCGGTCGGAGTGTGCCGCCGTCGCGGCGTCAGGTGCAGTGGTTGCGGAGTTCATGGCGATCTTGCGGCTCACGGTCAGCCAGCCAGGCTCTTCGTGAACTTGGAGGTCGATGTCCTAGTCCTCAACCACGCACTCCATGTGGTGGGAAGTCAAGTTAAAAGTTGTAGCGCTAGCAGCAGCATTGGGGTCTGGCCATAGCAGGAAGGTAGGTGGGGAGCGCTGACGAAGAGACGCTGGGCGCCGAGCAGCACGTGGCCGGCGCAGTGGTGAATGCACGTGCAGTGCATGCGCACTTGCGCAGCGGCGAGCAGCAAGCCGACCCCGCGAGGACCAGCTGTGGTCGCCATAGCTCTAGGTTTTACGCTTCGCTGAGCGGCGGCGTGGCCGATAGAAAATCTCTTCTCTCAAACGTGAAAATCGCTGGAGAGGTCGGCCGAGCACTGTAAGCGCAATTCCACATTTCTCCGTTCAATGTCTCTTTTTTGACATTTCTGCTTCTGCAAATCAGATGCCAACCTCACGAGTCAGGACCACAACCTCACGGAAACCAGCGCAGTGACTTTTTCGCACCATGAGCTGGCCAGCTTGCGCTCCCACTGTTCAGGGGCAGGGAAAGGGAGAGGGTTTGGTGCGTACGGGCATTCCCAGACCACGTGGCAGGTTGTGTTCGCGAAGGAGCAAGAGCAGCAGTTGTAGGGGTAAGTGTAGGGGGAGATGTAGTGCAGTATCGTGTTGTAGAATGCGTTGGTGTTTAGTCGACGCCAAATGCGAGCCGCCTGTGTGCTGAGGGATGGGTAAGGACGAGGGCATTGAAGCCGTTTTTAGCGATAATTATATAAGACCTCAGTTTATCTTGAAGGAGCTGGGTGATAGGTGAAGTGTTCAAAAAGGATCTTTTTCCATCCACGTTAACACCCGGAGTGTAAGAGCGCGGGAAGCGGCGTTTGGTATTCGTTGAATTTTTAAACCAGTATACTGTACATTTACCCTATTAAAATTACGAATTGTTCTAACTTCTCCAATTGCGCATTCTTGTGCAGATACTGTTAAGTTCGCGCGCCTCACTCAATTAATTAATATCGCCGGCAAATACATTATCGTTCGTTAGGTATAGCGTGTTTACCTTTAATGTGTTTGCTTCACGCCAGCCGAGCTGACTTGGTTGCGAGGGGCGTCAGGAGAAACCGCGGAAGCTTCTTTTTTAAATGCAGGGCATTTCAGTAACTCACGATGTCACCCGCGTTGACGTCCGTAGTCGTAGTCCGCACCCCTCCCCTACACTCTATAAAAAAAATACTATCCGACGCCTGGTTTCGATCTCTCGACCCTCCGGGCGGAACGCAATGTACATGGTGCTCTACCCACTGCGCCACAAAGCCGACACAGAATGGGAGGCTACGAACGCGCCTTATATCCTCGACTCATTCAAACTACGTCAAGAAGCTGCTGATACAACGCATTCACTACCACCAACTCCCCAAACACTAAACTTTAACGCAATAGGCCCACCCCCTATGCGACGCATTTACTCCAGTCCCCCTCGCGGGGAGATGGGCCCAATTTTTGTTCGTCGCGCTTTTGTGTTCACCCGACGAGCAGGCCCGAAGAGGAGTTATGCAAATGCGTCGGTCACCCCAAAACAGTTAAAAGCCATGCCAGTATTCGAAGAAGGGTTTCCTTTCGCTTGTTTAGAAAACCTGGCGGAGAGGGACTCATGACACTTTCACGGTCGCGATTACCGCCATGAGAAAGCCCGAAGCGGATGGGAGCTGAAAGGTGGTTTCAAAATAGTCACGTGACCCACCTCTTACTCTTATACATAAACCAGGAGGTGTTGAGCAAAACACAAATATAACAAACAAAAGCCGACGAACTAAGAGTCCCTCTCCACCTTCATCTCAAACAACTGAATTTCTGAATCTTTGTTCATTATTTTCCTTTTCCCAGCTCGTTTCTGAACCGACTAGAACCACGCAAGAGACCGCTAACATACTGGATTTGATATTAACTACGCACCCCAATTTTGCTTCCCCGATTTCATACTTACCCGGTCTGAGCGACCACTCGCTCCTTTCATTTAATACAAACGTTCCACTAAGCAAGGCTACGATCTCAACTAAGCAAATTCGCGACTACTCGAGAGCTGACTTTCAAACCATTAACGATGAACTAGCTTGCTTTCTGGACATTTTCTTGTTGCATTTTGATACGCGTACCGTTCAAGAAAACTGGAACCTATATTTAAAAATAAAGTTCACGAACTAACTAATAAATACATCCCTCTGCGCACAATAAATTCTAACCCGGAGGCGCCTTGGTACAACAAGCAGTTAAACAGGCTATCTAATCGAAAAAAGCGCTGCTATCGTCTGGCTAAAAAATCCCCGAGTGATTACCTATGGAATGCATACACAGCCGCCAACAAAGCATACATTGCAGCAGTAAAACTTGCCAAATCACACTTTCTTCAGCACACGCTTCCTTCTATGCTTATTAACGACCCTAAAAAATTTTGGCGTGTGATCACTCCTTCTAAAAAGAATAGTATTACATTGACTGGGCCAGATGGTTCCATCATACCCAGTAGCGAATGTTGTTCCCTACTTAATGCAGTTTTTTTTCAGAACTTTGTTGTTTCTTCTAACCCCTCACTACCTGAACTTCAGAAATGTAATTATCTTTCTATGGACCCCATTGTTACTGAACCAGGTGGTGTAAGTAAAATAATCCAGTCATTGAAACCCTCATAGAGCCCCGGTGTTGACCTTATTAATACGAAGTTCTTAAAAAGTACTGTTGTGTATTCCTCTATTATTTTGTGCAAAATATTCCAGCAGACCCTCGACACGAGCATCTTGCCTGCGGACTGGGAAGTCGGGAAGGTGGTGCCACTCCATAAGTCCGGTAACAAACACACGCCTAACAATTTCCGACCCATATCGCTAACAAGTATTCCATGCAAAATTCTTGAACATGTAATTTTTCCCATTGGTCAAATTTCTTGAATTTAACTCTTTCTTCTCACCCGCGCAACGTGGTTTCCGCAAAAAGTTCTCGTGCGAGACCCAATTGCATTCATTAACCCACAAGCTACACTTAATTTTAGATCGCCGCTCATCCGCTGATTGTATTTTCCTCGATTTCTCGAAGGCTTTTGACAAAGTGTATCACAAACTACTCCTTTACAAACTAAGCAAGTTAAATCTAGATCCTAAGTTGTTTGCACGGATTGAATATTTTCTTTCTAATCGTTTCCAGTTCGTCACAGCCAATAACTATGAATCTTCACCCAGTTCTGTTCATTCCGGTGTTACCCAGGGCTCTGTCTTGGGACCACTTTTGTTTTTGATATACGTTAATGATCTACCTAGCTGTGTTCTCTCTAATATTCACTTGTTTGCAGATGACTGTGTTATTTTTCGAGAAATTAACAACGATAACGACGTTACGGCACTGCAATCAGACATAAATGCAATTTCTAACTGGTGTGAGCAATGGTTAATGGATCTTGATACTACTAAATGCAAAGTCTTACGAATTTCAAGAACAGCCCCTTCGACTGTTTCCTATTATCTTAACAACACTCTTCTTGAAACTGGAACGTCGTACCGATACCTGGGAATTCACATCACAACTGATCTTACCTGGTCGCTTCATATTAATACCGGTATTAATAATGCCAGTCGCACGCTTGACTACCTTCGCCGCAACTTCTTTTCTGCACCTACCTCTTTAAAAACACTTTTCTACAAATCATTGGTTCGTTCCAAACTCGAATATGCGTCATCCATTTGGGACCCGAGCCATGACTATCTGGTGACATCGCTTGAGCTTGTGCAGAACAAGGCAGCACGTTTCATTCTCGGCAATTTCACCCGTGCGGCAAGTGTCACGTCCATGAAAAATTTGCTTCAAATACCCAGTCTAAGTTCACGCTGCAAACACTTTCGCCTCGGTCTCTTTCCCAAAATTTACTACCATAATTCGCCCCTACGCAGTGAGTTAATTACTCCCCCTTCATATATTTCTTCTCGTATTGACCTACGACACAAAGTAGGAACAATATCATGTAACACCAACGCATTCTCTCAGTCATTTATTCCTCGGACGTCACAAGATTGGAACCGCCTTCCCGGACTGGCCGCCGCAATCGAAGACAACCATCAGTTTCGTGCAGCCCTAGCTAACATTGTATGATTAGGGCCCATCTATGTTTGTACTTACCTGCTTACTACTTTTGTTGCTGCTTTCTAGTTTTGTGTATAAACCTTGTAACCCACTCCCCTCTGAAATGCCTCTCGGCCTTAAAGGGGCACTGACACAAAAATTTTGCATCTTGTTTTTTTCGTTGCGATAAGTAGCTAGTGACCTACTTATAACCTATAGAAACCTCATTTGCTTCAGCGTGCGACGGTTGTTTAATTAGAGGCATTTTCAATGCGGCCAGTCGCAGTTTCGGTTTCAGCGAGTGCCGCGAAACGATGGATTTTGTGGATTTTGTGTGAACAAAGCTGACCACGTGACCGTCGGAGGGATATCACAGAGCAGAGCCGCCGTAGCACTGTCGAATCCCCATCGACGGCAGTTTCTGCGAATGCCCCCACGTACTGATCTCGTGAGGCGCTTAATTAAAAAGCGACCGTGGATGTGACGCAGGTGCTGCGAGTGCAAATGCTACCGCGGCTAAAGAACGACGCGCGACGCTCGAAACGGTGGGTGGCAAGACGCGCGCTGGGAGCAGCCGGCCGGTCTGCCTACAGGTCCGCCTACAGATGTGTTCGGCTCAGCACTGCGGCGGATATTCGAGTGCCGCTCTCGTAAGCGGTGCAGATGACAATTTTTAATGCAACCCGCAATCGCATCATTAACTCCTTTCTCATGTAAGCCACCATGGTCGGGACTTGGGGACAATTTCGTGCAGCGGTAACAAGCTATCACTCGAGCTACCTGCGCCGGCCTGGGCCACTTCGCGGCCGTGGCCGCCGCCTGCACAGCGACCGTGCGGCTAGCTCAGTGAGCTTTTCGTGCCTCCGGCGCGTTTTCGCATCCAATGGTAATAAACAGTAATAGAAACAGAGTGCCTGGAATCGCTGTAGAACTTTGGTCGCGGCCAGCTGTCCGATTAGCTGACGAAATCACGGCGCCTCCGCCGCCAACGATCGGGTCGTTCGTTCTCGAAAGCAGAAGCTCCGCCCTCCGGCCCTCCGATTGGAGCGGCGAGCCAGGCGAGCCGGCAAAAAACGCCGGTAGTGCGGAAGCGGCAAACACAAACTCGTGACGTATTTGGATGTTGTTTATTTACAATTGCGCGTGGTCCTCTGCTGGCTGCTCGGTTGTGTTTCGCACACTTCAAAATTGATTTTAAATATGTTCTAGGCTGTATTCGCCGCTGATATTTTGCAGATGATGTATATGTGTTCCCACCAATCTATCTCCGAAGTTATCTCGCCTTCAAAATTTTGTGTCAGTGCCCCTTTAAGGGTAGAAATAAATAAATAAATAAATAAATAAATAAATAAATAAATAAATAAATAAATAAATAAACAAACCTAACGACGGCCATCGGCTCTCGGGCGGCTCGTCTTAAAGTATTGTCCATACCGTGCGCGTGTATAATTGTGCCTCGCACCGCCCTAATTCCTTTGTTTTGTACACACGTCAAGCACCTAACAAAGCCTGGTCGCCTACCTATTTGCATCCCTGCCACCGAGTCGCCAGGGTCAGACGCGGAACGAATGGAAACTTCGCCCAGTAGCTCTGAGCCCTCTTCCTACCTTTGACTCCTCGACTGACCTTAAAGGAGCCATGAAGAGAAAATGCAAGTTGGTTTTATTCGAAAGATTTCGTGTTTTATAGTGCCCCCAGCGCTTGTCCGGATACAAACGGTGCTTTATTCACTGAGAAATTAAACAATTTAGGTTAAAATTTTGATTTTCCCGCTCAATCGTGCGTTTTCGTGTCCCCAAGTGACATCAGAGGAACCGACCGCTCTGCAGCCTAGAACACCTTCATTCACGCATCCGCCGTACAGGGTAGAGACACGTAACGCTGGCGCCGCCATGTTCGGTTGCTCGCTCGCCGCCGAAGCAAGTCATTGTGTCAAAACCGCGCTAATATTATCGCCGCAACGCGGTTTACTGAAGAAGTTTGAATCATATTGACTGTTTCGCGTTGCTAGGTCTCGTGGGAAACGAAAAGAATAACGCGTTGAGCCCGTTGGCCCAATTGCGGCGGCACCGGACCGTTCAAAAATTGTCTCCACCCTGTACAGCGGTGTTGGTTTGTTACCGCGTTTCTTTACGTTCCGTAACCTAGATGGCGCCACCATACCGTGGCAAGCGTTTGGTTTGTTTTTGCCCGCATTTAAACCTGGCTTGTTTTTGTTCTGGGAGAAAATATTCGTTCCCTGAAACAGTGCTCGCTCGACAAATGGGATCACGTAAGACACCGTTGCTTGCGTCAATCGGCCAGTGTCGTCTGAGACAACCCCAAGCCCCGTAGTGCTGTGCAGCTAAACCAAAGCATGCTGTGCGCAGTACGAACAGCAGAACGATTCAGTACTTCTATGTTTACATGTGCTTTCGTAACTTCCACTGTTTGTCCCATCATTCTTATTGCTTTGTAAAGAATGTGCCCTAAATTTAAGCGCAAATCGCTCGTTCGTCTAGTTTGTAAGCTCTACCTAATTTGCGTCTGCTTCTGCCAGCCTCCGCCAATCGCAGAGCTTAGCCCATGTGACATCACAGGTTCTGTTGCGGGAAATGAGCTGGTGGGTCGCATGACCATTCCCGTTTTTCCTAATTATGTAGCTTATTTGAGCGAAGTTTACGTTAAAAGTAGTGTCAGTATGATTCTAACGAGACAATCTTTTGAATGAACCAAACTTGTGTTTTCTCTTCATGGCTCCTTTAAGCTCCCGTCCGCTTCAGGCTTTCTCATGGCGGTAATCGCGGCAGTTAAAATGTCAAGAGTCCCTCTCCGCCGGTTTTCTAAACGAACGAAGCGAAATCCTCCTTCAAACGTTAGCATGGCTTTTAACTATTTTGGGGTGACAGTCGCATTTGTATAACTCCTCTTAAGCCTGCTCGTCGGGTAAACACAAAAGCGTGACGAACACAAAAGAAGCTTCCGCGGTTTCTCTTGACGCTCCTCCCGCCCAAGTCAGCTCGGTCGGCGTGAAATAAACACAATAAAAGTAAACACGCTCTACATAACGAACGATAATCTAGTTGCCGGGCGGTATTATTAATGGAGTGAGGTGCGCGAACGTAACAGATACTATGCATTTCCCTTTTTGAATTACGAACAGATTGTCATGGGGTACTCAACAAAGAACGCTCACGCATAAAAACGTACGAGGGAAGTTTCAGAGCGTGCATCATCAGAGCGTGCTAATCATCAGAGCGTGCTAACTATGGCACACCATTGCAATGCTTGAGGAGCTCCGCCATGGGATATCTGCCGGCAGATATCAAAACGTTTAGGGGAAAGAACCCTGAGCAGCCGTGGCACACAAAGAGCAGCGCCCATGCGAATGTGTGCCGTTATTCGAGCGCACCATAAAAATCGTATGATCTTTCTTGAGATATTGTATTTTATCCTATCATAACAATCCACGCCTATGCTCATGCGTCATCTTTAAAGCTTCAAAACGTGACTGGCGTCTCTATAGTGAGCCTTTTTTTAGAGCTGCTAGAACTTATTTTAAAGGCCACTGCCATTTAATTTAGCGCTTCCCTTTAGGTAAAAAAAGAAAGGAATGCGCATGGGTTCTTTTTTTCGGCGCCCACATATTCTGACCTTCTCTGGACAGGCGCATAGCCGCTGTGATCAGCGAACTTTAGGTCGGCAAGACCCACAGATACATGGACGACTACTTGGCACTGTTAGATACTGCCAGTGCACTCGACGTAGACGGAGACAGTGCCGAAGTCGGGAGTGAGTTCACCACCGCTCTTTCCAAAGAACGTACGTTTAAGCTCGAATAGACACAACGAACGTGAATTTAATTTCTAGATTTGGAACTCCATTTTACGGCCAAGCGTGTGTTACATGTACGACCCATAAGCAAGAAGGAGCATTCTCTTTTTTGTTAGTACCCATTTCAAGTTAACCAAAAGGAGGTTGCTACAACGTGTCTTTAAAAACCTGCACCCGTCATAACCTGTTACAAAAAATTAACAGTAGCTAAGCTCGGCTATGCCAGGATATCCGTAGCGTGAGCTAAAGTTCAGCTGGTTATTCTTAGGCTCCCTGGTTGCCTAGGATTACGCATACAAAAATATTGTATGGTCGGCTATAGAAAATCCTTTTTATGGTCGGCTTTAGCTATTTGGCCAAATATTCTTTAGACGTTTCTATGGGTGTCTTTAGCGAATCGTATCGCCATTCCTATGGGTGTCTTTAGCTCCTTCTATAGCCAGTTCTGTGGTTGTCTTTAGATATTCGTATCGACATTCCTATGGGTGTCTTTAGGTTCTTCTATAGCCGGTTCTATGGTTGTCTTTAGCGATTCGTATCGCCATTCCTATGGGTGCCTTTAGGTTCTTCTATAGCCGGTTCTGTGGTTGTCTTTAGATATTCGTATCTACATTCCTATGGGTGTTTTTAGCTTCTTCTATAGCCGGTTCTATGGTTGTCTTTAGCTATTCGTATCGACATTTGTATGGGTGTCTTTAGCTTCTTCTATAGCCGGTTCTATGGCTTTCTTTAGGTCTTCTTTCGATATCGCTATGGCTATAGGGTGTATTCACAGGGCCTTGGACCGCGCGGCGGCGGCGACGCCATATTTGAGGTTGCACTCCGCCGCGCGGGCAGCGCGTTTCCCGACGCGAAACGTTGTTTGCGGCGTGGTGCTGGCAAGAACGTTCGTGTGGACGGTGTTTTTCTCTGCGTGATTCGTGTGTTTGAAAATTCCTGGTCGTAACGAATAGCCAGAATTGTTTTCGCTGCGATATTACGGATGCGCTGTTCACGTCTCCTACAACCGCAGACCCGAAGCAGGCCGAATGACGAAAGCAAGCGCACTGTTTTGTTGTTGTTGTTGTCGTTTCGAAGCGAAGGCCAGGGCAGTGCTTGAAGACGGTATGATTTCGCGCGACGAATGCAACTGCCCGATGGTTTGACAGGCGCGGCCAGCGGCGTGCATAACCCTGCCCGTTTTGGCGATTTCGAGCTATCTCGATCGGTGTCATTCCCGTGCGCTGATTTCCTTATTTCCTCCGTTGCTTGAAGCGACCGTGGCGCGAGTTGAGAAAATTTCTTCACCCAAGGCTGCGAGGATATTTGATGTGGTGGTGGCGTGTGAGATGAGGAGCTGGTTTTACCGTGCCACCCAGGGGCGCCACCCGTGCGCGCTTCTTAAGGAGTATGAGAGACGGCGAGGTTCCCTGGCGACAAAGTTCTGTGCGTTTAACGCACAAAGGTCGTCCATTTGAGCTCCTAATGAAGTGGAACAATTACGCACAGGGTCTGGGTGGAAGCCATTGTGGGGTAAGTACGTTACAAAATTAAGTATGCTGGCGACGACAAAGATCCCACCGATGATTTTCAAGTCTTTTTCTTTCGGTAAAGACGAAGCGGAATTTATAAGCAGAACAAGATTATGGAACACGCTTTGGCTACTTCGAAATCAACGCAAAGACAAGTGACAAAGGCTGCTCTATTTTGTCCCTGCATACATTAACGTTTTAGTCTCTGCGCTGTTTTTGAAGTAGTCAGACTGTGTACCCAGCGTCAAGCTTTAGTGCCTGATCACGTAACACGCTTGGTCATTAGAGAATAGTCGAAGGCGACGAAGAAGAATTGGATCAATTTGGATGCCCGCCATTACCTGGGAAGCGATATTGCATGTACGTGCGTTCACCTCAACACTCGTAGTAGCCCATGTTGAGGCTGGGAGCCCAGTATGGTTCGTCTCATCCATAAAGTAGACCGGCTACCTTAATTTGTGAACATTTTAACCATGCGAATGTTTCAAACTTGTGACGAAGTGAAAGCACCGACGTCCATCGTCCCGGGGCCCACCTGGATGAAACGGGCTCCAACAAATTCGGTACTGATTAGCCATATTATCGATAACTTCTTTGGGAATTCGTCGAATGAAGACAGACAGCCTTCAAGCACTGTCCTAGCCGTCGCTACGAAACAGCGAAAGGAAAAAAAAAATACACGGCGCGTTGATTTTGTCGTGCGGCCTGCTTCGGGTCTGCGGTTGTAGGAGACAAGCGCAGCCCGGAATTTCGAAGCGAAAACAATGCTTGCTACTCGTTACGTCAAGGCATTCGCAAACCCACGAATCACGCAGAAAAAATACCGTCCACACGAACGTTCTTGTCAGCAGTACGCTGCAAACCACGTTTTTTCTGTAATATATGCTCCATGAACACTTCAGCGATATAGGGGGAGTGCAAGGTTGCGACTGCAAACACGTCGCCAGTTTTCATTCACAAAAGGCTTAAACAAAGGCAAACAAGAAAAGCAAAACCAAGGCGTTTATTCATCCCATTCATTACATAAAGGGCTACTATCTACGCTACTTCGCCGCCAGTAAACTGTTGCTCACATACGCCGATCGAAACACACAGCACACGCATTCCAGCACTCTAGCTCACGCTTAAGTCATTCGCTCGACAGCCACACTACGCGGCACATTTTCCACGAACGCCCACCGAGACACATATACCTACAGGTGCTGGGTAGTCCACAGAAAATAGAACACTCAGAAGTCGTTCATTTCACTCAGTACTCAATGCACGAAGCAGAAGTCGTTCATTTCACTCAGTACTCAATGCACGAAGTTGCAAGTATGGTGGCTAAAATGGAAATGCACTCTTAATTAAACAATGAAGACGGTCGCACATAATGCAATAATAAAAAACGTTGTCCAAGTCCGTTCAATTAGTTCCTTGTACGTTTTCTCAGTTCGCGAAAAAATAATTATATTTGTCTCATCACCGCGGCGAAATCTTCACTTCTGTGTACATTGCAATGCCCATGTGGTGCAGGGTAGCTTGGAAACGTATTCTTGAACACCAAAAAAAGTCCTGCATTTCTCGCACAATACAGCCTCTTCAGTTCGTAAGATCATTCACCCTGGTGTTTTGCGTACAATGAAATTTCTGTCGCGGTATCGCAGGTAAACATTTTCGCATGACTTCGGGTTGATGTTGAATTAATCGTAACACTGTCACCGTAAACACCGAAATTTCCGACAGCGAAAAGCGGCACATTTGCTTGGCGTCACACCATCAACGCGAACACATTGCAGTCGAGTCGTAAATTTCCAACATTAGGCAACACGTGCCATGCCCGCGCACATGAGCAAGGAGACGAGATGTGGCTGACTGAGTACATCCTGGTATAAGCAGGTCCATCGCGCTAGCAAATAGTGCGGAGATACGTGCCCATCTTTCGACCTTTTAAGTGCGAATGCACTTTATAAGCGACCCCAAACCATCCACCGCCGGCGGCGTTGGCGTCCGCAGTGCTCCTCTATATTTGAAAAAGAAACAGCATCCGGCGCCAGGTTTCGATCCGAGGACTTTGCGGCCGCAGCGCGACGCTCTACCGACCAAACCACGGACGCGACGGTGATATCAGTGTTAGACGCGCCTTATATCTTTAACGCATTCAAACTACGTCGTCAGCGGCGTGCGTTGGCGACTCAGCGGCGTTATAGCGGCTTGATAACTGCGTGGTGTACACGTGATACTGCAAACCCGATGGAAGAGATGGAAGAGAAGGCGGCGAGGCGGTGGGCTGCGGGGGCCGAGCGCAAGCGCCGCAAGCGGGCCGACAACCGTGCATTCGCACTTTCACATTCTCCCCCTCGGGGAAATGCGGGGGAATTTTTTTTCTAACTTGTTTTTTAGTAATGATTTTATTTGGCAAATACAACATCGCTTAACGTTTTGTTTTCTTCATCCGAAAAAACTATATCTGTTATCAGTACTCAGGGAAAATTTTCTGCCACTATTATTGCTGCGCGCACGAATACTAACACAGCATGGAACGCCTGACCCTCTTTTCCACGAAAACTTCCCTTCGCACGACCGGGCTACAGCGTCGACGCGCGCGGCACTAACGCCGCACCTCCCCGGCTGGTCGTGGTCCCCTCTACCTTTTCAACGCTTCCCAAAACTTCCTTTCCCTGCCTCCTTCGGTCCAGCTTGGGTCGCTCTCGCCCTTTCTCAATGACTAATTTCAAAGTGAGCTCCGCGGGAGAAGGAATGCGGTTGTTCGCAGATGCCACCATATTTCTGACTGCGCCCGCAGGAACGGGGGCCGCGAAAGTTATTTCCAATTTGCTTCGATGCTGAGAAGGCCGTTTTCAGAAAAGCCCGCTTTTTCACTTGAACGCGGCAGCGAAGGGCCGCAGAGGAAGAATTCTCCGAACTTGTACGTGTTTCGGTCGACGTTCATTCGCAAGCTTTGCCGACGCACAGTATCCAAAGTTGCAACCTGAATTTGACCGTTAATCTGTCTGTAGCTGCCTTGAATCGTACTTTTCCCGTATCGTTGGTATATTAGGTACCTAACGTTATTGAACAAAAACTTTCATATAACTGGCCGATGAACCTCATCATCGTTATTCAGTCTGTGTTGTAGATGTAGCTAGGTAAATCATGAGTGTATAAATTACGCGTCATAAGTCATATTGGAACCAGCGGAATAGAATTTAATGGTGCGCTCGAATTATACCTTTATAGGCTAACACTTTTTTATTAGCGGCTGGAGACTTAGAGGCTTATGTCACTATGTAGCTAGCTAAGGAAGCTTTTATGGATGCAAGCCTCTAAATTCTGCACCAAATGCTTTCCTAATTCCGGCTAAATGTTGCTTAATTGTCACACGTCTAAAGGTTTACAGCTATATATTGCGCTGTAGTCAGCCGCAGAAACTTTTATGGGTGCCTTTGATTAGCTTTAGGGCAGATTCTCTCTAATAGCTGGCAGAATACAGCTGAATGGTTCCAATTATGTAGACTTAGAGCTAGACAACGGCCTATATCCAGCCAAATGAGCTTTTATGGCTTTCTCTCTTTAGCTTTAGGACGAATTCTTTTCAATAGCGGGCAAAAGACAGCTGAATGGTTCCAATTATGTAGACTTAGAGCTAGACAACGGCCTATAGCCAGCCCAAAGAGCTTTTATGGCTTTCTTTCTTTAGCTTTAGGACGAATCCTTTTCAATAGCTGGCAAAAGACAGCTCAATGGTTTTGAGTCTGTAGAGTTAGAACTAAACAACGGCCTATAGCCAGCCAAATGAGCTTTTATGGCTTTCTCTCTTTAGCTTTAACACGACCTCTTTTCAATAGCTGGTAAAGACAGCTGAATGGTTTCAAGTCTGTAGACTTAAAGCTAAACAATGGTCTATAGCCAGCCAAAAGAGCTTTGTCGCGGCTGGCCTATCGAACTAAAGCCATAGATTTTTCTTTAGCTGGCTACAGTAGCCTGACAAACTGTGACTCTATAGACTAAACACACTAGGATGTTCTATAGTCGTCTAAAGAGAATTGTATGGTTTACATTCTTTAGTGCAGGATGCATAAAAACTTCAATAGCTGGCTATAGCCTAATTTATGCACTTTTATGGGTGACCATAGGGACCCTTAGGCGGCCATAGCTCACCATACAATTTTCTATAGACGCCCATAGGGCATTTTTGTATGGGTACCTTATTATCATGCTTACTGCTGCTAAAACGATTTCCAATCCAATCCAAACCAATCCAGTTCTGTCACTGCTCCTCACGGATGAGCAGCACCGCTCTCAAGGAGCCACGCGAAATGGCTTTCAAGCGGCTCCGGCGCAGCGTCATACTTGGCTACTGCGCAACGGAGGCGCACAGCTGGGGACGCGCCAGCGCCAGTGCGTCTGCCGCGGCTATGACGTCACTCCTCTGGAATGCGCAGACCGGCGAATGTGCAGACCTAATTCTCTACACACCCGTAGTGCAATTGGATTGGATTTCCAATCCAATCCAATGCTCCTCGCGCTTTCGAAGCACGGCCCTTCAAGGTCCACGCGAAACTGCTCAACCTCGGCCAATCTAGTTTACGCTACAAAATGATGTTAGCGTAAGAAACTACACCACATATCTAAATACCGTTGCTCATCATTTGGCCTTTGTCACAGCACTTGTGAAAGCCTTATGCTAAATGTGGCGGGAAAGATAAAAAAACTCGTCATTGCAGTTAGGTCTCCTTACGTTCTTTGAAGACGAAAGAATTACGGCTTCCCCAGGCGATACCTATTAAAAAGATTTCCTTACTGCTGCATGATGCCTGCGCACCTTTTTATTTGTTTTTGCTTTCGTTTCTTCGCTTTCTGGCGCGAAATACTTTTACAGGCATACTGGTGATACTTAATGGAACAGCTTCCCAAGAATCAGAGTTCTGCCGTTATCCACAGCTGGGTACACCTATTGTACTCACGAGCCATCACGTTCACCAGTCATTGGATATGATGTCAAAGCCGCACTCTGCATGCTAACTGTTGTTCCGCAGCTGGCGACGTGCTCAGGTAGCGTGGTGGAACCGCCCTCAATTCCTGCCAGAGACCCAAGTTCAAATCCCGTACGAATTTCGATGTGGCCAATTTTTTTTTCAAGCTTATTGATTTACCGTATCGAATGTCTACGTTCTGGAATGTCCGCCGGAATGTCTACGTTTTAGTAATTGTTAGCTATATGCTGGTTATACAACTATTTATGATTACAATAAATCGGCAACCGAAGTAGTTGAACAAATGAATCATGATTTAAGCAACCTATCCCACTGGTGCGCAAAAAACAAACTGCATAAATCTTACAGAGACCCATTTTGTGATCTTTAACTCGCAGCTGCGCACAATTGACCCAACGTAGCCGTTACTGTTACAAAACCATGTCATTCATCCCTCATCAGATGCGATGTCCCTAGAGTTTCTGCTGGACCAACACGTAAAATTCAATCTGCACAATAAACAGTTATTTAAAAAATGGTTTTGGGCTGAGGGTACTTATCAAATCCTGTCACTATTTTCCGCGTTACATTATGATCTCTCCTTATCACGCTCATTTGCAATGCTGCGTGTCTACATGGGGCAACATATACGCCACTCACCTCGCGCATGCGCAACATTTACAAACCCAAGCGTTGTGGCTCATTACGTTTAGACCTTTCACGGCTCACGCGAAACCGAGTTTTCACAGCTTAAATATTTTGCCTCTGATATATATTTTTCAGCAAAAAGTAACCACTGTGATCTACCATGCTCGTGTCCACCAAATGTTTATTTACAGCCTAACAGCCACTCCTCTGCTTAACTAACCAACACGCGGTTTTCCGAAAATAACAATATTTTACTACCCAAATCCAAAACAAACTATGGTCAATTTACGGCTTACTTCATCGGTACTTTAATATGGAACCGCCTACTTAGTCATCTAAAATTCGCTCACACGTCAGCACAGTTCAGTAGAAGGGCGAAGTAGTATTTCATTACACTCTAATTACAGACGGATGGATAACTTCCCAGGATTCCTAAAATGTCATTTGTTATTTAAGTTCCTGAGTAATTCGTCACTGCTTCATTATGCTTGTTTGTACGCAGTTTTTTGCCTCTGCTTGGAGTTGACTGTTAACCTCTGAATTATGCTCCTGGTATGTTGATGATTGTATTGTTCAAAACTTCATGTGATATATTACTCTTGCAAAATGTCCAAACTAATTTGCCTATAAATGGCTTTTTCGTACTAATCAGCTTGCTTTATTCAGTAATAATGATGGCTGCTTTCAAATGTAACAGTGTTAGTTATCTTTTCATGGGAGATCCCCCGGACAGTTCATGGAATTTCGGGACCTCCTCCTGTATTCTGTTTGAACAATAAACAATAAACTCACCCATTAGAAACTTGTCCACATATGCCGCTCTGGCACACGTTATAACATTTCCTAAGTGCTTTTTTTTTTCTTTTTACGGCGGCGGCAATTTTCTGCCTGAGGGACAGTACCGTTTTTTTCGCTCACTCGAGCGCCTAAGGCTTTCGTCCGATATAGGGGCAAACGCCGCTGGAACATAACCGTACGCACATTGTGACGTACGTTCCCCGTATCTTTCACATTGTTAAAAAGTGTGAGAGTAGGTATAAAGTGAACAGGCAATTTTTGGCCCTGCGCAAACTTGCAAAAATATGCCCTACGATGACAACGAACGAAACTTGTGTTGTTTGCTCGAAGAAACGCGTGAGCCGTTTCACCGATTGCACACGTAACGTTCTTTACGAAATTCTGCTGACTTGCTGGTTGTTCTGTATTATTCAGGCACGTCGGTGCCACAATGACCGGGTACGCAAGTATCGATTTGCGTAACCGAAGGTGCATTGGCCGGAAGGGGAGGTAAATTAGTGGAACGCTTCAAAAGCAAGCGCTTTAACTAAAGTAATGCTGGCGTACCCCTCTCTATGCAGCATGACCCGACCTTTATAATGTACGTACGTCCATCCAGTGGTACACTGGACGACGCACAAGAGACACTCATGATCGAAGCGCTTTGTACCTGTCAAAGTGGCGACGTCCCCATAAGCACGCTTTTCGCACTGTATTGCGAAGGAAGCAGCGCACGTGACAGAGATGATAGTAACGTAAAGCATATCTTTATAAGAATAAAGGAATGCCAAAACTCGCCTTCAAGTCTATCGATGACAAAGGGGAATTCATTGCCAGACAATACCGTAACCATACTAAGTTTTTATGTTTTTCTCAAGCAGTGAAAGTGTGCTTAAAAATTTTGATTCGATAAAGAAATCGTGCGGCGATGTTGATGATTTTATTTATTGTGGATTCGTGTTCATGCACCCCCACGCAGCTACTTGGCCTATATCGTATTTCGATAGATGTATCACGCCTCTGTGGCATGCCTTCTCAATAGGTCTTCGTACAATGACGTGTGTCAGCATTGGGTCTATAATGTTCAGATCATATTGCACCGGTTTGTAGCGATTTGTTCCCCCCGTACGTCCTCTAGACATCCGTTTCAGAGCCGATGGACGTCCCATGTACGTCCATGGGATGTCCGGATTTGACATTCGTTAGTACCAATTGGACGTCCAAAACTGGATGGATTTTCGATATTCAGTATCCAATTCACTGAATCACGACTACTTTACAACCGAGGCTTCGCAGGCTGACTAATGAAGAAATAAAAATGCCTTGTTTGGTTAAAAACCAGCAGAATTTACGCGTCTCGTGCGATACGCACTACGCCACCGGCTGGGCTGCCCAGCAAAATTTAAAAACACGGTATTAAGGTGCTCACATGATAGTGAGACATGTTGATATGCTAGAGGATATCATCGTTTACAATGAGAAACACATTTCCTACAATGAGTAACACACAGCATGGCATAAGTGCACCTTAAGCAAACATGCATGCATAGACGTATGATATACCGAGCACGGCAAATTTACTTTTCTCAATGCTGCGCTCAATGCTTATAAACCATTACTAAAAAAAGATGATAGTTGGAGTTGGTGAGCTGTTTCAAAGAAGTAAAAAATTACACCTAATTTTACAGATACCTAATATTGGCAGCAAACGTGAGATACACTGACGACAAACTGCACATTATTAAACTATGTTTAGACAGATACATAAAAAATAAACAAGTACACACGAGAGTAGCCTCAGCTAGGCTACGTATAGGCCAGATGCATACGACGCATTGACACCCGCTAATTGGGTCGTTTGGCAGATGTGGTGCAGGCCTATCCGTAGTTCACATGCTAATTGCATGTAGGGCATCCACACAACACGACACCAACAGTTACCAGAAATCTACAGAAGGCAAATTCCACTCCGCCCGTCATTCCTCTTACCTGACGAACCTATCGCTCAAACGCGTTTTTAACTGTCCATCTGAAAATAACTTTTTACAGCTGATTTTCTATGATCCATAATCTCCGCCTGGCCCCATGTACCCGCCATGTTATTTTTTTTATTCCACTCCTGTTCTAGCTTTTTTCATTCGTCGCTCTACTCATAATAAATAATCTTATTTTGCCGCGCTTTGCTCGGTGCTGGTTTTACCGCAATGAGCAAACAACTATCTAATATACATTTTAAACAATATACAAGTCACCGTGCTCATGCACAAAATTCTTTTTAATGACAGGCTGTATAACTTTATGTTATTGCTTTTATATTCATTTACGCAATCTCTAATGCTTATATGTAATTTGGAATGTTCACGGGCGGGTGTCTTTCGGACGTAAGGATATGCATATCCGGGCGGCTATGGACTGTTCGCCGTAAGACAACACGTAATAGGGCATTTTGTAATAGCGAAAATTGTAGCAGGACCTGTAGGGCAGTGCGTCATAGGGCTATTCGTCGCTAATACACGCAGTCGTTTGGAAAAATCCGGCCTTTCATTAATCTTCCAAGGCTGATAACAGAACGGACTATTCCGGAAATGGGGCCTTGAACGTGTATACCTGTGTGGTTTTCGTGCCAAAATGAATCAACTTACTTATAACTCGATTGTGGCAAATCAACCCCGCATACTACGAACGCAAAGCATTGATGCCAAACCAGAAACATTACGCTGCAAAGCAAACACCAAATGAGGAATAATCTTTGTTCGAAGTTAATAATTTTAATAATATATCTGCGAGCCATGCCTTCTGATCTGATTTGTTACCACAGCGGGGCTGCACCGGCTATTTTGTCTTGGGTTTCTTAAGCAAAGCGCGTACGCTTTTCCTCCTCTTTTCTTATGCCGTATCGTCTAGTTTTATAGAGTAAGGGTTTAGCTTTCCAATAATTATGCTGAAATTTTCTTGTTTGATCGACAATGCTCAGCGTGCAATTCAGTGTTTCCAGAAACAAGAGCAAACACCGCGGCGTTCTATTCAGCGACGCACTCATGTACATGTCCCTTTGTTGACTGCTTCTTCGTTTGTGTGTTTTTCTAGTTTATTGCTGTGCACAAGTTCACTGTAGGAACTCTGTTTCACCTTCCACTTTGTGACAATATTGACCACAACCTCGTCTTTTGATTTCCTCAGCTCTGTTTTGTTACCAGCGCCTGGCCGAGCCCCATGCCTTATCTTCTCGGCACCCTGTACCATAAGGTATGGGAGTGTTCCGCAAATCCCAAAATTAAAAGAATCGCGCACCCTTCCCGTGACCAGTGGGAGAAGGAGCTGTCCAGCTCCGGTCTCGATTCCCAGCTTCGGCTGGTGGAAAGGGCCGTGGCGGCAGGGGTCTCCAATGGAGTCCTGGACGAGGGCCCCACACCAAATTACGATGCTGTAAATAAAATCCTCCTCCTTATCTTGTGTTCTAAGCAAAGTGGTGTTTACTTCTTTTGTATGGTGCACCGGACAATACCTTGTTTTGATGGGGAAAGGCTGTTGCTGTGTGGTCACTGTCCTAGACTGTTGTTGTTTAAAGGAGCCATGAAGAGATAATGCAAGTTGGTTTTATTCGAAAGATTTCGTGTTTTATAGTGCCCCCAGCGCTTGTCCGGATACAAACGGTGCTTTATTCACTGAGAAATTAAACAATTTAGGTTAAAATTTTGAATTTCCCGCTCAATCGTCCGTTTTCGTGGTCCCAAATGACATCAGAGGAACCGACCGCTCTGCAGCCTAGAATACCTTCATTCACGCATCCGCCGTACAGGGTAGAGACACGTATACGCTGGCGCCGCCATTTTCGGTTGCTCGCTCACCGCCGAAGCAAGTCATTGTGTCAAAACCGCGCTAAAATTATCGCCGCAACGCGGTTTACTGAAGAAGTTTGAATCATATTGTCTGTTTCGCGTTGCTAGGTCTCGTGGGAAACGAAAATAATAACGCGTTGAGCCCGTTGGCCCCATTGAGGCGGCACGGGACCGTTCAAAGGTTGTCTCCACCCTGTACAGCGGTGTTGGTTTGTTCCCGCGTTTCTTTACGTTCCGTAACCTAGATGGCGCCACCATACCGTGGCAAGCGTTTGGTTTGTTTTTGCCCGCATTTAAACCTGGCTTGTTTTTGTTCTGGGAGAAAATATTCGTTCCCTGAAACAGTGCTCGCTCGACAAATGGGGTCACGTAAGGCACCGTTGCTTGCATAAATCGGCCGGTGTCGTCTGAGACAACCCCAAGCCCCGTAGTGCTGTGCAGCTAAACCAAGCATGCTGTGCGCAGTATGAACAGCAGAACGCATCAGTACTTCTATGTTTACATGTGCTTTCGTAACTTCCACTGTTTGTTTCATCATTCTTATTGCTTTGTAAAGAATGTGCCCTAAATTTAAGCGCAAATCGCTCGTTCGTCTAGTTTGTAAGCTCTACCTAATTTGCGTCTGCTTCTGCCAGCCTCCGCCAATAGCAGAGCTCATGTGACATCATAGGTTCTGTTGCGGGAAATGAGCTGGTGGGTCGCATGACCATTCCCGTTTTTCCTAATTATGTAGCTTATTTGAGCGAAGTTTACGTTAAAAGTGGTGTCAGTACGATTCTAACGAGACAATCTTTTGAATGAACCAAACTTGTGTTTTCTCTTCATGGCTCCTTTAATCGAAATGTTCTCAATTTAAATGGATACTTCTAGAGTAGACAAAACCAGATAAATACGCGCACAGGAAACGCCACGGCATCAAAATCACCGACGATCGTCTGTGCACACTCTGTTGAGTGCTTTGAGCCCTTTGATCATCTGTTGAGTGCTTCTCATCAGACGCCTATGATTCGAGTTCTTTGCGGAGCCCAATAAGTTCGCTCCAAGAAATGTTGTTTCCAGCCGGCACAGTGAAGTGAACTTTTCAAACTTCTGTTCTGATTTGATTTGCATAGACTGTCTCAAATAAAAACACTTTTTATCGTTTATACGGTGGACAAAGCAGTATTTACCTTGTAAAGCCTGAAAGAATACAAGGTCTGAAAGAAATTGCGACATTTGCGACGACCACAATTACTAAGAGCAGCATGGAGGGGGAAAAAACTAGCAGAATGACGCCACTAGAGAAGCGTGAATCCTAGTCAGGAAAAGTAAACACGAAGTCAGACAAGGGCATTCTTGGGTCAACCGAACAAACACCGGCATGAAGTTACAAAAAAATAGGGCGGGTCACGTGCCAGGGCGGACTCCGGCCGCTCAAGAAAGGGAAACCACAAGGGAGCGGCGTCAATGGAAGTGGGCTTGCAAAGGCTCGCTGCATGACGTCATACCGGCTCCTAACCATGGAGGAAGAAAAATGTTAGGAGGGAGCATGACGTCAGGCGGCACAGCTTTGGCAAGCCAACCTCCCCTGACGCCGCATTCTCCTCTCCTCGGGCTCCTCCCGCGCAATGCATTATGGAAGATGCACCACTCTCAGGCCCTCGGCCTCGGTAGCATTTAGTGGCTCCGGCTGGCTGCCGGTGGAGGAGGAGCCGAGTGGGAAGGCGCCGTACGCGATTTTCGCCAGCGTTGCGCTCCCACCCTCGTATCCCTCGTATCGTGGAAGTACTGTCGCTGTTCAAAGCGACACGATACGTAGATCCCATGCTCACGGAGCACCTCCACGAGCTGCGAGCCGAATTTGACGCTTATCGCTGGAACCACGACCGGCTTTGCTCGAACGCGCCGCTGTAAACATTCACAAGCACGGAGCGGCCTACGGGTGCGTGGTGTGTGCCAGGTGTGCTTTGACGATTGCGTTCCAATTTTGCTGGCAGTTATCGCGCCACCTTGCTTTTACATCATAGCGCCGTAACGAGTGTCCCATCAGCTGAGAGGTTGTGCGAGAAGCTTTGGTTTTGCTCGCGTGCGCATTTGCATACATTCGCCTTATCGGTGCTCCGGCATGGTGGCACGTGGTACATGCCACAATTGTCGTGACGATGTCTATTTTGCGTTGCTGTCTCCTTCAGTGCATTAGAAAAGAAAAGGTGCAGAACCACTGACGTTGGGTGCGGGCGCGGGAAGAACAAATCATTTTCCGCCTCGCGTCGCAGGCAGAATGCGGGCTGGTTGTCCGAGTACTGCTCAATCCGTGCGATAGGTATATGGGTAACGAACGCTAAATTACGCCTGGGAGGTGAAAATATAAAATTACCAGAATCAAGGAAGTGAGGTGTGTTTGTGAAATAAAATGTGAGGCACGGATGTCGTACTCTGACATCTCCGCTTTTGCACTGCGGCGGAACACGACACATCGACTGCGGCGCACTTCGACGGATCCCAGAGCTCAATAAATAAAGATGTTTTCTGTCTCTCCCGTCCGAACACTTTGCCTGCACGATCAGCCCGCTGCGCGTTTAGGGTTGCAGGCAGCGCTGCGCGCAACGCCCGGACGGGGACTCGTCGCCGAAACCCGAATACCCGGACGGCCCGGCAACCAAACGGAACGACGCAGCATAGCGCGGGCAGGCGGACGGCCGCGTGAGGCGCAAAGAACTACCGCTTGCCTATCACGTGAGGCAGGGCATCTCCCATCAGTCTTTCCTTTTCATTTTTTATGACTAGGCTTCACGATAGTCACGTGACGCTCCCTCCTAAACTTTTCTTTCCTCCATGCTTCTAACTATTTTTTTCCTCCATGAACAGCAGCTACCGGATTCGAGTTGCCATGTGATTGGACTATGTCCAAGATTAGAAGTCAAGCCAGTTTCGGTTTCAGTTTTGTGCAACAAGATGCTTGGCATACAATGTTATTTTTGGTTGAGTATTCTAGATATGTCAGGAATCGGCATACTTCGCTTCTGCCAAGTTTGCGGCTGCAGATTGCGTCAGATAAGCCTGCCAGAACCGCCATATAACCGTAACATTCACTAACCGAGGCGTACTCAATGGATGAGCGTCATCCACGTCATTTAAAACGCTTAACTGCGAGGCGATTTGTCGTCACCGCTGGAGCGTTCCTCACTCGTCCCTGTGTCGTATGACACGTATTCGCATCAGGGTGGGGTCGGTTCACCGGCATGGGGCCCGCAAGCAGTCGGTGCTTATGTAAACAACACGCCAACGAGGATTCGCCAGCGCGTCAGTGTAAGTCTGCTCGAGGAGCAATGAAATGCCAACTTGCTCGTGGAGCAATGAAGGCTGCAGCGCAAACTGGTGAATTCAGTATAAAAAAACAGTACCCGAGAAAAAATATTAAGAAAGTCCTATCTGGGTTTGAAACTTGCTAAACTGGGTGCAAGACCTGGGTACGAGACCACTCCATTCGTTTCAAAGCAAAGCTTTCTACCTCTACCAGCCAACGGTTCTTTCGCGGAGTGCGGGACAATCAACTCCCAACGCGGTGGAGCCGGCGGAAGGGGGTGGGAAAGGGGGGAAAATTATTGTTCACCCAAAAAATAAAAACAACCTAGATGGGCAGATGAGATCAAGAAGTTTGTGGGGATGAATTGGTCACAGTTAGCATAGGACCGGGGTAATTGGAGAATAATGGGAGAGGCCTTTGCCCTTCAGTGGGCGTAGATAGGCTGGTGATGGTGATGATGGTGATGATGATGATGAAATAAAAACGGGAACAACCCTGTACCAGCTAGGCTATAGCAGGTTAATGCAGATTGGAAAAATGAAAAACGAAGATCTGAGGCTCCAAAATCTTTTGGAAGAAAAGCCAATGGGTTACAAAAAAAATAAACAAAAAGAAAAATTGAGGCTCTTGCTTTTCTCGGAAGGAAAACAATGCAACTGAGCACTCACACGGAGAGAGAGAGAGAGAGAGAGAATGCTCTTTAATGTGAACTCGTGAGGTCAGCCCTGCTAGGGACAGGGCTTGATACACCAGATGGAGGGTGACTACGTTGATCAGTGGTGAATATTAGACATTAGCGGAACAGCAGGAAGAAGGCAAACAAGAAACGTTAAAAAAAGAAAAACAACGAAATGGTGCCAGCCGAGTCCGGACATACTAATACAATTAAAAAAAATCGATAATGTAAACGCTGAATCAAAATGAAAAGTAAACGACTCAAAAAATGAGTAACAACACCAATCCAAGAAAAATAAATAGATGAACGCCACAGTGCGAAACAGTAGATATCGTGACACACTTGCTCTGTCTATGATCTAGAGATATTTGTCCTATGTTCTTTGTCTAGTTCCAAATTTTCTGAGGATCATTAGATATGGAAGCAAATTCTAACTTGTAGTTAGCTATCTTTGCTTTCCGGGGGTCCGTGTTTGACATTTCTTAAACGCTTGTACTCAGAAAATATTTTAGGGTCTTTTCGGCAAATGAACTTGTCCAATAGTTGAGCTCTTGCTCTAATTCTATTACATAGTTCTCGAGTAAGCCACGCTTTTTGGGGTCGCTGATACCTCTTAACCGGCTTTAAAGGAAAAGCACGGGATGGTGCCAATGCATAGCGTAGTGTAATCAACCAGTCAGGATTCCCGAACCGCCACGTTTCTGGGTCGTCGTGCTAGGCGGCTTCGTCGCTGTCCGATACTTCGCTTGCCAGCGGGTTTAAAATGTTTGGCTGCGCGTGCTCCTTCAATGCCAACATCGTCCAAGGACCACGAGTCGTCCGTGTCGGAAAACGGCATGCCGGCGAATGCGCGCCGCGCTGCGCGCAACACCAAACGTCACAGTTTTTGTACTGACGTCATGTGCTCCGGGCGCATGCGACCAGAACAGCGACGCCAAATACGGTGTCCTGTAATGGCGGCCGCTTCGTTGGTGGTTGGTTGGAAACCGAAACTGACACGTTAAACGTATAAACAAGAACTAATTATTTACGCTACTGTAGACTGTTTAATGTGTAATTCTATGACTACTGGGGTGGTAGCCACCCATTGCAGCAAAAAAAAAGCCTAACACGATATTTTCGTGTCAGTACTCGTTTAAAGCCCAGGGATCAAGCCAATGTACAGGACAGTCAGGTGAGCAGGGACTGGCCTCCCTTAGCCCCCCTCTCTCTCTACAAACCGAAAAGACTCCGAACCGAAAAGCAATCGCAAAAGTCAGAAATCAGAACGCTGCGAGCAGAACTCTCGGCTTTGAAGGCTCAAATGGGGTTTTTATCAATATCCCAACCACTCCTCACGAAGTCACCACCAAAAGAATCCGTTGTTGTGCGTCAACTCCTAGTCCGCTACCTAATACATCCCAATCCCCTCTTCTGGGAGACGTGTATGAACTTGTCCTACACGAGTTCAAGGCTTTCAAAGAGGAAGCCAAGCAACATCAAGAAAAGGGGAAAACTCATCTCCGACAGATGAGCGGGCACATTGGAGGCAACCGGCGCTACACTGAAACAGCAAAAACAGCACTTCGACGTGAGATGTAAGAAAAGCGCAGGAAGGTCATGGCACTGCGAGGACCGAAAGAGGATCAGTGGTCAGAGGCGGACTCGACGTGCCATTCAGCCGCGAACTGAGGATTTGGCAGTGGAACTGCCGGGGTTACAATCGGAAGCAATCGTCCCTCCAACTATATGTAGAAAAGACTGTGCATTGCCCGGCAGTTGAGGTCGGAAGCCGTACATCGTCGTTCGGAAGAGGTTGTACTTCGCAATTTCAACGTCTCAAGCTTACGCCCACTGGCTGTAGTACTTTAGCTCGCCTGGGCTATCCGACCCGGACTCAGCCTCACCACCTGGCACGCCGACAATGACTACAGCGTCGGACTGTGAATCCCAGAGACAAGCCATCCAGCGGCTCGAGGAAGCCCTGGCCCGGCAAGAGCGAATAGAGAACTCCGCTGCCGTCGCGCCTTCCCCCCGCACTCCGAGGGTGCCGGGGAGGGCGGCGCGGGTGGAGGAAGCTAAGTAGCTTGAGCTGGGCCACTGGCCAAACACCCCTCGAGGCCTAGACTAGGCAGGAGGGGGGAGAATACCCCGACGAGGGTTTTTCTCTCATCCCTCCCCACGCAGGATCACGTAATAAAGTCTTTCTCTCTCTCTCTCCTCCGCTACTGCGCGCTCGCATTAAAGTCGCGCCGCTACCCCGAAACATGCACCCAGGTCTCCTTGCAGGTCGTCGCACCGCGCGAACCAACTACGTCCGCACCCACTACCTGCATCTTCCGGACACGCTTTACGTCGATGCATCCCCATACCCCAACCGATCGACTTACGCCATCGCGACCGTAGATAGACAAAAACGTACCGTTGCCACTGCCTCCACGCGAGCCTCAACACAAACTGAAGCTGACAAGATAGCCATTGCGCTTTTCCTTACCTCCACTTGTCGCGACTACGTGACAGTAATCACGGACTCGCGGGAAGCCTGTGAATATCAACAAAAAGGTCTACTTACTCGCGCTGCCCAACGCATCATCGAACACTCCACTTACCTCCTTGAGAAGTGACACATTCTATGGACCCCTGGACATTGTGGGTCGGCCGGCAATGAAGCGGCGCATGACGCGGCCTGATAAGTGATAAACCGGGCCATTGCCCCCGACCCTCTTTCTCCCACCCTGGATGCCCACCCCCTACTCACCTACAATGACATTCCCGCACACTGCAAGCTCTCTCGTCGCACCTTCCCTCCACCTCACGCGTCTCTAACAAAAGCTGATGAAATCACTCTCCGTCAACTTCAAACCCAGACCTTCCCTCACAATACACTTTGGCATTTGATCTTCCCCACCTCTCACTCACCACAGTGCAAGTTTTGTTCCGAGAGAGGTACTTTTTATCACATAGTCTGGGCATGCTCCCACACACGCGCCTTCTCTCCCGATCCCCACCCCTCCACTTCACAGTGGGCGGCGAAGCTGTCCATCTCTGAACCCGGCTCCCAGCTTAACCTGGTGAGACGGGCCCAGACTGTCAACCAGAGCCAGGGACTCCTGGACTAAGCTAGGAGTCTCCCTACTGGTCTGCCTCCACACACGGAGTCGGATTGGGCTTCAATAAATGTTTTATTTTCTCTCTTTCTCCTCCGGAAGTCATTCTGATAAAGAAAGCGCACAAAATGCCCATCAAACTTAAGGGATACAACGCGTTTCAAACGAACAGAAACACCGTCATTCTTGTGGAAAGGGAACTAGCTGTATGCCATCATGATGCATTTGACTCGAATACCCCTCACGAATAGGTGGAGATACATGCAGCCAAACGTGGAGGTAGTCCACATATCCCGAACGTATACAGCAGCCATAGCAATCACAACCCCAATTGGGACTATCTAATCAGGCCCTTCCTCACTTCGGTCTTCCGTGATGCCCGTGTGATAGTGGCAGGGGACTTCAATGCTCACAATGTGGCGTGGGGTTGCAAGCGAACGGACGCAAAAAGGCAGGAAATTGGAAGAACTGGCAGCCCGGGTGCATCTCACGTTACTCACCGACCCACTGCAACCTACTGGGACAGTAAATAGCGTCAGTAGGGACTCATGCCCGGACCTGGCCTTCGTACGAAATGTTACGGAGGAGAAACGGGAAAACCAGGGCAGAGTATGGGAAGTGACCACTTAATTTTACAGGCGAGCATGGACGGCGGATGCGGGAGGTGTGAGAGAAACGTCGAGCCTTCACAGACTGGCACAAGTGGAACGAAGCCAGGTAAAGATGGCTTGGGGAACAGGGGGGACCCAACATAGTGGACATCAAGCTATGGACCCGAAAGCTGTTATCATACGTTGACCACCATACGCGAAAAATCGAAGCTCCTGAAGTCGTGCCAGCTGTTGCATTCGCACCTGCTGCACATATTACCAGAGAATCGCTCCCCTGGCGACAGTCGCTCAACAACAAACTATGACGTCGAGTGGCCGAGCTTAGTAACGAGGTAGAGGATTACGCCATAAAGCTTGTTAATCAAAACTGGCAAACGTTTTGTGACTGCATGTTGTTCCGGTTTAGCGTGGCGAAAACGTGGAAGGTTCTTAACGCAATGATGGAGCCAACCGCCACGAGGACTGACCATGCCAATCGGTTTGCTAAGCAGGTGCACGGATACCCCGGGATGGACCAAGAACTTATTGAAGCCCTCAAGGCCAACTATCTCCGAATGGACCACCGGGGTGATTACCCAGATAAGGAGAGCGCAATGAAGACTTGAACGAACCTGTCCTATACACGAAATCAAAACTGAGCTCGCCAAATTGAAGAACATGGCTCCGGGACCAGACCTAATTGTAGCGAGAGCACTCTACAACCTAGGGGAAGCAGACATTCAAGCTTTAGTCGACCACTTCAATCAGAAGTACTGGATCCCTGGTTCGTTACCGCAACAGTGAAAAACAGCGGAAATTCGGTTCATCCAGAAACCGGGAAAGGAGTTGAAAGAAGAGAATCTTAGGCCCATCTTGCTCACATCCTGCCTGGAGAAACTTTTCGAGCGAGTACCCAACAGTCAATTGCAATGGTTTCTCGACGACCCAGACCAACTTCCGCATACACAGTTTAGCTTCAGAGCACACCTATATAGGCACTGCCTACCTGCTTCTGTAGATCTACAGGGGCGTATATCTACCCCCTGACCGCATGCAACCATGCGCGATGCTGGCCCTTGATTTGAAAGGGCGTTTCGATAACGTCCTGCACACGGCCATACTACGCACCTTAGCAGAGACCAAATGTGGCTCAAGAACCTACAACTACATCAAAGCGTTCTTACAAGATCGAAAATCAAAGCTCATATATACGGGGACTCGAGTGAGATCTAGTTGAGCTGGGATCGCGGGGTACACTCCAGGGTTCAGTCCTTTCCCCGTTGTTCTTTAACTTGGCGATGAAGGATCTGCCGCCCAGACTAAACCAAGTGCAAGGCATTTACCGCACACTGTACGCGGATAACATCACCATATAATCAATTCAAGGAACTAGGACCGGCATAGAAGACAGGTTCCAGCAAGCGATAGAAATCGTGCAGACCTTCGCGCGATCCGGCGGCATGGAGTGTGTCCTGGTAAGTCGAAACTACTCGTGGTGCAGCCCAAGAAGTCCAAGTACCCCAAACGAGACCCGATTAAAGTGCACGTGGATTTCATGCATATCCCCACCAGGCAGGAAATCCGCGTCCTCGGAGAACACTTTTCCAACATGGCACAAAACACAGCAACGGTGAGTCGCCTTAGCAGCGGCTAACCAGGTAGCCCGGATGATCAAGCGAGTGACCTCCAAAAACCACGGAATGTAGGAGACTGAAACAACTAAGCTTGTACAAGCCTTTGTGGTGTTTAGATACACGCACGTTCTTCTTTTTCTGAACCTGAAACCCAGAGAGGAGGACAGACCGGGATCTCCGTAAGTGCATCGAACCATCTTTGGGCCTGCTAGTATCTACGTACTACGAGTGCCTAATGGCTCTGGGGGTCCATAATACCACGAAAGAGCTCGTAGATGCACAGAGAATAGCACAGCAAGTGCGCCTCACGAGGACAAAAGCAGGCAGAGCCATCCTAAATAGACTGAACATAACCAGTCCGACCACGGTGCAAGATCGATTAGACATCCCCCGTCCATCCCCCATCCCACGTCCATCCCCTCCTCAGGCACATGCATCCGGAACACAATCCAGTAGGCAAAACACTTCGAGCCCAATACCTATTCAAAACGCGGGACTCCCCGCCCTGCCAGAATTTACGTGGACGGGGCCGGCCCCACCAGTGGTGTAACTAGAGTTCCTGTATAAAGAGTTGCGCGACCCTTTTCCACGCGCCGCCGTGACGACGACACGAGAGGGTCGCCATCGCCCTGGCCATCTCTGCCCATTGTCTCGCCATAGTACTTACCGATTCCTAGAGGTTTGCCGAAATTTTTCCAAAGGCAGGATATGTCGCAAGGCCCTTCGCGTATTTGCAGATCATCCGCCTGAGGGGCACAGATCTTATGGTTTGAGAAGCACATATTAGGAGCACAGTTCATATGGCAACGTCGCCGCGGACGTATTAGCCCGCGATTCTCCATCCCGGGCGTTCACCCCCGCTGGTTGCCTTCCCCTCCCCCCCAGGCACAGGAGCTGGCTGATCACCTTCACCCCCTTCATTGCGTACCACCTACAGGGAGATAGTGCAGGGAGATAAAGAAACAGATTCAGTATAATACGTACATGGTTTGAGAAAAAAACAGAGAATAGCATTTGTTTTCACTGTTTAGCGCACTGACTACAAAGATCGAGGTACTTGAGAGCAGTGCCTGTCTTGGGGGTTCGCGAGTAGTTCGGTCGCAAAAGGCGCCAGAAAGAAGGCCTGCATGCGTGCCGACCAGCACTGAACCCCCCTACCCCCCTTTGCATGTGCCTTCCCGTCCTCTCCAACCGACACCCTCCCTGTCTTCCGTTCATCAAAAGAAGAGACTCCAACGAGGAACTCTGAAGCAAGGAAGAAAACGCGTATGTGCAAATCTAGCCAAAATGAGGGTGCGAAGTAGAAACGGCCTGAGGAGGTTTCGGGACGGGCCTTCTGTATTTGCAAACCTAACTCAACTATAACTTTTGCCTTCCCACATTTTTCGGGGCCGTAACGCGCTTCAAGACCAAAGCCTACGTTGAAAAGGCGCCTTAATTGTCACGAAGTTATCGGCCCGAAAAGTAAGCTGTAACAACGGTAGAAAGAAGTTGGGTGCAAAATCAAATTCTTTTATTTTTATTTCTTTTTATTTAGTTCTTTTTTAATTCTTCTTATTTGTAGCATTGTTACTGTGCGCATGGATATCGACAGAATTTCGTGTAATTATTTGGCTCCTCCGTAAAGAGAGGTTGCATTCCCTGGGTGTCGCATTATTTTAAAGCCATATTTGGTTTCATTTTGAGAGAAGAGAATAAATTAGTGTTTATATATCTATCGGAGGCTGCTGCTAGGGGCCTCGCCCCGTGGAAGACAACCCTAGCCCGGATTTCCTTGGCTTTGATTGAAATCTCCTAGCTCCCCTTCATGTTGCAAACAGACTGAAGAAAAACTTATTTATTGCGAAGCGCGGTTACAGCTGACTTCCCCTACGCACAAAATATTATTTTTATTTTTTTATTTATACAATACTGCAGGCCTTGGGCGGCCCAAGCAGGATTGGTTTGTTTATACATCAATGAGGAAAACCAGTTGTAAACAAGAAAAAGAAAAAGAAAGAGGAAAGAAATAATAATTGCGAGCAAGAAGAATTGAGCAATGAACAATCGAAGAAAACACAAGAGAACAAGACAGGGCTAATCAGTGCATATTTCAGATATATTGCACATCAGGAGGTAGGGAACAAGGCAGCAAAAAAAAAAACTGCGAAGCAAGGCAGCAATGATCATACACAGTAGCTCAGATTTTACACAATTAGATATGGAAAACCAATCACGGGGTAATGGCACCGTCAAATTTATTCTACGAGCTGGTTAAACAACTGAGGAACAACATTATTTGATAAGAAGGTTTCGGCTGACAAGCCATTCCAATCACTTATGGCGCGCGGGAAAAAGGAATGTTTCAATTTGTTTGTGCGTTCAAAAATCGAGTTAAATTTAAGAGGGTGACAGTTCCTGGTGGGTCTGTGGGGCAAAAGGCGCAGACAAGGTGCAGGGTCAAGTGCAAATAGCAGCTCCATCCGATTCAGAAGGGGTGCACGGCAACGTTGCAGAGAAAGTTCTGTGGTGCCGGTGCAGTGCAGCAGCGTGGTTCCGCGGTGCCGTGCATCACGGCTGCACCGTCAGCAGCGCCCCTGCGTGTTTACAATCGAGCGAGGCGCAGGCATAGGCCCGTTTTCTTTTGAGTCCGACAAGTCGGATCCAACATGTCGGGTCCGACTTGTCGGTCCGACACGCGAGTCTGTGTCGGGCGGTCATTTTCTTTTGCATTCGGGAGCCGGACGCCGCCAGCAGTGTCGGGCCAAACACGTCACTTGAATAGAATATTGTGATTGGTTCGTCCGACCTTATAGTACTTTTTGTTTACGCTCAAACAGCTATTGTGGTAGAAAATTTGAGTTTATTTCCCTCAGCATGGCGCATATGTTGATCTCGCTAGACTTAATCAGCCAGCAGCCGTAACGTTTATGTAGACGCAAGCGCAATGGAGAGCTTCCTATAAACCGTGCATGCCCGGCGATGCTGCAGCTTGGCTCGGGTTATGAAGCGGCGACGGCGCAAAATATATTCTTCCCGTTTTTCCGAATATCATGCGGCAAGACTGTTCTTTGAAGCATAACCGCTCTCCCAGCGATGTAACATTCGTCCACGTACGTAGCAGCGCTCTATGATTACGCAGAAACAAGCTCTCGATAGTTCAGCGCATGCATCGCATTCTGATACGGTGCGCACGGGCTGTCTATTTGCGTCGTTGCGGCAAATGTTAGCGCTTCTTTCGTCAACTGCAATGAGTGCTGGTATTTTAAATTCTGTGACGCAGGGTACAAAATTTTGGTATGGGAATATCGGCAGCATAGTTGTTACCTTAACATCATGTCCGCATCTCTTAAACACATATTTACGTACTCAGTTTGCGATTACTCGCCTGTGGAACTACGGCAGCCAGCGATCGCATTTAGTCACTCGCAAAAACCGGAATAGTTCCACCGACCGGCGCCGCGGTGTTTTCTTTTCTTAGTTTTTTTTTTAATGGCGATGCCGGCTTTGATCTTTGTGTTCTACAACGAGATTACCTTTTCTGGACGACTGTACGAAGGCTCCCATCCAGGTCAACAGTTTTACTTAGTAAATAACTTCCACAGAAAACACAGCTAGGCACATTTAAGGCTTTGCTGCATGTTTCAAGTACATTTGTTTACAGTTAATTATGCTGATTCCGACACTACAGATTTTGTTTGCAAATTAGCACAGGGTTAGAACCTGGTCCGGGGTTTGTAAAAACAGGCGTCCATACACGTCTGCATATGCTGGCCATATACCAGAACGCATGAGCGATTCATACAGCAGAATGGAAGTTTTTTTTTTTTTTATCCCTCACTGGAGCAGGCCAGTCCCACCACCTGCACTTACTGGGGGGTAACAGCCGTCTGGCCAAATTAATTTCAAAAAATTAATTCACATACTGCCTCCCACCCTCCCCGCTCCTTTCTTGCAGCCTGGGTTACTGCTTGTTCATCGGATTGGAGTGACTAGCTGACATTTTCCTCCTACTTCTAATGGTCCCCATGGTAGTGCCCTTGGTCTTTCCTTTAAATTTTCTGTAATGAATTATTTCCATTGTAAATGAGCCTAGACAGATTTCGCTATATATTGGCAATTTCACTATTTCTTATAATATCCCCTCCTGGAGTCATGTGTGGGCTACGGGGTTAAAACCGGATGACTGCAGTCTCCCTTCATATCGTCAACAAAAAGAATCCACTCACACTTTTTTACCCTTTTTCAGGAAAACTTGCCCGAAGCTCAGAAATGTACTCGTCTAGCTATTGTATAAACTAGCAACTTGAGCTGAAGTCATATAAAAAACAATCTTTCCTCATCTTGTCATGAAGTCGGTTTAATAACGCATAAACTCACCAATACTCCAGCAAAAGTTAGATTATTTTTGTACCCTACTTTAATTTGATAGAAACTTCAGTATGCCTGCACAGTCTCAGACCCCTATAGAGGAAATAATATCGAATTGGTTGAAAAGGCTCTAAGAAAGGCTGTTGACTTTATTTATTCTAAATATAATCGCACAAATTCTCTTTGTGAGATCATGTAAGCTTATGGGATTCGAACATTAGTCAAGGAGAAAGTTTTTGCATCTTACGTTTCTTCACTGTTCAGAATTATAACTATGGTCGCACGGATTCTCTTAATGAGCTCATGCAAACTGGTGCGATTGAAGCACTAGGGAAAAAAGAAGTCTCAATGCCTTAAATTTTTTGTTGTTGTTTTGCTACAAACTTGGCCTAGATACAAGACCACGACATACTTCAAAATAATATTCATCATTACCATTTTCATTCTTTCACCCGTTATACACACCGGTCGAAATTTTTTTTTTCCCACATGTATTATCGACTGGAAAAATACACCTGAACATATGTCTTGATTAATTTGAATAAATAGAAGCAAATGTTTAGTTTATTTTAACCTTTTGTTCTTTCTCATTGCTGCCACGTGTAGTATCCTGAACTGCTGGTATCTCTGATCTTGTTCACACCTTTATGCCCCTCCTTCTTGGGCCTCTGGTTCGCAGTATGCACTTCAATAAAAATTTAAAAAATTAGTGACAAGGGCAGCTCGAGGTGCTGAAGAAAAATTGGCCCCACACTAATTGCAGAAGACTCACGGCAGAACACGACGTGTATACCCCACACAAAATAAAACTCGCCGATCAAATTTTATTTCAAAACAAGACAGCTATGCACAAAAACAGATAGGCCCCAGAGATTTATAGATACATGAATTAATAAGCCTTAGTTATAAACAAAGCTGGCTACGTTTTGTTAAGAGCAGTGATGCCTCAATGAGTTACCAAGATCTAGTTCATTTCCGTAATTTCCACTTATAACGCGGTCTTCTGTTTTGAAATGAAGCCTTTTTCGGCCAAAGTTAGGCAAGTAAAGGCACAGCAAAAAGAGTTCCTTTGTTTAATGCTACCAAATGTACTAAGTATTACAGACTTGAAACACACAAGGTTAAGTGAACAACACTACATACAACAATAAGTTAAGTTTATGCAGACTTGGAAAAAAAAAAGATCAGCACTAGATGACGCTAAACTGCAGCACGATTTATTGACATTTCATCGATAGGCACACAACTCGTAATGATCAAGTAGTCCCATGCATGTTGAACCCTTTCATTTTGCACCATTCATATTTTTCTTCTCCTGGGTTCCTTAAATATAAATTGATACTTGAGCATCATCACATACACTATGTTCTTGCAATCAGTAAAAAATCTATGCACTCAACACCAATACAATGGCTTAGAGAGAGAGAGAATAACTTTAATGGAGACCAGCGATGTTAGCCGAGCCGTCGGGCTGGCTTGCTACACTAAATGAGACAAGAAAAACAAAAAGAAAAAAAAAACAAACGTGAAGACGAAAAGATGTCATTTGATGCGGCCAAAATTTTCAATCACAAAACTCCAAAAGAGCTTTGATTGCACGTGCAGCCTGACTGGGACCCAACCATAAAGGCAAAAAGCAAAAATGCTCATGTCGAGATTTTGGCATATTTTAAAAATCTTCAGGAGGTCAAAATTAATCCAGAGTACTTTAATACGGCGCGCCTCATAGTCCAATTGTAGCTTTGGTGCATTAAACCCCATAATCAATCAAATCAATGTAACCAGTTGAGAGGTAGAAAACACAGTTCATTTGCAGCGCCTTGCTTTATCTTTTTGCAAAAACACGTGCCCGCTGCCAATAAAGCTGCAAGTTACTATAATGCCAATACCATCAAAGTACTCCTCATAAAATCAAACGCTCTTACAATCACAGCTAAAACAGTCAGCGTCCAACCGTTATAGTGCCCTTTTCCACTTCTCCCTACGCTTGGCGCCAGACAGAAGACAAAAGTGCTACACCCGTTCATTTGTGCTTCTGCACCTGGAATGGCAGGTCGACACACAGCCCAATCTAGGCATTCTCGAGCTCAGGACACCTGTCGGTTACTTTATGCACAAAGCGCAAGCACATGAGTTAGTGCAACAGGGATGGTGTAGTGGAAGAACCACGCAAGGCAGACCAAGGCCATTGCTGCATGAAATGGGGCTGAAAGCTGTAATTGTGCGGGAGCCTTCCAGATGATGATAGTGATGTTAGATAAATGATTTGGGAAATGAATACTGAAGACATTAGCTCCACAAATGGCGTTGCTTGCTGCGTCAGATAGGGTGAACACAGTAAATGAAAAAAAAATGTGGAAAGAGTACGTAGAAACAATGAATAAGAGGGAGAATGAAATAAATCAGGAACATTTGAAAAAATGGCAGTAGTTGGATAACAGATCTCAGGATCTTAAGTTATAGAACGTCGACCAATCTAGAGCCTTTGTCCTAGCGCAGTGTCAGCATGACTGCTACAGTTCACAAAAGTGATTCAGTTCTGAAAAGTTTTTTCGTAGCAATCGCACAAGAGTTCTTTTCGCTGTTTCGTGTTGGGTTGCATGCTGCGTGCAGTAGCACAAGAGATGACACATGTTCTCTTTGATAGAGTAAGGGCGTTCTGCATTATGCAGCCCGTCCAGCCTCTGCATAAGCGTTTTGGAAGAGGGTGTTCCCTTTGTGGAGTGATTTTTTTAGTTTATTTTCTGATCTTCTGCTGTTGAATGAAGCTAGACCCTCAGGCAAGTGGACAAAAGGCTGAAAGTTGGTACACATAAAAACTGAGTGGAAGAAAAATGAGAAGTGAGCAAATGGTGTGTTACAGCCAAGAAAACCTCGATGTCATTAGCAATGGTCTTGACCGCCACCGCCTGTGGTAGTATGACCGCGTGTTAAGCTTTTTTGTGCAACTTCAGCGCCATGCAAAAAGTCAACGAAAGAGGGCATGCCATGCAGTGAAGCTAGAAAATTTGAATGCCATGCGGCAAAGCCAACTTTTACTGCTCAATTATTCCCAAATTTTCAATACTCGAAAACATTCAGCACTTTGAATGATAAAAGTGCACTGCAAATCGAATAGCAAACAGCATTCGCAAAGTGTTTGAAATTTCAGAAATTTCCACGCCTCTATTGTATTTTTCTGTGTTTGGCGGGACCATCAAATAAATGGATGGACATTAGAAGAAGGAGCTTCCTTGGAAGCCAATGTCACTATACCACTTGATAAGGCACTTTCTAAACTTCCCAGAATTGTGTCAGGACTACCGACGCTGTGATCAGAAACTACGACCAGCTAGGGATAGCAAAACTTACGGAAAGTACGAGTGAAGCTGATGCCGTTTACTACATGCTGCACTAGGCTGTTGCACGTTACTCTCCCAAGCTTCAGATGGTTTTTGACGTTTCATCGCACAGTAACTCACCGAAATATTTCAACAACTTTGAAAGTGGACTGAACCTGACCTCCGATTTAGTCAGTCTATCGGTGTATGCAATGGGCTTTCGAATGCGGGGTGGTGCTATTTGCTTAGCTGCACCGATGCCATCTGCACGGTTGCATTTTGCCGCATGGGCCGCGGCGTTCCTGATGTGAAATGTGGTTCACAGTGTGGTGTTGGCAAGAACGTTCATGTGGACAGCGTTTTTTTTTTTCGAGCGATTTGTGGATTTGCGAATGCCTTGTTACAAGTAGTAGTCAGCATTGTTTTTGCGTCGAAATTCCAGACTGTGCTGTGCACGCTTGCTACAACCGAAGATCCGAAGCAGGCCGCATGGCAAAAGCAAGCATGTCGCTCTTTTTTTTTTTTTTTGCTGCTTCAGAGCCAAGGATAGAGCAACGCTTGACGACAGTCCGCCTTCATGCTACGAATTTACAATGAAGTTATCGATAATGGGACTAATCAGTACTAAATCTGTTGCACCTGTTTCGTTCCAAGTGCAAACGACGGGCCTTGAAGCTTTCACCTCACACTTTGTCACATGCTTGAAACATTGCGCAGTGCTCTCTGCACCGCTGTCCTCACCTGTCTAACCGTTGGACAGGCGCTGATAACGTAGTTCACTTTGCACTATCTCCGTGTGATCCCCATGCATTGATTTTCTTATTTTTGGGTTGCTTCAAAGGACCGTGTCTCGAGTTAGGAAAATTTTCACCCAAAGCTGCAACAATATTTGATATGGTGGCGGCGTGCGGGACGAGGCACTGGCTTTACCGAGCCACCCAGGCATGCTGCGCGCTTCTTGGGGAGTGCGAGATACGGTGAGGTGCTCTGGCAACAGTGTTCTGGTGTGTTGAACGTATGACTGACGTCTACCTAAGCTCCCAATGATGGTGAGCAATTACGCAGAGGTTCTGGGTGGAAGCAATCGCGACATATGTATATAAAATTAGGTGCAGCCACGTCGACAAAGATTCGACCGATAGTTTTCAAGTGCTTTTTTTTACTTGAGCATGTGCAAGGTATGAGGTGAAAGCTTTGATGGCCGTCGTCTCCACCTCAAATAAAATGGGCACGCCTGATTCGGTACTGATTAAACCCATCATCGATAGCTTCTTTGCGAATTCGTTGCCTGAAGTCAGATCGTCTTCAAGCACTGCTCTAGCTACTGCTTCAAAACAGAAAAAAAAAGCGAAACGCTTGCTTTTGTTGTGCGGCCTGCTTTCGGATCTGCGGTTGCAGAAGTGTGCACAGCACAGTCCGAAATTTCGAAAAAAAACAATGCTGACTACTCCTTGTGACAAGGCATTCGCAAACCCACGCGAACGTTCTTACCAACACCACGCCGCAAACCACGTTTTGCATCGGGAAACATGCTGCCTGCACGGCAGAATGCAACTGTGGATATGGTGTCGGGGCTGTCGTGTAGGTAGCAATGCTGCACGGCCAAAAGCCCAGTGCATACACCCTATTGCTGAACTTCCGAAGACACCAAGTGGCGCAAGGGTTGGATATCAAACAAACATTATTAAAGGTTGGCATAAAACCGGTGGACAAAGGTGCATTGCGTTTCCTGTGGTTTCAAGCAATACCAAAACCGGGTGTACCACTTTCACCAGTTTTGACTTGCTGTATGACCCGCATCCCTTTCAGAGTGATGGCTAACCCATTTCTACTTCCCGAAATGCTTCAACACCACTTAAACAAAGAGCAGTACCCTCAAACTGTGAGACATACACGGATGACGTGCTCACAGGAGCTGGAAGCGAGAAAGCTGCCGTGAAGCTGTACAAAAATGCCACTGAAATGTTTGAAGCAGTAAAATGCTATTCCAGTGATTTCAACGTGACTCCCGGGCTACCATGCATCTCGGTTATTTGTCGGGTGTGCTGAAGGTTTTGCGACGTACGTGGGACCCGTGTGCCGACCACTTAACATTCTCTCTATGTATGGATTGTATTCATGGCATAGAACCATTCACAAATTGGCCCATGCTACAAACAACGGCGTGGATATGTGACCCACTAGGGCGCAACGTGAAAACTTGGAAGTGTTGGTAAGCATGTTGAACCCTAGCGTAAACGACATGACAAAGCAGCGCTTCGTGTGTCCTGTTGCTATCGTACTGCGTCTTGTCATTTGCGCTGAGGTTCAACATGAACCACTGGGAAGGGAGGGGGAGGGGGGGCTTTCTTTTTTCATTGTCCATGCCAAGGTCCTGTTCCACGAAGTGTGGCGTAAAAACATCGACTTCAACACGCTACCTACCAACAGCACGGCGGCCTGGAAGGTAGCTAGACGGACTCCCTATCTCCCTGAGGTTCAAGTACCCCGGTACTACAGGTCGCAAACAAATGGAGGGAGGACGGACTGCTTTCACATTTCTGCTGATACCCGTCCAATGCCATATGAGGCAGTTGCCTACCTCACCCTGGAGGGGAAAACGGTACAAGATCGACAACTCTGGTAAGCAAACAAAGGGTTGCACCAGGCAAGGAAATTACACTGGCGAGACTGGAACTGATGGCATGCCTGCTCGCTGGTCGATTGTGTGGCTATATTTTGGAAGCCCTCAAGCAACAGCCATCAAACATCTACCTACGGACAGATTCAACAACAGCACTCTATTGGATTCATGAAGATGTTGGCCGCTGGAAGCAGTTCACACGCAACTGAGTCACTAAAATTCAACGCCTCGCGAACAAGTGCGTATGTAGACATTATCCGGGAAGAGAAAATCTAGCTCGCGACATCCCAGCCATGCAGCTGGCCAAAAACGCACAGTAGCGGAGCAAAGCACTGTGGATTTGTCCCGCATGCATTATGGGAATGAGTGGTTCCGAAAGCGATATACGATGAAATCGAACTAGGGGAAAGGAAGAAAACAAGATCATTGCCAGCGGCAACATCGCCACCTACTGAGTCGGGCGTGATCGATCTGGAACACTACGGCAAAATCTTAAAGCTAATCAGAGTCACAGCTCGGGTTTTTCAGTTCATCGCCAGAACCAAACAACAAAGCAGCAAATTGGGACCCCTCATATCCGACGAGCTTAATCAAGCTGAACGATACTGGATATGTTGGGAGCAAAAAGGGATTCTCAAAAGAAGTCACGTGTGCCGCCCACGGAACCCGAATTACCCCCAACTCCGCTTTCAGAATGTTCACTGATGATTGACAGTGCTGGCATTTTAATAAAGAGTTCAGGGAAGACCACAACACAGCCAACTTTGGTGTGGCTTAAAGCAAACAACTATAACAAAAGCGTAAATCGGCATTTGAAAAGGTTTATGATAGAAACCATTTTGTGAACCCGGTGTGTAAACACTACTCACAGGAATATGTCATGACTGCATGATTACATTACAATAACCATGTGCTTCATTAGTAAAGGCACTTTTTCGGATAGTGGTGCATGGAAGTTTTACCTAGCGCATATATGCGGCATACGTAAACAAGCAACAGCTGCAAGTGAAATGACCACGAAAACTAGTCCCAAACGGAAGCAGCATCTCGCATGAAGCACACATCACGTAACCTGGCAGTGCTGAACGCGAAAAAAAAAGCACAGCCTGGACACACACTGCAGTTGCTGCACAAAGCACACTTGCCACCACATCACGCGGCCACTAGAATAGGCGAACTAGTGGAGCACTCACGACGCTGGTTTGGGAACGCTGCAGTCCACCAGCGGCACTAAAGCACTGGGAACACCCTCACATTTCAAAACGCACAAACACCGCCACACATCGCTACCAACTGCGCAGATATACAACGGGAAAGTTATGTAAAAGGTGCACCCCTCGGTTGCGATGTGTTTCTTGCAGTATCGGAGCTAGCGGCGCCGCAGCTTCACAGACACACATTCAACTCCGGGAGAACTGCGACGCACCACACACGGCTGATCGCGAGAGCCGAACTTCGACACATCAAACAGATAACAGCACGGCGTACACACTTGATATGAAAAACTTGCACTGTACACAAGCGCTGACCACCACTGCGCGTTGCTTTCACTCACAGTGACCATATTTTGAACGTTATCGATGATCCAAGCGCGGAGACAGACCTTGACAGCTTGGAGCGCGCGAGAGCGGGGCCACGATGAATTTGGACTTATCAATCGTCTCGCGCTAGCGATGAGCGCGACGAGCGTATCTCTACACACTTGATAGAGAACGAAAACACGGCGCACCACTCTGCAGACGCTGGTACTGGTGCCTTTCCTGCCTCGGCTCCACACAAAGCGCGACCATTTGAAGTAGACGAACGATAAACGCGTATCGCAGTACCGACTCAGGACCGGGGTGGTCTGTCGTAACTTCTGCAAGTCGTTGTCGTTTTTGATATCACAACCAAGTTGTGCGACGTACACCGTCCCCGCAGCTCGCCGCCGCCATGTTGCCGAAGGCCGATGGGCGGAGCCAACTCCAGCCGGACGGCCCAGCCGGACGGCTCCAGCCGGACAATTCGCTCGCCGAGCGAATTCGACCTCGGCGTCCAACTTGGCCCGACAGGGCCCCCCCGACAGAGCACGACAGGCCCAGCCGGACCATGTTGTGCTCTGTCGGACTCAAAAGAAAACGGGCTTGATCATCCTCGCCTGTCGTCCTCTACAACTGGGTGTTGACGGCCATCTGGGTTGCGTCGTACGCATCAGCGGCGATGCTGTTCGTCCCGCGTATCTTCGAGCTCGAAGGACATTTTCACGCGGTCGCCGCAACTGCCGGTTCCCGCCAGCCAACCCGCAACGCCCCAATGCTCACGGCACCGAATCGCTGCACCCCCTCAGTAGCAGGTGCAGCGGTTCTCTGCACCTCGGCGGCACCGCTGCTGCACCATATATATAAGCAATCGAGCGATACGGTGCACGGCACCATTCCTGCAGCGGCCAATCGAGCGCTTTAGTGCAGCGCACTGTGCAATGGTGCAGGCGTTGCAGGGAATCGCGTCTGAATCTAATGGAGCTATTTGTCACAGAACAAAGAGACAGGGATGCTAAAATGTGTGGTGTAATTTTTCAAAGAGCATAGGAAACACTGAAGAATGTCATTTAATGTACAAGATGAACCAAATTTTTGTATTAGATAAAGTAACGTGATCTATCCTGGCAAACCTGGCACAGCTAGTCTGCAGCATTACTTGAGCACGTTGAGATTATATTTACAACAATCATTCCACAACGCTAGACTCTTCCCAGTGGTGCACCAAACTTTCTTTACTCCAGACCACAGCCGAGGCTATCTTATTCAGCACCGAATAAATTCATGAAGATATTCGTGACATTTTCTACGTAAATGCCAAAATAAGCCTCAACTTGATATACCAAGTTTGTGCATTTTAAGCAGTAATATCTGCTTGTAACGTATATAATCTGTGGGACTTTAGGTGGCGTCATGGTAACAACTTCTGGCCGGAGGTATTGATTCGCGGTCTCCGTTCAGGCTTCAGTCTTTAAAATTTCATACATATATCACGTGAATGAACGGTAAAACACAATTTTGTTTTACGATTAGACGTCTTCCTGAAATAAAGACAAGAATCAATCGCCAAAAGGTAATTACAGGGAAAGCTTGTTAATTCGAACTCGGTTAATTCGAAATTCCGGTTAATTCGAAATCACGCCCTGATCCCCGCACAGCCCTGTATAATTCAAAGGGGGAAACTCCGGATAATTCGAACGCGTCGGTATCCAGAACGCTTAATTCTAACTATGATCCCCTGGTTTCCATCGCTCCTTGCAGAAGTCATTATTATTTGCGAAAAATTATTTACCGAATCACCTGCCACACACGTGTAGTAGCGCCCAGGGCCGTACCCAGAGGTGGGGTTTGGGGGTTCGAACCTCTCCCGAAATCTTTTCCAGGCAGCACGTAAGCAATATTTACTGTTGCTTTCGGGAAAACTACTCGAGTCCCCCTCACGGGGAGATGGGCCCAATTTTTTTGTGTTTCCTTGTGTTGCATCCCTAGTAAATTTGGTTTGTTTTGGATTTGCAACACATTGTAATTACTCTGGGCCAACGCCTTCTGCGAGGAGCGATGGAAACCCAGGGATTCCAGATCGAACTAACCGCTCTGGATACCGCTGCGTTCGAATTGTCGGGAGTTTTCCCCTATTGAAATATACAGGGCTGTACCGGGACCAAGGAGTCAGTTCGAATTAAATGTTAGTTCAAATTGGCTGAGTTCGAATTACCGAAAGTTAACTGTTCACCCATTTCATGTAACCGTATACTCCCTCCGTGGATAATCATGTATAGTGACAGCATAAGGGAATTCCCCAATATATACAACTTCACTGGGAACCAACTTTGACAAGTAAATGAAACTAGGCGTAATGATAGTCATCTTAGCGGCTAATTGTGATATTATTGGTTTTGAAATAGTTCAAACAATTCAGGGCAGCTCGCACTGACGCACAAGCCTTGAATGTCGGAACTGCTGTATTGGTGCATGCATTGCCGGACTCATAGTTAAATTTCAACATCATTGTTTATTTGCATAGTTGCGGTGCTACTAATCGTCGCCATATGCATCGAAGAGGCCGTCATCTCCTCCGCGGCGAGTGGTGGATGGAACGTCATTCTCGGCATGGTAGACTTCCACCAGCTCTTCGTCATCGACAAGGGGCAGTGGTGTCGGGATCTGCAAGTCGTCTCGGGAAGGGTCGGTACACTAGTAACCACGTCTTCAATTGGATCCAAAGAGAATGCGGCAGCTTCGGTGACCACTCCAAAGCAGGGTGTTTTTTTCAGCTTTATCGTTATCGTTGTAGTTTTTTTTTTACATGCGGGGTACCACCTGACGACAGCGCTAAAGTTTTTTTTTTTTTTTTTTTGCTAAAGCCACTGCGCGAGCCGGGGACTCGGGTGTCGTCATCGGACACGTGCTCACGAGCGCTCGCCAGTGTCTCGCTCCTCGGCATTTCCGCTAGCTTTTCTTTTTTCTTTTTTTTTGCTAAAGCCACTGCGCGTGCCGAGGGCGCTCGACGGTCGCCGCGAGGCACGCGCTCACAAGCGCTCGGCATTCTTCTGGTATTTTTTTCCTGTAACGGCGAAATTACGGCTTGTACAACAGCTCCGCGGTTAAAAAGTTTGATGGCCCGATTGGGGGCGTTCTGGCAGGAGTTCGCACAGGATGGCGAATGAGGTGAAGCCTGCCTTATCTAAAAGCATCCCTTCAGCATAAGCTTTCGTCTTGAAGCGCATTACGGTGCCGAAAAATGTCGGACGGCAAAAGTAATACCTGAGTTAGGTTTGTAAATATAGAAGGCACGTCCCGAAATCTCCTCAGGCCGTTTCTCGCACCCTCCTTTTGGCTTAATTTGGACAAACGCGTTTTCTTCCTTGCTTCAGAGTCCCCGTCGAAGTGTCTTCTTTCGATGAACAGAAGTCAGGGAGGGAGGGCTGGATGCTGGATGGCGCCCATGTAGGGCCCCTTTTCGCTGGCGTCCTGTGCAACCGCACTGCTCGCGATCTCTTCAGACCGGCACTGCTCTCAAGAGAGAGATGGAAAATGTGTTTCTCTGTTGTTTTTCTCAAATCATTTAGTTCGGCTCATATAAACGTATTGGTGGTTGGTTACTCTCCGTAAACTCCTGTGGAGTGATCTCTACTGTGTTTTCGCTCTGACAACTTTCCAAACGCGTGGCGTCGCCAACTCGGCATCGCATGGAGTCACTGCGGATGAGTGTGTTTGAACGACGCGCCGTTGCGTCTTCTCTTTAAGTCGCGGCGCTCGGCGGCGAGGTCCTGCACTAGCGTCGACATCGCCGGCCCGTGTACAACCGGATCTTTTGCCATATTTTGCTAGGCACTGAAAGTATGAAGGAGGCGCTGGCTGAACTCGCGACAACGATCCAAGCCGGGTGCAGTGGCCAGTGCAGCCAGTGGCTTCACAAGTTTTACTTGCTTTGCTGGAGTTCATGCTAACGCTGAGGTTTTGCATCGGTATTGCTTCGTGCGTGAATTTACCGCTGAAGGAAAGGAGTGCGCGACAGCGGAGCGTGTTGCGCGTCTCCTATGGACCACGCAGCTACGAAAAGTGGTTCCGCCCGTGAAAACTGGCCAGAAGCTGTGAGCTACTACTACTCCTGCTGAAACACCTTGGCATGCCCGTTGCTTCTGTAAAGGTTTGTCTCCCTTCGTTTTGGGCGTTTTCACCGCGGCCTGGATGTCTGCCGAAACGTGTGTCAACACTCCCGACGGCTTGTGTGCTGTGCTTAGCACCGCTTCGTTTGCCTTCGTGTTTATTTTCGGGCGGTCAACGAAGCGTGTTCTTTCGTGACAGCCACCCCTCGCGCGCGTGCAGTGATACCACAGAGAAAGAATGGGGATACTTGAAGTATCATTCTGCTGGCGTATGATCAGACATGCTGACTGTCAACTGATGGCGTGGCGTCTTTTGCTGACCCTCATTTAGGAGGGGTAATCTGAAGCGAAGTTCCCCACGCTTGCTGAAGTCCGGTTTTCGAGGCTTCAACAACTTTCGGCGGTCGAGAGGGTGTGCGCAAATGCAATCACAAAGGCCAAATTTGCAAGAGCAAATTACATTTTTTTTTTTTGGTGCCGCGTACGAGGAAGTGCGGTGAATGGCACTTGAAAAACAAACAAAAAAAAAGCTGAAAAGAACAAATCAGTCGTTGCATGAACGACCAGGTTAAGAAAAAACTCGGCGTTGCGCAACAATTAATACCGTGTAATTGGTCTCGCGACGTAATCATTTGTTACGTCGATTAACCTGGAAAAATGGAAATGGTGACTGATCGTTTGAAACAAGCTTAACCACGACTGCCTTTCTGCTCGCTTGAATTCTCAATGTTCATCTGCCATTTTGTGCAATATGCTTTCTCCTGGTTAACAACTTTCAATTTTTTTTTCACAAAAACCCATTTCAGCCCTGACAGCCCCCCCCCCCCCCCCCCTCCTTCCCCTTCCCTTACATTTAACAGTTTGTTTAATTCGCTAGAATACAAGAAATTTGGTTTAGGAAGTTTCAATACAGAGGTGGTCCCGAAGTTATAAACTGTCGGTGGGACCACCGTGAATAAATACAATAAGTATAGCATAAACGCAAAAAGTAGTGAGAGCACTTTGCACTTTGTATAAAGTAAACAAAGAATTACAAAATTCTGAAACAAGGCAACAAAATTCAATTGCAGCGTCACATGGTGTAAAGAGTACGAAAGAGGGAAAAATAAAAGGTAAAATTAGAAACAAGACAATAACAATGTTACTAAACCTAAATCACTGGTATAAATGTCTAAATCTCCTTGTTTACATCATGGTAGCAAGTACCGCGTCAGCCTGCCACTCTTCCACTCATCTGTGGACGGTAATTTGCATTTGATAGAACAAGTATTTTGCTCCCTCACGTAGCACTGTCCGCCCGAACAAGGTTTTGCACCCAGCCCGAAGGCCGAAGCTAGGTTTGGGTGGTGTTCATGTTCGCTTCATGATGAAATGCGGCAGAGTGCTCCTGAGATTGGACTGTGCTTACTGTGTTGGAATTACCACTAGCGACAATTCAACCCACACTGGGCATGTAGAGTGTGCGAGATTTGTTCGTCCCTGTAAATCTCAATAAGCGATTGCTACCCTTACGACGAACAAGAGCCAATCAATCGCCTGTTAATTTTGTGCTTCAGCCACAAAGTGCACGCCCTGACCATGTGTTTGTTCGAAACCATTTCTGGATTGTCTTGACGTTGAAAAAAGTGTGTGCGTCAAACCGGGTCTTTTGATTCAGGCCACTGCTGGCTTCTATGCTTCCGCTACGGTGTTTACTTAGTTAAAAAGTTATTTGTATCTAGTTATGCATGTTTTTCATTCCGTACTGGCACTAAAGTGTTTGCTCGTAGTGGTTTGGGAGCTCGTAAAAGCTCTAGGCACACTTCTGGCAGATGGGCTAATAGGCAACGTGCTTTGCAGAACATTCAGCAAATGCAGCGTTACCATATCGTGACGGAAAAGTGATGACTAGAGGCCGGATTTTTAGGCACTAAAAAAGCACGTTTTAGGCGCCAGAAATAGGCGGCAAAAACAACGTTATAAGCACTAAAAAGAACAAAATAGGTGCAATAAATTTTTAGATAAATGCTAATAATTTCAAGTGAAGACGTGAGCAAACTGTAAGCATGACAGGAAATCCAAAAATGTCATTGCTATGAGGCCACAATGGCAGTAACAGTTCAATTCAATTTAATTCTTTATTTTTCTCTCATAACACGTTCTATACATTGACCTTAGACGTGGAATTGCCCCGTAATACCTCTGGGCTAATGGCGATCAATTGGCTTAATTTCACAAGCGCATTGCTTACATACATGTTCAGATGCGAAAGTTACTCAGCGTCGCATATTGTGAAACAGGCAGGAGAAACAGTACTTGAAATATGGTAATACTGATTTATAAAAGCGCAAAGTTATGTCTGCCTGATGCAATTAAATTACAATAAAGCAAGAAAATAATAAATGCAAGATAGACAAGGTTTGTTAAGAAATTAACATGTTGTTACGTGAAAACTTGCATACAAACTTTAGCAATTCTCTACAGGTACCTTAATTATACAGGCAAGACCTTTCAACACTGCCAAATACACATACGCTCATTCGAAATATAAATATTAAGAATTGTGTTTGGACAGAACGCGGAACCTAGTTTAAGAATCACTATGAAAATTATAGAAACAATAGGTAACTACCAGCATCTCCAGATTTCCGGGTTCAAAATTGTGCCTCTTGTCTCTGAGAATGAGTTTGTACACAGAGAACGAATGCTCGACGTCGACAGATGTGATTGCTGCGTACTTATACTTGGGAAAGTTCGATGGGTTAATTGACACTGGGATCCTACAGTGCTCACCAGCAAGGACTTCTGAAGCTTCTTTAAGGACAGGAAACCCCTTGTTCTTGTCCAAGACCGATTGCAGCTTCGCACGTGCCTTTTCGGCGACGGGTCCTTGGGGAACGGTGGCGATTCTTTCCTGTGCGTGGAGAATTAGCGCAACGTTCGTAACAAGAGTTTTTCCCGCACTTTCAAGTTTTTTGATAGAATCCGCTAAGAACATGAAGTTGGCGCAAAGGTACGCGAGGTCTCCTAGAAGGCTATTCACGGAGAGGACAGCTTGAGCCTTTGTGACTGCAACACTCTCGTCAATTGGAAGGCCGTTGATCATGGCCTTGATGTCCAAAAAGTAGCAGTTGTAGTACTCAACAGCTTCTAGCCACGTTCCCCATCATGTGACGACGGGTTCTGGTAAGGGGCACATCAGGCAGCATCTCCTTGAAGACGCGCATGCGAGAGGGTGCCTTCAGGAACACGGCCGTGGCTGAACCAATAAGCTCGTTGACGTCAGTGAAGTGCTTACTCAGACACGATAAAGTGCAAGCACGATGAAGCGCATGCGCTAGGAGGTGACATGGAGCATCTGCGGGTAGAAGGCCTTCAGGAGATGAGCGGCCTTGTGCATGTAGGCTGCAGCGTCTGTGTAGAGCAACAGAACCTTGGTGGCCTCGACTCCTGTAGGGTAAAAAACCTTTAGGGATTCGTTTACAAAGAATGCTACAGACTCCCCATTTGTTCTCTCCAAAGGTTTCGAACACACGAGGAAAGCCCTTGTCTTCTCGTGCGCCACAAGCTTCCCAGCAAGAAAGTGAGCGACAAAGCGCCCTTTGACGTCTGTTGTTTCGTCTACAGAAATTCAAATGCAGGAGTCGCCAAGCTCTTCTCTGATTCTTGCTAATGTCTGTTCATACAAAGGCCGGAGGTAGTTCTTCCTCAAAGTAGACTCAGACGGCACGTTGTGATTGCAGTATTTCTGGAGAAATTGTTTCAGCACAGGATTTTCAATTTTGGTCCAAGGGATGTTTGCAGCCACCAGGGCCTCGCACAAATCAATGTTGAAAGCGTTCGTCCTGTCGTCCTTGAAGGCTGTTGTCAAAAAAGACTGTTTGGATGTTGAGGGCTTGTCCCGCTTAAGGTTTGCCTGGTGACCTGCCGTTTTCTCATGCTGAGCCAGGTGGTACTTCTTCTCGCAAGGAATCTGCGCAAATGCGTTAGGATTTCTTAATACGAAGCGTATATTCAACATCACAGCGCAAATAAACATGCTAGCATACTAAGTGTCTTGACATGCTAACAGAAGACAAATAATACGATAAGCATCAATAAACATTCTAACTTCCACAGAGAAGCGCTCGAACACCCCTGCTGCGTCCTATTTGATGGTATAACTGCACTTGAGCGCCGCGCTGCTACGCGTGTCATACGACCAAAATGTACTTGAAAAACAAGAAGGTGAGATTCCATTGACGGTATGTTCAACTGACTCGGCGCGCGCCATCAATACCCTAAATTTCACGGTGGCACGGCGGGGGAGTAAGATAGCAGATAAAATTGCCAGTTAACTTAGCGTGGCGTACTTCGGTAACTCTAGCTAGCGTCTGCATGTAATTAACCGAGTAGCAACGAGGTGGACTTCGATTTAACGGATGTCCAGTGCATATCTTAAAAACACGCTCCGTTCATCAGCGCTAGTTTTGAAACATCATCCTTCAGTACCAACCGGTCAATTGCTCGTTTGATTAAGAAATTTCTGGATTTTCACTTAACGCAGCACACAGGGACGGTACATAAAAATGTGAATCTCCTTCTCAAAGTATCTAAAATATTTCATTTCAATAATCTCAATGGTATTGAAAGTTTAGAACTTATAAACAACGCTAGCAATCAAAATGACCAACGTTTGAAAAAATGCAGGCACCGAAAGGAACGCTGTCTGCCATATTCAAAATACACAGGTGCCTCCTTTCTTTTCTCAGAAGAAGGGGCAGTATAAACAAAAAGCAATAACAGCGAATCGCGGCCATGACGCCCAGGTGCCAACCAAGGCACCTGGGCAACTTTGCATAGTTTCGAGTTCGACCACGGCCCCTGGATCAAGCGCACTTGATCGAGGGGCCGTGGTTTCGAATAACACATGAAACACTTACGCCACGTAAAAACTCGTCGGCTCACCTTTTTTCCGCACGGTTGGCAGAACACGGTCTTCCGTCTATTCTGTAGCATGGTGAGTTAAGTGTCCACTGTCAGATCAACGCACTTCTGGGCGTCTTCCGTTTCAGCATGGCTGAAAAGGGCAGCGGAGAAAGCCAGTCTGTGAACGTTGAAAGACCGAACCAGAAGGGAAGGGTGCCTCCTATTGGTCGGGTCCAATTGCCTTGAGCCGGCGGCGATCCAATCGGGTCCAATCAACAGCGGCGGCGGCGGTGGCGTCGGCGTCGGCACAGGTGCATCTCTCCTCTACTCTCCTCCTCTCCTCTCGGCGGCGGCAACGGCGTCGGCGGCGTCTGCACAGGTGCATCTCTCCTCCACTCTCCTCCCCTCTCTCCGATAGCGAACGCGGTCTCAGTCGACGGTCGTCCGTGCTCCGTTTGCACTCTCTCGCAGTACTCAACGATTGCTTGAGGCGACGGTTCCTTTAGAAAATCAACCCAACGGAAACACCAATGGAACCACCCAGATGCGTTGCATCACACCAGGGTTCCCACGAGGGGAGGGGGGCGTAATTTTTCCCCATCACTTTCTTTGCCCCTGACGGTATCACAGTTTCCCTGGGGAGTAGAGTTGTGCGTCCACCGCCAACTCCTGCGGGAAAGCCACCCGTAAAGCATGCAGAAGCCGCCGCTCCGGTTGCACCGGCGCAAAGGGAGGGGGGGTGGGGGAGTATTAAAAAGAAGACCAGGTTCAAACCCATAGAATTCAGAACAGTAAATATTTCCAGGTAGAAGGAATAAAGGTATCAAATTGCACTCGAAAGCGAAACTTGACGCTACATAGTACTGATTTAGGCACCAATTTGAGAAAAAAGGCATTTAGAGGCATTTATCGAAGTTTAGGCACCAACACCCAAAATAGGCATTTATAGGCACTATAAAACCACCATAAAAGCCATCCTTTACCTCCAATTCGTGCTCATATATCGAAATAGGGCGATAGGAACGCAAGGAAAAAAATAAGCATTTGCCTAAAATCCGGTCTCTAGTGATGACACTAGTTAATAAAACTCGCGTTGCGGTGACAACATACGGACCGCACAAATTTAGTGTTGCAAGTTAAAACTAACAGATGGTGTCACACTATTACGCCGAGTGCATTGATGGGACTAAAACCAGACTATCCATAATGAGAATGCAAATCAAAAGAGTGCCCCTGTTGTCGTTCGCACTGCGGTTGCGCTGTCTGCTAGACGTTTTGTAGGTAAAGTAAAAGGCTGCGCGGCACATTCACATTGTTTAACCACCATCTCACGTCCCGTGTGGCACGAAGATTGACGCACGGAGAGTGGCAGGTAACGGAAGGGTAGGGTGGGCAAATTGCTTTGCCGTATGCACCGAGTGTGCCACCAGGGGCTCCTGCGACCGTGATGGTTTGCTCAGCAGGTTTTAGTTTTCCTGCGGGACCGCACCGCTGTCTCGCTTGCGGCAACTGTTGACGTCACAAGAAACGTCATGAAAGGGTGCGAGGAATGAAATGGGTCTTCCAATTGCTAATTTCTTGGCAACTAAAGCATCTTTCGCCACCGAATAAATGCTGACAGGGCTTCGGGGCAGTTGAACTTTCGTCTGATCCAAACTTGCTTTCAGTGTCCCTTCAGAGGGACCTTGCAACACACTTTGAGCAGTGCGCATTAACCTGCGCGACGTTTAGATTACACTGCCAGGAATACCTGAGCCAAATATCACATGTGCACATGAAGCAGTAAGCTCGCAAATCGCTGTGAAAGACGCGGAAAAACCAACCGTGCTCTCTTCAATTTTCCTTATGCAGCACTGTAATTACGTCATTCCAGTGGTGGCTTTTCTATTGGCTGATGCTGGTCAACTTTTGGCATTCCCTGTGACGATCCGCTGTCATCGGTGCTGTGCATCACCCTCTTGTATGCCTGTACCTGTAAGAACAGTTTTGGTGTTTCTTTTGCTTTCAGGGCGTGCAAGGTTTGAGCGATGAACTCAATAGTTTCCTTTCAACCAGACTACTCGACAAGAAACGTTTATTGCTTCAAAAACACCCTGCCCGCCTGTGTGTGCGCTTGAAAGCAGGCATCAATGCCTGGTTTTTTGTTGCACCAAACTCGAAAGAGACGCCTTCGCGTTGCAGAGAAAAAGAGAAATCTCCCCAGCCTGTGATATAGCTGTTGAAAAAAATGCCGCGACCCGCCTTCCTCTCCTGAGGAGTGTGCAGCTTTCATCGTGTAGTCCGCGGTTGAGTTGGGAGGGAACAATTATGCACAATTTTATATCTTGCGTAGCTTCGGTGATAGTTAACGGACTTTTATCATTCTTGTGGGAGGAGATTGCTGGGGCAGTAGACTTTACCACAAAACACATTCTGAGTAGTCCGTGGTAAGTGCAGCAGGGCCCTTTGAAATTAGCAGACTACCGCAATTTTTTGTTCTCATTTGAGCAGCTGTTGACGCTCATGACTAAGAGGAATTTCCTCATGCACATCGTCGCATATACGAATGATGTTTATTATGTTCAGATTTGAAATGGAATGCCTGTCCAAGTACAGTGGAATCTCGATGATACAATTCTGGGTGATACAAATTTATGAAAAGTCCTGCGAAATTGCATTGTTTGCAATAGGCAAAATTTTGGCTGTTACAAATGGACCTGCATGGCCTGGCGGATGATACGAACGAGCCGGCGAGGCGCCCGACTGCTGAGCGAGCAAGTGACGGCGACATAGGGGCTCTCTCTCCCCTCTTTGTCACTCTTTCTCCTAAGACGGCCAAACTTCTATGTGAGCACATAGGGCATGCCAAGTCTACCGCGGCATGCCTCCGCGGAGAAGAACAGTTTGAGGGCCTTGGGCAGGCAGTGATGATGCAGTCGGGTAGTGACTCAACGTCACTCAGTTGCTGGCGTCTCATTGGTCTTGGGTGGGGGACCGTACCTTTGGAATGCGCCGCTCCTTGCCGTTGCCGCTGTCTGCTCACGGTGGATGTTCGGTTGCTGAAATGCTGAAATGCATGTGCAAGGTTTTTGCTCTCCTAACCAAATTGAACACGCTGTCATCTATGTTGCACAAAAGGAAAACCCTTTCCTTCAATAAGAGTTGGAAATCCTCAGTAAAGCCGACAGTTAACCGAAAAGGAAGCGCAGCGTCTTGACGAAAGTGCTCAGCCTGCCGCTGTCGATGCTGTGCACCATTGTTGAGCAACGGGACGCGATTTTGCAAAACGTGCAGCACTTCCGCTTGAACGTCAAGCAGGGCAAGACAGCAAAGCATGTCAAGCTTGAAAACATCCTCCTGACGTGGTTCAAGAAAGTAACTGCGGCTGGAGTGAACATCAATGGAAAGTGCTCCAGGAGAAAGCCAATGACGTCACCCTTTCGTTTGAGAGTGAAAACTTTCAGGCCTCTGGTGGGTTGGGCCGCCGTTTCAAGTGGCGGCATGGTCTTGTATACAACAAAACTGTGTGCGATGAGGGAAAGAAGGTGGAAAACTGAGTGGTGAGCGACTGGAGGGGTGACACTCTGCCGGAGATTCTATTAGAGTACAAAGCACGGGACGTACTTAAGGCAGATGAGGCAGAGACTTTTTTTAATTTCGCAACCCAACAAAAGCTTGTGCTTAAGAAGCAAAGCTTGTCAAGGTGGACAAAAATTGGTTGAGACCAAATGACAAAAATGGTTGCGGACAACTGAAGTGACGGAAATTGTATTGCGGTGTTGCAAGTGTTAAGAGCCCTTACTGTGGACGCGATCTTCAAGTGCTCCCGCAAGTGTGGGTTTTTCAGCCGCACTATGGCAACGTCTCCACAGTTTGAAGCGCCTTGGGGAATGTAATGCTCGGCGTATGATTTTGTCACCGTCGACGACGACCTCGCCACTTGTGGTGTCCGGATGATTCAGGAAATCATTGACGAGATGAAAGAGCCAGAACAGCAGTCAGACAGTGATGGCGAGGATTGTGGTGGAAGTGAACTAGCACCATTGACAAGCAAAACCCTGCATGCTCTTGACGTGTTGCGGCGTGCAATGAGTGAGTGAGGATACGAGGGCCAAGTTTTATGCACTCCAGAAGGGACTGCTCGGCGACATGGAGGTCAAGAAAAAGCAGAAAAACATGACGGATTTCTTCACGGGAAAGTAAGCGAAGAAATAAATGGAAACGTTTTTTTTTTTTTGGTGCGCAATTTTTGGCCAGTGTTGGTTCAAACGAATTTCTGAAGATACAAATATCTTTCGCGGCTCGCAAGATTTCTCATCATCGAGATTCTACCGTATAACGTGTCTCCCAAAGTGTGGGGCTGTAGCGGGTCTACAAGGCATATGGGCAAGTTAAAACAAAGGTCAAGCAGCTGGATTAAGAAATCAATAAAAATGGCTACAAAGAAAACACAATATAGAGGAAAAATTACCAGATACTCATAAAGTCATATTTTTATACAATGCTAATCTTTAGGTGCATTTGTTAAGGCTGAAGGTTCCCTTCAGTTCTAAAAGCTTTTGGCTCTCATTGAGATTCCAAATTTTTACTCTTGTTCATGCTTTGCACTTCGAACACTTCGCAGGGCCAATGACAAGCATGCCAGCATCATTGATGGCTGGGGACCACGTCAGAGGCATGCCCACTGGTGTAGGCCACTGCAAAGGAGCATCCTGCAGCCAAGAGACACAGGCCGACATTACCACTGCTACCATAGGTGCACTTTTCCCTCTCCTGCACAGCTTTTTTGTGTAAGTGGCTGACTGCATTTTCTTTGCAGCCACGCAGTGTTCCCGCATATTGCTCACAAGTGCAGGCTCCCAAACAGAGGAAGAATTTTCAGGTTAGAATTCCACAAATTTATTCTTGTACTAGCATTCCTGCATGCAGAAGTTAGTACAGTTGAACGACCAGTTGCAGTGGCATGTTTGTACTGGAAAGCGTGTTACGTCACTTCTATCTCATTTAATGAGAATAATTGTATAAGATTCTGGGTACCATGAAATGTTTCTCATAGTGTATCATCTTTGTTCTCTTTCATTCCGTTCATCGTTCTGATGTAGCCCCTCCTGCTTGGGTGAAACTTTTGACCGGCAGTATCCATCATTACAACAAATAATAAATGCATGTTTTTTTTTGTGTGTACATTCAGGCATTACTTAGGCAGTGACTCTACTTTCTTGGGGTATGGTTCTTAGCCACAATTACTATGTAAAGCAACAGTCTTGTTAGTGTAGAGTAGAAGCACAACAGGTCACCCGTTTGCGTTTTCAGTCTGTTATAAGCTTTACTTATAATAGTGACCACAACGAGTGCTATAGACGTTCAGAATTTGGTAAGCTGGTTCATGCTTCACGAGTCCTGATCTCAATTTACTGCGTGCATAAAATCCTAATGGCTGCTGCACTTGTGACATCAATTGGACTCTTTTGCTTGTGGGTGCCTTGGGCATCAGGCATATCGTAACCAGTTTTTTTTTACCACAGGATGTTATTGCATTGTATTGCTGCTTCAAACTTCAGGTGGGTCAAGGCAGTCTTGATGCGTGGCCTGCACATTCCGGCAAATGTACTTGGTTGAAAATTGATAAGCTAGTTAGCCTTATCCACTTTGTGAACACTAGCCATGTTTAGCCAAATTCAAAACAATTCAGTGCCTTGACTGATATTTCTGCCTTTGCTTGCTACTTAGCCATAGCTTATGGGCCCCACTCTAGACCTGCTAATACACCGAATGCTTGTTGGGGCTAGTGAGGTTAGTCACATGTCAGTGCTAGTGACAAAATTTGGTTCTGAGTAGTAAGGTGCTGGTCAGAGGACGTGAGCATAAGAATGAAGCTGTTGGCTTGTGGCTTGGGCTCTTATAACTTTCCTTGATACCAGGATTCTACCCCTAACAGCCCTTGGTTTTTCGCTACTTGCCTTGTGAGATTTGCTGGTGTGGGCATTGTTACATAAGGTCTTTACTGAGAAATAACTCCTCCTCCACTTGTTGGCTTATGCACCAGCCCTTTCTTTCGGAACTGCTTGCGTGTTTTTAACAAGTCATGTCCACTGTCTCGCTTAGGTCGTAGCAACAATTATCTCTTGTGCTGTAATGTCATGTTGTCATACACGGACTGCCCTTTGAAACACTGCGCTATAGTAATACAGTCAAAGCCCACGATAACCCACCATGGTGGCTCAGTGGCTAAGGTATTGCGCTGCTGAGCACGAGGTCGCGGGTTCGATTCCCGGCCGCGGCGGTCGCTTTTCTGATGGAGGCGAAAAGCAAAAACACCCATGTGTATGAGATTTCGCCGCACGTTAAAGATCCCCAGGTGGTCAAAATTAATCCGGAGCCCTCCACTACGGCGCGCCTCATCGCCTGCGTTGCGTCGGCGCGTTAAACCCTACAATCAATCAATCAATCAAAGCCGTGATAACGAAATCTCACAAGTACAAAGTTCCCGCGGCACCAAAATATTTTCGGATCCCCGGCAAACGCGTATTCGCCTCGAGCGTGGCCTGTAGGGGCACCACTGAAATCCCCCTAGCGGCCCGTTTCGAAACGAGACGCGGGAGTCTCCGCCCCGCTCCCCACTGTCGCCGCTGCTTTTGCAGCGTATTCACGACTGAGATTTAGCGTTTGTGGGCATTGGAAATCCATGTTTATGTGGAGTGGTAACTCTGTTTGCAAATGGGGTGTGTTTATGAGAGTGTAAATGTTTCTAACGCAATCTTAGTGTGGTATATTCGGTCTGTATAAGCGCCAGGTGTGTGTCACAGGCCAGCGTCGCGGAACCAGCGTATGCATGGACCTGATTGTAGTTACACTGCCCTAAATTTACTAGCAGTGTCACCGTAACCACCGGTTCCTCAGATGTTCATGCTACGGGTATACACTACGATGTAAATCAGTTTTGTGCGCTTACATATTCAGTGGAGCACTCATACCTGACAGCACGCCAGTTACTTTTGCCAATAATATACTTCAGATATTGATCAACACCATTTAGAAGCCAATGTGTGTTAATTTCGGGACTATTCAACGTAAGTACAGTAGATAATGCAAAATTACACTCAGGGATCAGCACACGACAGGGTTGTCTTGTCGTGAGGTGAGCACCAGCAAACATTCATCCGCTATATATATCCTCTGCAAGCAGCGCGCAGATGGGCTTAGAATATAATCAGCATCCGCGACTAAGCTCTTCGAAATATCGTTACATAGCACAGAGAGCCTGAACAATAAAGCACAAACTAAAATCAGGGGGCCTTATTTATTACCACACTCGTCTGACGGCACCTTTCATCGCTTGTGAACTGCCTACCCTATATACTTCCAAAAATGCGTCCGCCGAACGTTTAGCTGTTCGTTGAAGTCGAAAAACAAAATGACAGTGAACGCGAGATTTGTGTGTGTGATTACTAAAATGTTCGTTGCTTAATTCCGCTCCGGATTTGCACACAGCGTCCCCCTCCCTAACCCCCCCCCCCCCCCCTATGCCTCGCAAAATAGCAGTGCATTTCGCGTATACGCCTCGAGCGCGGCCTGTAGGGGCGCCACTGGAATCCCCCTAGCGGCCCGTTTCGAAAGCAGGCGCGGGAGTCTCCGTCCCGCTCCCCACTGCCGCCGCTGCTTTTGCGGCATGTTCACGACTGAGATTTAGCGTTTGCGGGCGTTGGAAATCCATGGTTAAGTGTAGCAGTCACTCTGTTCGCAACTGGAGTGTGTTTACGAGAGCGTAAATGTTTCTGACGCGATCTTTGTGTGGTATATTCGGTCTGTATAAGCGCCAGGCGTGTGTCACAGGCCAGCGTCGCGGAACCGGCGTATCATGGACCCGGTTGTAGTTACACTACCCTGAATTTACTAGCAGTGTCTCCGTAACCACCGGTTCTTCAGATGTTCATGCTACGGGTATACACTACGATGTAAATCAGTTTTGTGCGCTTACATATTCAGTGGAACACTCATACCTGAAAGCACGCCAGTAACTTTTGCCAATAATATACCTCAGATATTGATCACCACCATTTACAAGCCAGTCTGGGTAAATTTCGGGAATATGCAACGAAAATACGATGGATAATGCAGAATTATACTCGGTGATCAGCACACAACAAACGTGAGGTGAGGTGAGGTGAGCGCCCGTAAACATTCAACTGCTACACATATCCTTCGCGAGCAGCGCGGAGACGGGCTTAGAATATAATTCGCGTACGCGAGTAAACAACATCGTCATATGGCACAGGGAGCCTGCAGAATAAAGGAGAAACTGAAATCAGAGGGCCTTATCACATACCACACTCTTCCAACGACTCCTGTCGTCGCTTCTGAACTGCCTACCCTATATACTTCCAAAAATGCGTCCGCCGAACGATCAGCTGTTCGTTGAAGTCGGAAAACAGAATGACAGTGAACGCGAGATTTGTGTGTGTGTGATTACTAAAACGTTCAGCTTGATTCCGCTCCGCGTTTGTACACAGCGTCCCCCTCCTCTACCCCCCCCCCTATGTCTCTCGAAATAGCAGTGCATTTCGCGTATAGTAGGTCTGGTGAGCCCTACCAGGCTCAAGTTTCGAGGAACGTCTTTAGCGTGTCAGAAGCTGCACTGTATTTTTTCTTTCATTTCCCTTAGAGCTATTATTTTCTTCCGCACTTGCACAGCATTTATTTTTCTGTGGTTTCATTAACTTGCCTTGGTTCTTGCTATATGGCGTGTGTGGGCACATATTTAACGATGTACAGGCTTGGAATATACTTAACATTTTCTCATAGTTTATATTCTTAAGTTATTGTCCGGGATTGGGTAATCACATCCCCGAAACATATTTTTCTGCGGCGTATATATTCGAAACGAAGCCGCATTCATTGTCCACGCTGCAAAATGAAGCCAACCTCTCATTGTGCCAGTATCAGGTCTAAATTAGGCGACAGTAGAATTCATTTGTGCCTGACGTATTTGGAGGTGACAGGGGTGATATGCTGCTACCGTCGCCGACGCCCGGAAGAGCGGCGACGATGCGCGCAGAACCGCGTCCCCGGGTAGCTCTTGCAGGCGATCGCGTGCTCTACGAAGACGCAGCTGCTTTTTAAGTGACATAAACGCACTCTTTGCTTATAGACGTCACCATAACAAGTTTTGTTTAGGGCGCGGAAAGGCGAAAAGAAGCGAAACAGAACCAAAACACTGCACGAGCTCCTATCAGCCACGCAGCGCACATCCCGTCAACGCCGCGGAGAAGCGGCGGCAGGCGGCGCAGCGATCGCGAAGCTCGAGGCGTATAGTTGGTCTGGTGGGCCCTACCTGGCTTCAGTTTCGACGGACGTATGTCAGAAGCTGCACTGCATTTTTTTTTATATTTCCGTTAGAGCTATAATGTTTCTTCCGCACTTGCACAGCATGTATTTTTCTGTGATTTCATATAAGATTGCCTTGGTTCTTGCTATAAGGCGTGTGTGGGCACATATTTAACGATGTACAGGCTTCGAATATACTTAGCATTTTCGCATGGTTTATATTCTGATAAAGGCATAAGTAATTGTCCAGGATTGGCTAATCACATCCCGAAACATATTTTTCGGCGACGTATATATTCGAAACGAAGCCGCATTCGTTGTCCACGCTGCAAAATGAAGCCAACCTCTCACTGTGCCAGTATCAGGTCTAAACGAGGTGACAGTAGAATTCATTTGTGCCTGACGTATTTAGAGGTGACAGGGGTGATATGCTGCTACCGTCGCTGACGCCCGGAAGTGCGTCGACGAAGCGCGCAGAACCGTGTCCCCGGGTAGATCTTGCAGGTGATCGCATGCTCTACGAAAACACAGCTGCTTTTTGAGTGACCTAAACGTGCTCGTTGCTAACAGACGTCACCATAACAAGTTTTTTTTAGGGCGCGGAAAGGCGAAAAGAAGTGAAACAGAACCAAAACACTGCATGAGCCCCTATCAGCCCTGCAGCGCACATCCCGTGAACACCGCAGAGAAGCGGCGGCAGGTGGCGCAGCGATCGTGAAGCTCGAGGCGTATAGACGCCCATGTATTTCATTTCTTGCGGCAACAAAATGTTTTTGGAAAGCGATCCCGCCCTATGAAATTCGCTGCAAGTTCAGTCAGCATTTTTACATACCCGTTTGAGGCTAACGGTGTCCAAAAAGTTCTCAAATGCATTTTTTAGGAGTCATAGGAGTCAAAGTGCATAAATTTTGCCACAGCACGCTCGCATGGCCGCCGCCATGTTGTTTACGAAAAGACCATGGTGGCCATGGGGGCAACGTTGCATTGACACCGACACACGGTGTCTCATGGTGTGGCCGCGTGGCTTTGGCTTGGGCTACGCTAGCTCACTACCACTGAACAGCATGCGTGCGTTTGCTCTCAGTAAGATGCCTTGGCTAGCTGAAAAGCAGTTTTTATTGCTACAAGGTAAGGTCCAAGTCAGTGGCCCAAGGGGAGGGAGGGAGGATAGTGCCGACGAGTTGAGAACCACCTGAAGCTTGCTCTACCATCTTTAAAAGCAAGGACACCACTCTTTAATGGCGCACATGTACAAAACAAAACATTGACAGCTGTGGCTTTTCTGGGCGTCAACAAAGCGCTGCTCACTTAGTTTTGTGAACAGCATTATAACAACGGGGTGCCACTCTCTGAAAAAGTTCATCAACACAAGAAGAAACTGGACTTTGCTAGCATGCTTGGACATACTCAGTGCTGAGGTCCAAGGAAAAACGCGCAGAGAAGGCGAACCTGCAGGATGTTTGGGATGCATTTGACACGCACAATCACGTTTTTAGGTGCGCACGATGACTAGCAATGAACCACTTCTTGTAGTGTGAGGGCTAAGTTGTAAAGTATAAATTTTCGGCTTGTGGCCGATCTTTTTCTCGTTTATGTTTCATTCTCGCGGCAACTAAGTTGCTGCAAAAGCGAATTTTTCGACTTTCCCCGACAGTTTCGTTATTGTAGGGTTCCACTGCACCCTCGATTTACCCAGTCCAATAAGAACGAATGCACTCAATGGGTGGTCAGGTGACTTCTGAAATAGAGCTTGACTGAGGATTTCCTGCATTGTTGTTGCCTCAGCTGCCCTTTCATTTTTTCCGGTTACAGAGGTACATGATGCACAGTCTGGTGCCAGCTTCGGAAAAATTACCATTTCTCTTGACGAAGCAGCGGAGGCTTCAGCAGAACTGCAGGAGAATCTTTCCTGCACCTGTCATCTGCACCCTACCAACTCAGGGTGAGTTGGGTGGCAGGGGTTTAAGTTTGGAGCACAAGTTTGGAGCACAAGTCTTAAGTTTGGAGCACAACGAACCTTTGTGTTGGATCCTGTTTTGGTATTCAGTTGTGAAAGCCTTCAATGGAGCCTGTCGTCAAATTTGCGGGACATGAGATATTCACGAGATGTGAAATGCTGGGCGTGAAATATTGGTCAATTTGGGGTCGAGTCTGAAGGCAGTATTTAAAAAATATTTTTGTCGTATTTTAAAATTTGAAAAAGTGCTTGGTGACATTCAGTTAAATGTTTTCTTGACAAACCCAGACACAAAGAACTGCCCCCTACATTAGCTGTGAGAAATTACCTTCTGAAAACACGTGGAATGACTGCTTTTTAATTTACTAGATGTCAGTTATATCATTTCAAGCGTTTAGGCCCATTAGCGGGAAAGTATAGGGACCGGGCGGCCGTTGTGTGGCACCACCATCGCTTCAGCGAACAGCGCCGCCCGTGGTGAACCGCTCATCAGTGGAATGCCGGTGGCGGTCAGCGCAGCGTAGTTGTGCATGACTTTTTGTCGTTCTGCTGCGGTGCGGCTTGCAAAGCGTAGATAACCACTAGGGCTTTTTTCAGATTGGTAAATCTTGACCGTGGAGGCAACCTTTACGAGGCATGCCATGTGTGCTATTTACGCCCATACTCAGTAATACAAATAGCAGACGACACTCAATGCGCCAAGCTGGAAGTCAAGCTGGAACTGAAAGTTCTTTCCTTCGCGCAATTTTTTCATGCTTGCATGCAGTTTGGCATATTGAGGAGTATATTGCAGCTAAATGCTCCCACAAAGCCGGTGTGTACAACTGATCCAGGAATGTTGCGGCTCTGGACTTTGGCAGTTGATGATGAAATGGCGTCGTGCACAAGCAAAAGACGAAGTTGGGGGTGCCTTCTAAGATTTACATCAAAGCAGAAATTCTCATAAACGACGCTTCCGTAACTTCATTAACTACGGCAGAAACGTGTTTAATTTCACAGAAATGCTCTTACTACAGTCATCGGGAATCGTTTACAGAAGAACTACTGCATGATAATAGAACGCTATTGCTTGTCATAGAAAAGCATTGCCTTACAAGAATTGCAATGGTTGCTGGCTAGTTGGTTAATGGTTTTTCAAAAACAAATCCCTGCGTGGCTGAAGGACGCGAGACAGGAGGGTGCCGAAAACCTGTACTCAGTTTCACAACTGAATGCTGCGGGCAGTTCACAAGCTGCCGCCTACGCTTGAAAAAGCATGCACTCCTCTTTCTAACGACGATGATGTTTTATAGCAAAGCTTCCTCATGTGGGTTTCCTTGATTGACTTCTGGATTTAAACTTTAAATAGTTGAACTTTGAGTTTTACCAGCACGCAGTTTGGTCTTTTGATCGCACCGTCTTTGTCGGTGGCCATTACCCATTCGATTTCGCACGAAGAAAGCTTCGTGTTCAACCATCCTAATTGTTAGACAGAGGGCTGGAAGATTTTGCTGTTTGATTTTGAACTTCCATGCACCAATCTCCAAATACAAATTGCTCCCAGTGTGTTGGAAATGTGTTTGTGTGCTGGAGGACTCGGGCTGATGCACCATTATTTGAGGCAACTAATCGCACGTTTTTCGTGTCTTCACAAGGCATTACACAATTTTTTCAGATACTCTATAAAAGACAGGCTGATGTTAACACTGCCACATTTTTTAACAGTGCTGCATTTTTGAACCCGTTTTACCACGCAGATGGTAAAACGGGAAGGGGAGGAGGGATGGTTTGTAGCTTGGGCTGTTGTGTGGTTGAATAACTTTGGCTCTTGATAAAATGACGACTACAAACGTGGGAGTTCCACTTCGGCTCTCAGGCTCCCATGCTGTAACTGTGTCGCTCACCAAAAGCGAAGGCACAAAGCTCAAGCTCACGGTTACAGAAAGGAAGTGTAAACTGCTACGACGTTTCCACGGACACACGGCAATAGATCTCGTACGCAGGTGCCTTTCTCTTCAAAGCAGACGTATCGAGGTATCTCAGCATTAAGGCTGGCGTGGAAACCGTAGTCATTGAAACAAGAGAAGAAATGAATACTAATATTAGCAGTTTTATTCCTACTCAGATCGCGCGGAGCCATGTGCAGAGCGCTTCAAATGTAGCCCATTCCCAAACTTAGAATCGTCAAATACATTTACGTTGCCGCTAGAGCATTTAAGAAGAAATTAATGCTGATAATAGTAGTTTCATTCGTACTCAGAACGGGTGGAGCGAAGCGTAGATCACTGCAAAAAGTGGTTATGCCATTGTAGCCGATACCCAAATTTAGAAGCGCCCGACAAGTTTACGTACCTGTTACTGCGTCTAAGAACCCAAAACATATGTCTAGACTTCGCTTCACCGCACATAACTGCTCACAACACCACCAAAACATTCAAAGCACCGACGCAAATGCAACAAAAACGCCGGGAGGCTGTGTAGTCCAATGCACCGGCTCATTCCACTAACAAGGGGAGCGCCGAGTGGTGGCGCCACCTGTCCAGCTGCCCGGTCCCTATACGCCTCGAGCGCGGCCTGTAGGGGCGCCACTGAAATCCTCCTAGCGGCCCGTTTCGAAAGCAGGCGCGGGAGTCCGCGCCCCGCTCCCCAGTGCCGCCGCTGCTTTTGCGGCACGTTCGCGACTGAGATTTACCGTTTGTGAGCGTTTGAAATTCATGTTTGGGTGGAGCAGTCACTCTGCTCGCAAATGGGGTGTGTTTACGAGAGTGTAAATGTTTCCGACGCGATCTTAGTGTGGTATTTTCGGTCTGTATAAGCGCCAGGTGTATGTCACAGGCCAGCGTCGCCGAATCGGCGTATGATGGAGCCGATTGTAGTTACACTGACCTGAATTTACTATCCGTGTCTCCGTAACCACCGGTTCCTCAGATGTTCATGCTACGGCTATACACTACGATTTAAATCGGTTTTGTGCGCTTACATAATCAGCGGAGCACTCATACCTGACAGCACACCAGTTACGTTTGCCAATATTATACCTCAGATATTGATCACCACCATTTACAAGCCAGTCTGCGTTAATTTCGCAAATATTCAACAAAAGTACGATGGACAATGCATAATTGTACTCGGGGATCAGCACACGACAGAGTCGTCTTGTCGTGAGGTGCGCGCCCGCAGACCTTCATCTGCTACATATATCCTCTGCGAGCAGCGCGGAGACGGGCTTACAATATAATCCTCGTCCGCGACTAAATGCTTCTTCGAAATATCGTCAAATGGCACAGGAAGCCTGCAGAATAAACCAGAAACTGAAATCACAGGGCCTTATCACATACCACACTCTTCCAACGACACATTTCATCGCTTGCCGTACGATCAGCTTTTCGTTGAAGTAGAAAAACAAAAGGAAAGTGAACGCGATATTTATGTGTGGGATTACTAAAACGTTCATTGCTTGATTCCGCTCCGCATTTGTAATTTGTACACGGCGTCCCCCTCCCCCCCCCCCACCGATTTCTCACGAAATAGTAGTGCATTTCGCGTATAGTTGGTCTAGTGAAACCTAGACGAACGTCTTTAGCATACCAGAAGCTGCACTGTTTTTTTTTTTCATTTCCGTTACAGCTATTATGTTTCTAAATTCCGCATTGGCACAGCATTTATTTTTCTGTGGTTTCATTTCCTTGGTTCTTGCTATATGGCGTGTGTGGGCATATATTTAACGACGCACAGGCTTGAAATATACTTTACGTTTTCGCATGGTTTATATTCTTATAAAAGGCACAAGTTATTGTCCGGGATTGGGTAATCACATCCCCGAAACATATTTTTCTGCGGCGTATATATGCGAAACGAAGCCGCATTCGTTGTCCACGCTGCAAAATGAAGCCAACTTCTCATTGTGCCAGTATCAGGTCTAAACGAGGCGTCAGTAGAATTCATTTGTGCCTGATGTTTTGGAGGTGACATGGGTGATATGTTGCTGCCGTCGCCGACGCCCAGAGAGCGGCGACGAAGCGCGCAGAACCGCGTCCCCGGGTAGCTCTTGCATGCGATCGCGTACTCTACGAAGACGCAGCTGCTTTTTAAGTGACCTAAACGTACTCTTTGCCTATAGTCGTCACCATAACAAGTTTTTTTTAGGGCGCGGAAAGGCGAAAAGAAGCGAAATAGAACCAAAACACTGCACGAGCCCCTATCAGTCACGCAGCGCAAATCCCGTCAACGCCGCGGAGAAGCGGCGGCAGGCGGCGCAGCGGTCGCGAAGCTCGAGGCGTATAGGCGGCTTCAGGCTGAAAGGTCAAGGTGCTGCTTACCTGGCTGAGACATGAAGGGAAATGACTTCTTGGGCCGCTTCACCCTTTGGCCATGGGCCAACTAATGTGGTTCACTAATGTGGTCACACAGAGGCAGACCTGGTCTGAACTTCTCAGAAAAAAAGCCCATGCGCCACTTCGCAAAGCCACTTTTCTTACCATATTATGAACATCCTTCATGATACTTCAGTGGTGATCCTTTTTGCTCCTTTATTCATGGCATTGAGAATAACAATGAGAAGCTCTTCGAAGTTTATACGTATGTGATGCAATGAGAAATCTTAATACGGCAGTGTTGATGCCTCAATAAGTTTTTTATACAGCAGACTCAATGCTTATCTTACACTGTGCGCTTTGGTAAGCTTTATCAACCAATATAAGGTTGCCCGCAATTAAAAATGTCGTACAGTCTTGTGCCATTTTTCATCCTCCTCTTTTAAGGTCATGTGCAGTTTCACAGGTGACAGTGTAATCAATCCTTGACTAGTGACAGGTCTAGGAGTGGCAATTCACATTAACACGATAGTCAGCGTCATTTTAAGAGCAGTATTGATACCAATGATGTTGCCTATGGTGCTGCCAATGATCTGGCTAGCTAGCTACACCCACCAAGATCATACAGAAGTCTCAGTTGAACTATCCTGGGCCATATAATTGGATTTAAAGCAAATATAGTGTAAAGAATATTTAATGAGGCATCAAAGGGAACTGTGCTGCAGTAACATTGCCTTTGAAAAGCTACCAGTAAGAGCCATAGCACAGTCTAAATTATGTTAAGAGGGGTGCAGCATGGCGCTTGTGGTGAAATGGTGATTGCAGGTGCAGACCGGATCATGCTCGCCCAGTTTGTGCATTTATGTGCACCGTCAACCTTAGCAGCCATCTTTACTTCTGATGAGGCTTCCATAAGTGGCCATCGGTCGCACTTTGAAGCGCTCATGTGCAAGTTTGCCATGCTCTCATTTGCCTCCCGTGTGTGGCGTTCACGAGGACATGAAAACAAAAATTACGGAAGCTCACACTAACGCACAAGGCTTGAGAGCAGTGAAGCTGTGCGCAACCTTCATGACCGTCACGAAGGTCCAAGTCGATGATTGCAGCCGATTTGCTTCTTCGCTTCCGCAGCGACGTTGACGCCATCAGTTTTGCTATAAGTGTGAGCTCTAATTTTTTTGGAAGTGATAACCATTGGACATCCCCTTGGAGAGGCATACGCTGTCTGTGTCTTTCTCGTTCCAAGCAAGTGTTGCCACGAATACGGTGGATGCTGTCTTACTCGTTCTGAGCATGGGTTGCCACGATTGTGGTAAACGCTGGAGTTTTTTTTTGGCCGATATTGGCCAATCTCCCTAAGTGGGTACGTTTGACTTGAAAAATGTGCACTGGGAATGATGGGCGGTCGCCGCGAGGCACGCACACCCAAGGGCTCGGCATTTCTTTGTTTTCTTAACTGCCAGGTGGTCGCCGGAATCTTGGCCAATCACTTTAAGTGGGTATGCTTGGCTTGACAAGCGTGCACATGGGACGCGTTTATAAACACTTCGCTGCACAGAGCACCCATGTGACATGTGTGATGTCACTGCACGCGCTATTTTTTTGAGCGCCTGCTAAAACGAGCCCATGATTCGGGCTCTGTGGCCTCGACGTAGAGTACTGAGCTGACGGCTTGGGTTCGAGCCCCAGCAGGTCTATCTCTTAGTCATTTTTTTGGCTGTGGCTGGCGTTCCATCCAGACGGACCGATATACAAGTGCCAAAGTTCCATCCAGACGGAATACAACTGTGAGCTTAGCATTCCGTCGAGACGGAGCCGGCGTGAAATTTGTAGTTCCGTCCAGACGAAAGCGAAACCGGCTGATTAGACGCTATGCTCAGTCTTTGGATTTGGTGTACAGGTTGCGCCTCGGATAGTTGCACTAATGTACCGGGTTCTATTCCCCCCGGGCTTGATTTTTTTTTTTTTTGCGTGGTTGTGCCAGTGTTTTGTAACACCGTTTTGCAACGGCCGATCATCTGTAATCAGTGACGAGATTGTTAATCTAAAGTGACTCTGGCTACTCAATGAGCCGAAGCGGTTTGACCGGTTGGGTAAAAATGAACAAAACTCAAGAAAGCCGATCAAGTACTCTAAAAGGTCGAACCACATATACCGTTTTTTCACGCGATTCGCGCGTGTGTTGGCGTTGCGCGTGCATTTTTTCGACGCCCGTGTTTACGATTCTGTGCCTGCGGCAGCATCTGCTCGATCTGCCTTGGCTAGAAATTGATGCGCGTCGCACGCAGCAGTGGGACGACTACAACTTCCACTAAGTGATTCAGGTGGAAAAAGGAAAGGAAGTGCACTGGGGATATTATTGAGCCCATCTGGGGTCTCACCTGCATACAACCCAATGCGGGGGGAGGTGGAGGGGATAAAGAGGGGGGTAGAGAGATGGTAAGCTAGAAAAGGAAAGAGTGGGGTATCTACGCAAAACTAAGCGAAGCAGCAGCGGCAATGGTGCGGACAGCAGTCTGCCGTCTAGAGGCGCTTGGTGAGTCCAGCGGCCTCAAGGTAGAGCCTGGCGACTTGCGCCAATGGGGAGGCGTGCGCCTCATGGCGGCGGTTTCGAAGCGCTGGAAACAGTCGGCTGACTCCGCCGGGGATGTTTAGGATCACCACCCCAGCAGATTTTGAATGGGCGCTTTTACTTGTGGCTCGGATGATGTTTTATAGTACCGTTTTTTCCCACATTATAAGCTCCTTTACCGCTCAAGCAACTTCGTGCATTTGAGCGGCATTTTAGAGAGCGCTTAGAAGCGGTCGCTCGAGCTCCCGACACCACTTCGCTGCCGAAGCCGCCCCCATGTTGCCGCCGCCGGCCGCGGCGCGCGCAGCGTGCGGGTGGTCACGCGGCAGCGTCAGCGTGCTTATGGCCTGCACGGCGCGTTTTCGTAATCAGAAAACGCTCCATGCGGTTCACACTTACTCCGTCAAACGGAACTCCAAGCTGCTACGTTGACAACGCCCGCTTCACAACAAGCACGGAGAGCCGTCTTTCTTGATATTTACCCAGCCAAACGACCCGCTTCTTCTCATTGATTAGCCAGAATAACCGTCACTTAGTAATCGCCATTGTGAACTACAGATGATCGTAACTCTGGAGATGGATATGTCGGCCTTGGCTCTAGCGAGCGGTAGCGGAGAGGCCGGTTGAGTGCAAAATAAAGACCGACTGCTCTCACCACGTCAACTGTAAAGTGGTCGCGAAGTTAGCTGCTACAAAACGCTGACACAACCACGCAAAAAAAAAAAAATCAAGTCCGTGGGGTATCGAACCCGGTAGATTAGTGCAGTTATCCGAGACGCAACCCCTACACCAAATCCGAAGACTGAGCATAGCGTCTAATCAGCGGGTTTTGCTTTCGTGTGGATGGAACTGTACAAATTTCATGCCGGCTCCGTCTGGACGGAACGCTAAGCTCTCAGTTGTATTCTGCCTGCACAGAAGGATAACCAGCAGTGCTCCTTTCCGTCTGGATGGAACTTTAGCACTTGTATATCATTCCATCTGGACGGAACGCTAGCCACAGCCTATTTTTTTTTATTGCTTACCTTTTATTTCTATTTTTTTTGCTAAACAGATCTACGTGTTCTTTTTGTTAATATTAGTGATTTAGTATGTTTTAGGTCGCTTTAGGTTTGGGGTGCAGCCAATGGTGACCTTTGGTTACCGTTCTGCATCACGCAAAGAGACATGCACATGGGTGCTGTGTGCAGCGAAGCGTTTGGAAATACGTGCAGGGGATGCCAGGCGGTTGTCACGGGGCACGCACCCACGAGTTCTAGGCATTTTCTTGGTTTTGTTAACTGCCGTGAGGGCGCCGCGAAGTTAATATCACATGTGCTGCATGCGATTTCTTCATTGTCCACTCCGGGTGGTCAGCATATATGTAAGCATTTTTTTACCGTTGGGATGGCAGTGACAGCGTGATGGATTCAGAAACCAAACGTGCACTACCTTGAAAAATCAAAGCTTCGTGTAATTGAACGTGTGCCTCCTCATTTTGTGCTGGCTTGCATGCTGTGGTTTTCTGGTCGATAGGAGGGTGTACCTTTCAGTGAAGTACTGCACTGTGCCACTGCTGGGAATTCTGTGTTACTCAGTTCATTGCTTGCATCTGTTGGTATCCACACTCTTGAGTCCAGTTAACACATGGTCCAGCTAGCACCTCAACTGGTCCAGCTAGCACCTCCTCCAGCTAACAAATGGTTCAGCTAACACCCCAGCAGCATTTCACTGATCACTGCCCTCTGGGCTTTTGCAAACTCCCCTTCTTAACAGTGAAGCTGCTTAGCAAATCGTAATTTTTTGTGTCCACAGTTAAAAATAGCAAAATATTGCCAAGGGCACGCATGTAAGCGTGGTTTGCGGCAACAGCCTGGCAGCAAACAAAACCCAGAAAATGTCTAGTGCTCATGTGTGCATGCCTCGTGAAGACTGTCCAGCATCGCCTGCACATGTCCGTCAAGCCAAGCATACCCACTTAGGGAGATTGGCCAAGATTCTGGCAACCACCCAGCATAATTTAACATTTTCATGACCGCAGAAAAATGTGTTGTTTTGGGGTGTTCCAGGAAATATTTTTTTCTTGCACAGAAAATTATTGATGCTGAAGTGCAAGGTACGAAATGAGAAAGAATAGGGCTTTCTGACAATAATAATTTCAAACAGATTTATTAGAAATGTTAGAAAAAAATTATCATAACAAAAAAGTAACAAAGGAAAAATTGATCATAACCTCAATGCTACTTTGCACACGGTGGGCATGAAAACAATTTGAAATATTGCCACGAACCATGTTTTGGATTTGTTTGTTTATGTTTCGTTTTTTCCAACCGGCTGCGCCGGGCTAAGTTATCTGTGTTACCCGTTGGCCAAGTGAAGGGCATGTTCCATTCTTTTTGCCGCACGTGTTGCCTCCTTTCATAGGGAGAGTGCTTCAAACTAGCATGACGAGCCTAGAATAAACTTCGTTGATCTACAGTGTTCTGGATACAATTCGATTATTCGAGAAACCCTCGCGCTGAGTGGTAAATTCCTGCAGAGCAGAAGCCGCGGCATTCGACTCGCCGACGCTCGCACGCTCACGTCACTTTGTTGACTGCTGCTTCGCCGCCTGTGTATTCTTTGAGTTGTTAGGGGAGCGCAAGTTCGCTCCAATAAACTTGTTTTCCTTAAAGACAACTGCGTCGTCTCTGGCTTCGTGACATCTGGTGGAGGTGCGGGGTATGCACCCTTTATGCTCCCTATGACCTCTGCAAGCCGCCAAGCCAGTCCAACAGGAGGCAGCCGCCGACTGCAAGGTTTACCGCCCGAGTTCGGTTTTCTGCCAGAAGAGCCCAAGAGAACGACCGCTGCAACCACCACCATGGTGCGAGACGCAACGTTGCCAATTGTCCTGCAGCAGCCTTGGGAACCGCCATCATTCCGGGGAGCCCCCGCTGAAGACCCAGAAGAATGGTTGGAGAAGCTGGAGCGTGTCCTTATCTTCAACAGGTGGGACAATGAAGAAACTTTCTGGCATGTCTTCTTTTACTTGAAAGATGCAGCTCGAACTTGGTTCGAGAACCTTGAGAGCTCTTTGACCAACTGGACTCAATTCAAAAGGGAGTTCCTTAAGACCTTCACTACCGTGGGGAGAAAAGAACGAGCTGCGCTTTTGCTTGAAACTCGAATGCAACACCCCAACGGAGTCGTGATTTTCGTTGAAGAAATGAAGCAATTATTTCGCCGCGCGAACCCACAATTGACGGAAGAAAAGAAACTGAGGTTTCTTATGCGAGTATTAAAGCAAGAACTCTATGCTTGCCTTGTCTGCAACCCCCCTAAAACAGTGGCCGAATTTGCGTCTGAAGCTGCCGCAATGGAGAAGATGCTCGAAATTCGAACGAGGCAGTACGACCGCCCTGTCAATGCGCTGTTCTCGGAGCCCATCAGTGCCGCAACTGTAAGCTCCGATACATTGCGTGACACCATCCGAGCACTTCGGAAGCTTTTTCCAACGACGCCACAACCTCAAATGGCTTCCCTGACTGACGTCATCCGAGAAGAGGTACAGCAGGCGCTGGGGACTTCTACACCATCCGAAGCACCCCGCAAGCCACAAGTGATGACCTACTCCGCAGCTCTTTGTCGACCCTGCCCTGCTCCAATCCGTCATCGAGAGGCCCTGCCATACCGCCGTCCACTGTTGCCTGCTCGACCCCCTGTAGTCCAATACCAGATGCCGAGGAAGACCAACGTGTGGCGAATGCCCAATAATCGCCCGCTGTGATACCACTGTGGATAGGCCGACCACATCTACCGTCGCTGCCCTTACAAGAGGCTCGGTTTGCGAGAATTCTTATTTATTTATTTATTTATTTATTACCCTCAGGGCTTACAAGAAGCGTTATAGAGGGGAGGGACTACATCAATAGTGGAATATAAGGCACGTAAAAAACGAGGAACTCAAAGAAATAAACCAACAGCAAGTTGTTGATAACCAACAGCATTCGTTGATACACCCGGCCCTGAGATTGAAGAATACCTGTCCAACACCAACCGAGGACCAGCCCGCTTCAACCGTTCGCCGTCGCCCTACCCGTAGCAGTCACCGAACTGCCATAGCACTGCTGACTTTTCACGTGGAAGGTCCCCTATCCCACGCGGAGGAAACTAAGAGCAGCAACTTCTGGAGGGGAAGTTGCACAACGGCGGAAAAACTAAAACCCTCCAACGACACAAAGATGCACCGTACCTGCAGCCCGATGGCCCGATCTAACCCTGGCGTGACTCCCGAACACGACGACTGCACAACAGTGCGACGCACACTCGACATTACCGACGACAACAATGACGCATAGTTCCCGATTGACAACACGTACAACCCGAGATACGACGCCCTGTCGTACCCAGAATTCGAGGAAGGCGGCGTCCGACGTCCAGTTGTCGATCGACGGCTTTGATGTAGTCGCCCTCATATACACTGGAGCCGACTACTCAGTAATGAGGGGATCATTTGCATCTACGCTGAAGAAAGTTACGACCACATGGGACGGTCCGCACGTACGCAAAGCAGGAGGCCATCTCGAAACGCCAAGTGGAACGTGCACATCACGTGTCACCATAGACAGCACCACGTACCCTAATTTACCCTTAGGCCAACTGGTCTAACTTTCGATTTCACAGCTGTCCATCAGATTATTTCATATTAGCTGTTCAGCTGTTTCCATGACCAGACTAAAATCATTAAAAAAATGTGGCAACTGCCTTGTGGGAAAGTCAGGCAGCGATCAGATTTGTTTGAAGAACAGTTTCAGGGAATTCTGCCTCATCACGAAGGCATTTAAGAGCCTAGCTAGTTCTGATAGCCACGACTGATTTTTGTAGTTGGTTAATAATTGCACCTAGTTATATTCCTGCTTTATTTGCTCAGCATATCATGCGTCTTTACACACTTGACCGCATGTGCTAGGCCTTTTTTTTTTTTCAAGTGCCAGTGCTAAGCTTTGGAAACGGTCTTTAGGTGATTCTTTGCCCTCACCCGAACACTGTGCAGAGGTGCTGCAGGCGTATAGAAAGAACAAAGTGGCTACGGTATGTTTATGCAATACATTGCACATTCCCCCCCCCCCCCCCCGGTTCGGATACTACACACTTCGGCTACAGTGGACATTTTTTTTGCGAAGAGGGTCCATAGACTGTAATTTCAAACAACAGATGCATTAACAATTTTAACCCGCTGTGGTGGTTTAGTGGTTAAGCTGTTGAGCACGACGTCCCGGGTGCGATACCCGGCCACGGCGGCCGCTTTTCTGATGGAGGGGAAAAGCAAAAACGCCCGTGTACGAGATTTCAGCGCACGTTAAAGAACCCCAGGTGGTCAAAATTAATCCGGAGCCCTCCACTAGGGTGTGCCTCATCGCCTGCATTGCATCGGCACGTTAAACCCTACAATCAATCAGCATAAGGAATTTTATCAGAAATTGTGAAAAGGAAAAAAAAGTTACAAGAAAAGTAAATGTACCCTCAATGCTAGTTAGCACTGGGTAGACAAAAACAATTTAAGATATACACTTTGAACATAAGATTCTTATAGCATAATACTGCAAATATGAGCAGTGTATGTACAAAAGTTATTTACATACAAAAATATAAATATAAACATGAACAGCCGCCAAGGTTAACTTCGGGCCGTCTTCATGGAGAACAGTTGACTCCCCCTGCAGTCGGCGCCACACGGTCTCGCCCGAATGAAGTTGACGCCCTGCAGATAAGAGCTGTGGCCTTTAGAACAGGGCCGGATCTGTTTACAACACACGCCCACAATAGAGCGACCGAAGGAGAAAGCAAAAGTCACCGGTGCACACCCGGTAATAGTCCGGGATGACTTGACACACTTTCGGTGTCCGTATTAGGGTATGACGAATCGAAGTCGTCTTCCGTGTCTGTGCTGCTACCATCATGCACAGGTTCAAGCGCAGATACATCGGAATCCGTCGAAATTCGTTGTTCACGCGAAACATCGGCGAGCGGAGGCAATGCCAGAACTGAAACCACATGAGCGCATCTCCCCGCCAGTGAAGGACAACATAACTTGAAAGCACAACTGATAAAATACTTCTTCCTTTACCATTGGATGGCGTTAGTGGTCCAGAAGCAAGCACAACTGATAAAATACTTCTTCCTTTACCATTGGATGGCGTTAGCAGTCCAGAAGCAAGCACAACTGATAAAATACTTCTTCCTTTGCCATTGGATGGCGTTAGCGGTCCAGAAGTGCCCGTAGAGTGCCAAAATTTGAATTTGTATTCATTGATAGCATACTGTTGATGGGAATAGGCGCAGTCACGAAAGTGTTAAAGACACCAAGAAAAGGCCGAGTGCTCGTGTGTGCGTGCCTTGCGACGACCACCCTGCGTCCCCGGCACACGTTTGTCAAGCCAAGCATACCCACTTAGAGAGATTGGCCAAGATTGACAAAAAAAAAACAATCCAGCGTTCGCCGTAAATGCAGCAACACTTGCTTGGAACGAGAAAAACTCCAGCATTCACCGTAATCGTGGAAACACTTCCTTGGGGCGGGAAAGACGTTATAGCGTACACCCCTCTAAGGTAATGTCCAATGATTATCTCTTCCCCAAAAAATTCAACTAACTCACAGTTATAGCAACAATGGTGGAGTAAAGGTAGTTGCGGCAGCGAAGAAGCAAGTCGGCTGCAATGGTGGACTTAAACCTTCATGGTGGTCGTGAAGGTTGTGTACAGCTTGGCTACCTTCAAGTCTCACATGTTGTTAGTGTGAGCTTCCTTAATTTTTTATGTGCACCGTGAACACTGTCTCCAGAAAACACCGGTACAGTTATAAGTAGACTTGCATGGATGTGTGTTGGTGCCAAAATGCCCAGACTATGAATCAAGCTGTCAACCGCTCTCCCTGTTGAGTTTTTTCACCCTGTTGAGTGTGAAGCTCCACAGAGCTGCTGATATTGCTTTCAGCATCATAAAATAGGTTTTCTTACTTTGTGCCTATTGATAAATTCATAGCTTTTGCATTAGTTATGCTGGTTTTTGTAGGCCTGTGAACTGTATGTGGTGAAAGCACATTGCAGTTGGCTTGCTGGTTGTTGGGTTATTTGTCACAAGTATTTTCCTTTTGTGCCACTGTCTTTTTTTTTTACTTACATAGGGTACTTCCTCACAGCCACGAGAAGAACCAGTTCACGGGAAACCTGCATTCATGCTCGCCCTGCCAGCAATGCAAGCGCAAAGAACCTCCACTCACCAGTCACACGAGAGCACATGCCAGTAGTGTGCCTTACAGTTGCCGTGCTTGCAAGAAAAGCTCCCGCTACAAAAACAGCCTTGCCCTGCACTGTAGGCTGCACTGCGGCGAAAAACCCTTCGTGTGTAGTACCTGTCAGAAAGAGTTTACTCAAAAGAAATACCTGATTCGGCACCAGAGACGGCATTCCGAAAGAAAGCTGTACTCGTGCAACATTTGTCCAAACAGCTATTTCACAAAAGAGGCGCTGGTTAGGCATGAGCGCCTACACTCGGGTGAAAAAGCATTTGTCTGTGGCACTTGCCAGAAGAGCTTTGCGCGGAAGGTGTCTTTGGTCAACCATGAGAGGCTCCACTCCGGCGAAAGACCTTACCCGTGCACCACCTGCAAGCAGAGGTTCGCCTTGAAGCGTACGTTGGTGTATCACGAAAAACTCCACGAAGGCGGGAGACCCTATGCGTGCGACAAGTGCGAGAGGACTTACGCTCAGAAGGGGCATTTGCTGACTCACCAGAGACTGCACAGCGGTGAGAGACCTTATGCATGTGACAAGTGCGAGAGGACTTTTACTCAGAAGGGGCATTTGGTAGCTCACCAGAGACAGCACAGTGGCGAGAAACCTTATGCGTGCGACAAGTGCGACAGGACTTTTGCTCAGAAGGGGAATTTGGTGAGTCACCAGGCCCAGCACAGTTGCCAGAGGCCTTACGCGTGCGACAAGTGCGAAAGGACTTTTGCTACGGAGGGGCATTTGGTGACTCACCGGAGACTGCACGGTGGCAAGAGGCATGCGTGCGACAAGTGCGAGAGGACTTTTGCTCAGAAAGGGCATTTGGTGGCTCACCAGAGACAGCACAGTGGCGAGAAACCTTATGCGTGTGACAAGTGCACGAGGACTTTTGCTACAAAGGGGAATTTGGTCAGTCACCAGATACAACACAGTGGCGAGAGACCTTATGCGTGTGACAAGTGCGAAAGGACTTTTGCTAGAAAGGGGAACTTGGTAAATCACCAGAGACTGCACAGTGGCAAATGACGTGTGCGACAAGAGTGAAAGGACTTGCTATGAAGGGGCCTTTGGGGATTCACCAGAGACAGCACAGTGGCTAGAGAGCTTAAGGGTGCTACTTGTGCCAGAGGAATTTTGCTCGGAGCGGGAATTGGTTGGGTGCCTTTCGAGAGACAGGGCAGTGATGAGAGATATACATGTGATTAGTGCGAGAGTGCTTCGCTTAGAAAGGGCATTTGGTGACTCACCATAGCCGGCACAATGGCGAGAGACAAGCTGGAGACAAGAGACAAGCACAGCTGTGAGAGGCCCCATGTCTGCAAGGTGTGTCACAGTAGCTTTGCCAGGGAGAACGCAACAGGCGCCAAAAGCTAGACAGCATGTGTGTAGCAAGAAGTATTCTCAAAAAGTAGCTGATTGCCGTTAACATAGACGGAGGGCCGAAGTTTGTCTTTTGCCCTACCTGATAGGCAGTATTCCAAGAATATTCAGGCTACACAAGGTGAAGCACCCAGGAGAAACTGAAGTGTTCAGTATTTTCATAACTTCAATCCAAAAATTACTAACCCTGGAGTGTGGTTAAAAATTTGATGTCTGGTTGCTCAATTTCGTAGATAGTTTGAAACTTCAGGTGTGGACTTGTTTTGAGCATCCCAAAAAATTGGTTACATCTTGGAACCCTCGCCACAGGCCTGTGGGAGTCTCGTGTGTTTGGTCTTATGCTGTTTGCATCAGCTGCCTTTTTAAAATCTGCGATGCCTTGTGTTACAATGATGATGATGATGATGCCGTGGTGCCTTTCCTTTTAAAACGGGCAGCCGTTACAGAGACGGCCTGGCAAAAAAAAACAAATTCACACAATTACAAGAGACCTACTCAGGTGCCATCCCGGAGGAGGCTGGCTTTGCCCCCTCAACGCCGTCTCCCCCCACCCCCCCATTGTCATTGACACCTTTTCCTCAGTCTCTCACTGACGCTGTTCGCGAGCTACTTTGCAGTGTTGCATGCTGCCCTCCACTGTTCAAGGCGTCGCTTAGTTCGGGAAACTGCCGCAGCCTGCCCCGCCGAGTCCTCGAAGCCAAGCGCTACTGCTAGTGCTGTCTGAGGCACAGACTCGCCAAGTTCGTCGCCCTGAAGCACCAGATGTTCGATCGTTTCCTCGGAGTTCCCGCACGCACGGCACAGCACACACGTCACTGTCGTGTCGAACACCTGTTGCCGCTTCAGGGTGCGCAGCGCCCCTGCTCTAGCCTCAAAAAGCAGGGCGCTCCCGACGCTATTATCGTACAGGCGGACCGCTTTGATGGAGTTCTTGTGTTCACGGTAGAGGGACAGAGTCTCCTTATCGGTCAGTGCTAGCTGCCATGTCTCGTCTTCCACCTCTCGGACTCTTTGTTGCACTGCCTTGGCGTATGCTCCGACTGATTGCACCAGGATGGGGTCTCGTATGATGCCGGACTTTTGCTCCTGGTGGTAGATCCGCCGAGTCCATTGCGTGTGAAGACAGGTCGCCGACAAGTAGTCAAAGACTCTCCTCGCCCATCTGTCCCGGTGCATGTTCAACAGGCGGTTGTAGAAGGCCAGCTTGCTTGGGGCCTCCCGAGCAGCAAAGCTGGACCACCCTAAGTCCCCTTGGACAGCTTCGTTAGCCACCCTGCCATGGCATCCGACGGCCATTCGGCCGACTTCTCGTCGTCTCTCAAGTACATCGCGGCCTCTCACAGACAGGCACACCACCGCGTTTGCAAATGTCAGGGCAGGAACCTGAACCAGTTTCCACAAGTATCTGATCATTACAAAGCGGTTGCACCCCCATAGGCACCTGCATCGCAATATGCATTGCGCTCTAAGAGCAGTTTTCCCCACTCTCTCTTCATGAAGCCCGAACAAGTCCGCTCCGCTGCACAGGGTCACTCCAAGGTACTTAACTGATGAGGCAATTTGCAGAACCTCCTCCTCCAATTTTAGTACTGTGCCTTCTGCCATCTTCCCGGCCAACTGAACAACTGTGGTTTTCTGAGCATTGAATCGGAGGCCAAGCCCCTTCATCTCCGCTGCACAGATGTCCAGTAGGCTCTGTAGGTCGCGAGGAGAGTCTGCCATCAACAGAAGATCATCTGCGTATGCCAGGCCTGGCATCCGGCGGTTATCGTCTATACCGCTTGTCGTGTATCTCAGACCAAAGCCCAGGCCAGATTGCAGGAGGGCTCTCTCAACCCCCGCCACGTACAGTAGGTACAAGAGCGGTGACATGGGGCAACCTTGACGCAGTCCTCTATTCACCCTGATCCTCCCAGTCTCTATAGTGCCGAATCTGGCAGCCACTACGTTGTCGGAGTACAAACGTTGTATGGTGCATAGCAGTTTCGCGGGGAGGCCCAGAACTGCTAGGCGTTCGAAGAGGTCACAATGAGGCACACTATCGTAAGCCTTCTCTGCGTCCAACGCACAGCAAACCAGGGATCGGCCTTCCTTTCTCGCTATTTCTGCACACTGGGTGATGACAAAGATGCTGTCTTCCAAGCGCCTACCTCGTCGGAAGCTGTTCTGTAGCTCTGTGAGGTGCCGCTCAGATTCTGCCCAGCTTTCAATCCATCCCTTCAAAGCCTGTACGAAGACCCTATAGAGGACGCTGGTTACTGTTATGGATCGGTAGTCTCTGATCTTATCCGCCTTCCCTCCATTCTTCAGAACGAGGGACACTCTGCCCTGGCGCCAGTCACTGGGTATCACATTTCCAGTGAGGATTCCTGTGAATAGAGTGGCGAGCTGTTCCCTCGAGTTGGGTCCAAGGCTTTTCACGAGGCGGGCCGAGATGCCGTCCTGGCCAGACGGTGTTTGGGTGCGGATGCGTGCTATTGCACGATCAATGGTGCACAGCGCAAACTCCCATTTTGCTTCCCCGCTGTCTTTGTCTTGGTTAACCAGTTCTGGTTGCCGAGTCGTACATGGAGGCTCCGCTGCATTAGACCTGTAGAGCCCCTCAAGGTGGTGGGTTACACATTCCTTGAGGTCTGCTACGGGCTGGTCAGTTGCATCCGTTATCTGCACCGAGGGTTGGTTCTGACTGTCCAAGGACCGAACATATCGCCAGAAACTCTGTGCCGTCGATTTGCCGTCTTCCCGGATGATCTGCATTTGGCGCCTGTTCGCTTCCGCCAGTTTAGCCTGCATTTCCCGCTTGCACTGTAGGTAGAGCCTCCAGGTAATTTCAGAGGACTCTGCCTCCCCGGTTTTGAGTGCTCGTCGATGTGCTTGGTTTGCCTTGCGTCTCGCACGCAATGCCTCGGCCACCTCTCTGTCCCACCATCCGCTTCTTCTTCGTGTCTCCCGACCCTGTACCATGTGGCGTCGCATGATCCCACTGAGCACCGACACATATTCCTCATAAGACTCTGCCCCGCGCCGCTCTCCACTCTGCTCAAACTCCTTGGCCACAAGCTCAACCGACCTGTTTGGGAGGAACTTGCCACACCTTGGGAGCCCCGGCTGTTCCATTGCTTTGCGCTGAGCCCGGCTGAAGTCGATGCGTAGGCGGTTGTGGTCACTTCCCAGACTATGTTTGCCCTCCTCGTCAATATCCAAGCATTGCATTAGATCTGCTAGACGGGGGGACACTAAGGCATAGTCGATGCATGAAGTGCTGCCCCGGGCGCACCATGTGTACTGTCCATGACAGCGTGGGTCCAGGTTGGCAATTTGGACATCCAGGCGCTCGGCAAGATTTCTGAGATGGTTGCCATTTGTGTCTGTATATCCGTCCAACTCAGAGAGGTGGCCATTGAAGTCACCTACTATAAGGAGCTCCTTGTCGTTTGCCATTCGTTTGATTTCCCCACATAGGCAGTCAGCCAGCTGGCTGTTCTCTTCCCCTCGTGCTTTGTGTACTGAGAAATACACTACACCTATTGCTGTAGGGACGCCCAGCAGCTCTCCAGTTATCCACACATGTTCGGTGCAGTTTCCCATGTCGCGTTGCCAGCACAGAGATCGTCTCCACAGGACTCCGACGCCTCCACCTTTTCGGCTACTGCTGTCCCTGTTCGTGCCCGCCCAACACCACTCTGGATGTATATGAGGCTCCTCCAAGTCTCTGAGATGTGTTTCGGCCACCGCATATATTGATATCTGCTCTGAGCTCAGTGTACGGTACAGCTCCTCCCATTTTGCTTCGTGTCGAGCTCCGTTCATATTTAAGAAGCCGATCTTGACGTCCACCCTCCGCTTACGTTTATGCCGCCTGGGTCTATTCTGTCCACTTTCTACTGCTATTGTTGTAGAGGCCTTTGGAGGGACATATGATGTCGGACCCAGTCGCCCACCACGTGGAACAGGTCGGTGCCCGGGTAGTGGTTCAGCGGTTGCACCATTGAAGCCGGGGACGGTGTGGCACATTGCACTGGCCTCACTGGTAGGTCGTGTCGGTAACCCCAGTATTGGGCTCCGGCTACCAGGGGATAACTGGGGCTGGCCTGGATACCAGCGTGCATTGGCGCAGGAGGAAGCTGTGAGATACTTTCTTGTGCGTGTCGCATCCGTAGAAATCGTTCGGGTAACGGGATCCCTGCCGGCGGTCCCTGTATGGGTGTTCCCCAGTCTCCAGACTGGTTCAACCCCGTTTCCACCGTTGTGGTGTTGGTTGTTGTCGTGGGCATCGGTCGTCTCTGGCCGCCTGTCTCGTCCTGTTTGCCTTGCCTCCGATTGCTCCTTCGCCCCCTTTTCACGTCCCCTAAAAAAGGGCGAATGTGCTCTACCACTTCCGTGGCTACATCTCGGCTGGTCTTGGCAAGATAGTGGATACCGTCTCGAGCCAACCGGCCTTCCCCCCGTACTGCTTCCGACAGGTCAAGGAATGTTGTCTCACTCACGCCAATCTTTTTCAGCTCTGTATTCAACATCATCACTCGCGCATGTGTTTCTTTGCCCCGTGACGTAACTTCTGGGACGGAGCATATCACCAGTTCCTGCGCATATGGGATTATCTGATCGCGTACGATCTTGGCCACCTCATCTGGTTGGGCACTCTTGGTGACATCACTCACGCCCGCATGCAGAATCGCTAGTCTCTCGCTCTTGCCTGCCTCGTCGCAGTAACGCTGAAGTAAAGCGCTGGACACATGTACGATTGGTACACAAGATTCGCATGCGACTGACCGTTACGACTGTCACCACGACTAGTCGTACGCGTGAATTTGAGACATGACCCGATGCGCGCATGCGATGCGTCGTCGGCGTCTCTCCGCCCACCGTTTTTGCTCCACGGTCAACTACGACTATCACTGAGCTGAATTTGTAGATTCCGCCCGTTTAATCGCAAAAAATGGATAAAGCAGGCAATCGTGAAGCGTTTCCTGCCTTCGGAAACAGTTCGCGCACACGCCGGCCGCGCCTGCCAGCTCGTCACACTCAGCGGCTCGAACCGGCGCAGACCACGGTAGCAACCGCTTCTCGCTGCTCTTCCGAATCAATCTGATTGCTAAAACGAAGTTCCACATGCGAGAAAGTAGGTGTTAGTGTGGTGAAAAATTGTGCTAGGGATTGTTCTCAGGGCTTATTTTAAAAGCGGCGATCAGATATCTGCCGCGATGCAAGCCTATGCTGACCGGCCGTGGATGTCGCGGCGCGCGGTGCGCCGAGCGGCCGAGAGATGGCGATACCTGCGCGGAAGCATCGCTCCAACGGCAGTTGTAGCTCAAATAAAGTTTCACATGCTTGAAAGGTGATGATAGTGTGGTGCAAAGTTGTGTTACGGATTGTCATTCGCAGTTGCACAGGTAGCGGCGATCAAATATTCGCCAGGACGCTAAGCCTAAAGTTCTCAACACCCGAGCCGACCAGAGAACGCAAGCCGGTTGCGGGCTCAGCGGGCTCTCATTGGCTGTGGCCTCACGACGATGACAACGATGGCACGACTGCATCTGGCTTGCCAGTCGCACGTCGTGGGCCTCCTCCGACCAGCGATCGACGCCAAAACGGGTTCTAACGATCAATCGTAACTATCAGTCGCATGCGAATCGCGTGCACTAGTCGTACATGTGTCCAGCGCATAAACGTTGAGCCGTAGCGATCGTTGCCCCTCTTCGGAACCGGTTTTTCACGCTGAGCTCGCCTTTAAAGGGGGCCTGAGATGGATTTCAAAGTGTTTTTGTTTGTGTCAGAAATCTACTCTATAGTTCTTGTAGAAACAAGTCCAAAAATAGTAAGCATATTCGCTCACGCTAACAAAAGTTATTACCCCGACGAGACAGAACTATTTGTTGGTTCGGCGGCTTGCGATGACGACATAGTCCGACCTCGCCCGAGGCGAAGCACTCATTTCATGGATGGCCGCCGGAATGTCCGCGATTTTTGACGGCGGCGGTTTGGTTTAGAGCGTCGTCGTTACCATGGTTACTTCAGCGAGTGGGTCGCACATAGACGACGACGTCCTTTTTTTTTTTTTTTAAGCTACGTTTTCAGTCTTTACGGACTTTGAGCAGGAGATACTGGTGATTGCGGAAGTCGACCTTGCATGCGCGAGAGTTTCCGTGAACGGTAACTTATTTTTACCGTCGCTACATAGCGATACGGAGCTAGAATTTCTGCCGACTGTAGTAGCGAGCCCCCTGCGCCGGCGAAATGTAGGCTCGCGTTTTGATTAGATTACCGGAAAGTTCCGAGTGAACGCCCTCCCCCGAAAAATCGCCCACCCCCTTTTACGGGTGAAAAGAAATATTCAATTTACTGAAAGACGCGCGCCCACCCCGTAAAATCCATGGCTTTAGCACCGATGAGTGAACAAAACAAACCCGAATCATCTCTTCATGTGTAGAGGCGGTCACTTATTCGTCCTTTCCGCGCTTGACCCGAAATTTCGCCCATCTCGTATTTTTCACTTGATATCACTGTACTTAAATTTGGGTGGGCGTTCTTCCGGAACTTTACGGCACAGCAAATGCGCTGTGCTCTGCGCTTCATGCAAGCAATCTTAGTTGATGTTGTTTACTACATTCTTGCTAAATGATGATCAGGAGCACGATAAATGACAATTTTTTTAGAATGAGCGAGCAAAATTTCCGCCCCTACTCCAGCTTCCCACGCTTACAATGGTTCAGATGCCTTTATGAACTGGCATAGCTTTTTTATGCTTTCAAAATCGTCTTGGGCAAGGTAATATAGGTAACTGCGGAATCATTACAATATATCTTACTCATTTTATATCGAAATATTTAGCGGTGGCGTGAATTCTGGTTAATGCAATACTTGGTCTTAATTCTTCCCACTAGATGGCGGCGTCAACGTCATGTTTTAGATTTTTTAAGCTCTACAGTAGAAGTATACGGCTCTTTTTAAAAAAATTATTGTATTGTGAGAGTTCAATCTAAGACGTCTAAGATTCAAGCCATTTCAAGCGTAAGCGAACAGTTCTGGGCAACAAACGTTTGTGTCATTTGCTTTGCGACAAATTCGCCAGATGTCGCTACTCGGCAGAGCCGGTAAGCCGGAATGCAGAAACCGCAGAGTGCAATCCTTTCGTTTTCAGCGGCAAACGGCTGCTCTTGCTTCATTTAACACGGTAAACAGTAAAGCGTGCTAAGGATACTACGCAACAGGTTCATTCAGAAGGCCGGTGCAGCAAACCACACTTTCCTGCGATCATGACTTGATGGGAAGCAATGAAATGAAACTCTTTGGCAGTTGTCGTTACGGGATGAGCATGCTCTTGCCCTTGTCGCGACCGCCGCAGAGAATCAGCTGCGAGAGCGTTTGGGCTTGAACTGATTTATTCAGCCCGCGTGAGCGCACTTGAGCGTGCGCCTCGTGATCACGAGCAGTGCCCGGCGTCGTCCAAGCGCTGCGTGCGGAGCTCCTCCTTCGTCGTCGGCGCGGCGCTCCCTTGGCGCGCCGTTCGTTACAACCTCTGAAACAACGTCGAGGCTACGCTCGAAACACAGATGGTGCAAAGAATCCTTTCGGGTACAGCGTCCAAGAAAACAAATGCAAAGAAAACTGATGATATTCTAACTCCAGACACGGAGCGCTAAGCGATCATGCTGGCTGCAAGCGTCGTTTCTCCTGCGCTCACTGTATCCTTCCGCCGAGAACGGAGGAGCGTCAAGCCCGGTTTGGCCCCGTGTGTAAGTGCTTTACACTCCGGTATAAAACAAATATGTGTGACTGTGTAAAAGCACCCACACACAAAATATGTTTTTTGTAGCTTTCTGATGTTTTTACGCTCGTAAAAAATTGATTAAATCAAGAGCGCACAAACACGTCACGATTAGTTCAAGAAATAGCCGTTGCGCTCCGATACCATCGACCCCCCAAAAACCCCCATCTCAGGGGCCCTTTAAGTTGGTGACGTAGCGCCTTGGCTATGCGTGCTGCGTTCCCGTCTCCGCAGACGAGGATTTCCTTTGCTGCGGTCTGATCGCTCCGTCGCTTATGATGCTTCTTGATGCCTGCGGTAGGCTTCAGGTTGCGATGTGTAACTTCCCGTTTGGCCTCGCTGCTGGAGTCTTGGGTTTCGGGCCGGGGTGAGCTTTGACCCGGGCCCTGGTTCAGGTTCTGGTCTGCCGCTCGGCTCAATGAGGGGCGACGAGACATTGTTGGCCACCCTCAGCCGGCCCCTGTTCCCTCCTCGCCTTCAGCAGCGCAAGTTGTTCTTGGAGGCTATGCACCAGATCGCGCAGGGCGGTAGTTTCTGTACGAGCCTCTTCCCGTTCGGCCTGCCACTGTTGGTCGCGTTCCGTTCGGCTCTGATCAGACTGAGCTTTTTGCTGCGCCAATTCCTGGAGGCGCTGTGTCTGCTCGCGGAGCCCGGCGGTCTCCATCCGTGTCTCATCAATCTCGGCCCTTAGCGCTGCCCGCAGCGTGCACACAGTGCACACAAATTGCGTAGGGTCGTCTGCCTCCTGCTGTGTTTTGAAGTGTTTCCTCGAGATAGGCCCACCTGGAACATTCGTCGCACTGCACCTGTATGTCATCTGTATTCTGTCTGCGCTTCTTGCTTCTCGCCATGTCAGGGAACTGGTGTCACCGCCCGTCTGCCGCTGCGCCACCTCTTCGTCGCGGGATACGGCCGTGACCACGGAGCAAGATAAACTTGCTCCGTGGCCGTGACCGTCGCCGATAGGTATGTTGGTTAGGCCTAGCTCCTCGCCGGCCTGGTCATGATGATGATGATGATCGTTGTGGCCAGAAACCCTTTGTATCGGGCGGACACCGAAATGTCCAAGCCAGGTGAAAAAAGTTAACAAAATACATATAAAAAGGAAAAAAAACCGGCTGAGTGCCTAAAGTCATTGCACCGTCCCCACCAGCGAGAAAACTAAAGGTAGCAGTTTTCCTGCAGTCCTGTGCATATGGTACACTGCATGCGTATGTACGTCCACTGCACTGTCACCATTCACTGCAGTTCACTCGTGCGTTCACTGCACCGTCACCACAGCCGCACCCAGCCGAACCGATCGCTGCCAGAGTTGCAGTCGCTCTTTCGTCGTGTGTACGTCCATGGCACTGTCGACGCCGTCCTCGAACCCTAGCGCCTGTTGTATAGTGGCGTTGACTCTGGCGGGTGGGCGCAGCTTGTGGCAGTGCAGCACCAAGTGCTCCATGCTTTCCTCGTGGTCGCCGCATGCCCTGCACTTTGCTGCTTGAACCTCTGGTGTGCTGTCGTAGTGCCGGCAGTACAGCAGCGTGCGCAGTGCCCCCGCACGGGCCTCGAAGAGGAGTGTGCTGCCGCTGCTGTTGTCGTAGACACGCATCCGGCCTATATCTTGCCTGTGGTTGCGGTACAGTTCCAGGGTAGACTTTTGGTGCATTGCGGTCTGCCAGTGAGCGCGTTCCTCTTCTTTTACCCTGGAGCGCACCTTCTCCGTGATCTTGTGCGGCGGACCCACCTCGATCGGGTAGGTAGTGAAGCCGAATTTTCGACGGAGGTTGTAGAGGCGGTAGCACCACTGTGTGCGTACACCCTTGAATGCCATGTAGCGGAACAATCGCCGCGCCCAGCGTTCGTCGTTCATGACTCGGAGTCGCTGTTCGAATGCAATTTTGCTGGTGGCCTCGCGAGCCTCAAACGTTGACCATCCCAAGTCACCCTGTATGGCCTCCACAGCCACTCGGCCATGGCAGCCCAAGGTAAGGCGGCCCACCTCTCGCTGACCACGCTCGAGCCACCCCCGTGTTGGCGCCGACACACACACCACAGCGTTCGCAAAGGTGCGACATGGGACGTGCACCGACTTCCACAGGTCACGGACCAACAGGTATCGGTTGCACCCCCATAAGCACCGTCTGCGCAGGATACAGCTGGCGCATCTCGACTTTTCTTTCAGTAAAGCCTCGTGTGTAGCATACTTGTCGCCAGTGGTGTTGAAAGTGATGCCAAGGTAACAATAGCTGTCCATCGGTGGAACCTCTTCACCGCCAGGCAGCAGCACAATGCGAGCTTTGTCCTCTGGGTCGGAGAAGCACAGGACCGCTGACTTGCGCGTGTTGAAGGCCAGTCCCAGTGTTGACAGATGCTCAGCCGAGGCGGTGACAAGTCCCTGTAGCTCAGCCACACTTCCAGCGAGCAGGACAAGGTCATCGGCGAAGACCAGCCCCGGTAGTGTCCACATTTGCGGGAGTCCATCTTCAGAATAGGGCAGCGTGAAACCAAGTCCCGACGCAATAAGGGCTTTCTCTAGCCCCGCTACATACAGCATGTATAGCAGCGGGGAGAGCGGGCACCCCTGCTTCAGTCCCCGGTGTATTGCCACTGGCTCTGTGTGGACCTCTCCGAAGCATGCCACTACCTTGTTGCTGGTGTATAAGCGCCGCAGAAGGTCAATCCATTTGGATTGCATAGCCAGCTCGCTCATGTGCTGCAGCATACGGCCGTGTGGGACATTGTCATATGCCTTAGTGACGTCGAGAAAGCATGTCACCAGGCCGCGGGATTCTTTCCGTTCAATTTCTATGCACTGGGAGAGTACAAACAGGTTGTCCTCCACCCGACGACCCCGTCTAAATCCATTTTGCAGCTCCGTCAGGTGACCACTTTGCTCCGCCGCCCATGCGCTCATCCAGGCCTTAACACTTGGGCAAAAAGCCTATACAGTACGCTGGTGACTGTGAGTGGCCTGTGATCCCTGAGAAGGCTGCTGTCACCGCCTTCCTTTGGTATTAATGACACTTTTCCCAGTAGCCATGCCTCTGGGATGGGGTCGCCGTGGATTATGCCGGTGAGGATTGCTGCAAGGTGTGCTTGCGCCACTTCCCCCAGACACTTGACCAGTTCTGCAGGGATGCGATCGAGTCCGCTTGCCGTGTGAGCCCCAATGCGAGCAAGAGCACGTTTGAGAGCCAGCGGTGTCACTTCCCATTGGCAGTCAGCCATGTACGAGTCCTGTTCACTTGGCGGCTCTCCTACCGGGGTGGCTTTGTGCTGGACGTCACCTTGGTTGGGTGTATGTTCAAAGGTTCTCTCAAGATGCGATGTGAGGTGCCGACGTATATCCAGCACTGTGTCACCCGTCATTTCATCTCGGAGCTTTGGCAGTGGCGATTTGCGGTCGAGTGAGGAAACAGGTCCAAAACTTCCGGGTGCTGCTGCGGCCTGCTGCAGTGATCTCCTCCAGTTGCCTTTGGTCGTTTTCTGCGATTTTGCATTGGACCAGCTGTTGCACTGCTCGTTTGCAGCGCAGGTACTCTTCCCAGGCTAGGAGGCATTCACTGGCTGTGAGATTTTTCACTGCATGCCTGTGTGCCCGGTTCGCCGCACGCCGCTTTTCAAGGGCCTCTTTGATTTCCCTGTCCCACCACCGCTTTCGCTGAGGGCCTCCACGAGAGCCTATGCGAACCTTATGCGTGCGCATGATTCTCTTGAGCTCATCGACAAACTCCGAGTACGTTGCCTTCCTTGCGTAGATGGGGCTGCACTCGAATTCGCTGGCAACTGTTTTGTATGCAAGTGCCGGCAGATAGCGCTTTGCAGGTTTTCGAGGCTGTCGCACATGTGTTTGGTGGGGCGATGAGAGTGACAGCTTGATGCGATTGTGGTCACTCCCCAGGCTGAAGAGGCCGCCTTCGTCGATGTGGACCTGTGGTCAGCAGCTCATGTGCAGCACCCCCACGCGGCTCTGATAGTTTTATGTTCAGCCGTGCAAGCCTGGCACAGCGGCGAGTGGCCGGTTTGGGAAAATAAACGCAGTTCGTTCTGGGCAAATGGCTCGGCATGTTCTCATGTCTTTCGCGGGCCTGATGGCCTACTGTTCGCGGTAGTCACTTCCTACCGCTCGGCCATCGTACTTCTACACATCTAACTGGCGACGAGGATGAAAGAAAGTTTAACGTGCGTCTTCGTTCCCGCACCGCTCTGCCATCCGTTCACAATGCGAAGTTTCGGCAACCTCGAGCCGTTCGAGGGGGGAGGAGACGACTGGCCCTGTTACGTGGACCGGCTCGAAGCATTTTTCTTGGTCAATGATGTCGCCCCAGGGAAGCGTACTTCCGTAGTCATCAGCTGCTGCGGGCAGAAAACGTATGCTTTGCTCCGAAATTTGGTCAAGCCCGCCAAACCCAGTGACAAGACGCTGGACGAGATTCTTCTAGTTCTTTGAAGTACTGTCCGAAGCCATCTGCCATTGTGCAAATCCGTCAGCAACTTCATAGCAGCACTGAAGAGCCTTTCCGTGTACTGCAACTTTGGTGCTAAACTCGAAAACATGCTCCGCGACCGCATCGTGTGTGGCATAAACAGCGCGGACGTCCAAACAAAACTTGGAAAATCCGGACCTCACCTTCGACAACACCGTGCAGACCGCCCTGGCAATGGAAGCAGCAAAAAGGGACGCAAGCGAGATAGCCAAAGCTAACACAAGCAGCGCTTTCTCGACTCACCGTGTCTCGTCAGGCTCGGGTGGCGTCACCTGCTACCACTGCGGGGACGGACAACTTGCATCGAAATGCAAGCATGTGAAGACAATCTGCAATTACTGCCACAAACGAGGTCACTTGGTGAAGGTGTGCAATGCGAGACGAAAGGACAGCCAAGCCCAGAGCAACAGCCCCTCCAAGGCACGTTCGTTCTTGGCACGAAGTTTACCGTCGTCGAGCAACCGTCATCGTGTGAATACTGTCTGGATGAGGTCGCCGCTACAACCTCATCTTCCGAAGTTTTCACATGGGGCAAGTTGACTACGCCACGCCGCCTCCGCCTTTCACCGTCACTGCTGACGTTTGCGGCAAGCCGCTCCGCATGGAAGTGGACACGGGGCAAGTATTTCCGTCATGGCCAAGTGGCGTCTTCTTCAGCTTTTGCCTCCGATTCCTGTGCAGCCGTCACAAGCGCTTCTGCGAATCTATTCCGGGGAACTGAAAAAGGTTCAGGGCAAAGCTGACGTCAGCGTGAAGTTTCATGGCAAGGAGGCCGACCTACCTATTTTTCTGACCGGCGACGGATCGCCCACTCTTCTAGGACGCAACTGGATGCGTGAGCTGGTTTTCGGCGTTCCCAACGTTGAAGTGAACATCCACGCACTTTCTGACATCGAGCACCTAGTCCAAGACTACGCCGAAGTGTTTCAAGAAGGCCTGGGTACGTTCAAGGGTGCTAAAGCTTCTCTACATGTTCCTTCAGATGCTCCGCCGCGGTTCTTAAAGCCACGCCTACTGCCGTATGCCTTGACAGATGGAGTCACACAAGAAATCCAAAGATTAAGAAAAGATTTCATTCTTGTTCCAGTCAAGACAGCTAAGTGGGCTGCACCTATTGTTCCTGTAACCAAAAGGGATGGACGCATCAGAATCTGGAGACTTTGGGGTCACCAGAAACCCAGTGGCAACAGTGGAACAGTACCCCATTCCAAGGATCGAGGTCCTGTGGACTGTGCTTGCTGGAGGTGAGAAATTCACAAAATTGGATTTGCGAGATGCGTACCAGCAAGCTGTCCTTGGCGAGGCCTCTAGAGAGTACGTCACCATTTCGACGCATATGGGGTTTCAGTACACCCGGTTGCCTTTTGGCGTCATATCTGCTCCTGCCATATTTCAGCGTGAGATGGAGAACTTGCTCAGGAGACTGCCACACGTAGCAGTCTATTTCGACGACATTCTTGTAACTGGCGCAAACGATGCTGAGCACCTTCGCAACCTCCGTGCTGTCCTTAGCAAGCTTCAGGAATCTGGCCTCACGCTGAAACTTGCAAAAAGCCACTTCTTCGTGCCACAAGTTGAGTATCTTGGGCACATCAGCAAGGAATGCCTTTCCCCGAAATTTGACAAGGTAGCAGCCATTCTGCATGCTCCTGTGCCTCAGGATGTCAAGGAACTTCAGAGTTTCTTGCGACTTGTCAACTTCTACAGGCGGTTCTTATCCAATCTTTCGTCACTCATTCGTCCACTGCACTTGCTTGTTAAAGAAAGGAAGAATTGGGAGTGGGGACAAGTACAAGATGCATTCACTGCCTGCAAGCACTTGTTGACATCAGCTCAAGTTCTTGTACATTTCAACCCTGCCAGGCCTGTTTGCCTCAGTTGCGACGCATCGCCTTATGGTATAAATGCAGTCCTGGCACACAAAGATGCTGATGGCCGGGAACATCCCATTGCTTTTGCCTCGAGGAGATTGTCAAAAGCAGAACAAAACTACAGTCAACACGACAAGGAGGCATTGGCTTTAGTGTTTGGCGTGGATCGGTTCCACCAATACTTGTGGGGGATCTCATTCGAAGCACACACTGACCACAAGCCACTTCTGGGACTGCTGGGCGCCAACAAGCCCGTTCCCGTGCAAGCATCGCCTCGAGTGGTCAGGTGGGCTCTGAAGCTTTTGGCTTCCAAGTACGAACTTGTATACCAGCCTGGCAAAGAGCTCGGCCACGCTGATGCTCTTAGTAGACTGCCTCTGCCAACTGACACCACTGCATTACCACAACCTGCTTAAATCTTGCTGGAGGAGGCATATCCGCGACTCCTTTCACTTGGTGTTGTGGCCCAAGCCACAAGAAATGATCTGGTTCTGGGTCATGCTGTTCTGAAAGGAGAAAGCCTCCCAGTGGGACCAGAGTGGAACCCCTTCAATACCAGAAGCTCAGAACTCAGTCTTCTTAAGAGTTCCCTACTCTGGGGATCAAGAGTCGTGATTCCAAAATCATTGCAGGCCCAAGTTCTTGGCGTTCTTCATGCCAGCAACCCGGGTTTCGAGAAGAGCAAGATGATTGCCAGGAGCCATGTTTGGTGGCCAGGCATTGACAATGACATTGCCAACAGTGTGAAGAGCTGTGCCACGTGCCAGACTCAACATCGAGCTGCTCAGCCGGTTCAGCAGACGCCATGGCCTTTTCTACAGCGACCCTGGTCAAGACTTCACATTGACTTTCGGGGACCATTCCTAGGTCACACGTTCTTGGTTATTGTGGATGCGTTCTCAAATTGGATAGAAGTCTTTCCTGTGTCTTCCACATCTGTAGAAGCTACCATTTCTGCCTTGAAAATTGCATTCGCTCAGCATGGCCTGCCTGACGTCTTGGCTTCCGACAACGGTCCTGCCTTCACCAGTGCCCAGTACCTTGAGTTCTTAACTCGAAATAGAATACGCCGCATGCTCGTACCGCCGTAACACCTTGCCTCAAACGGTGCAGCTGAACGAGTTGTACAAACTGTAAAGAACAAACTCAAGAAGCCTGGTTCTGGGAACTTCCAAACGCAAATCTACAGGTTCCTATTCCACTACAGGACCACACCACATGAAGTTACAGGTCGGCCACCGTGTGAACTTTTGACGGGAAGAATGTTCAAGACTCCGTTGAATGTCGTGAGGCCAAGCCTGCAGGCATCTGTACTTCTAAAACAGCTCAAGCAGAAGTTGTACGCCGACAGAGGGTCCCGGCCGGCTCCATCACTGCAGCCAGGTGATGACGTGTATGCGCGAAACTTCCGCAAGGGTACACCTTGGGTGCCTGCCAGTGTTGTGGATGTCACACTGTCATCAGCCCACGTCCGTTTTGAAGATGGCACCTTGGGAAACCGACACAGCGACCACTTACGCCATCTGCAGACAGACGCACATCTGACTTCTCCTGAAACTGCTATCGCTGCAGCTCCACCACAGCTAGAGCCGCCGCCTCTCCATGCACTAGCTGTTCCTAAAGTGCCTCATCAGGAACAGCCGCCTAGAAATAGCTTCTTTGGAAGTAGCTGTGCCATGGACAGCGACAGGACTGTGCTCAACAGTGGTGTGCACGGGAACAGTGACTCTGTCGTGCCTACGCCTAGCACACCGAAGTTGCCACGTGGCACGAGGACTACAAAACCAGTGAATAGGTACTGCCCATAGTCTTCCTCCTAAGAGGGGAGGAGTGTTACAATGTTAGCTCATGTGCAGCGCCCCCACGCGGCGCTGATAGTTTAATGTTCAGCCGTGCAATCCTGGCACAGCGGCGAGTTGCCGGTTTGGGAAAATAAACACAGTTCGTTCTGGGCAAACGGCTCGGCATGTTCTTATGTCTTTCGCGGGCCTGATGGCCTACTATTCGCGGTAGTCACTTCTACCGCTCGGCCATCCGTACTTCTACACATCTAACACCTTGGGTGTTTTTTTATAACGTAAGAAGAGCAGGCATGCAATACTTTCAAATTTTGCTAGTTGTCCTTATGAACGTACCCGCAAGCAGAGGAACCACTATGTTTAGGGGTGCACTGCTTGGTAGAAAAAGTAAGGGATTAGCTGCACACAAATACTTTAAAGAAGAGGCAGCGGTGGCATAGAGGTAGAGCATCCATCTCGTGGGCAGAAGGACTGTGATTCGAATTCTAATACCGCAGGATTCCCACCAGATAAAAAAATGGGCCCATCTCCCCGCGAGGGGGACTCGAGTAAATGCGTCGCATAGGGGGTGGGTGTATTGCGTTAACGTTTAGTGTTTGGGGAGTTGGTGGTAGTGAATGCGTTGTATCAGCAGCTTCTTGACGTAGTTTGAATGAGTCAAGGATATAAGGCGCGTTCGTAGCCTCCCATTCTGTGTCGGCTTTGTGGCGCAGTGGGTAGAGCACCATGTACATTGCGTTCTGCCCGCAGGGTCGAGGGACCGAAACCAGGCGCCGGATAGTATTTTTTTATATAGTGTAGGGGGTGGGGTGCGGACTACGACTACGGATGTCAACGCGGGTGACATCGTGAGTTACTGAAATGCTCTGCATTTAAAAAATCCGCATGTTGAGGCAATTGCCGAATGAGGCTTGGAGGGCAGAGGGATCCTGGCGACCCTTGCCAGTAAAGCACCCCTTCACCAGAGCAGGACTGGCTACCCTGGTGTAGAATGGCCACAACCTCCCATGAATTGATTTGATTGATTGTAGGGTTTAACGCGCCGACGCAACGCAGGCGATGAGGCGCGCCGTAGTGGAGGGCTCCGGATTAATTTTGACCGCCTGGGGATCTTTAACGCGCGCCGAAATCTCGTACACACGGGCGTTTTTGCTTTTCGCCTCCATCAGAAAAGCTGCCGCCGCGGCCGGGAATCGAACCCGCGACCTCGTGCTCAGCAGCACAACGCCTTAGCCACTGAGCCACCGCGGCGGGGCTCCCATGAATACGCTGATTAACCCTTGGCTTTCAGTCCCCAGTGGCTGCGAAGCAACTGACCACAGCACCAGTCAAACCTGTGACGCAGCAGAGAGCTAAGAATCCCTGGATCCAAATTGGCCACTATTGGAATATGAACAACCTGGCATCGTTTAACACGCGAATTTTATCTAGCGAGGTGTCTAGAAGTGTTCAATAAATTCATCATCATCATCATAAGCGGGCCCGGACTGCCAGCCAGGGACTCCTGGACTAAGGAGTCTCCCCGCGGGTCTGCCTCCACACACGGAGTCGGATTCGGCCTCAATAAAAGTTTTATCCTCGTTCTCCTCCTGGTTGTGTCCACTGCAGGACGAACGCCTCTCCAAAGATCTCCCACTAAACCTATCGAGTGCGAGTTGAGTCCATGTTTTCCTCCCGAACTTTCGCAACTCGTCTCACAATCTTGTCCTTGGCTGACCCTTATTGCGTTTCCGGTTTTTTGGAAGCCAATCTGTTAAACGGATGGTCCGTCATGCACATTATATGACCCTGCCATGCCCATTTCCTTTGCTTAATTTGAACTAGAATGTCCTCCACCCTAGTCTGTTCCCTAATCCCCACAGCTGGTTTGCTATCCCTTAGTGTGACCCCTAGCATTCTCCTTTCCATAGTCCATTCTGCTTATCTGAGTTTCCTTTCAAGCAGGGCTTCCATTCTTGCGCCAATTAGCGCCAAGGCTCTGCTCCAAACTGATATAAACAAAATATTGCGCAAGTGTCCTCCAAAATGACTGCCTGCATTTTTTTTTCAGTTGTTACCGCCCCCTGGCGGGTGTACCAAAACAGCGCGAAAATGGCGGGCATTGTATGCTTGTAGGCGTTGCTCTTCGGCGCCATTTGTCACAGGTACCACTCGGTACAACGTTTATATATACTTTTGAATGCAGAGCATTTCAGTAACTCACGATGTCACCGGCGTTGACGTCCGTAGTCGTAGTCCGCACCCCTCCCCCTACACTATATAAAAAAAATACTATCCGGCGCCTGGTTTCGATCCCTCGACCCTGCGGGCGGAACGCAATGTACATGGTGCTCTACCCACTGCGCCACAAAGCCGACACAGAATGGGTGGCTACGAACGCGCCTTATATCCTTGACTCATTCAAACTACATCAAGAAGCTGCTGATACAACGCATTCACTACCACCAACTCCCCAAACACTAAACGTTAGCGCAATACACCCACCCCCTATGCGACGCATTTACTCGAGTCCCCCTCGCGGTGAGATGGGCCCAATTTTATTTCAGTTTCGGAACTGCGCCTTCCAAAGCGGGCGTGACTTTACCCTAGGCGCTGAGAGGGCGCTCCGGTCGCGAGTTGCGCTGTGTCGGCGGCGGCTCCGGCGGCAGCGTTGACGGCGTGCGCGGCCGGTCCGCTGCGCTGAAAGTTGCGGCCGCGGTGTAGTTGCGTGTCTGCCCTACAAGTTTCTTCTCTCCGCTTGCATTTGTCTTCGCCCTTGTGCGAGAAACTTGCCTTTTCAGTGCATTCGATTTGGGATGCTATTGAACAGTGCGGCCGCGGGTGAAAGCATTTCGTGACTCCGTCAACATGCTGTGTTTTCTTTCATGTGCTGGGCTTGGTGCAAAGTTGTCATTGAACACTTGCAGTCTTTTAACTTGTGTACTCCGAGTGTGTCAATCTCGTGAAAAAGTTGCTGAGCCGCTTCGTAAGACATGAAGTGTATGCTTTTTTGTCTGGGTCAGAGCTTAAGCGTCTTGATGTGGGTGCAGCTACTGGTCTTAACAAGCCCCCGAGATTGGTCTAGACACAGAGAGAGATGAAGGCTTGGGATCCACAAGAAAAGAAAGCCTTCAGGACTGGTGCTCAAGCTTTCTACATGGCGATGGCCAAGCATCTCATCAAGCAGCTTCCACTTGACAACAAGTTGCTTCTTCACTTGCGCTTTCTGGATCCATCTAGCCACCTGACCATGGAAGAAAGAGTACAGTCATTGAAGTATGTTGCAGCTTGTGTTCCGCATATTGTCAAAACGGAGCAGGTGACTTGCTTGATTGACGAATGGCATTCGCTTCAATGCCGGCGTGTAGTTGATACCATACTTTCGGAGCACAATTCGTAGAGCATGTGCTGCAAATCCGCGCTGCTTTGACTGAACAGGACAATGTCGTCTGCAAACCTCAGGTGGCTGAGATATTCCCAATTAATTCTCACCCCTGTTTTTTTCCACCTAAGGTTTCTGAACACATTCTTCAGACAGGCTGTAAATAATTGGAGGATATTGTGTCCCCTTCCAGACACCCTTTTGCATAGGAAATTTAAGGTTCTTTGATGGAGCTGCAAATTCCAGTAAACCCGTTGTATATATCTTTGAAGAGCGCAGTGTACGGCTCGTCCACTCCGTGTTCACATAACGTTGTTAGTAGTGCTGTTGTGGGCACTGAGTGGAATGATTTTTCATAATCAATGAATATAATATAGAGAGAAGTATAATACTCCAAACACTTTTCTATTAACTGGTTAATAGCGTGCATAAGGTCTAATGTTGAGAAACCTTTCCCTAAATCGGCCTGTTCTCATGGCTGTTGAAATTCCAAAGTGGCACTTATGCGATTGAGAATTACTTTTGTAAATAATTTGTAGGTAACAGATAGCAGGCTGATAGGCCTGTTTAAGATCTTTGGTATCATTTTTCTTATGTAGAAGAACTAAGTTTGCATTTTTCCACGCCTTTGCTACCATGCGAGACCTCAAGCACTGCGAGAAAAGAGCGGCAAGTTTTGCTAGCACAACATGCCCTCCGAGGCATAATATATCAGCCGTAATGCCATCGTATCCTGTAGCTGTACCTTTCTTCATTGCTTGGAGCGCCGTTGTGACCTCATCTGTAGTAATCGGCAGAACGTGACCGACACAAGTTACGGGAAAACTTGGCGCGCAGTCAGGTGTAGAAGCAAACAGCTTTGTGTAGAATTCCTCGGCTATTTTGAGTATATCATCAATATTGTTTGTTATGCTGCCATTGGCGTCACGAAGTGCGTACATTCTATTTTTGCCAATAGTAATGAGCTTTCTTCTAGTTGATTTCAAACTTGCCCTGGGTTTCAATGTTGCTTCAACTCTTGCAACATTCAATGCGCGGAAGTGAGCAGTCTTGCTGTTGTTGATCAATTTGGACAGCTCTGCCATTTCTATTCGGTCCCGCACACTGCAGTCTAACGTTTTCCGGCGCTTGTCAATAAGATCCTTGGTTTTCTGTAGAGCTTAGATTCATATAACTTGGTCTATTTTCCTCCTACGGCTATTGCTGACTGAATGACCGCATTTGTGAAACAAGAAATGGCAGTGTCCGGATCATTGCTGTCATCGAACACGGAGAATTTGTCCTGAAGTAACAATCTGAATTCTTCCACTTTGCTTCCCACAGTGGGACGTTAGGTGTGTTTCCCTTTAGCATCCTTATTCTTTCCTTTCCCAAATCCACGTGGATACGACTTCTGACCATCCTGTGATCACTTAATTGTTTTAACCGTGCCAATTACTTGCACGTTGTTTAACACACTCGGAGTGCCAGCTAAAATGTAGTCGATGTCGTTTTCTGTTTCACCATTTGGGCAATTTCCTGTTCTCACTTTTGCGGAAGAATGTATTCATTATTCGAAGCCTATTCCTTTCGGCAAAGGCAGCCAGCATTTCCCTACAACTGTTTCTAGAGCTTACGCTAGATTTCCCTACCGCATGCTCCCCTAGTTGTTGTGTCCCAATTTTTGCATTAAAATCGCCCATAATGATAGAGTAAAGATTTTTTACTTTATTCATTGCCAATTCAATTTCTTCGTAAAAACACGCCCACATTGTCATCATTGTAAGTGGATGTAGGCGCATAAGCCCGAACCACATGCAACTTGTTTTTTTTGTTGAGTCTAATAATAAAAGATGCTACACGCTCATTAATGCTATAGAATTCTACCACATTCCCCGCTATATCCCTATGAACCAAGAACCCTACGCCTAAGTGATGTGTTTCATAATGCCCCCGATAACAAAATATCCCCACTAGGGAGCTCCAGAAATATCTCCCCAACCCTTCTTACCTGACTTCACCCTATTATGTCCCATCGAATATCAGATAATTCACGTAAAAGAGCCGATAAACTGGCTTCGCTCAAAATAGTTCGAGCAATAAATGTAGCAATGGACAAGTCCCATTGGCGGCCTACCCGGACCCAGAGATTCTTAGCACCTTCTGCTGTATTGCTTGCCTTTCTACCACCTTGGGAAGGTGCAATGCAGCTACTGGGGACTGAAGGCCAATAGTGTGGTTGTGCGATCATAAGGAGGTTGTAGGCACATGTACTCAACCAGGGTTGCCAAATCCTTGTCTGGTGAGCAAATGCTGTTTGCGTCCCAGGGACCCTCCCTAGTATGAGTTGTAACTCTCTAGTGCTGCCTCCCGTGGTATTTGGCGATGTTTAACCAGACAAGGTAGCATTCCAGACCTGGTAATGTAATGGAGGGCGGTTGCGAAGCATCGGTACTTAGAATTTGTGGCACGCTCCATTGATGCACATAAGCTGTGGCATCTACAAAGCAGTGCTTTGTTGGATCTGACAGATATTACACAGCTTGGAGGCATGGCCTCTCTTTCTCTTCGCCTTTTCTTTTTTTTCTTTCTTTTCCCAACACTCTCCCACTCTGTGTACAGACATGCGCATTACGTACCGTATACATATGCTGAGGAGATGCGGCAGCGCAAACCGCCTGCAGGCGCACGGCTGCTCTCGCTCATTCAACGCCGTGTAGGAGCAGCAGAGTGCATCTCTGCAGTTGCTCTTACGATATCGCTTCTGGGGCTGTACTACATAAATTCAGCCATACTAGGTGAGGCTCCCTGGGACACAAAACAGCATTTACTCACCAGACAAGGACTTAGCAGCCGCGGTTGAGTACATTTGGCAAAAATCCTTCCAATAATCACACTATCGGCCTCCAGCCCCCAGCAGCTGAATTGCCTCTACCCAAGGCAATGGAAAGGCAAGCAATACAGCAAGAGGTGCAAAGAATCTCTGGGTCCGGGTAGACCACTGATCTCCACTTAGTTGCTGGATGGCGCTTCGCCGCTGTCGCGGCCGGGCGCGCACACGGCCACCGGAAGTTCAACGGCTCGTCCCGGAAGTCGGGCGTCTGCTATGCTTTTCAACCGCTGATAAGCGTCCCGATTGGCGGATTTTGGCATTTTGTTCTCACTTTATTGCATTTTGGCTATACATATTGCGTTCAGATCGCAACATATGCTATACCGAAATATGCGACGTTAATATGAAGCAGAATTTAATTGCAAAGGAGAACGAAAATGTCACTTGGGTCTTGGTTTGAGAGACGACGCAGCTGTAACGGGATTTATGCTAGAAAGAAAACAACGTGAGCACGGCGACAGGCTGTAGCCGAGTTCGTGCGCCGGTTCTGTCAAAACAGTTGTCAGTAAAGTGGTAACTGCAGAGCCTGCTGCCTGGGGATGGAGAGCATGTGGAGAGCACACGGGCACAGTTAACCACGGTTAAGCAAACCGCGGTTAGACAAAACCCGCAGTTTGCTGCGTTACACGACAGACGAAACTGCGGTTACGTCGCTAACCATGGTTAGCGCAAACTGAGCTTGGCACCTCAGTTCGGTCACGCTAACCGCACTTTCCGCAGCCGCAGTGCTCAAAATCGCACAATTCAGTTCGACGCAAGTGGCGGCGCATCAGCGGAGGCGAAAAAAAAAATCACCTGGCGTTCGGAAGAGACAAAGGTTCTCAAATAGCAGGCGCCAAAAAGCTGTCCCCAAGACGCGCTTACGTTCTTTGCATCGCTCTCGCAATCAGCGCGACTGCCCATCAGCAGCGGCTCGTTTCCCGATCCGCCCGATCAACTACGACAAACGCCGTGCTAAATTTGTCAATTCCGCGCGTCGTCCGCCAGAAATGGATATAGCAGGCAATCTTGAAGCGTTTTCAGCACACGGAAACGATCGGCGCGCGCGTCGGCCGTACCTGTAAACACGCCGGCGCGCCTGCCCGCACGGCACTGCTTGCGGCCCGAACCATCCCAGACCACGGCAGCAACAGCTTATCGCATCGCCGCTCTTCGAAATCAATCTGATCGCGGAAAAGAACTTCCGCATTCGAGAAAATGAATGTTAGTGCGGTGAAAAATTGTGCTATGGATTGTAATTCGCAGTTGTAGAGATAGCGGTGGTCAAATATCTACCGCGATGCTAAGATGAAAGTTCCCAACACCGAACAGACCTAAGCAAACCAAGCCGGTTGCGAGCTGTTGAGGAAGCCCCTCTTCTCGCCGCGCACGAGTGCGTTGCGTTTGTGTCAGAAGCGAATGCTTTAACGATATTTCTTTTTGTCTACACTGCTTCTCTTTTTTTATCGTGAAGTTAAAAGTGTGGTAATTTATTTTTGTTGCGCTCATAATCAAGTGACTGCGGTTACCAAACTTGCAATTTCGCGTGCAACATCCAAAACCGCAGTTGGCGATAACCGCGGTTAAAGGTTAAACTTAACTGCGGTTACTTTCGCCGTGTAACTAGGGTATAAGTTTGCCACCCAACGCCGGTATAAATCCGGCTTAGAGAGAGGGAATCTGCGTAACAAGAGCCCCAGCTTAAAAACGACACTGATATGACATTTGCGTTTCGCTGCGTATCACGCACATCGTTCAGAATATTGTAATACTTCCAAGTAGAACGTCTTCCCAGACGACTTCTCTGGTCTGCTTGTGCAGTTTACGGCGCAATAAGCACGCATTTTTGGCGAAATGCGTGCGAAACCAGCCCATGCGTAGCCTGCGCTATGCTGGAACGGCCCGACTTCCGGGACGAGCGCTCGAACTTCCGGCAGCCGTGCGCCGGAGAGCTCGAAGCGCCATCCAGCAACTCTGGTGGAGATCAGTGGGGTAGACCGCAAGTGGGAATTATTTGAGAAATTAGAGGGCATTAAACGTTTACCATGAGGCAGAGATAATTAGAAGGATAGGAGTGGGGTGGAGTGCATTCAGCAGGCATTCCCAGATGATGAATGGCAGCCTACGATGGTCCCTGGAGAAGAAAGTATGACAGCTGCATCTTAGCAGTACTCACGGGGCAGCAACTTGGAGGCTTATTAATAGGGTTCAACTTAAATTGAGAACGATTCAGCGGGCAATGGAGCGGAAGATGATAGGTGTAACATTAAGGGACAAGAAGAGAGCGGAGTGGGTCAGTGAACAAATGTGTTTTAAGGACATATTAGTAGAAATTAAGAAATGGGTGTGGGCAGGGCATGTAATGCGAAGGCAAGATAACCGTTGGTCATTAATGGTAACAGTGTGGATCCCTGGAGAAGGCAAGCGGGGCAGAGGGCGGCAGGAAGTTAGATGGGCAGATGAGGTCAAGAAGTTTGCGGGGATAAATTGGCCGCTGTTAGCACAGGACCAGGGTAATTGGAGATTAATGGGAGAGGCTTTTGCCCTGCAGTGGGCGTAGATAGGCTGTGGTGATGATGATGATGAATATGGCTTAGCGAGGTTAGGAGGACAGCTGAAGCCTTTACATTGCTGAAAAACGGAAATGTCATATGTTACCGTGGTCTAGCGGGCAGAAGAGAACTGGGAGTGGGATTTCTAGTCAATAAAAGCATTGCTGGCAACATACACGGAAGGGTGAGGGGCCTTGTAATTAGGCTTAATGGGGGCAAAATCAAGGTGGTACAGGGCTACGTGCCTACATACAGCCGCGACGACCAGCTAGTTGAATGCTTCTATCAATGGATAAAGTAAAAACACAGTACACCGTAGTTATGGGAGAGAGAGAGAATAACTTTATTGTGTGCCCGGTGGGAAAAGGAAGAGGTTGGAGATCCTCCTCGGTCCTCTTCCCCTTTTTAGGCGGCAGCCAGGAGTCCTTGGACCCCGGCGGCGTCTTCAGCCATCCGGACGAGTTCGACTTGAACTTCGGGATCGGAGCTGAGCAGCGCGGTCTCCCACTGCTCCACGGTTCTAATTTCTAAGAAAGGGCGTCCTTTCTGCTGTACCTGTTGACTCTTGATGGGACACGACCAAACCATGTGCTGGAGGTCCGCTCTGCCTTTACAAATTTTGCATTCAGCTGTGTACAGCCCCGGGTAACAGCGGCTGTAGGCTACAGGGTTGGGGAACGTGTTGGTCTGGAGCAAACGCCAAGCCACCGATTGCCACTTAGTTAAAGTTCGGTGTGGCGCAGGGTATCTCGCTCTTTCAAGGCTGTAATGATCTAGTATTTCCCGATAAGATACCAGCCTGTCCCGCCCCGACCGGCGAAACGAGTGCGCGTCGACGGTGGAATCGTCGGCGTCGGCTCGGTTGGTTAGACCTCGAGCCGCGGCGTGCGCGTTCTCGTTCCCCGGGAGACCGCAGTGGGCCGGCGCCCAGACTATTTGGACCTCTCTGACCCGATCGCCACAGAAACCGGCCAACAGGATTTTAAGCGCTTCCGATGACACGCGCCCTCTCGAGAAATTGAGGATGGCCGACTTCGAGTCGCTCACTATAAATTTGTATTTGCTGGATGCAGTCACTGCCAGGGCAATGGCCGCCTCCTCCCCGACTTCAGGCGACGTCGTGACGATCGTGCCGGAAGCGACTGAATCGCCCTGTCGATTTACCATGGCTACGGCCATGGCGTCACGATCGTCATAGTCAGCGGCGTCCACGTAAACCACGTCCTCAGACCTCTCAAATCTTTTTTGCAGTGCCTGTGCTCTCGCGCGTCTGCGTTCTGCGTTGTGTACGGGATGCATGTTTTTGGGCAGTGGCGGGACGTATATGCTCGCCCTGATCTCAGTTGGGATGTCCAATTTAGCTCCAGCTCGAGATTCATAGTTGATGCTAAGGGAGCTTAAAATGTGTCGCCCAGTCGGGCTCTTGGAGAGCCTTTCCAGTTGTGCGATCCTCTGAGCTTCGATCAGCTCGTCCAGGGTATTGTGCAGGCCCAGTGCCTCGAACCGTTCATTCGAGGTAGTGACGGGTATGCCTAGTGCCTGTTTGAAGGCCTTCCTGATCATGGCATCTATTTTGTTCTTTTCGTCCATTCTGAGCTTCAGGTACGGGGCGACGTAGACCACGCGGCTTACAACGAATGCCTGAACTAATCGGATGAGGTTACTTTCCTTCATCCCGTGGTGCCGGCTGGCAATTCGCGAGACGAGTCGGCTTGTTTGAGAGAGGCTAGATTCGAGTGCCCTTATGGTTTCGATATTATGTCCGTTAGCCTGAATTCGGAGGCCAAGCACCCTGATGCTGTTTACCGTTGGGATGAGCTGCCCCCCGTTGGCATAGAGTTGGATTGGTGACGTGGTTGTCGATTTGCGTCCCCTCAGGGCCGGTTGGTAGAGCAGGAGCTCTGACTTTTGTGGGGAACAATCCAAGCCTCTCGGCTTAACGTACGCTTCGACTGCATCTATGGCCCGCTGCAGGACGTCTTGTATCTGTCCGTCGCTGTTTCCCGCCGCCCAAAGGGTTACATCGTCTGCATAGATGTTGTGCTGTAGTCCCTCTATCTTTTCTAGCGTATCTGGGAGGCCGATCATTGCGACGTTGAAGAGGAATGGCGAGAGGACGGAACCTTGCGGTGTGCCCCTGCTTCCCAACTCCAGCTCGCCAGATTCGATGCCCCCGATCGTTAGGGTGGCTGTCCGGTCCGTTAGAAAGTCTTTCACGTAGTCGTAGGTTCGGGGGCCCACGCCTAGCTTTGCCAAGTTTTCTAGCACCGCGTCATGCCTAACGTTGTCAAAAGCCTTAGTCAAATCCAACCCCAGTATTGCCCTGGTGTCTAGAGGAGAGCAGCCATCCCCTTCGATAATCTCATGTTTAAGCCTCAACATAACGTCTTGAGTTGATAGCTTGGGTCGAAATCCTGTCATGGTGTGAGGGAAAAGCCCCTTCTCATCCATGTACCCGTTGAGTCTGTTCAGGACTACATGCTCCATTAACTGCCCCAGACAAGAGGTAAGCGAGATTGGTCTTAGGCTCTCTAGCTGTAGTTTTTTCCCTGGTTTCGGGATCATAACGATCTTAGCAGTCTTCCATTGTCTGGGGATCGCGCTTACGCTCCAGCATAGATTTATGTATTTGGTGAGAGCCTCGATAGAGTCCTCGTCTAAGTTTCTCAACATTTTATTAGTAACACCGTCCGGTCCCGGGGCAGACCTGGTACGGAGATCGTGTATGGCCCCCCGCACCTCCGCCGTCGTGAACGGGCGGTCTAGAGTTGGGTTTGCAGCTCCCGCGTACGGTCTAAGATTTTCTTTAGGATTTGTCCCGATATATCGGTCCCGGATTTCTTTGATTAGGGCATCGTCCGTTCCCTTGTAAGTGTGTAAAATTTTGCTTAGGTTTTGCCTTTGTTCAGTCTTACTGCTGGTTGGGTCAATGAGATATCGAAGGATATTCCACGTTTTCGCCAGGCCTATCTGTCGTTCCATGCCATCGCAGGTGTTGTGCCAGTTTTGGCGCGACAGCTGAGTGGTGTAATCTTCGATTTGCTTATTGAGAACCGCGAGCCGCCTACGGAGTGGACGGTTGAGTTTTTGTTTGCCGAGCCGTTTCTCCAAGCCGCGCTTCGCTTCCCACATGTGTAGGAGTTTCGAGTCTGCCTGTTGCATTCTGGCTTCCTCTGGGATAGTTTTTGTGGCTTTCTCCACACAGGTGTGAAGCTGTTCGACCCAAGATTTAATGTCCTCAATTTCGTGCGTCTCCGCTCTATCTTCGTGCGAATCCCTTTCAGCTGCTCTAAGCTTCCTGAACTGGTCCCAGTCTGTGATCTTGATCTTCGCACCTCCCTTGGGTTTTTGAGGGCTTGCTTCGAGGTTTGTGGCGACTATATAGTGGTCACTTCCCAGATTTTCTTGTGTGTTTACCCATTTGCTGTCATGTCGGGTGTTTTTTGTGAAAGTTAGGTCTGGTGAGGTATCCACGCTTACGCTGTTGCCCGTCCTAGTGGGGTACGTCGGGTCGTTGACCAGGGACAGGCCCTCCCGCTGGGCATCCAGCCAGAGACTCCGCCCCTTGGTCGTTTCCCGCCTGTACCCCCAGGCAGGGTGGTGGGCGTTGAAGTCGCCCGCTATCACTAGTGTTTGATGCTTGGCAATGTCTAATGCTTTGCGGAAAAGGTTCGCGAATCTGTGTTGTTTTCTCGGAGAGCTGTACAGGTTTAGAACGAATAGGCTCCCCCGAGTTCTTTTTTTACTCGCTATGAGTTCCACGAGGACGTGATCTACAGTCGTAACGCCGGTGTCGTGACGAATGACAGGTATGTTACGTTTAACGAGAGTTGCTACTGAAGCACTTCTGTCGCCCGAAGCCGGCTCGCAGGCCTCATAGTAAGGTTTGTATCCTGCAAGTTTCGCCAGACATCCGGTTTCCTGCAAACATATAACGTCGGGTGCCTCCTCCGTGATCTTATTACTTATGAACTGCTCAAGGTGGCCCCGTTTGCGGCGATACCCGCGGCAATTCCACTGCCAGATTACGTATTTTGCGTTATTCCGGTCCATGGCTTTTGACTGGGGCGTTGTCGAAGCTAGTTCTAGTTCTGTCCTGGGAGGCCGGTCTGGCATAGGGTTTAGTGGATTTTATGGGACCAGCGCACCCTCCACCGCCTGGGTAGCGTGGCAGTGCGGCCTCCAGCTCACTTGTTCTTGCAGTAAGGGCAGTGACCTGCTTGCCTACATTTTCTGTGAATTTCGTGAGCAGGGCTTCAAACTTCCCAGTGAGTGTATCGGCGAGAGTTTCGTTCAAATGGCTTAACTTCTCTTCTAGTTGTTCCATCGTTACGAGTGAGGGGCCCCCTGCCTTTTTGGGTGGTCGCATAGGGGTCACGGTCGCATCCTCTGCCTTACGTTTAACAGACTGGGATTCAACTTCCATATCGTCGTTAGTGGTGTTTTTGGGAGGGACGGTCTCCGCATAAACTGAGCCCTGTTCGGAGCTGCGCTGCTGTGAGGTCGCCGTGCCCACTTGTGGACTTTTGAGCTTAGTAATTTCTGCCTTCAGAGCCTTGTTTTCCGCAATTACTATTTCTAGCATCTGTTTTATTTTAGTAATTTCTGCCTGATGGACTTCCTGGTTCGAAAGGGGTGGGGAGTCTTTCCTGCCAGCCGCGAGTGGAGCAGTGTGCGAGACCGCGTCAGCCCAGCTCACCTTGTTTTGTTTGCTGCCTCCGGAGGTTCGATGCTCAGTGAGCCGGGGAGGCGAGCTCGAACGATGTTGGCTCCCGCGTGAAGCCGACCGCGATTGGTGCCGACCCTTGGAACCCGTAGAAGTCTCCGCTTTGGCCTCGTGCTGTTGCTGTTTCTTGCTCTTGTGGTCCCGGCAGCTGCTGGTGCCTCTCCTTTGCCCCTCATTTGTAACTGTGCTGCAATGGCGCGCCTGCCGTGATGCTGACCGCGAGCGCCGACGTTGTCCGCGGTGGTGGCTGGGAGAGCGGGAGGAAGCACGGCCCCCGGCGCTGTTCGCCTGACTCGAGGCTGAGCGGCTGGGCGTCCGGCTCCGAGATGCGTGGCCACTGGGATCGCCATCCGCGTGGAGCGCCAGTCGAGGGAAGGATTCGGATCTGTCCCTAATGTTCTTGAGGATTCCTTTCTCTTGTCCATCTTTGCTTTCGTTCGTGGCGTTGAGCTCCCTCCTGCGCTCTCTGTCCCAGTGCCGCTTCTTTAGCAGGTATGGAACGCGGTAACGTTGCTTGCAGCGTTTGTCGCCAGTTTTGTGGCCCTTGCCGCACACTGCGCACTGAGGTTCACATGGGTGATTGTCCTGCGGATCCCGGGTTCCGCACGTGGAGCATATCTTCGGGGGTGTAGTGGGCGATGTTGGGCACACGTCGGTTCTATGTCCGAAGCGTCCGCAGCGATCACACACCTCGTGTTTCTTCCGGTGGAGGAAACAACGGTATTCCGCGCCGCGGTAATAGACATAATGCGGGACTCGGACTCCTTCGAACACTATGATGGCAGTGTTGGATGAGCCCAGTCTTCTCGCTTGGAGGATCGTGGGGTTTCTTCGGTTAACGAGGCTTCTGGTGATATCGTCCGCGCTGTCTGTGTCCGGGATGTTGTGGATGACTCCCTTTGCGCTGTCTTCGGGTGGCGTGGCGTATGCGCTTATCCCGTGGGATTTGTTGCCGAGCGTTAGTGCTTCCACCTTGCTGTAGCAGGCAGCTCTCTGCAGGCTTGGCGTGCTGACCACCAACAGGTTACGTAAGGTATTGACTCGAAGCGTGTCGTCTTCGACTTCTTCCGACTTGAGCTGTGCGGCGCGGAGCACGCAGTCTTTTATGAGCGCCTGGCTGCAGCGCTTTAAGTCCAGGCCGTCTCGCGGCCGCAGAATTATTTTCACATCCTCTCTCGGAAGGGCAGGAACTCGAGGCTTCTTTTGCGATCCGTAACGTGACACGTGAGAGCGGCCGCGGTATCCCGTTGAGGCGGCGGCGCAACCTCCGTCGCTGTGCGGCGGTGTGCCCTCTTCAGTGGTGAGGCCTAGCTTGGCGAGGGTTCGGGCGCCCTTCCGGCGGTGGCTTTCCATCCACCCAGCATCTTGAGAAAACTCTTCCGGTGAGATTGACTCACCTTCCACTTCCACGGCGTGCATACTCGATCACGGAGAGATGCTGTAGAGACCGGTGGGGTGCCGCGGCGGGGGGGGGGGGGGGGGGGGGGGGGGGACGTGGCGGCTGGGCAGGCCGCCGCGCCGGGCTCCGTCGGCGGCGGTCGGTCTCTGAGGTAGGCCTAGTTGACGGCGCACCGCAGCTCTTACTTCGGGCGAAGTAAGCGCAACACAAGGTACAAAAATACCTCTAGAGGTATCGGGCGACGTTGGGAAAAATCCAGTGCGGTCTTTCGCCTGATGCAGTCCGATAATTACCGCTAGCGGTTGATTAAACACGGAGCCGACGTGAGGTGCGTCCGCACTCCATGGCCCCCTAGCGGCCATCCAGTTATGGGAGATTTCAAAGCTAAAGTAAGCAAAAAGGAGGGTGAAGACAAGGCAGTTGGGAACTATTGGTCTGTGCTGTAGAAATAGCAGAGGGGACATAGTAGAATTCGCAGGACGGAATAATCTACGCATCATGAATACGTTCTGCAAACGAGAGAGTGGGAAGTGGACGTGGAGGAGTCTGAATGGGGAGCATAAAACGAAATAGACTTCACACTATGCGATAACCCTGGAGTCATGCAGGATGTGGAAGTGCTTGGAAGGGTGACGTGTAGTGACCACCTTATGGTAAGATCTCGAATTATACTAGATTTGAGGAGGGACTGTAACAACCTAGTACAAAATAAGCTGATCAATCAACTAACATTAAGGCAATAAAGTTCAAGAAGAATAAAGTTCAAGAACCGATATTCAGCTGTAACCGAGGAAGCAGAGTTTGACACAGCCAGCGGCAATATTACATGCATTCTCATAGAGTGCGCAGTAGAAGTGTGAGGTACAATCACTAGACAGGATACGGGTAAAATTTCCCAGGAGATGAAATAAGAAACGGCAAACCAAGACAATGTCCATTCCAGCTGATAGAATAGAACTAGCGGAGCTTTAGAAGTTAAGCGTAAGACATCTGACATAAGGAAGTATAATATGGAGAGGATTGAGCATGCTTTTAAGAACGGAAGCAGCTGCCTGGCAGCAGCGAAGAGGCGTGGGGAAAAATCAGATATATGCACTTAAAGACAGGCAATGTCATCACAAATAAAGATAGAAGTCATAGTAGCCGATAAGTTCTATAATTAGAAGGATAAGAATAGGGTGGAGTGCATTCGGCAGGCATTTTCAGCTAATGAATGACAGCCTAACATTTTCCCTGAAGAAGAAAATGTATGACACCTGCGTCTTACCGGTACTCGCCTGTGGGGCAGGAACTTGGAGGCTCACTGAGAGGGTTCAACTTAAATTGAGGACGACTCGGCCCGCAATGGAGCGGAAGATTAAGGGACAACAAGAGAGCGGATTGGATCATGGAACAGGCGCGTGTTTAGGGCATATTAGTAGAAATTAAGAAGAAATGGACGTGCGCAGGGCATGTAATGCGAAGGCAAATTAACCGTTGGTCATTAGGGGTAACAGAGTGGATACCTAGAGAATGCAGACGTGGCAGGGGGCGGCAGAAACATAGATGGGCAGATGAGATCAAGAGGTTTACGGGGATAAATAGGACGCAGTTAGCACAGGACCGGGATAAATGGATGTCCATGGGACAGGCCTTTGCCCTGCAGTGGGCGTAGATAGGCTGATGATGATGATGATGAATACTATAAGGGTGCTGTCTAGTGCTTTGGCATCAAGCCTAGGTACTATGTTCCACAGGTTTTATCCCCTGTAGTTGTGACTTTGCATGCGGCTGTTGCTCTAAAAACAGTCATAGTGGACATGTTTAATAACTGAAGTGCGATTACGGAGATACAATAGTGTTTCACCCATGAAGTTTTTTATATTGGAATCTTGCTCTTTGACTCCCGTTAAAGTGTCCAGTTTTCGACCCTTATTTTGTAATTTGTGTGAAAAGTTTTCGCATGAAAACCAGCTTGTCTGTCAATTAAGAGGACACGCAATCTTAAAATTGCGGCAATATGTCCAAATACTATCAGAAAAACTGCCTCCATGGCCAGCAATCTCAATACAATCGATCCCGTATATATTGAACTCCATGGGGATCGTGAATAGTTTCATATATCAATAATTTAAAATATAAAATATGCCCATCTGAAGCTTCGCTTAAAACTGCACACATATCACTGAGAACTTTGCGAGCAACAAGCGGTAGCTGCCCGATTTCAGCATGGAAATTCCGAAACATGGCGCTACAACCATCACACGTTATTTAGCGCAGAAAAGTCTGAGCTTCAGTTGCTTTATATTCTTCACCATGAAGTTCGCCAAACTGTTTTGAAGCTTAGTAAAGCCTCTTAAATGAGATGGCGCAGTGTCATTTACTATGCTGACCCTGGCCACGTATTACGCTGAATGCTGATGCAACTCAGCGGCTGTACGCATTGAGAATGTTGTCAGGATTGCTGATAAGATTGTGGTAAAGTGCGGGATGTTAGGGTTGGTGCGCTACATGGAAGTTTTCCAACAACAACAATAAATTACAAAGGAGCGAATTATCGGAATGCGCGTCCTCCACTAGGCATTTTCTCGTCGAAGGCGGGAATGACAAAGCTCGTTCATCAGATACGGTAATAAAGAAGCGCATTTTATACGCAGAGTTGCATACATTGGAGTCAACCTAGTCGTCGAACGTAAAAATGCAGGTAGACAAAGCTGCTGATTCTCTTTGAGCTCCATGCGCAACTTGAGTAGCGGGTGACGCCTGCGACGCAGGATGCAGACGCCAGACGATCTCCGCCGCCAAGGCGAGCGCGGAGAGAGCGCACCCGGAGGCATAAATGAGTGCGTAATCGCTGAGAGGCATGTCGAACGATACGGTCGTGCTTCGGCCTCGCGGAAGGTGGCGCCGAGACAAATTCCTGATTGCCAGGCCCGACTCTTCCATCGCCAGCAGTAGACGTCGGTGCTGATGCCTGCGGGATTCGACATCGAGAACATGACATAGCGGACCGTGTGAAGAGGCCACGAAGAACTAGCCCTATAGTAACTCAGCTCTAATCCAGCCACGAGAAATGTTACAGCCGAGAAAGAATAAACATGTAGCATAAGCATAAAGCATTAACAAGTGGCGCAATGGAGAGAGAGGTGAGTTACCATTCAAGCCATTCGATCAAATGCAACATAAGGCCCCACTACAATGGCAGTCGTGTTTTTTCGATTCTGTGACGTCATAGAGGCCTCGCCCGATTGTGTCTGGAGAGTCGCCACTGCTTTGTCTGTTCCCCTTAATACCTACATTATTCGCATGACGTTTGCGACAGCATACCTGTCATTCCTATCGAGACAAAACAGTCATTTAAGGAACCAAAATTGTATTCTTGTCTTCATGGTCCCTTTATCCGCAAAAAGGGATAAGCCATAACTTACACTTGAAGAAAACTATTTCTATGGACACTCAGTGCATGAGGATTAGCCTCAGTGAGTTAAGAGAATGCGATGAAATAGCCCCTAACCCGAATTTACACGAGCACTTTCTTTTCTTTTTGCTTCGTGTTCCTGTTACGCGGCATGTGAGATGAGGTTTAAAGATGGGAAAATAGAAGAAAGTGGGAGAGAGAGAAAGAAAGAAGTAGGAAAGCAAGAAAGAAGAGCTGTAAAAAGCACAGATAGTCACGAAACCAATAAGTTTTCGAGTCTACAGGTATACGCATGCAGTCCAGTTACGTGCAGATAGTCCAACAGCGCCCTGCAGTATCTATCTTCCGGCACTTTCCCTCGCCCCACCTGGCTACACCACTTCTACCCAACCCAATACACCGCAGAGTGTACATTTTGTTCTCAACCCTAAGCCACATCATAATCGGGTGTGCTCACAACACCGCACTCCCACCTCTTTCCTCCCGTCTTCCCCTTCTCGATCTGTGAATGAACCTGGTGACCAGCACTGACCTACGCAACTACTCTGCTACAGAACGGAGTTCGCGAAATCGTCGCTTGGGCTCCTGGACTGAGGAACAACGCCCATTTCTCGGTGAAGTGAAGTTTACTGCTACTACTGGCCCGTGCCCTATTCGCGCCCGACATCTTGTATTCGTTTTGCCTATCATAAACGCGTCACTAGTCTTCTTTTAGAGTAGTCGAAACTTTGAGAGCATTTAAATGCCTAAAAGTATACAGGTTCCGGCTGCAAATCGCGTCTTAGAGTATTTATTGCTTTTATGCATCGGGCACAAGTAGAAAATAGACTACTCTTCTGTAGAACCTCAGAAGGCCCGACTAGTTACGACGACGGTGCTTTTTTATTGGTCGTTCGTTAGATGACTTTGTCACAAACCCCACTGTGCTCATAATGAGTTCCCTGCTTCTTGGGTCGGCTGCACGAGAACATTTAGATTAAGTACCTTGCAGCGGAGAAATTAAACGAAGAGAGCGGCGTGCTTAGTTTAGAATTATACCCATAGGCACTGCATATGCGGTGTCGCGCTTTCCTCCGTGCGTCGCAACGTTCCTGAATTATTTTACCAAAAGATCACTCCTGCTGCCAATTATCCAGCTCTTAAACATGAAAATGGGCAGCTGCAGCAACTATTACAACCTCTGAAAAGTTGGCTACGGCCTGGCGATTCATCGCTCCACGCATCGCCGCACCAGAGGAGTTTTGGAATTAGTTTAGTTCAGTTTAGTTTCAGTTTATTGTAATCGATAACAAAGGTACAGTGCATGGTGATTGATATTACAGAAAGAGGTCCCGAAGTGCGGCACTGCGGTGGGATCTCTTGTAAATGAACAGTATGACAATATAACGTTCAAGCAATCGCAACAGAAGGAACTTAAAAAAGAATGTATGCGAAGATTATTGCAACATTACACAACACTGACACAATTAATACCCTGACCGCGTACGTTTTCACTTCCGCTCTTATTTTAACAGTCTCTCTCTCTCTCTCTCTCTCTCTCTCTCTCTCTCTCTCACTCACTGTCCACGCGTTTCTCTAACTGGTATGTTTCGCAGTACTCTGACCGAGAAATTTAGTTGTTGTAACATCAGTAGCATTGTACTTCTCCGACATGATGTAGTTGACAACGTGCGCCAAAAATTACGCTTTTGATAAATTCACCCTGTTATATATCCGCTGCACAGATGTCATCGGAACGCAGGCACGTTCTCTGTCACATAAAATGTGCAGCAAACCGAAGCATATAAATTAACCGCCACTTACATGCTCTGGAACGTCGACCTTCATACGGCAATTCAACAAATCTTTTTTTCAAATTTGCATTTTTACAGCATACCAGGTAATCATGAACGCCGTGAATGCTATATGCAGTGATAAAGAGAAGAAAGCTTTAACGTTCTTAATCACATTACAGCCTAAAATACGATGTGTTGTCAGACATTACGTTTTGACATTTACGCTACTCCAGCCCTGCCTCCATGTATTTAGCCAATGCACGAAACGGCATAAGTGCGTGATTCCGGCCGATGTTTTTTGCCCGGACGGCCACAAGGTGAGAGGTACATCCTAATTCGTGCGAGAAAAAAAATGAATCCACTAGATCCTAAACGTACACGCCGAAGTATAGTGTTGATTTGATTTGATTTGATTTGATTGTAGTGTTTAACGCGCCGACGCAGCGCAGGTGATCAGGAGCGCCGTAGTGGAGGGCTCAGGATTAATTTTGACCACCTGTGGATCTTTAACGTGCGCTGAAATCTCGAGCATACGGGCGTTTTTTTTTTTGTTTTTTTTTTTTTTTCGCCTTCGTCAGACAAAGTATAGTGTTTGATTCTGAAATAAATCAAAGGGCGTCCGTAATCCTCTTGGGCTTGTTGTTTAGAGCGGGGGCGTGTATTTCTGTTGACCTTGTCTTTCGTCAAAACTTAACCCTTATTAGCAGAGACTCGATTTTCGGGCTATAAAAAAGAACGCTTTCGTCAAAATAGGCAGGCAAAACAACGTCGTAGGCCCCCAACGTCGAAATTATAGGCACCATGAATTTTTACACTGAAAGTAATTTCAAACAAGGACGTGCGCGACCTTTGTCTCCGACAGAAAAAAACCAAAAACGCTGTTATTGGGGATGGCACAAAGACGCCAACAGTTAGACATATATAGCCGTTAACTTGTCCCATAAAACTGATGGAATATTGGCGATCCATTGACTTAACTCAGCAAGTACACTGTTCACGTTCATGCTCACTGGCCACTGTCGCTTGCTCGAGTGTCGCATATAGTAAAACAGGCATGAAAAAGAACACTTCGCAGTTGGGAATACTGATTAAAAAAGCGCTACTTTATGTCTGCCTGGCGCAATTTAATTGCGACACAACAAAAGAAGGCGCGAATAATAAACCCAAGTAGGGCTACGATTTATCAAGAAATTAACATGGTTCGTTAAGTACAAGTTCACCAATTTTCTCAAATACAATGATATTATCTGAGTTTTACAGGCAGGGCGTCAAAAAACAGCCAAGTACACTTCCGTAGATTTGAAGGGAATTTTAAGCCGAAAGTGTTTTATTCCCGGATACACGAATATTTCGCTGACGTCATATCCGTCACGAAAGTGACGCCTGTACAACGAAACAAGCGGCCTGAAAAGGGTGTACCCCTGCACACAGGGTCTTCTTGCGGGGAAGCAACCTTTTGTACTAAAGAGTACGTTATACTTAGGGTTGTTCGTTTTCGAGTTTTATATTTAACACGAAAGTGTTTTGTGGCGGGATGCAGCAAGATTTCACTGACCTCATATCCGTCACGGGAATGACGCCAGTACACCTTTGCCGAAGCAGACCCGCCAGCAGAACGTCGCTCGCCAAGCACACCCACAAGACAGCCGCCGACCCGCAAATCATGCTCAGCTGCAGATTTCGCTGCACATTTCACTTTCGTGTTTGACTGATTCCTATGACAGAGGAATCAGCCACAGTTTTTTTTTTCAAGAGGTTTTAGCAGATGCGCAGATTTTTTACGTACAAGTGTGTTTTAGAGACCGTGGGCAGTGTGAATTTTAAGGCGTAAATACATGCAGCTGCTCAGTGATGTTTCACCGTAGGTATACTTCAGTATAGGAAAGATCTTCTAACAAAGGCGTGTTCGGTGCTCCACCGTTCCGTTAAAAGTAGAGTTCGATTTGAGTACGCTTCTAGAAACAAGGATGCGACTGCAGATGTTTGCAAAAATCTGCTTTTGGAGCACGCGGAACATATCCCAAGAACCACTGCGAAAAATTGTGGAAACAATAACAAACTACCATCATCTCCAGATTTTTGGATTCATAATTGTTTCTCTTGTCACTGAGAATGAGCATCCCATTCCACTGCTGCTCTGGGTTGTTATCTGGGATTTGGTTGAACTAGATGACTAGGCGGAACCCATTAGAGTTCCTAACAGTCACTTCTACTTCTCAAACTGCTCTCGAACGCGAAACTGTAGGCTGAATAGAGTTCATGTGGGTGCCAATTTGTAAATAGGCATTGATAGACATTTCGGTGCGAACGCCAATATAGGCATTTATAGGCACTACAAAAGCATTACAAAGCCCTTTTAAATTTCTAATTAATGCTCAGGTATCAAAGTTACTCGATAGGAGAGCAAAGAACAAAATAGGCATTTGCCTAAAACTCAGTCTACACTCATTAGCATCACCAAAAAACTAACCGCAGCACTTTGTCTGTACCCCCTCTTTCTCAATAAAGTTTATGATGATGATGATGATGTGCCAAATTAATCTCTGCTCCCGAGTTGCTGACATTGCGTGTAGTGAGAAGAGCTGCTGATAATAAATAAAACACGAGCACCGGCTCAATTCTCTTATAAAACGATGGCCATCGTTTTGAAGCGTCGCGGTGCTGGCGTGCAAATAAATGCATATATTCTTGGAATGGGGCGTCGCTTTGCACTTTGTTTCGACTGCAGGACAAGGGGGTCCTCCGGGGGCAGCCCACATCATTTTCCACCGTTTCCCGCCACTCCAAGCGACATCACAACCGAAGAATTCATGCATTTGCACGCCAACAGCGCGTCGCTTCAAAACGACGGCCGTCATTTTAGAGAACTGAGCCCCAGTAAACCATTTGCAAGTACCCTTTGTGCACTGTATGTTGGCTGGGGATACTTGACCTGAAGCAAGCTTTGTCAGCAACGCCGGTTGTTCCTTCCTTCATGCTACACGCTTTAAAAGTTTTAATGTCAATATATGCTGTAATTAATCATTTTTGATGTATTTGGCTGCGTTGTCAGGCGGTCGAGCGATGCGGGCTACACCGGTACTGAAACGAACTTATTCCGATGGCGCTACTGCGAAAGCATTACCGATAGCACTACGTAGTTTGTCCATCCGGAGATGGACGTGCAAAGTTCCACTTGATCATAACTAATTTATAAGGTCATGATTGGACGCCACGTCATCCGAAACCGTTCGAATGCATTCAGGGCACCGCAAGGCGTCTGCTGACATCACCACAAAAACTTCGGTACTTCTAAGTGCCTAAAACCTTAACTGAAAACACCAAGCTCAAGAACACGCAGCAGCGTCAAGGTATACTACTCATCGAACACGGCGTTCCGCGGTGGCTCGAAGGAGTTAGTTGTGCTGCTCAGCTCAAAAACGCGGTTCAATATCGGCCAGGGTGGCTGTTTATCGGAAGAAGGCGAAAGCGAAAAAAACGGGTGTTGAGATCGCGGTACACGTTAAAGGTCCCCAGGGGGTCAGAATTAATCCGGAGCCCTCCACTACGGCGCACCACAGAGCAGAAGTGTAGCCTTGGCGCGTTAAGAGGACACTGGAGTGATTTCTAAACTTTCTGGGATTACTTGCGCATGTTGAGGTCTGAGTCCCTAGGCCATGTTTCGATCACTCTGGGTGAGTTTATGCGAGCTTATTTAGTAGAAAAATTGATTCGAATGTGCAGTCATCTTGGCTGCATCCACCTTGCTGATATCCTATGACGTTTCGCAGGCTTCGCTTGACATCGCGGCTCGCCGACCCTCCGGCAGAGTCAGTCGGCCGGCCGCCGGCGGTCGTCGCAGTTCGTCCGCTCAGTTAAAACTAATCCACGACAAGGTTTGCCCGGTAGAATGCGGCTTGTTTAAGCTTAAAAGTCTACGAAGTTAAAGTAGCTCCAGACAAGCGCACACTCGACGCTTCGCTTACTTAGCTTCACTGGAGCTGTAAGCTGCATATGCCTGTCCAACCGAAACTACCGTATTTACTCGCGTAATGATCACACTTTTTTTTCAAAAACTGTGATGCAAATTTAGGGGTCTGTTCATTGCGCGGGGTAAATTTTTTGCGAAAAAATTTTGAGCGCAGAAAACGTAAGCAAGTTGCGGGTGAAAATTTTTACGACAGGTCTCATGAACATAATAAAAATAATAAATAACAACTTAATAAAAGCTCTGCACACCGCCGTCAGCCGCTTTGCAAAGTGACGCAAAAATGCAGATTTTTTATGAATTACGGAACGCGCCGGAAGGAGTTTGCAGCGAGCTGACAACAGTTCGGCCTATAAGTGGCTGCCACTGTCACAGTGCGGCACATCAAAAAAGACATGGCTACCGACGCAGCCAGTTGAGCGCATTTTTTTCTTTGTCTTGTGAGTACAATATGTGCATTTAGTGAGAGTTTCTTCCTCATCAATATTGAACGCATGCTTGCCGATATCGTTAATATCAGCAAGTCTGCCACAATAACGTAGCAATGTCCTGTTTGAAAGGGAAGGAAACAGAGGCACACATGACCATCATCAGCTAGACTTGGCACATATACGACATATTGCTGCGGCTAGTTCACGGTGAGTTCATTGCGCAAGAAATAAAGTGGCCGCGTATCTGCTCCTTTCGTTGCAAATGTCGTCAAAAGACGATAGTCTTTGTAGACATTTTCCAAGGAAATGCCCCCCTTTGCTTTCCCGCTCACCTTTCATGCTGTTCTTGTACGGTCGCGCTCGTCCCAAGGTAAACACACTAAAGGTTTGCGCAAGGTGATTTGAATTTACCGCGTTACACTGCTACAGGCCGGGTTCCTCGATGCCAGCGCTGCCGTACGGCGGAAACGCGCGTGAATGGAGGCGGCCGACTACAAGGCCGTGCTCCACGTGCGTTCCAAGCAGAACGCGGAACCTAGCTAGTGGAACCTTTCGTTGCTGTTGCCGCGTGAGGGGGCGGCGGTTTTCTTCAGTAGATGTAGAGTATCATTTTTTATCGAAAAACCAAGCATCCATGAATTTTTTAATAAAGGAACACTGTAAATATCCCTTGTGTACTAATTTCCTGTCTTATATTTGCGTAATGTCTTGTTCAACAAAGTTGACAAGTATGAACATATAAACCAGGCTTAGACGTTTACATTGGGCTGTGAGTATATAAGACTATTGCGCTGTAAGCGTTTTACTTTGGCCGGGTGGCTGAATCGAGTTACAGACAGACATACAGACAGACAGACCAAAATTTCTGGGTTTAAGTAGCCCAAGAAAGACTATCGTCTTTAAAAAATCGATCTTGGACGACGAACTTCATGGGTGCGATAATTACGCGAGTGCGACCATTGTGCGAGTAAATGCGGTCGTTTGAACTCCAAACTTAGACATCGTTCAGTTACATCGCAGGACGAATACGGGCCATCTGTTGTAGTTGCGGACGCCGCAAATGTCGCATGGCTGGTTTTACAAATTAAATACTGCTTTTTCGACTGGATAAACAATGAAAAGTCTGTTTATTTGAGCCAGCCTATGCAAGCAAACGAAAACAGAGGTTTGACAGATTGACTTCAGTGTCCCTTTAAACCACAGAATCAATCTCATCAAATAGGTTCGCTCGTTCATGCAGCTTTACACGCATCAGGCAAGCACGAAGCAGAAACTCGTGAACACATCTTACCTGAGAGGAAACTTCCCGTGTGCCTGAGATGCCGTGAAAAGATTCACGATGTAGCCTTCCGGGACGACAAAGCCCCGTGTGTCATAAGCGAGCACTGACTCCCTCCAGCAAATACCCAGGCCAGCATGGGTCCTCTTCAAAATTTTAGCAAAGCAAAAGTAACCATCGAAGCAACTGTTTCCGCAAGATTCGAGCCCTCTACGCACTGACTCCAAATACGAAACGTTAGAGGGGGAATCTCTAATGGCGTCCGCGGCGACGGGAGACAGGCAGGGTAAAATACGACCGGCATTGAGCAACGTAACGAAGTCCCCAATGTTCCTGATTTCAGCCGAGTACGCGGGAACGCTACGAGACGCCGTTATCTCACTCTGCACGTAGTTAAGCAGTACGAAAACTGCCAACAGCCAGGCACCGAGCATAAGCCTACTCGACGTCAACCCCGACTCCGACTCCGGAGGCGGGCTACGCCCCAAAAAGGTGCACACCAAGAAAACACTTACATCTGAAATGCACAACGTTTCTTTTCCAACCATGCGACTCCCGACTCGAAATATTGCGGTGTAAATTGCAGCGAAAAGCGGCAACGTAAGGAACAAGCCGAAAAACCCGAGCCAAGTGTTGGAGAATGAAGGAGGCACCAGTCGGGACGGAAGCACTATCAAGCAAACAGGACTGGGTTCATACGTGGCGTAGACGTAGACAAAGCATTCAGAGGCCGAGTTAAGAAACCCGCAAGTGACGTACGTCCGTCCCAGAATTATATCCACAGTGCGGTCCAGAAGCATCGAACTGCTGCCGCCACTGGTCTCGCAACGGGCTGATAAGGAATTGTTTAGTGCCTGATACGCTTCGAGGGCGACAGACAAGAAGGGGCTCGGCTGATCGCAGTATTTACCCGGCTTATCGGAGCGGCTGTAATATATGTCTTGGTTCTTCGGGAACATTTCATGCGGGGAAGTGTAATGCTCGACGAGTTCATCTGCGGATTTGAACACTTTTCTCCTCCCACATTGCTTGTGCTCGTCGTACGGGCCATTGATATCGTTATGGCTGACGGTGAATACTTCGCATGCATGCTTCGAAAGCTTCTTGAGAACATGAGCGTGTTCTGCTACCAAAAATATCCACTGGACGTTCGAGTGAAACGTTTCGAAGCGTGAAAGTTCCTGGAAGATTCGCGGGGGCAGCGTTTCGTGCTTGGGCACCAGTACCAGGCCCGGCCTTCGGAACACCGAACCCTGAGTCACGTACCGAATGAAAGATGTGTAGCAGTGACCCGGTTCCAAACAAGTCCATAACGTCACCGGTACTACGAAATCTGAAATGACCCTACCAAGCATGCCGGCGTCTGCGCCGGAGCTCAGAATAGCCACCCGCGATGCGGGTGCATTCATGGCTTCAATTGTGTCGTGCGCCATTCGGGGAATCTGTGCCGATCTTTCTGTCAGAAATAGGAAAAATATCAAATTTGCCGAAGGAAACTTCAACATTTTCATGTTTCAGTTATATTAGTCCGTGTACTAGTCGTGGCTTCAAAGCGCCAGGTAAGAGTTGCAGAAAAAAAAAGGCAAATTTAACATTTTAGGTGAAATTGTAGTATAAGTTGTTTGATTTCCGTTTTCTTTGTCACATGAAAGCACAATCACAGCACAGGGCTCTGTTTCTTCTGTCTTACACGACGAAGACAATATTGGGGACTAATACGAGAGTTTCATAGGTTGAAGAAGTCCAAACCGTAGATTATTCCTTACTGGCCCTGATAAGATCAGTTAAACGGAGGCATAACTGAACGAAACAAGCCGGATGCAGTGAGAAACTGAATTCAAGGTTTCAACCGACGGACGAGAATAATCTTCAGCCTTGAAAGTGAATAGAAAGCCACAACCTGAAACCTTTTCGTGCTCTTATTATCACCTCTTCTGCTCAGCAGAAAATGTACAACGGTTTTCTGAAACCTACCCGTTTGTTATCTGGATTTGCGCTCGTAGACAAATGTAATAAGACGTACACAAGCGTTAGACACTGCGTGAACTGCAACAGTTTCTGCTATAACCGTCAGTACTGACCTGGGATGGCCGCGTGGCACTCAAGTTTGGAGGACCGAAGTGCTCGAAAAGTGACCATAACAACAGGACGAATAACACGAATAGCACCTCGAGATATTTAACAGAGAACCCTCGACGTGTCAACGACCGTCCGGGAAAATACTTTTCACTTAAGCACATTAGCGTAGCAGCTCCGTCTGCGTCAATTGCAGTGCAACTACTTTATCGCAGCGATGTTTCACGGCGACTGCTTGTGTAGCGGTTCTAATAGCGGTACTCTCTCAAGATCAACCACTTCAAATGCTGTGAAAACGCTTGCTCTGAACACCGTAAAGTGACGTGCGTGTTTCTGTTTGTGGCAAAAATATCGATCGGCTTGTCGCAAAGTGACAATCGTCATTATCCTCTTCTTCTCACACTCTTGATCGAAACTGTTAAGCGTACATATATATCCTCTCTCGCTTGTCCGTGTCATGCTACTTGGTCTCGCGTCGAAATTTAGGGCTTGACACGTGTGGGCTCGCGCGTGAGTCAGTTTAGTTCGCAGGTTTGCGGGCGCTTATTTGGGATTCCGATCCCCGCGACATCTTCGGAGCGCAGGTTTTTTTATCAGTGGATCTGTTGAAGCGTGAACTTGGTCCGTTGGCGTTTGCAAAAAAAAAATCAAAAGAATGATTCCGCCGGCGCGAAGCGCCCGGCACGACCTTCGCCCACCCGCGTAGCCGGAGCCAAGCCGGCTACATGACGCTACCTATGACTAGAGTGTACTAGAAGTGTCCTTCTAGTACACTCTACTAAACTCTATGCTATACTATGACGCTACCGCGCGCACCGGCACCGCTCTACGTTCGAGAACACTCTGCCGAACATTCGTGGCGTGATCTCTCGCGTGCTCTTATCCGCGCCAGTCCACTTCACGTGCGTTCGTGCCTGAGGTGGGATGCAAACAACAGCTCGCGCTCCAGATGCCGAATTCACGAAGGCGGTTGACATGGATTCAAGACCGTGCTAACGCGGCCCACTTAGGGAGAGATGTGACAGCCTGCGGATAAAGCGATCCTGACCTGCCAATCATGAAGAACTTTCAGCGGCAAGTTCGAAAATCCATGTAATGTGCGACAGCCGGGTCTCCGACGAAGAGTGATATGGGCCGCCAGCTCTGCTGTTTCTCTAGCCTTACACCACCAGTGCAAGCTCCATAATTTTTTTTTCAATTTGTTGCAACAGATAACCAAAAGATGGTACTGCGGGTGTCACAACCCGCTTCATTAGTTGTGTCGATTGTTGATAACCGATGACAATCATTTACCAGCGAATTTCTGCTGGTGTCCTTTCAGTAAAAGGAGCCAACCAGTTGACCAAGGCCCCCTCGAAAAGATATGCCTGGCTCAACCGTTCAAATCAATTCCTGGAGAGAAAGATTACCTTGAATTCACAAAGTGGAGGTCCTTTATTATAAGTGTAAATTGATAGATAAGAATACTGTAACATAGGCAACGCCAAGCAGAGCTTTTAAAATTGGTATACGGAGTATTGATGTGACGTCGGCGTAGACCGAGGATTGGCGCTGCCGTGCGTCCGACGCCATATTGTGGTGAGCCAGCATAGATATTTGGCGGCACTTGCCGGGGCGCGCAGCCAATCGCTTGGGGCCGGGACGCCCCACGTGACTCCCGGAACGAATATGTGCATTTGCTCGTCAATACTACGTCGTTACAAAGTGACGGCTGTGAGAATTCGGTCCCTGGTAGACCACGCCGACTTTCTTTCCAATACATCAAGCGTACATTTATCATTTTTTTGTGGCTTTCAACTAGTCATTTGTGAGACTAACTGAATTATTCTAGTGTCATGTGGCTTGTTCCTCGATTCAGTTGAGACAATAATTTTGCAAGAATCCATGACCTTCTATCCGATCACTCCTCCAAACTCAGTTGTTCATATCAGCAGTCCCATGAAAAAAATTCAGTGCTCTTGTATACACTCTGTGCAGAAGAATGACCAGCGAAACGAGGCGCAGTCCCATACGTGGACGAAACAAAACATGTTTGTTTCTAATTTGCGACTGAACATGCATCCTAGTTAATTATCTGAATTAAATCTTGAAGGACTAGAGCTTTATTATAGCGCAAAAATATGGGGCTGTCCGAACCCTCCGTATAAACCCATATGCGTTGATAGTAGACGGAATTTCCACAATGTTTAGAACTTCACTGTGAATTGCGTGATTACGTAAAGTAATTGAAATATGG